>NC_092559.1:54555924-55255524 GCF_037038585.1 Patagioenas fasciata
GGCATGTATGTATCTGCTGGCCAGTCAGCACACACACACTGCTTGGAAATATTATAGCTGCAGTGTATGCTCCCTCTTTCTGGACATGGATAGGTATGGAGGGTATCAAGGGGTAGGGAAAACAATGAAATTGTAAAGAATGGAGACTATAGGGATTTTGGGGGGAGGGGGGCAAGAACTGGATTATTGTGGGGAAGAAACAACAATATAGAACAAAAATCCCCATTAAACAGGATTCATTAATTCTGCTGCTCATGAGGCCACTTGTTTTTCTTGAGTATTACTTGTAGTGATAAGATGTCATATTATGATAAAAGAGAATTTTCAAAACAAAAGGGTTGCACAGATTTATATGCATGTTTAATGTGAATTAACTGCAACATGTCATATATATGTCTCTTGTTAGCTATCTGTGTGGAGGTTCTGTGGAAAGGAGACAGCTGAAAGTGAAGCTAAAAGAGTGACCTTGAGCATATCAAGAATGATTATGGGGCTCTGAAGATCGAGTTGAAGGGCATGAGGGCTCAGGTGGTATTTTTCCTCTGTATTACAGGTGAAAGGGAAAGGCTCATGTAGGAATGAACACATCCACAGAATCACACAGAATGGTTGAAGTTGGAAGGGACCTCTGGAGGTCATCTTGTCCAACCCCCTGCCTCAAGCAGGGCCACCTAGAGTTGCCCAGGACCATGTCCAAACAGCCTTTGAATATCTCCAAGGATGGAGACTCCATAACCTCCTGGAGCAACTTGTTCCAGTACTTGGTCACCCTCACAGTAAAAAGTGTTTCCTTATGTTCAGATGGAATGTTCTGTGTGCCACTTTGTGTCCATTGCCTCTTGACCCTCCAGTAGGTTAAGACCTGGCTGTGCATCTGAGGTCACAGGCAGGGCTTTGATTTTTATGACCACAGAACCCTCTTTGAAAGAATGAGCACTGCTGGGGAGTATCTATCTGACAAAGTGGGGCAAGAGCATCTTTACTAACAGGCTTCCTAACCTAGTGAGGAGGCCTTTAAACTAGCTTTTGCCCTGTGCCTGTCTGTCCTATCTTGTTACCTTGCTAAGTGGGGAATCCTTGAAGCAGCACCCAGGCAGAAGCACACAACTGGGAACGCAGGCACTGAGGAGTTCAGTCCTTGCTAGAAGATCACCAAACCTGCTGCTTTCACCTGTATTTCAAGGATTCAAGCAGGTGTAGTTTTCCTCTGTGCTTTGATCTTTCTCACAGCAAAGCAGAAATCTCAAGTGTGTTTGATTACATGCCTTTGAGTGTTGTGGGGGAGTAACTTAGGGTTCTGCTTGCTGCAGAACAATGTTTAGATTTCTTAAAGAGAAGCGTGACATTAAAGAGTTCGGTGGTAGGTTCACTCTATTATTTACTGCATGGGGGAGATATACCAAGCCAAATGCTGCTGACCTTCTCTCCAGGTGCCTGTACCCATTGGCGAAGCAAACTGTCAGGTGTCCTCCCTCCCTGATAACCATTCGCTCTATGGGTCTGTGTCTTGGAGCTCCGGAGACAAACTTTCAGGCGAGGCCGTATCTGTCGCGGTGCAAGCTGTCAGGATTCCTTTTTCCCTGATAACCATTTGGTCTGGAGTCTGTATTTTAGAACTCCAGCAGCAAACTTTCAAACCATATGCAGAGCAGACTTTAAGGAGACAAGATTCTCAGAAAATAAAAAATGGAACGGAGTAGAATAGCAGAAGGGCTGGCTCAAGCTGGGTACCAGCACAGAGGTCCGCCTGTACCCATTCACAAAGCAAACTGTCAGGCGTCTTCCCTCCCTGATAACCATTTGCTCCAGGGACTGTGTTTTGAAGCTCCAGAGGCAAACTTTCAGGTGAGGCTTATGTCCGCCGCAATGCAAATGTTTGGGATTCTTCTTGCCCTGATAACCGTTCGCTCTGGAGCCTGTACTTAGAGCTCTGAAGGCAAACTTTCAGAGGAGACCCATAACTGCATGCAAAGCAGACTTTCAGGAAACAAAATTCTCAGAAAATAAAAAAATGGAACGGAGTAGAATAGCAGAAGGGCTGGCTCAAGCTGGGTACCTGTGCAGAGGTCTGCCCAAGCATAGAAAACTACAAACTTTTATATCTCTGCAGACCATTCACACCAAGATACTGTCCAATAGCAAAATTTCACCACCAGGTCCTTTGCTTCCCATTGGACCCTTTTTACCTGACTCCACGTGGGCCTCTGTTTTGTTCAGTTGTTGACATTGGTTTTGGTCCATATCCTTGAAGGTGCCGTTTTGTCTGGATAAATCCTTTCTTCTCAGCAAAGTGCAAAATAGGCCCCGCTTTGCAGATATCTGTAACGTCTCCGCATTAGCCTTGGATGATTGTTTTCCCAGTCAGTTCCATTTTTCCCAGCAAAATGCAAGCTGGACTTTATCTTGCAGGCATTTAGTGTAGTCTGCAGTTGCTTTTGGTAAATACAAGCTTAAAATTTTAGCAAATCTAGTCTACCAAGTAACATGAATCAAAGAGTACACTAAAAATCATACAACCTTATATCTCTAAATAATCCATTACATTTGGTGTGCATCTACTTAAGCTAAATGATCAACATCGAACTTGAATTGGGCTCATCCACTGACCTGTGAGTAGTAAAGCCATTGCCATACAGCTCACTTATGTAGCAGGGAGAGCTCAAAGTGAGCTCATCCAGGCTGTCGTGTTTATAGAATGAAGTGGTTGACTCGTAGTCAAATTGCATACAGTAGGAAAAGTCTGCACGAGACTCCCTGTTCCCACAAGCCACCGGCGTTCAGTGTGCTCTTTTGCTTCCCTGTGGGTCTCCTGGAAGGAGTTCTTGGCCTGGCTGCGGCTCAGGCCCTTCCCTCCTCTGGAGCCTGGACCAAACTGCTGCTGGTTTGGCTGGGGGAGGGTCGAGTGCATCCACCACAGGCTTATGTTATCTAAATACAGAGGGTCTTCTTGTCAGGCACACAAGACCAAAAAGCAATCAGTGTGACATATGTGGGTTTTTTACAGCCCAGCTACAGTCACTTGAGTGTATTTACAATTCTCCTCACCAATCTTCCATTACATTCCCACACCAGAGACCTGTGCTTCCGTGGTGCCAGCAACTGGAGCAAGTGTGGGTGTACACAAGTGTGTGAGCACTCACAAAGATCAAGGTGAAGTGACTTGAGCACCAGGTATGTCTCTAAGGGCGACTTCTTGTAGGGGGTTGTCTACTGGGGACCAGGAGAATCCCAGCCAGCTGCCAGAGAGACCATAGGGCCTGGATGTCTCTAGGGGCGAGATGTGCATGTGTGTCTAAGGGCAAGACCACAGGGTGTGGGTTGGCTACTGGGGACCAGGGGAGTCCTGGCCAACTGCATGTGTGTGTGTGAGACTATCTGTACCAGCAACTGGAATGGGGCTGTGGCCTCAGGGGTCTTATGTGCAGATGCCAGCAACTGGGGACACTGGGATCTGGACGCCAGCTACTGGGCAGAGTGAGCATCTGAGCTCAGCTGTTGGAGGGATCCCCATTGTACATAACTTTATATATATATATATATATATATATTCTCACTAGCAGACATCCATACTCTGTGCTGTCTGTGTTTGCATGAGTGCTCTGTGTGTCTGTGAAAAACAACACCTTTTATTTTGCAGCTCGACCCAATTAGCAGGTGATTCGGCGGCAGAAAGAGTTATGTTACTTAAGCCTAATTGGTGAACAGTTTAACAGCAAAAGGATTTACACAAAAGAGTTTTGCAGCATGTGTGGGGATGTAAGCCTTATGTTATTTTACTACTCACAGAAGCAGGGGCAAAGAAATAGGGATATAGGAAAGGAAAAGAGAAGGAAAGAAAGAAGAGAACAAAAAAAGAAAGGAAGAAAGTAAGTGAGGGATCCTGCCACCCTTATGGCTTCGCAGCATGGATGATGGGACTTATAGTCTGGGTCCAGTGATGTGTGGCCTCCGGTATCCCGTGACAAGGATGTTGGGGTTTGTAATCTGGGAGTGCAGCATCCTCAGGTGTCTGGTTCAGTTCCTGCGATGAGGCTGGTGGGCAGAGTGGTCCTCAGGATGGTGGGTTCCCTGCCAGTACTAGTATAGGTGAGCCTTTATATAGCCCTCTGGATTGCCTGCTTGTACAATTTTTGGTCTTTTGAAGAGGTGTTATTGTGAAAGATAGACAAGTCTCGGACCATCTTGAAGGGTCTCAGCTTTTCCCTTTGTGCCATGCTGGACCTATCAGAAGGTGGAGCTATGTGCCCTCCAGCACGTCTCCCACCTCCTGTGTCAGCCAGCCAGCCTTTGTCTGGATGAAAGACTGAACATGGGCCAGCAATGTGCGCTTATAGCCCAGAAGGCTAATTGTATTCTGGGCTGCATCAAAAGAAGTATGACCAGCAGGTTCAGGGAAGTGATTCTCCCCCTCTACTCCGCTCTCATGAGACCCCACCTGGAGTATTACATCCAGCTCTGGAGCCCTCAGTACAGGAAAGACATGGACCTGTTAGAGTAAGTCCAAAGGAGGGCCACAAAAATGATCAGAGGGCTGGAACACCTCTCCTATGAGGACAGGCTGAGAGTTGGGGTTTTATAGCCTGAAGAAGAGAAGGCACCAGGGAGATCTTATTGTGGCCTTCCAATACTTAAAGATACTTATAAGAAAGATGGAGACAGACTTTTTAGCAGGGTCTGTCACAATAGGACAAGAGTTACTGGTTTTAAACTAAAAGAAGGTAGATTCAGGCTAGAAACTAGACAACGTCCTCAAACACATGGTGTGAACTGTGGAGTTGTCATATGCAGGTACAGGAGTTTGACTCGATGATCCTTGTGGGTCCCTTCCAACTCTGGACATTCTATGATTCTAGATATAAGGAAGAAATTTTTTTATTATTATGGTGGTGAAACAATGGCCCAGGTTGCCCAGAGAGGTGGTAGATGCCACGTCCCTGGAAACATTCAAGGTCAGGCTGGATGGGGCTCTGAGCAACCTGATCTAGTTGAAGATGTCCCTGCTCATTGCGCAGTGGTTGGACTAGATGGCCTTTGAAGGTCCCTTCCAACCCAAACTGTTCTATGATTCTATGATCTGTCAGGATATATTTCCCCTAATAACACGCGGTATGGGAAACAAACATGAGGAATTCCAAGTCTGGCTGCAGTTGCAGAGCTATGATCTCACTGGGATTACAAAAATGTGATGGCATAGCTCACATGACTACCCTGTTTCCCCAAAAATAAACCAGGGTCTTATATTAATTTTTGCTCCAAAACTTATTACTTTTTTACATGTATAGCTGCCTGCACACTATTTAAATTGACTTTTTTAATTAACTGTAAGTAGGGCTTATTTTTGGAGTAGGGCTTATATTTCAAGCATCCTCAAAAATCCTGAAAAATCATGCTAGGGGTTACTTTCAGGGTAGGGCTTATTTTCAAGGAAACAGGGTAGAGTGCTGCAATGGATGGATACAGGCTCTTCAGAGAGGACAGACCAGGAAGGCAAGGAAGGAGGGGTTGTGCTCTATTGAAAGGAGTGGTTTTAATGCATGAAGCTTTGCCTTGGAACAAGTGACAAGACAGCTGAAAGCTTATGGTTAAGAGTCAGAGGACAGACCAACATGGGTGACATAATGATGGGCATCTGCTGCAGACTGCTGGATCAAGGAGAGAAAGTAGAGTTCTTTAGACCAGTGGTCTCCAAAGTGGGGTGCGTGCACCCCAGGAGGTGCACAAAATGATCTGTTGGGGTGTGGGAAGAAAATGTTGGAACTTCTATTTATATTTATTTTTTATCCAAAAAAAAAAAAAAAAAGAAATTAAGCTTTAGTAATATTTAATGTGCGGATTGACACTAGTGCCCTCACTCGGTCCATGTCACATATGGTAGGTGAGGTATCCTGAAGGAAGAGTGAGTGTTCTACAATGTGAAGAGGTTGACAGTGGTGCCCTTACTCATTCATGTGCTTTCAGCATATTGCAAGGTATTGCAGTTTATGTGCACTGGGTCAAGTTGCTTTATGGATTATATATTATATAGTTTCAACTAAACTAACCCTCACAGAATGGGCAATTGGCTTGGCTTAAAAAGATTCCTGCAAAGAAACTGTGGATTGAAGATAATGCTAATAATGCGAGCACAAGCAAACTACAATAAAATGGTAGAGCTGACACTTCTACTCCTAGTAGGAGTACTCCTTCTCAGCCACATTACGAGGTAAAGACAATGACAATCTAATTGGATCTGACAAGAAGTCAGACAAAAAAAAAATAGAAATTACCAAGGAGATAATTTGAAATATGGATTTACATCCACTATCATCAATGATGCACCTTGCCCTAAGAGTATACTGTGCCTTGAGATATTAGCTAATGATAGTGTGAAGCCATCACGTTCAGCAAGACATTTAAAAACTAAGCATCCAGAACATTAAGATAAACCTCTACAGTTTTTTTCAACAATGTTTCAAGTCATGCAATACTCAGTTCAGTACTTTACAAAATTTCACAAAAGTTAATGATAAATGTTTAGAAGCCTCTGTTGGGGTTTTGTACTCAAGAATGAAAGACAAAAAGTCATGTGTCATTGGGGAAACACTTGTTCTTCCTCAGTAAAAATGGCTGAAATAATGCATGGAAAACAATATGGCAACAAACTAAAATGTATGCTTTTGTCAGGAAATGAAGGCACATAGAAAACATTGCTGAAGATTTGAAGAAACAGGTATTAGAACAAATTACACAGTGTGGGAGGGTTGCTATGCAGTTGGATGAAAGTACAGATGTTTCTAACATGTCTCAGCTTACAGTATTATTTAGATTCTATTTCAAGAATGAAATACATGAACTACTTTTTTGTGAGTCACTAAAGGAAAGATGCACAGGAGGGGAGAAATTCTCAACAGTAAATGACATCTTTAATAAAAAACAATGCTTTATGGTAAAGCTGTGTAGTGTAACTGCTGATGGAACAACTGCTTTGACTGGAATTTAAAAAAAAAAGGATTCTCAGATATGGTTGCAAACATAGCACCACACATGAAACTCATCCTCTGTCTCGTTCATAGGCAAGCTATTGCAGCAAAACTATTGGAGCCAGAAGAGCACAAAGTGCTACATGATGTCATCAATGCGGTTAATTTTATAAAAACAAGACCTGTAAATAGTAGAATCTTTACAATACTTGTAATGAGATGGGGAGTGACCATGGAAATCTTTCGTACCGCACAAAGGTTCACTGGTTATCTTACAGCAAACTGTTTAAAAGAGTTGTCAAACTTAAAAATGAGTTGTGCAATGATGTGAGCATGTTTTACAAGTATATAACGGCAAAGGGGTTTGATTGTGACTAATGTCCCATGTGTGTGCAGCATAAGCTGATCCATGTCCACAAGCTATATGCACATTTAGAGCTTGAGCATGCAGCTCAGCAGAGGTCATATTATCTGCTTTCTTACTGTTTTGAGACTCAAATGAATCAACTTTATTGTGCTCTGCTATTAACCCTTCACAAGGGGAATCCTCCTCCACAGAAGATGTAGGGATGGAAATTCTCCAATGCCCTAAAAATCCTAAAAAGGCATGTAATTGTTTTATTGCAGCTGGTACAGAAAACTGCTGGACTGTGTGCTGTACTTTAACTGGTGTTTCTCTAAGCTGCCTATGCCAAACTATTTCTAAAACTAGTACAGTAGCACAAGGGCCCTGTATTTTCATCAGAGTAATTGCCCAGCCTTGGTTCTGCAAATGCACCTTCAAAAATTCAGCAGTTGCTTCAGTTTCTTGTTGTGACACTGCCATAATCAACAGATTATCAATATCATGGCAATCAGTAACAGTACCCGACCATAGTGCTCTATCAGCTACTATGATTTGGTGGCAAACGGAGGGACTGTGTTTGTATCTCTGAGACAATACTTGGCAAGTATATTGCTTTTGTTGCCAGGTAAAGGCAAACTGGTCTTGCACTGAGGTGGCAGTTGGGGTGGAGGGTGGGTGCAGTGTTGGCGGGGGGGCTAGGGCTGGTTGGCTTTTCTGCATAAGCATTAACTTTTGCAAGCAGCAAAAAATTTGTGATGGCATGATCCCGCTTATTTCTGATTGTGGGATACCAGCTTGTACTAAATCATCCCACATTAGTGTTCTCATCACCTGTGCTGTAACTCTTCTCAGTTTTGCCAGATTTCCATTATCCACCACCCAAACAGAGGGTCCTGAAATTACAGCCCCAATTCCGCTCAAGGCATTTGTTGGAGTGCCTGCATTACCTGTAGCACTTGTCACTGCTACCCTGTCCGAATCAGATCCCATAATCAATGCATACACCACCCCCATCTGCTGCACTAAATCAATACTTTCCTCCAATGTGCACCAATTTCCACGGGACAACACCAATTCAACAGGTTCAGCATATGCTGTTAAAACTGCTGCACACAAACATTGATACAGCACAGGTGCAATAATATCTTGCCTGTCCGGACCTCTGACAGTTTGCAGCTGAGCATATTGTTGTTGTATCTGATCATCATTGGCTATAGGGCTTAATACATTTTTTCATCTGCTAATAAATGGATAGACACAGCTGCACTATCCCAAGCTGGCAAAATCTGTGCCAGAATTCCTTCCCCACTCGTTTGCTGAGAGATCTCTGAAAATGCCGTTAACTCCTTCGGAGAGTGAGTATGTGCTATCTGCCCCCCCTCATCTGCTTGTTCCTGCTGCAGCACCATTTGTATGGGGGGTTGTGCTCCCACCACTTCCCTGCCATTTAAGTCAGGATCAAATTCAGACTCAATATTGGAGTCTGGGGATTCACTCCAAATATTTCCATCCCATTCCTTGGGATTCCAAGAGTGTTTTGTGGTAAGAGTACAAACCTGAGAACACAAAAACTCACTTTTGGCATGTTTTTCCTTTTGTTCCTTAGCAATACATGCTAGCAACCGGTCTACATTATCTTGCAGCTCATAGCACCGCTCTGCTTGAACAGTAATTACTTCTTGTGCGATCGCCTTTGCATCCTGTAAAATCTCAACCTCCTTTTCCAATTCTCTCATTTTACTCTTCAATGCAACAACATCATGATCAAGAGCATTAAGACCGGTAACAAATAACCATCCCAATCTCCCCGCTAATTTGTGAGAAGAAGTTGATGCCGCTCTCCATGGAAGCTTTAGCATAGCTGCTTGAATTACCTGGGGGGTAATCACCGCCCCATCATCAAACCGAGGCCATGCCTCCAGCGGAGCGAATTCAGACAGGAGAGCAGCCACGGGAGCCCAGCGCTCCGTACTGGGCCATCCCGGAATTTGGGGAGTCACCCTCGAGGCCTCCCCTGTCCCCGTTTTTTTTGCAAACCACAGCATGGCTGGTTCTAGCGACTGCCGACTACACCAAATGTGTGCACGTACGCAGGCAGATCGCAAGAAGAGCCAGAGGCCACGGATGCATTTGCAAAGAGCAAGTTTTATTTTAGTTCCCTCTCTACTGGGGGATCTCCGAAGCCACACCTGATCTCCCAGGCAGAGGTGACGCAGGCGCTGGTCAGTTCAGCCCTGCTGGAAGATCGCTGGGCCTGCTGAGCTCGCCTGCATTTCAAGGCTTCAGGCAGGCGCAGCCTCCTGCTCTTTCTCACAACAAAGCAGGAATCTCAGACATAGTGATGAGGTGCCCAGAGTTTCTCCCAGGCCTGTGTTATCTAACACAGAGGTTCTACTCATCAAACACACAAGGTCAGTAAGACAATTAGTGTGATGTGTGTGCTTTTTCTACAGACAGGTGCAAGTCACTTGAGCGTATTTACATTTAACTAACCTCCTCGCCAAATCTTCCGCTATATCCCCATACACCATCCCTCAAATATTGGCATAGTGCCCTTGGGTTTGTCTCTGCTACCCCTGGTTTTATCCCCTTTCCCTTTCAAATCTAGTTTAAAGCTCTTTCAATGAGCCTTGCTAACTCCTACCCAAGGATCCTTTTTCCCCTTTGAGACATGTGCGTCCCATTTGTCACCAGCAGGCCTGGTGTCATATAAACCAACCCATGATCAAAAAAAACAAAATTATGCTGGTGATGCCAGGATCAGAGCCAGTTATTGATCTGCTGGCTCTCCCTGTTTCTTCCCTTGTTGTTCCCTGCAACTAGAAGAAAAGAGGAGCACACTACTTGTG
The DNA here is from genome assembly GCF_037038585.1 of Patagioenas fasciata. Lineage (NCBI taxonomy): Eukaryota > Metazoa > Chordata > Aves > Columbiformes > Columbidae > Patagioenas > Patagioenas fasciata. Next base: position 54,566,079 of record NC_092559.1, read on the forward strand.
CTCCTGATCCCTTGACCAGTCATCCCAAGACCCTGAAGTCCTTCTTGATTGCTCTTGGATTTCCCATTGCAACCTCATTGCTTCCTACCTGAAAAATCAATAACGGATAATAATCTGAGGGCCATAGAAGGGCAGGAAGTTTTCTCTTTATGTCTTTGACCCTGGCCCCAGGGAAGCAGCAGACTTCCCTAAGAAGTGAGTCTGACCTGCATATTGGGCCTTCTGTTCCCTTTAGAAGGGAGTCTCCTATGACCACAATCCGCCTGTTTTTTTCTTTACAGCAGCTGTTTCAATGGAGGGTGGAGGGTGACTTATCCTCTGCAGCACTTCCAGTTTAGTTGAACCACCTTCCTCAATATTGTCGTTTGGTTCCACTTGCAGAACCTCATACCTGTTTTGCAAGGGAACCTGGGAAGGTGAGGTTGTCACAGCATTGACCCTTCTCCTTCTGTGCCGGTCAGGAACATGGTGCCATTGCCCCTTATCCCTCAAGTCACTACATTGCACCATGCACAGAGAGAGTAGGGAGTCCTCTGTACTGTGTGCCCTGTCTACCTGCTGGGCCTGCCTCAGGAAAGATTGGATGCGACTCCACTGGTCTGTCTCCCTCTCGCACTCCCTGATAATCCTCAGCCTACTCACGCCCTCCTGGAGCTGTGTCACTAAGCTGAGGGGTTCCTCTACTGTGTGGTAATGCAGAAGGATGGTGAAGGATGGTGAAGGATGTGTTCCTCAAGGGGATTTAATCTTGGGTGAAAATAACCCATGAATTGGGTTGCATGGTGTCATTGCTGTATGATGCCAGTGTTATATGATGCTGTATGTTGCCACGGCTGTGGCTGTCATATGCCAAAGGTATTATAACAGGAACCCCTTGTTGCTAGCCAAGCTAGGAGCAAGGGCAAGAGTTCATTGCAATGTTAAACGCTATAACTTGGTCCAAAGGCACCAGGGGCGGAGATTGTAATGGATATACCTTTAAATTGTTGTAAGCCATGAGTTGTATGTTGTAGGAAGTAGCAGGAACCACCCAGACCAATGGAGGACGTGCCTCACAAGAAGCAGTGCAAGTGCAGTAGTGAACCAACCTGAGCTGACTTTGGTGCCCAATAACTCCACACAACACACTACTTCTCCTGTCCTGAGTGAACACCATAACAGATTCAACCCAAAGTCATGGAATAAATGAACTGAATAGATATTTTATGGACATTTTAGAAGGGTAGTCCATAGACTAAGGGAATGATACCTGTGTAAATATCAAAGGATGGCCGGGAAGGGGGGTGGTGGTTAATGAGAATGTCTTTCTGTGTATGTGTGTGCATGCATCTCTGTCTCTTCCTCTGTGTCTCTGCACATGCTTCTCTGTCTCTATCTCTCTTCCTCTTTGTTTGTCTGTGCAAACATCTGCCAGTCTCTCTTCCTCTGCATCTGTGCATGCATGCATCTCTCCCCCCTGCCCTGTGTGTCTCTGTGTGCATGTGGATCTCTGTCTCTTTGCCTCTGTGCATGTTTGTCTGTGTGCGGGCACATCTCTCTGCATCTCTGTGTGCCCCTCTGCCTCTCTTCCATTATGTCTGTGTGTGTACTTATCTGTTTGCTTCTCTTTGTCTGCATCTGTGTGTTCGCATCTTCCTCTCTTCCTCTCCATCTTTGTGCACACGTCTCTCTCTGCATGTGTGCACGAGCGCATCTCTGCATCTGTCTTTCTGCGTGTCTCTTTTCATGCCTGTGTGCAGATACCTCTCTGTCTCTCTCCACATTGGTGTTCACACACACCTCTCCTCATATGTGTGTGCAGGTGTCTCCCTCCTCCCCCTGTGTCTCTCTGCATCTGCATGCACACGTCTCTCTCTTCCTTTGTGTCTGTTCACGTGGTTCTCTGTCTCTGTGTCTATGCATGTACCTGTTTCTCTCTCTTTGTCACTCTGCATTCGTGTTCCTGTGCATTCTCTCTTCCTCTGAATCTTTGTGTGCGTGCGTCTGTCTGGACTCCTCTGCATCTGTCTGCACATGCCTCTTTGTCTTCCTCTGTCTGTGTGCCCTCCTCTCTCTCTCTCTGCATTTGCATGCACATGACTCCCTGTGTCTGTCTCATGTCTGTCTCCGTCTCTCTCTTTGTCTCTTGCTGGTGCCCTTTCTTCCTCATTCTACCTTTTGCTCTTTCTCACTCCCTCTTCTCCACTGCCTTCCACTTTCTCACACTTTTGTGCACTCTCTCTCGATTACGCTCTTTCTCGCTCTCATTCTCTCTCGATGTATCTCCCTCATTCTTTCTTTTTCATTCTGCTTTCTTTTTCTTCCTTTATTCTTCTATTTATCTTTCTTCCTCTTATTTCTTTCTTGCTCTCAGTCTCATGTTTGCCCTCTTATCTTTCCTCCACCCCTTCTTTTTCTCTCCCTCTCTTCCTGTCTCTTGCCCCTCTCTTGCTCTCTTTGTCTCCCTCTTGCACTCTTTCTCTCTGCCTTTCTCTCATCCTATCTTTCTTCTGCTTTCTCCCTTGCCCCCCCACCTCACTTTCTCTCTGCATCTCTCTCGCTCTGTCACTCTTTGGGACACGGTCTGGAAAAGTCAGTGTGTAAAATTAAAATTTGTCAATAAACTTCTGAAAAGACTTTCTAGAATTGTAATGGTCACTTATTTTTAGTACCAGAGATCATTGCACATTCTAACTCTACTTAAAAATAATGAAATTGAAAATTATTTCAGAACATAACACTGTAAAGTGGAGACTTGGTTGACATGTTCTCATAATATTAGGTGAGAAATACATTTTGTTTCTTACTACTGAACAACTGGATTAAGGCGATAGATTTCAAAGCCTGAAGGACATTTAAAAATACCCTAATATCTTGCAGAACACACATCACAGAGTGTTGCTTGATAATCTTTATGCAGTACCCTTAATATACATTAATGCTATAATAATCTTTATTTATTCTTAGCTATTATATAAACTGATGAATTGTGTTTTCATATTTCCAAAAGTACCTCCTACATATGTTATAGAATACAATGTTATCTTGTACCTGCACATTCACTATTTATTTCAAATCATTTGAGGAAAATTAGTATTTAGATCAGATTAATCTTGAACTGTATCAGTTTGGTATAAAGTTCAATTTGGAGCCATGACCACAGTAAATGAGGTTGTGACTGCACTTTTGCTATTGGAATATGATCATAAACGATATCTTCTTACCATCTTTGCAGTCATGCATACTGACCATAATGTGGCTTGTGTTTTCTAATAAGAACTATATGCTTTCAGTAGGAGAGAGTACAGCTGGGTCTTCTACTCCTCTTCATTTCTTGATAAAGCTTGATTCACTTGGAAACAAAATTTTGTAGCCTAATTAAAAATTTCCCAAGGAAGAGTTTCAGTGGGTTTTGAACCTATTTGTCAAAAACATAAAAATGCAGCATCTTCTGACTAGTTTGCAAAAACAACAGATTGACATCATCAGAGAAGATGAAAATTTACCAGCCAAATTTTTTAAAAGTCAGTTCTTCGCAGACTGAGGAAGGAAGCAAGGATATTTAGTATAGAATTATCTGGGGAATTTATTCTTTTATTTTAGGTATGTGCATAGTGGTACCCCAGCCTAATGCATGGAGGACCCAATATAGAGGAAAGCAGAGTTTTTATATGTTACAATACAGTTGTGTAGACCAATCAAATTACTCATGTTAAGGGGTGGGCTAATCAGTTACTATTGCTCATGTAATCGGTACATACTTGTCCTATGCAGGGTCAGTACATGTTTGTCCTGTGCAGGTGGTGTGGACATATGGTCAGTGGTGTGTTAATCTTCACTGTTCTAACCTGATGTCACATGCAGGTGTGTGGGGGCTATGCTGGATTCTGGTCAATTGCTGTTCTGGCTGTGGTTATATGCCTGTTTTTTTTTTTTTTTTTTTGAAGGGTAAATCTCCTATTGTTTTATCATCAGTATGGGGTGTTCTCAGCTGATAAGCGCTGGCTTAGGTTGGGTCTTCAGGACACACTGACTCTGAGGTAAAAGCTCATAGCCTCAGGTAGTGTTGATTCTTCTAGGTTGTGGTATTGCAGTTAGCACCTTTTCTTTCACAATTTTAAGAAATATTTTGTATAACTGGTAGATGGGATTGAAAAATGAGTGCCATGATTTAGTAAGTACAGCCAGTGATGCACTTCTTCCATTTGGATCTATGTATGTTTCTTTCTGAGGTAACTTTTTCAGCTATGACAACAATTAAAACCAAGTATTGAAATAAACTGAACTTAGAACTAGACCTTCAAATCATTGTATCACAGTGATAAACCAAGATTTTAAAAAATAATGAAGTATATTCAATTGCAGTCCTCTCACTGAAAAACATTTTTTTTATATAGTGAGTGCAGAACAATATTGTTCTTTTCATATTTCTCTCATACTTTTTAATTTTTATTTTCTGTGTATGTTTTATAATGTACATAATATATTAGTACAGTAGTACATGAAAATACATATACATATATTGGGAGCACATGCTCAGAAAATTTTATTGATGGGGTGTGTGATAAAAAAGCTCGGAGACAACTTCCCTAAGGAACATGGATCCGAGCATGATAATAAGTTTGGGAGGGCAAGGGCCTCTACAGCTAGGGCCCTGTCCCACAACACTGTTGTAGTTTAGTGAAAAAAGGAAAAAGAAATAAAACCAAACAAATAAGCAACAACAACAATAATGAAAAAATATACAGAGTGATGGATACACAGTGCAACCTCTCACCAGATGGTAATTCCAAAACTGGAGCTTGCCTCCTCCAAAGCAGCAAGTGGATTCCTGATGACAGTCTGCGCAGAAACCTCCCACCATCCTGGACAGCAGCTAGCACTGGAAACACAATAGCACTGAACCACGTGTTCCAGAGAGAACCTAGAACATCCCAGACCACCACACTCCCTTGCAGCAGGAGACTCCCCCCTGACCAGCCCCCCTTTTATAACTGAGCATGACCTTATATGGTATTGAATATCCCTTTGGCTTAGTTCTGGGTGAGCTGTCCTGGCTGTGTCATCCTCCAGCTTCCTGTGGAAATTAACCCTATCTCAGCTGACCCAGCACAAACACCCAAGAAAGGCAAGTCTGGAGATGGAAGCTAGGATCAACTGAGAGTCCATATCACCAGACAAGTTTGTGGTGATGAGCGTGGTCTAAAGTCAAGCTGGGAAATCAGTCTATAGCTGAAGCTTCATAGACGGGCACAACTATAATAAAAGTTGAAACAGGTGGTCCATCAATGTAGCTTAAACAGGAAGTAAAGGCCCAGGCCTGAGTTTAAATGGAGGTCCTGGGGCCATGGGCAGGGGTTATGGGTTAGAGGTCCCAGGTGAGGCTGATCAGGGCAACTAAGGCCTGTTGATATACTCAGGACCCTGACAGCATGTGTTGTTTGTGTGTGTGTGTGTGTGTATATGGGGTCAAGGACAGCAAGAAGAACTTTTTCAAATACATAGCAGATAAAACTAATACCAGAGGCAATGTAGGCCCACTGATGAATGAGGTGGGTGCCCTGGTGGCAGAAGACACAGAGAAGGCAGAATTGCTGAATGCCGCCTTTGTCTCTGTCTACTCCGCTGGAGGATGTCCTGGGGAACCCTGTACCCCTGAGACCCCGGATGAAGCCAGGTTAATGGAGGAGTTTGCTTTAGTCGATGAGGACTGGGTTAGGGAACAATTAAGTAGTCTGGACGTCCATAAATCCATGGGTCCAGATGGGATGCATCCGCGGGTGCTGAGGGAGCTGACTGAAGTCATTGCTAGACCGCTATCCATCATTTTTGCCAAGTCTTGGGAAACGGGAGAGGTGCCCGAGGATTGGAGGAAAGCAAATGTCACTCCAGTCTTTAAAAAGGGCAAGAAGGAGGACCCGGGTAATTATAGACCGGTCAGCCTCACCTCTGTCCCTGGGAAAGTAATGGAACAGCTTATCCTTGGTGCCATCTCAAGGCACATCAGGGATAAGAGGGTCATTAGGGGCAGTCAGCATGGCTTTACCAAGGGTAAGTCATGCTTGACCAACCTCATAGCCTTTTATGAGAATGTAACAAGGTGGATGGATGATGGCAGAGCGGTGGATGTGGTCTACCTTGACTTCAGTAAAGCCTTTGACACAGTCCCTCACAGCATCCTCACAGCTAAATTGAGGAGGTGTGGTCTCGACAATAGAGTAGTGAGGTGGGTTGCAAACTGGCTTAAAGAGAGAAGCCAGAGAGTGGTGGTCAATGGTGCGGAGTCCAGTTGGAGGCCAGTATCTAGTGGAGTGCCTCAGGGGTCAGTACTGGGGCCAATATTATTCAATATATTCATTAATGATTTAGACGAGGGAATTGAGTGTACTATCAGCAAGTTTGCTGATGACACTAAGCTGGGAGGAGTGGCTGACACGCCAGAAGGCTGTGCCGCCATCCAGCGGGACCTGGACAGGCTGGAGAGTTGGGCGGGGGATAATCTGATGGAATTTAACAAGGGAAAGTGTAGAGTCCTGCATCTGGGCAGGAACAATCCCAAGTTCCAGTATAGGTTGGGGCATGACCTATTAGAGAGCAGTGTAAGGGAAAGGGACCTGGGGGTCCTGGTGGACAACAGGATGACCATGAGCCAGCACTGTGCCCTTGTGGCCAGGAAGGCTAATGGCATCCTTGGGTGTATTACAAGGGGGGTGGTCAGTAGATCGAGAGAGGTCCTCCTTCCCCTCTACTCCGCCCTGGTGAGACCCCATCTGGAATATTGTGTCCAGTTCTGGGCCCCTCAGTTCAAGAAGGACAGGGAACTGCTGGAGAGGGTCCAGCGTAGGGCAACAAAGATGATTAAGGGAGTGGAGCATCTCCCTTATGAAGAAAGGCTGAGGGAGCTGGGGCTCTTTAGTTTGGAGAAGAGGAGACTGAGGGGTGACCTTATTAATGTTTATAAATATATAAAGGGTGAGTGCCATGAGGATGGAGTCAGGCTCTTCTCAGTGGCAAACAATGATAGGACAAGGGGCAATGGGATCAAGCTGGAACACAAGAGGTTCCACTTAAATTTGAGAAAGAACTTCTTCTCAGTGAGGGTAACAGAGCACTGGAACAGGCTACCCAGAGAGGTTGTGGAGTCTCCTTCCCTGGAGACATTCAAAGCCCGCCTGGACACATTCCTGTGCGACCTCACCTAGGCGTTCCTGCTCCAGCAGGGGGATTGGACTAGATGATCTTTTGAGGTCCCTTCCAATCCCAAACATACTGTGATATATATATATATATATATATATATATATATACACACACACATATATATATGCACATACATATGTAAATATGAGGTCCATGTTATTGAGTGACTAACAGTTTTTCTCCCGAAGTAGATTCACCTGGGTTTAGATGGCACAAATGCACCACCTCTGGAAATTTCTCCTAGTATCCAAATGTGTAGATAGTCAAAACAAGTATATATGCAATTATACATGCCATTATTCACCAACCAAACAGAGGGTTCTGAAATTACAGCCCCAGATCCCATCAAGACATTTGCTAGAGTGCCTGCATTACCTGTAGCATTTGTCACTGCTGGCAGAATCACGAGTATTAGTGAGGCAGGCACTCCTCTCAGAAGCTGCATTTTAATACTTGTCACTGCTACCCTGTCCAGATCAGATCCCATAATCAATGCGTATGCCACCCCCATCTGCCGCACTAAATCAATATCCTTCTCTATTGTGCACCAATTTCCACGGGACAACACCAATTCAAGAGGTTCAGCATATGCTGTTAAAACTGCTGCACGCAAACAGTGATATAGCGCAGGTGCAATAATATCTTGCCTGTCCGGACCTCTGACAGTTTGCAGCTGAGCATATCGTTGTCGTATCTGATCATCATTGGCTATAGGGCTTAATACATTTTTTCATCTGCTAATAAATGGGTAGATGCAGCTCCACTATCCCAAGCTGGCAAAACCCGTGCCAGTATTCCTTCCCCACTCTTCTGTTGAGCGATCTCTGAAAATTCCCTTAACTCTTTCAGAGTGTAAGTATGCACAACCTGCTCCCCCCACATCTGCTTGTTCCTGCTGCCGCATCATTTGGGGGGTTGTGCTCCCACCACCTCCCTCAATTCAAACTCAATATCGGGGTCTGAGGATTCACTGCAAATATGTCCATCCCATTCCTCTGGACTCCAAGATCATTTTGTGGTGAGAGCACGAATCTGAGAACTCAGAAACTTACTCTTTCCATATTTATCCCTTTGTTTCTTAGCAATACAGGCTACCAACCGGTCTACATTATCTTGCAGCTCACAGCACTGCTCTGCTTGAACAGTAATTATTTCTTGCGAGATCACCTTTGCATCCAGTAAAATCCCAACCTCCTTTTCCTGTTCTCTTATTTTACTCTGCAGTGCAACAACTTCACAGTCAAGAGCTCTAAGACCGGTAATGAATAACCATCCCAATCTCCCCACTAACTTGCAAGAAGAATTCAATGACTATGCGGTGACGCCAACATGCGCATAGCATGCGCATAGCCGTTTTGGTTGCCTGGGGGGTAATCAGCACCTCATCAGTCTCAGGGCATGCCTCCAGCAGAGCCAATTTAGCCAGATAAGTACCCACGGGGGTGGGGGGGTGGGGGGTGTCCAGCGCTCCATACTGGACCGTCCCAGAATGAATGCTGGGACGCACTGGCACAGCCTCCCCAGTTCCCGACCTTTTTGCAAACCATGGCATGGCTGTTTCTAGCAACTGCTGAGCACAGCAAAGGTGTGAGCCAACGCAGGTAGGTCGCAGGAACAACTAGAGGTGACAGATGCAACACAAAGAGCTAATTTATTTTTGTTACCTCTCTAACTGTGGAATCTCTGAAACAGCACTTAAGCTCCCGGGCAGAGGTCACACAAGTGGAGACACAGGCACTACAGAATTCAGCCCTTGGTGAAGATCAATGAGCCTGCTCGTTTTGGCCTGTATATAGGGATTCACGCAGGCGCAGTTTTTCACACTGCTTTGATCTTTGCCTAAAGCAATCTCAAGGATGTATGATAAGGTGCCTTTTCGACTTTTTTGACAGGCCTGTTATCTAAACACAGAGGTTCTACTTGTGAGTTATGTGTTTTTCTACACCCCAGCTGCAGTCGCTTGAGCGTATTTACAATTATCCTTGCCATTCTTGCACTATTCCCACCCATTTACAAAAGAGAATTGATGCTTATTTTTCCAAAGTTCTTTTTGATTTGCACTTTTAATGGTCAGAAACATAAAAGAAATGCCAGATATTCTGGTGGCTGACTAAAAAAGCAGTTGAAAGAATTTAAATTTGGGGTCTTGTTCCTGGATGTGTAGAGCTGGAAGTGAAATTGAGCACTTCCATGAAGTGATTTTCTCTTCTCCCTATCACCACCTTGATTCTTGAGAGTTCAAACTTTAGTGACTCACAGTATATTTTGGACATGTAACTTCACAGAAAAGAGGTCTGCTTTTACTGGAAACTCTGTCTCTGGGTGATGCCTTCATAGGTCAGAAGATGAGTTTTCACTCCAGAGCATAAGGCTTCCCTCAAAACATGGAAATGAGCAGAACTTTTAAGGCTAGTTATAACTTAGATCATAGACTCACAGAATGATTTGAGTTGGAAAGGACCTTCAAAGGTCCAACCCCCCTGCCATGGGCAGGGACAGCTTCACTAGATCAGGTTGCTCAAAGCCCCGCCCAACCTGACCTTGAACACTTCCAATGATGAGGCATTCACAGCTTCTCTGGACAACCTGTTCCAGTGTCTCACCACCCTCATCGTAAAAAAATTATTCCTTTTATCCAATCTAGATCTACACTGTTTCAGTTTAAAACTGTTGCCCCTTGTCCTGTCACTACAGACCCTGGCAAAAAGTCTTTCTCTGTCTTTCTTATAAGCCCCCTTAACATATTGAAAGGCTGCAATAAGGTCTCCCTGGAGCCTTCTCTTCTCCAAGCTGAACAACCCCAACTCTCTCAGCCTGTCCTCATAGGAGAGGTGTTCCAGCCCTCTGATCATTTTTGTGGTCCTCCTCTGGACCCGCTCTAACAGGTCCATGTCTTTCTTGTACTGGGGGCCCCAGAACTTGATGCAGTATTCCAGTTGGGGAGAATCAGCTCCCTCAACCTGCTGGTCATGCTTCTTTTTATGCAACCCAGGATATAACTGGCTTTCTGGGCTACAAGTGCACATTCCGGCTCTTGTCCAATTTTTCATCCACCAGTATGCCCAAATCCTTCTCTGCAGGAGTGCTCTCAATCCATTCATCCCACAGTCTGTACTGATATTTGGGATTGGCCCGAGCCAGATGCAGGACCTTGCACTTGGCCTTTGTGCTGGTTTGACTGAAACTGAGTTTATTTTCTTCATGCAGTTAGAAACTTCTTTTTCATAGCTAGCATGGTCATTGTTTGGATTTAGTTTGAGAACAAGAAGACAACACCCTTGGACAGGTAATAGTTTTCGTCAAGTAACTTTCCAGTGTTTTTGAGTTGGAACAAAGGGAATGTCAGAACTTATTTGTGTCTTAGCTGTTGTCTAGGCACCAAGGTCTTTCTGGGCTCTCTATCTGCAGGCGTGAGGCAGCTAGGAAGGGGGGCATAGATAGGGCAGACCTTGACTGCCATCCAGACTGATCAATGAGAATATTCCATGACATTAGCATCATGCTTCATATTTAATGAGAGTCAGGCTTTCCAGCTCAGGGAGACCCATTCCAGTTCTGCTCCATTTCAGCTGAGTTCTTTTCAGGAATTCTTTTAGTTCAGCCTTTTGCCATTCTGCCATTTTCCAGAGGGCCTCTGGGCCTTCCTAACTTTTTGGTCTTTTCTCTCTCGCTCTCTCTGGGATCAGCTGTTGGGGACCGGAGTGCTCTCTTCCCATGACTGACTGCTCAGCTCAGATGATGTTTGTGAAGAATTGCATTCAGTATCTTTTATTTTATATTTCCATTATATATATATATATTAGTAGTAGGTATATTAGTATTATTTTGTTATTTTATTAAACTGTGTTTATCTCAGTCCATGAGTTCCTCCCTTTCCTTTCTATTCTCTCCCATATTTGGAGAGGGGAAGAGAGTGAGAGAGCAGCTATCATGGTTTTGATTGCTAGCTGGGGTTAAACAGTAAGAGCCTTGCTGAATTTGATGAGGTTTACATGAGCCCATTTCTCAAGCCTGTCAAGGTCCTTCTGGATGGCATCCCTTCCCTCAAGCAAATCAACTGCACCACTCAGCTTGGCATCATCTGCAAACTTGCTGAGAGTACACTTGATCCCACTATGTCATGGATGAAGAGATTAAACAGTAATTTAACAGTACATTGCTGGCCCATATTCAGTCTTTCATGCACCAGTACCCCAAGTCCTTCTCTACAGGGCTGCTCTCAATCCCTTCATCCCCCAGACTAGATTGATATTGGGGGTTGCCCTGTCCCAGGTGCAGAACCTTGCACTTGACCTTGTTGAACTTCAGGAGGTTCTCATGGGCCCACTCCTCAAGCCTGTCCAGGTCCCTCTGGATGGCATCCTGTCCCTCAAGTGTATCAACTACACTGCTCAGCTTGGTGTCATCTGCAAACTTGCTGAGAGTACACTTGATCCCACTATATCATTGATGAAGAGATTAAACAGTACTGGTCCCAGTGCAGATCTCTGAGGAGCACCACTCATTACTAGTTTCCACTTGGACATCGAGTCATTGACTGTAACTCATTGGATGCAGTCATCCAGCCAATTCCTTATCCATCTAACAGTCCATCCATCAAACAGATATTTCTCCAATTTAGAAACAAGGATGTTTGGTGGGACCATGCCAAAGGCCCTACAGAACTCCAGGTAGATTACATCCTTAGCTCTTCCCTTCTCCGCCAATGCAGTCACTCCATCACAGAAAGTCACGAGACTAGTCAGGCACAACTTGCCTTTGATGAAGCCATGTTGGCTGTCTCTGATCACCTCCCTTTCTTTCACATGATTCAACATGTCTTCCAGGTGGATCCATTCCATGATCTTACCAGTCACAGAGATGAGGCTGACTCGTCAGCAGTTCCCAGGGTTGTCTTTTTTTACCCTTTTTAAAAATGGGTGTGATGTTTCTCTTTTTCCAGTCTGGGGACTTCACCTGACTGCCATGTCTTTTCAAATATGATGGAAAGCGGCTTAGTGCCTACATCTGCCAATTCCCTTCAGACCCTGGGATGCATCTTGTCAGGTCCCGTGTGTATGTTCAGGTTCCTCAGGTGGTCTCAAACCTGATCTTCTCCTGTGATGGGAGGGACTTCATTCCCCTAGTCCCTGCCTTGAGATTCAGGGTCTCGAGAGATGTGTGAAGAGCAATTGCCAGTGAAAACAGAGGCAAAAAAAGCTGATGAGCACCTCAATCTTCTCCATGTTGGTTGTCACCAGGTCCCCTATCTCATTTTCTGACTTTGTACCTAGAAAAGTACCTTTCTGACTTTGTAACTCTAAAAGCCCTTCTTATTATTCTTCATATCCCTTGCCAAATTCAGCTCCAGCATTGCCTTAGCCTTCCTGATCTCATCCCTACGCTCCCAGGCAGCATCCCTATACTCTTCCCAGGATACGTGTCCCTGGTTCCACTGCCTGTGCATTTCCTTCTTACAGTTTAGTTTGACCAAGAGGTCCTTACTCAGCCATGCTAGCCTCCTGCCTTCCTTGCCTGATTTCTTACACATGGGAATTGAGAGCTCTTGTGCTCTAAGAAAAATGTCCTTAATGAGCTGTCAACTCTGTTCAGCTCCTTTATCTCTGAGGGCAGTTTCCCGAGGGGGGGGGGGGGGGGAGGGGTCCCATCCACTAATTCCTTAAACAAGTGAAAGTTTGCTCTCCTGAAATCCTGAAATTCAGGATCTTGACTTTACTCTTCACCTGGCCCATATGCCTCAAGACTGTGAATTCCACCAGGGCATCATCGCTGCGGCCCAGGCTACCACCAATCTTGACCTCTCCAATTAGTTCATCTGTGTTGGTGAGCAACAGGTCAAGTAATACTTCTCCGCTGGTTGGGCTGTCTATTACCTGGATTAAGAACTTCTCCTCAGTGCACTCCAATAGCTTGCTGTGCTGCTTTTCCAGGAGGAGTCAGGGTGACTCAAGTCCCCCAGTGGGATCAGAACCTGCAAGCATGATGCTTCCTGTAGTTGAAGTAAGGATGCTGCTTCAACAGGCTCCCCTTGATTGGGCAGCTTGTAGTAAACACCAGCAACAAGACTTCCTTTGTCGGCTTGGTCCCTAATTTTTACCCTTCAGCTCTCAACCTCTTCATCGCTGTCTTTCAAAGACAGCTCTGTGCAGTCAATCAGTTGTTTTTTTACATGGGGGCAACTCCCTCACCCCTCCTGAACAGTTTATATCTGTCAATTGTAGCGCTCCAGTTGTGTGATTCATCCCACCAAGATTCAGTGACTGCAATTGTATCATAGCTTTCTAGCTGCACAATGGCTTCCAGCTCCTCCTGTTTGTTAGCCAAATCTGTGTACATTGGTATAGAGGCACTTCAGTTGGGCTGTTGACCCAGTCACATTTTTGGAGGAACAAGCCCTAATCCCTTTGTAGCATTTCTGATATTTCCCTGTTGGTTCCTTGCAGTGATGACAATGACACATACATACAGACACGCATACAGAAACGCAGACAGAGACGCACAGACACAGAGTTCTTGTTAGCAGTGAGAGCAGAGCCAGGCAGAGCTGAGCCTTCTTTAATTAGCCTTTCTCCATTTATAGCTTTACAGATATGGGCCTGGACCAAGAGGTTAAACAGGATGTTTTTTTAAAAAAAATGTTATTCCAAATACACACGCCCAGGCCCAACACTCACTTGACATACATCCAGTGTTCCGGCCCGAGATGTCATTCTCACCAGCCTGGGCTATCACTCCTTACAAACACACAGTCTTGTGTAACCTGTCAAGGCCACCTTGTTTTGACTGATTGCTGTGATTTAATCATGTTAGTATTAGTCTACTTTGACTGTCCAGATGGTCATGTTACTACTGATCTTCCTTTATCATCCGGGTGGCTGGAGCCGTGCGTCCTGCCATTCCCACAGTTCCTAATGCATCAGCAGGCCCTGACTCTTTGTTACTCAAAACTCCATCCCCTTCCCCTGATAAATCCAGTTTAAAGCTCCCCTTATAAGTCTAGTCAGTTTGTTAGCAAAGACCATCAGCAGCAGCAAAAGGAACATTAGGGAAAATGTAGGTCTGCTGCTGAATGAGGTGAGTGCTCTGGTGACAGAGGATACAGAGAAGGCAGAGTTACTGAATACCTTCTTTGCATGTCTTTACTGCTAAGACTGGCCCTCAGGAATCCCAGACCCTGGAGGTAAGACAGAAAGCCTGGAGAAAGGAAGACTTTCCCTTGGTTGAGGAGGATCAGGTTAGCAAACTGGATACTCACAAATCCACGGGCCCCGATGGGATGCACCCACGAGTGCTGAGAGAGCTGGCAGATATTATTGCTAAGTTGTGCTCCATCATCTTGAAAAGGCCTGTAGTTTCCTGGGTCCTCTTTTTTGCCCTTTTGCCCTTTTCAAGGCTGGAGTGACATTAGCTTTCTTCCAGTCCTCAGGCACCTCTCCTGTTCTCCATGATCTGTCAAAGATGTCCAAGACCTGTGCCCTGTTATACAAACTGCCACATCTAGTTGCTCTCTTCACCACAGTCTGGGAGCTGTTTAGGCCTCTCCCCAGTAGTAGCTAAAAAGGTGCTTGACCTTCCCTAATCAGGGGTCAGCTAGAACAAAGGCTGTGGGCACCATTTGATGAGGACAGCTGACTTTGTTAGGAGCTGACCTTACCTTATCATTAGCCTCAATGGACAGCACCAGGAACCCTGAATTTTCTCTGAGGGTTCCCAGGATTTTCCAGATCCCATAGAAAGTGCCCAGAAATGCAAGGAGATCTCAAGAAGACCTCAGAGAAGCAGAGCCCAGAAACTGCTGCACAAACTGCTGCATCTGTTGGCTTCCTCTTTCTGCTGTGATCCACACTAATCGCTCTTGACTCTAAGGATGTGTTGCACAAACATTCATGGACAGTGTGTTTAAAAAATAGCTAATTTATTGGGATGTTTTGCATAGGAAAATGTTCATGTGACAAATTGTATTTGGTTTACTTGGCAAGGTTTTGGCAGGGAGGTATGCTGCAGGGGTGGCCTCTGTAAGAAGAAGTCAAAGGCTGCCCTGTGCCAGACACAGCCAGTTCCAGCCAGCTTCCCCAATGGACCCACTGCAGGCCAAAGATGAGACAGTCAGCAAAGTTGGTGGCACCTCTGTAAAAACGTATTTCAGCAAGGGCAAAAACACCAGACAGGCAGTGGAAGAGAGAAAAAAGATTGAGAAACAGCAGAGGGAACACCAAGGTCAAAGAAGAAGGAGGGGGAGGGGGTGTTCCAGGTGCTAGAGATTCCCCTGCAGCCCATGGAGTACCCCCCTGATAGGAACTGTGGCCTGTGGAGAACCCAAGTTGGAACAATTTTTTTTTTCCTGAAGGACTGCAGCCCATAGAGAGGACCCACGCTGGAACAGTGGAAAAGCATGAGGAGTAAGGAGCTGCAGAGAGGAACTGTTATGTACTGACTGTAACTCCCCCATCTCCCTGGAACAAAGAAATAAACTTAACAGCAGAATCAATTATACTGTTAAGCAGCATTCTTTATTGACAGCACTGGGGATCACTGGGAATTATTCTCCAGAAGTGCTCCAATGACTGGATGCACTTGCGTTGCTTATATTCACACAATTGTTACATATTAATTACAATTTTTGGAAATTTTTAACATACAATACATCTATACTAAGAAATAATTCATGTAGTTAGTTATAATTGATTAGTTTCTTACTCACAATACATCTATTAATTACTAGTAAAACATAAGCTAAGTGCTCTGCTTCTAAACAATGTAGGAGAGGAGTGAGAATATGTGAGACCCTGAAGAAACCAAGGTCAGTGAAGAACGAGGTGTACCAGGCACTGGAGTAAAGTTTTCCCTGAAGCCTGTGGTGAAGACCATAGTGATGCAGGTTGTCCCCCTGCAGCCCTTGGAGGACCCCATGCTGGGGCAGATGGGTGTGTTCTGAAGGAAGCTGCAGCCTATAGAATGCTCACACAAGAGCAGGTTTTCTGGCAGGACCTGTGACCCTGCAGGGGACCCATGCTGGAGCAGTTGTTAACAAATTGCAGCCTGGGGTGAAGGACGAACGTTGGAGAAGGGTGTGAATAACTGTCTCATGTGGGAGGGACCTTATAATCAAGCATGGGAAGAGTGTGAGTAGGAAGGAGTGTCTGAGACAAATTGTGATGAAGTAATCACAACCCCCATTCTCTGTCCTACTGCAGAGCTGGAGGGGAGGAGGTAGAAGTTGAGCCTGGGAAGAAGAGGGATGAGGGGAAAGTGCTTTTAGGTTGTTTTGTTTGTTTGTTGTTTTGTTTGGGTTTTTGGTTTTGTTTGTTTATGGTTGATTATGGTTGTTTTTGTTTGTTTGTTTTTCCACTATCCTACTCTATTTCTATTTGGCAATAAATTAAATTTCCCCAAGTTGAGTCTGTTTTGCCCATGACAGTAATTAGTGAGTCTTCTACCTGTCCTCACCTCAACCCACAAGCTTCCCCTGTCTTGCTGAGGAGAGGGAGTGAGAGAGGAGCCTGGTGGGCACCTGGCAGACCCACCACAGAAATCTAGATTAACTTCAAAGCCTGCTTGTGAGCACAGATGTTAACAGTTTTAAATAAGGAGCTGTGACAGCTGGATCAGTTTTTATAGTTTGCAACTGGTATCAATTTTTTAGGTCCAAGCCAAAAATCTATCTAGATTTAATGACTATTTATTACATTTATGTACTACTTAAGTAGTCTGTAATAATTCAACAATTTCAGTGTATTGAAATAATGTGTGAAGTCTCCCTGTGACTAACAGGGAGATTCTACCAATTTTGTTAACTATTTTTTTCTTTCCTAAAATACAATTATGGGATTACTTGAATAGGGAGTGCATAATCAAAAAACATGCTCTTAAGCATTCTTTCCATTTGAAAATGGAAGGATTAAAAATTTTCCAAAAAAATAACTTTGAAGATCATGTCCTTGAACAAAATAAAATTACAGCAAAGTGAATGTACTCACCAATTAACTGTAACTCACATATGATTCTTGACTTTCTACTTTAAAAGCAAGAAAACATACTGAAAGCAATTTTAATATCTGATAAATTTTTGTTTAACTAAAGTAGTGATGGCAATAAGCAATGACCCATTACAATTTTTTTTCCAAATAACTGTGTTGGAAGAGGTGTCTAAGGAGACAGTACACTGGCAATGCTTTCTGCCTGTGCCTGGTGTGTATTTTGTCAAGCATTCTTACAAGATCTTTGATCAGTCCTCTTATGGTCTAAAGCAATGTGAACCACAAAGACATATAAAAAATGCTGTATGTGAAATAAAAATGCTGTATGTGAAGTTACAAAATAATATTATCCACATTTCAAAACTTAAAAAACAGTGAGAAATTGATAGGGAAAGGCTTTAGGTACATCTTTTGCAAGGAAACCATGTAGTAATGCAGCTTTACAAATGAGACTGGTTTTTCCACTTTTTTTTTTTTTTTTAAGTGTCTTTGCTCAATGAGAAGAGGGAGGCTCCTTTTTTCCACTGTGTACAGGCTCTGTACATGTATTCATTTGCATGTTAGCCATAAGCTGTTCCCAGCTTCTAATTATTTTGGTTCAGTACAGCTTAGTTCTTAATTAAGTTTGTGCATATGTATTTTACTGTATATGTTTGTTTGGGATTGATGAACCAGTGCTAATTTTGTTATCTTTAAGAACTAAAAAAATTAATTTGGGTGAAGTTATTGTTGGCACACTGAAAAATGTCTGTCTGCTGCTTATAGTCTTGAATATAAGAACTGTCTGATACAGATGTTTGACAAGTAAATATCTCTGCTGTGTAAAATAGTTTCTTGCTGGTACAGTTGTCTGTATTTATTTTTAGTGTTCATAGGAACTGGGTTTTCATTTTAACAAATTTTTCCCTTCCCCTCCCCCACTTCTCTTGTAGGTAGCATTGGCACTTCGTTTCAATGCCAGTCAGTCCATCAAGATCACATTTGTAGCAATGACAGTGACAAGGTGAGGTTTGTATAAATGTTCCATTTGCAAGGTGCATTTTTAAATGAATCACATTGATTTTACTGTACTAAGTGTTTGTTTTCTAGGCCCAGTAGCTAACTTTCAGTGTTACACTTTGAAATCTCTTTGGCCTTTTAGAAAGTATATCTACTTACTTCACTCAAGACAATATTTTTAGTTGATTAAAGGGATATTTTCTTGTAGCATACTTTTCTTTTTGCTCACATTCTAAATATTTGTGGTTTACCATACTGACCCTCACAAGTAATAAAGAGCGGTGATGTCATTGTTAATACATTGAGCATGTGTCTTACTCTTATCACTTGTGTCTTCTGATGTTTGAGCTAGTTAATAATGCTGAGAGGGTTTTTTTGCAATGGCTTTCTTTTCTATATTTGGAGATGGAAACTCCAGGTTTTACAGACAGGAACCTACTGTTCATTTCTGTAGCTTTAAAATATCATCCTATCTAGAACCATCCAAGTGTTTTCCTAATCTTTTAGCAAGGGATCATGCTCACACACTGGATTGCTTTCAGTCTGTAGAGATGTGTATTGGAATTATTGTTTTCAGTGATATATCAGTAATGTATATGTGGGCTATATGATATATCAGTAATATATGTGTGGAATACAGAAGGGAAAAGTTTTCAGGTTGAATTACTGTCAAGACTTACTTCATGTTCCTGTTCTTGTTTGTGTTTTTCCTTAACAGTTCCTCTCCTTAATAACACAAATTGATTAACATTAGTCCAATATGTAACATGTTACATTACAGGGTGTTTCAAAAAGGTGGACTCAATTCATAATCACTACTGCTTTGAAACTGGGCCCATCTTTTTGAAACACCCTGTATTTTCAAGTTCAACGCTGTATAATAAGCTTTCTTGCTGCTGTGTAAGCTTGGGAAAGGGCATGTATTAGTCAAATTTAATTAATCTTTCTTAGAAGTTGAAATGCTAGCTGCCTGTCAGTGCTCTGATAACTGCACAAATTCTTGTGTTTTGAATTGGTGGAATAACTTAAGAACCAGTTTGTTTATAGCATTTTCAGGTCATTCCAAAACCAAGTTTCTTTTCAGAATGACTGCATTTTTTAATTATTCGGAAGTATGTCCAGATTTGGAGCCTAGTTATCTTTCAAATATTGGACAAACATGCTAGTTACAACTTGATAAAAGAAAATATTTAAAGTTTCCAGTTGATTTGGTGGTCATTGTCAGGGAACAGCAAGAGTGGCTGCTCCACAAGAGCAGGGGAGCTGAGGGTCACAGCAAGGGAGAGACAATGTCCTCAACAATAAGGGATGCAGTCTTGCAGCACCTGAACAAGGAGACCAGAGCAGGTCTGGTGACAGTGACCAGGGTCAGCTACAGTCCAGTGATAAGCAAGGCCATAGTGACAAGACAGGTTCAAGGTCAAACCAATAAATCAAGTCAGCAAGGCAAAAACAAGATCAACAAGGTACATGGCCAGGTATAAGTGTACATAGCATACCTACAGTGTAGCTCAGGGAAGGACCAAGGTCTAATGCCTGAACTTAAATGCAGCTCCTGAGTGAAAGGGGCAGCCCCTGCACTGAGGCTTTTCCCAGCTCTTTCTCAGCAGTCTGATCCCAGATTACACAACTGTGCTATGTCAGAGCTGGCCTTGAGTGCAGGCAGACAAACCCTTGGTGAGGAGGGGGAAGAGGTTGCAGTCTGTTGGTACACTCTGGGCCCTGGCAATCATACACTATGGTAAAGACAGTTACTTTCCCTTATGGTGTTTTCAAGGTCTGAAAAGCTTGGAAAGGAAGAAAAAAATATTCAAATTACTTTAAACTATTTTATTTTTCTATGGTGTTGGATCTATTTTCAAGGAAAGTTAGAGATTATGTTGTAGCTTTGCCTTATGTAACGGGCCTCTTCAATAGGACGCCTTTGCTGTCTGTCTTGGAAACTTGACAGGGCGAAGGTCACTTCTAGGTGATACATCAGAAGTGTGGAACAGACTGTGGAAATGTGGAAGAGAGAAAAGTATTAGAGTTGAAGATTCTGTGCTCAGAATTCAGTTGTATAGTCACTGTGTGCTGTTGCATACTCACACACTAAGTGTTATTTAAAAAACTGATTTATTGCAGTCTTCTGCGAAGGGTAATGCTCATTTGGGGAATCACTCAAACAGGATGGCCAGTTGTTGTCTGGATGTTGACAGGTGTCTCAATTGCAAGGGTCCTTGTAATGGCATCTTCAACTGGATCACATGAGACTCCCTAAACTGTTGTTCTGTAAATGAGGGAATAGAGTGACTGTCAGCAAGTTTGCTGATGACACCAAGCTGGGAGGAGTGGCTGACACTGGAAGCTGTGCTGCCATCCAGAGACCTGGACAGGCTGGAGAGTTGGGTGGGGAAAAATTCAATGAAATAGAACAAGGGCAAGTGTAGTCTTGAATCTGGGCAGGAACAACCCCAGGTTCTGGTGTAAGTTGGGGAATGACCTATTAGAGAGCAGAGTAGGGAAAAGGGACCTGGGGGTCCTGGGGACAGCAGGGTGACCATGAGCCAGCACTGGGCCCTTGTGGCCAGGAAGGCCAATGGGACCTGGGGTGGGTTAGAAGGGGGTGGTCAGTAGGTCAGAGAGGTTCTCCTGCCCCTCTGCTCTGCCCTGGTGAGACCACACCTGGAATATTGTGTCCAGTTGTGGCCCCTCAGTTCCAGAAGGACAGGGAACTGCTGGAGAGAGTCCAGCGCATCCACCAAGATGCTGAAGGGAGTGGAGCATCTCCCGTGTGAGGAAAGGCTGAGGGAGCTGGGGCTCTGGAGCTGGAGAAGAGGAGACTGAAGGGTGACTCATTAATGTTTACAGATATATAAAGGGTGAGTGTCAGGAGGATGGAGCCAGGCTCTTCTCGGTGACAACCAGTGACAGGACAAGGGGTGCAAACTGGAACACAGGAGGTTCCACTGAAAGAGGAGAAGAAACTTGTTGGGGGTGTCAGAGCCTGGCCCAGGCTGCCCAGGGAGGTTGTGGAGTCTCCTTCTCTGCAGACATTCAAACCCGCCTGGACACCTTCCTGTGGAACCGCAGCTGGGTGTTCCTGCTCCATGGGGGGATTGCACTGGATGAGCTTTCCAGGTCCCTTCAACCCCTGACATTCTGTGATTCTGTGAAATGCTCATAATGTAGCTGGCTCCTGGTCCTACAATACTGCTCTAGCATTTGCACGATCATTTTCAATTAAGTAGTTGAACTATCTCAACTGTGTACATCTTAACTATTGTCCTATGCAATAATAAACATATCTAAACATACAAGTAGCATCTATATATTAGTCAGTTACTTTATCTGTGCAAAGCAGGAATTGCCTCTGGAGTTCCTGTCAATCTATTGATAATCTTATCAACATGAAGCCAGGACGGCTGGGAAAGGGGGGTCCTTTATCAATTGGTCAATTATCTTACCTAGGCAGAAGCTGTCTGGGGGTTCCTGGGAGTATTCCATTGATGACTAAGTGGGCTGAGTATATACATAGGCACAAGCTTTATGCCCAGCTACATTAATTATTGTACTGTTACTTTAAATTCCACAGGTTTTGCCACATTGCCAATATAACTGTTGGTAGTAATGTTTGTAGAAAGCAGCAAAATAAAGATTCTTTACATCCTTTTACATGTTGCATATTCATAAATTTCTTTTGTTCCTTGTGAGCTATATTCCAAGAGAATTCTTGGAGGAGAGGAACAAGCAGTGGTAAATTTCTTTCAGAGCTACATTAATGTATTTTTATTAGTGGTTGGGTTAAGAAAAAAATCAGGGAAGGTAATAATGCATGTTCAATTAAAAAACTTTTAAGCTCAGTTGAGAATTGCACTTTTGGTTTGTCACAAAATTTTGGGAGGGTAGGAGAAGACACATCAGATATAAATTCCAGAAGACTATATAACTTTGAGTTGCATGGCTTATGATCTATTTCCATGTTGACAGAACAAAGGGACTATAACCTTTTTGGTTTTCATATGTGCTGGAAGGCAGGAGGGGAGAATCTACCATTCTTATTGGTATTGATTCTGTATCAAATTAGAACACCAAGCTGTAAAAGCTGATGAAAATAAAACTAGTCCAAATCACAGGAAGAATGCATTTTCATAGAAACATAGAATAGTTTGGGTTGGAAGGGACCTTCAAAGGCCATCTAGTCCAACCACTGTGCAATGAGCAGGGACATCTTCAACTAGATCAGGTTGCTCAGAGCCCCATCCAGACTGACCTTGAATGTCTCCAGGGTAACCTGGGCCAGTGTTTTACCACACTCATTGTAAAAAATTTCTTCCTCATGTCTAACCTGAATCACCTCTCCTTTAGTTTAAAACCATCACCCTTTGCCATGTTGTAACAGGCCCTGCTGAAAAGTCAGTCCCCATCTTTATTATAGGCTCCATTTAAGTACTGAAAGGCCACAATCAGGTCTCCACAAGTCTCCTCTTCTCCAGGCTGAACAACCCCAACTCTCTCAGCCTGTCCTCATAGGAGAGTTGTTCCACCCTCTGATCATCTTGGTGGCCCTCCTCTGGAACCTCTCCAGCAGGTCCATGTCTTTCCTGTACTGAGGGCTCCAGAGCTGGAGTCAGTAATCCAGGTGGGGTCTCACCAGAGCAGAGTGGAGGGGCAGAATCACCTCCCTCGACCTGCTGGCCACACTCCTTTTGATGCGGCCCAAGATACGATTGGCCTTCTGGACTGCAAGGGCACTTTGCCAGCTTACGTCTAATCTTTCATCCACCAGTACCCCAAGTCCTTCTGCACAGGGCTGCTCTCAATCCCTTCATCCCCTAGCCTGTATCGATACTGGGGGTTGCCCCAACACAGGTGCAGGACCTTGCACTTGGCCTTATTGAACCTCATGAGGTTCACATGGGCCCACTTCTTGAGCTTGTCCAGGTCCCTGTGGATGGCATCCTGTCCCTCAGGCGTGTCAACTGCACCACTCAGCTTGCTGTCATCTGCAAACTTGCTGAGGGTGCACTTGCTCCCACTGTTGATGTCATTGATGAAGACATTAAACAGTACTGGTCCTAGTGCTGACACCTGAGGGACACTGGTGTCCATCTGATCATTGTGCCATTGACCACTACTCGCTGGGTGCATTCATCCAGCCAGTTCCTCTTCTACTGAACAGTCCACCCATCAAATTCATATCTCTCCAATTTAGAGAGAAGGGTGTTGTGGGGACCATGTCAAAGGCTTTACAGAAGTCCAGATAGACGACATCTGTAGCCCTTTCTTTGTCCACTGATGCAGTTATTCCACTGAAGAAGGCCAATAGGTTGGTCAGGCAGGCCTTGCCCTTGGTGAATCCATGCTGGCTGTCTCAAATCACCTCCCTGTCCTCCATGTACATTAGCATAGCTTCTAGGAGGATCTGTTCCATGATCTTCCCAGGCACAGAGGTGAGGCTGACAGGTCAGTAGTTCCCGGGGTCCTCCTTTCTACCCTTTTTAAAAATGGGTGTGATGTTTCCCTTTTTCCAGTCACCAGGGACTTCACCTGATTGCCAAGATTTCTGAAATACCATGGAGTGTGGTTTGGCAACTACAGCAGCCAATTTCCTCACGATTCTGGGATGCATCTCATCAGGTCACAGAATCACAGAATTGTTGGGGTTGGAAGGGACCTCTGGAGATCATCCAGTCCAACCCACCTGCTAAAGCAGGTTCACCTAGAGCAGATCACACGGGATCATGTTCAGGCGGGTCTTGAATGTCTCGGAGAAGGGGACTCCACAACCTCTCTGGGCAGCCTGATCCAGGCTCTGGCATCCTCAAAGTAAAGAAGTTTCTCCTCATATTCAGATGGAACCTCCTGTGTTTCAGTCTGTGCCCATTGCCCCTCAATGCTGTTGTTGGGCACCACTGAAAGGAGTCTGGTCCCATCCTCTTGACACCCATCCTTGACATATTTATAAGCATTGATAAGATCCCCTCTCAGCTTCTCTTCTCCAGGCTGAACAGCCCCAGATCTCTCAGTCTCTCCTCATGAGAAAGATGATCCAGAACCCTCATCATCTTTATAGCTCTCCACTGGATTCCCTCCAGTAATTACTTGTCTTTTTTAAACTGGGAAGCCTAGAAATGGACACTATACTCCAGATGCGGCCTCACCAGGGCAGAGTAGAGGGGGACGATCACCTCCCCTGACCTGCTGGCCACACTCTTCGTAATGCACCCCAGGATACCATTGGCTTTCTTGGCCACAAGGGCACATTGTTGACTCATGGTCAATCTGTCATCAAGCAGAACTCCCAGGTCCTTCTCTGCAATGCTGCTGTCCAGCAGGTCCACCCCTAACCTGTACTGGTATACAGGGTTATTCCTCCCCAGGTGCAGGACCCTGCACTTGCCCTTGTTGAATTTCATCAGGTTCTTCTCTGCCCACTCCTCCAGCCTGTCCAGGTCTCGCTGGATGGCAGCACAGCCTCTGGTGTGTCAGCCCTTCCTCCCAGTTTGGTATCATCAGCAAACTTGCTGAGGGTACGCTCAGTCTCTTCATCCAGGTCATTGATGAGAACAGGTTGAACAGGACTGGACCCATTGCTGACCCCTGGGGAACCCCACTAACTACAGGCCTCCAAGCAGACTCTGCACCATTGATCACAACCCTCTGAGCTCTGCTGTCCAGCCAGTTCTCAATCCATCTCACCGTCCACTCCTCCAACCCACACTTCCTGAGTTTACCTATGAGGATGTTGTGAGAGACAGTGTCAAAAGACTTGCTGAAATCAAGGTAGATAACCTCTACTGCTCTTCCCTCATCTACCCAGCCAGTCATGCTCTCATAGAAGGCTATGATGTTGGTCAAGCATGATTTCCGTTTGGTGAACCCATGCTGACTACTCCTGATGACCTTTTGTTCCACATGCTTGGAGATGACGTCCAGAATGAATTGTCCCATCACCTTTCCAGGGATGGAGGTGAGGCTGACTGGCCTGTAGTCTCCTGGATTGTCCTTCTTGCCCTTTTTAAAGACTGGAGTGACATTGGCTTTCTTGCATTCCTCAGGCACCTCTCCTGTTCTCCATGACCTTTCAAAGATGATGGAGAGTGGCTTTGCAATAATATCTGCCAGCACTCTCAGCACTCGTGGGTGCATCCCATCGGGGCCCGTGGATTTGTGAGTATCCAGTTTGCTGAAATGATCTCTAACATGATCCTCCTCAACCAAGAGAAAGTCTTCCTTTCTCCAGGCTTTCTGTCTTACCTCCAGGGTCTGGGATTCCTGACAGCTGGTCTTAGTAGTAAAGACAGAAGCAAAGGCGGCAGTCAGTAATGTCTCATGGACTTATGTACATTCAGTTTCTGTAAGTGGTCATGAACTGGATTCTCACAGTGGGAGGGACTTTGCTCCCCCAGTCCCCATCTTGCAGTTCACTTTCCTCTTAAGAACTGTGGCAAGAGAGCTTGCCCATGACGTCTGAGGCAAAAAAGTTGTTGAGTACCTCAGCCTTCTTCTCATCCATGGGGGCGGTTTTCCGACCTGAGTTATCATTCTCACTGGCCTGGGCTATCACTCCTTACACTCATAAAAAACATACTTCTGTATAACCTGTCCAAGACCCTTTAGCTGGAACTGCACATCCTGCTGTTCCCACACTTTATAGGAGAATCTGGTGATTCCCCCAGTAAAATGCTTGTTTCTTCTCAAGAATGTTCACAGTTCTACCAAATTTGAGCTATAATACTGCTTTCTAAAAGCAGTAGGTTGCAATAGTAGGGTATAATAGCAATCTCCTACCCCTTTCACCCAATATTCCATGTGTGTTTATGTGAATAAGGATTTCCACACCATTTACTTCATTTTGTTGACTCAGCACACAAGAATCTTAAATTCATGTTCAGTGAGATCAGCAGGAAACTGAAGACTAGGATTTCTTCACATGTGGCCTCACAGCATTAAAAAAACAAGAGTCATTGTTTGGTAATACAAAGAACCTGCCTAACCTCACAGCATTGAAAAGAAACATTTTGCAGCTTATCCCTTAAAAAGATGTAGTATTTCATATATATGCAATACAGTTTTCCATTTTATGTGGTGTCATAAAATGTTTAGAAACAAGTCTTAAATTACTGATTTGGAGGTGGAAACTTTCAAGTATCAGTGCATGAGTCAGATGGACCCTTTAATATACTTGTAATTTCTTTGATTTTTTCTTTAAAGTATAACATGCCATCTATATTTAATACCAATGGTTTTAAAATGAATAGACTAATAATATAAAGTGAGGCTGGAATTGCTATTCTTAAAGAAATGACAAAAATTATGAAAATTTTTCTTGAAGTACTGCATTTAGGGAAAAGAATTTTATAAAAAGAAAATGCTATTGCTATTTACATTCTCCAATGTCAGTCCTTCCCACGGGCTGCAGTTCTTCAAGAACTACTCCAGCATGGGTCCTTTCCACAGAGTGCAGTCTTTCCAGAACAGACTGTTCCAGCATGGGTCCCCTACAGGTTCACAGGTCCTGCTAGACCTGTTACTGCATGGGCTTTCCATTGGATGCATCCACCTGCTCCAGCATGAGGTCCTCCACAGGCTGCAGGTGGATATCTGCTCCACCGTGAACCTCCATGGGCTGCAGGGGGACAGCCTGCCTCACCATGGTCTTCAACATGGGCTGCAGGGGAATCTCTGCTCCTGCACCTGGAGCACCTCCTCCCCTTCCTTCTTCACTGACCTTGGCATTTGCAGAGTTGTTTCTCTCACATATTCTCTCTCCTCTCTTTAGCTGAAGTTGTACAGTTTGTTGGTTTTTTGTTGTTGTATTGGGGTTTTTTTCCCTTCTTAAATATGTTACCATAGATGTGCTACCATTGTCACTGATTGGCTCAGCCTTAGCCAGCAATGGGTCTGTCTTGAAGATGTCTGGCATTGGCTCTATCGGACACTGGGCACCCCTGTGCCCCCCCCCCCCACCAAAACCTTGCCACACAAGCCCAATACAGGGATACACTCTCAGTCTCACTGCTTGAACCTGCAAATGTGAAAGCAACAGCTGCATCCATCAGCCTGGGATGGAGACCCTCAAGTCTCCTGGCTGGGCTCCACCAGCCAGTCAGGAGAAATCACCAGCCCCTGTAGCTGCTGGATGCAGTGGCTACTTACAACACCTCTTAACACTGGGGTGATGTGTGTATAGGAAGGTCATGCTAAATGACATCCTCTTGTTTGAGACTCTGCTACATGTTAATATATGTGTCAGCCTCCTATTTAAGGGGAAAAAAGATTGGGGGATTTTAAAGCCAAACAATAGTCTGTTTCCTGCTTTTGCACAATGAACCCACGTTGGAGGAGTTTGTAAAGGACTGTATCCTGTGGAAAGGACTCCATGATGGAGTAGTGGAACAGTGTGAGGAGGAAGGAGCAGCAGAGATGAAGTGTTATGAACAGAGCACAAACCCCATTCCCCATCCCCCTGTGCCCCTCAGGGGGAAGGAAGTAGAAGAGTGAAGTTGAGCCTGGGAAAATGGGGGGGTGGGGGAAAGTGTTTTTATTTCTGTTTTATTTCTCACTGTCCTCCTCTGTTATTAGTTGTCAATAAATTAAATTAATCTTCCCCAAGTTAAGTCTGTTTTGCCCGTGACAGTAATTGGTGAGTGACCTCCCTATCCTTTATCTTAACCCACGAGTTTTTTCATTGTGTTTTCTCCCCCTGTCTTGCTGAGAAGAGGGAGTCAGAGAGGGGCTTGGTGGGCACCTGATGGCCAGCCAAGGTCAACCCACCACAGGGCAGAAAGGAAAAATGAAGGAGAATGGAAGTTTAAATGGGACACATGCCTTGATAACTTTGGTTGTTTATGGACACAAATTTTTGGGCCTACACTTTCCTAGCGTATAATGCCAAAGGCTATGAAGACTACTTTATTGTTACTCAGCTTCTGAAGGAAAGAATGGATGTGCAGTGGAGGTGATAAACTCATGTGCATAGACATTCCCCTGCTGACTATGTTTCATAGACTCTTCACATTTTTTACCCATGTAACTAAACAGCCTTTCCTGTGTACTGGGTATTGAGGACTGCAAAGGTTATTTCTCCTATTTTTTTCAATACTGCTGAAAATCAAAGTTACGTGGGCCCTCTTCCACAACTGGAATATTATGGAGTGCGTAACATGATGCTTGAGGAGAAAATACAATTCTTGGCATGACATGCAGCTAATCAGGAAAAGATTTCTGACTTTCAAAAAGAACTGTATTACTGTTGCGAGCAAGATGTGAAAATTTTGAGGGAGGCCTGCAGATCACACAGGAATGAGATTATAGTGATAACTTGGTCTATCAGAGCCGAGCATTCTCTAAACCCCTGATTACCAATACTATCCAATGCAAGTGCTTTGTGCTGCCTGGTTGTTTCTTTATATGAGAGCCTCATAGAGAAATGCGTGGGCAATGTGTCATGTCTGTAATGGAGAAGCAAGTCAGTGAAGCATTCAAGCATTGGAACAGGGTCCCCAGGGAAGCAGTTGAGTCACCATCCCTGGAGGTATTTGAGAGACATGTAGATATGGCACTTAGGGACATGATTTAGTGGTGAACTTGTCAGTGTTAGGTTAATGTTTGGACTTGATGATCTTAAAGGTCTTTCCAAAGCTAAATGATTCTGTGATTCTATGAAGGTGCAATAGGGATAGCAGTTGTTGCTCTGGCTTATTAGTTAGTCCTGTGGCATAATGTCCAGCTGGCTGAAAACAGAGGCAAATGGGTGTTGCGTTAAGATGATTAATTTAGCAGAAGTTAAGCCCCATGCAACATGGCCAGGTTGAACTCCTGAGTGATGCAAATAACCTCAAGTTGGCACTATAAGTCTGATCTTTCTCAATGGCTGGCCCAGCGCACAGATTCATGAATAGTATAGTATATATTATAAATCTGAGTGTGTTAATGTTGAATTCACACAATCAGATTCATGAAAAGTGCAGGCCAGTTGTGATCATCGAATCTACATGCTACACAGATTCATGAATATAGTATAATAGATGCTATAGGTCTGGATGCATTACACTATAGGTCTGAGCGCATTCAATGAGAAATTCTCACAACTAGATCCACGGATAATGAGGTTTATTAAAGCAACAGGTTCAAGTTCTTTGAGATGCTGTTGATAAATACACTGTCTGCAAAAACACACTTTAGTTGCAAAATATACTTTAGTTGTAAAAAACATGTTAGTTGGAAGAAATAAGTATTGGTACCAAATTTATATAAATTCTAAGATGACTATATAGTCATGATTACAAATACAAGCTTGAAGTCTAAGTGTCCCAGGGAAACCTGGTAAAACTAAGTGCACAAATCTTACCTAAAAGCATCCCTTTGGGGTGGGGAAGATATACTCAGCCCATCAACTGGTCTCAGAAGTCCTATTATGCTATTCCCTTGACTCCCCAGTGATGGTGTCTTCCCCCCACCCTTCCTCTATTGTTACGGTATTTTACAATATTTTCTACATTTAGGTGAGCTTGAGTGACTCTAGTCATGCATACCTTTGCTATTGATTGGTTTAGCAATCCTCGCTTCCATTTTTAAAGTAAAAACCTCACTATGCATGCTTGAAGGTAGGCTGGAGGTGGGTATCCTTTGAGATGGAAGTGTGTTTTGGTATTAAAATGAGATGGAAATGAACATTTATTCTTTGTAATTGACAGCAGCTATACCTTATCTTCAAAACTGACAGCAGCTATACCATCTGGTTATTTTACCTGTGGCTTGTTAATATGGCCTGGCTGTGATACCTTATCACTCCACCCCCATATCTTCTCAATGAGCTTCCTCAGGCACTACCAAGTAAGAATGCAGGCCAGGTGTGTGGGAGGGTGAAATCATACAGAGCATATTTCTTCCCCTCTCTGCAGCTGCATTATATGCTGAAGATGTGGATATAGCTTTACTCTCAATAAGTGTATCCTTGATAATTAGTTTCAATAATTTGCCAATCTTTGCCTCACCTTACCAGCAACAAAGTTGGACCCAGCATCTTTTAAGAACTTGCAGCAAAGGTATAGAAGAATATTGTTCATATCTATGTTATCTTTTCCATCCCCGGCCATGAAAAAGCCCAAAAGTATAGGTTCCACAATAGCTAAAAGTGGGGACACTTCAAAAAAAACTAACTCAGATCTGATACATTCTTCACAGAATCACAGAATGGTTGGGGTTGGAAGGGACCTCTGGAGATCATCCAGTCCAACCCACCTGCTAAAGCAGGTTCACCAGAGCAGATAGCACAGGGTCATGTCCAGGCGGGTTTGAATGTCTCCAGAGAAGGAGACTCCACAACCTCTCTGAGTAGCCTGGGCCAGGCTCTGGCACCCTCAAGGTAAAGAAGTTTCTTCTTATATTCAGATGGAACCTCCTGTGCTCCAGTCTGTGCCCATTGCCCCTCATCCTATTGTGGGGCACCACTGAAAGGAGTCTGGTCCCATCCTCTTGACACCCACCCTTGAGATATTTAGAAACATTGATGAGATCCCCTCTCAGCCTTCTCTTCTCCAGGCTGAACAGACCCAGCTCTCTTGGTCCCTCCTCATAAGAAATATGCTCCAGACCCTTAATCATCTTTATAGCTCTCTGCTGAACTTCCTCCAGTAATTCCTTGTCCTTCTTAAACTGGGGAGGCCAGAACTGGACACAGTACTCCAGATGGGGCCTCACCAGGGCAGAGTAGAGGGGGAGGATCACCTCCCTCGATGTGCTAGTTACACTTTTCTTAATGCATCCCAGGATACCGTTGACCTTCTTGGCCACAAGGGCACATTGTTGACTCATGATCAACCTGTTGTCAACCAGGACTGTCACGGAGGGACCCCGAAGTTAGTTTTAGGTGGACAACCAGGTCCAAAACAAGTTTTTATTCTGTCTGGGAAAGTCCGGAAAAACAGCCAATTAGAAACAGGGTTTATACAATCAGTTACTCCAGTAACATAAAATACAGATTTGGATATCAACTTTGAGGAAATTATTGGGGTACAGCAAATAATAACAATGGAGATCCACAGTGTGCATACACGTGGCTCACCAAAACAATGCCAGAGCCGTCCCTGACCCCAGGAAAAATACACCCACATGTTTAGTGAGAAATTATATTAAGGATATATGCTTGCCTGAATCTAGCAAGGAATTATTAAAGAAAATACACGGGCTTATATTTAAGTATGGAATACACTCACATGTCTAGTGAGGAAAACACCTGCCCAAGTGGCGAGGAATTATTTAATACACTCGCTTATCTAGCAATGAAATATCTAAGTTATCACTCACCCACACGTGGAGATGAGGCAGTCCCATTTTTCTTTTGGGAGGTTACTTTAGATGGCATCCCAGTCCCGGGAGGGAAAGAGTTGTGAATGAAAGGCATCCTATAAAAATATAGCTCCTTTTCTAGGAGTAGAATGGGCCCCTGTTCTTTTGCATCGTTCAGCCTGTCTTGTTATTTTTCTTCTTCCTGTCCTAGTCAGACTGCTGCCTGGCACACCCACCCTTTTATGGGGCTGGCGTCAGCCTTCCCTCTGGGTGCATGAAGCAACTCTCTTTCTTCTAAAGCACTTTCTTTGAATACAATCGAGCCTCAAGACCTCCTGCTTTGCTGGTGTTTCTGATGATACCAAACTGGGAGGAGTGGTTGATACAGCAGAAGGCTGTGCTGCCATCCAGCGAGACCTGGACAGGCTGGAGGAGTGGGCAGAGAAGAACCTGATGAAATTCAACAAGGGCAAGTGTAGGGTCCTGCACCTGGGGAGGAATAACCCCCACACACTGGTAAGGCTTGTGGGGTGTGGAGCTGCAGCAGCCTCGCCTCTGTCAATGTTAGCCATTCACATGCGGTATGGTGGAATCAAAATGTCATCTCCCTGCCATAAAATGGTGCCTGAAACAAAATGGCAGCCCCTCTGCATGTAGTGGGAGAGGGTGCTGGTTCTGATATTTTTCCAGGTAAACTGGAAGGAGAGACTTGCTCTGCTGTCCAATCACAGGGCAGTCTGAGAACACATGGGTTATGACATTTTAAAAAATGCCAGCCTCCAGGGCAAAAAGAGGTTGGGTAAACTGACCTTGTGAGTGGAATAGAGAAGGGACTTACTAGGGCAAGTGGGACAGGTAACTGTAAGTAGGGGCAGGACTTCTACAGGTAATGGCAGGTGTGACACCTGTCACTTCTTGACTTTTATCAAAGTTGTACTTATATTACTGTCATGGGAATCTCTTGGTCTTTACTCAGCAATGCCAGTGATTGAACTCCAGGCACCCTTCAGGAAACGTGAGGCCAACTCCAGATATGACTACCATCTCTGCTCTGCTGGGCAGTAGCTGGAGGCAGGAGGCTGCCTAGAGAAATTGAATTCTGTGACTAGATGTGCTAGTTCAGTCATGAGCACTCAGTAATGCTGAGGTGGTACAATGGAGCTGTAATCCAATTGTGACTTGGTAAGGAAGCAGGTTCCCAAATACTGGAGAATTCTTTCTTGGTCAATGATTGTTGCACTAGTTAGCTCTGGCCTTCCCTCTCTGTGTGTGAGGTATCTGGAGGGTCTAATCCTTTCATTAGAGGCACAAGAATCTGTAGACTTGTGGTGGGGACCTGGGTTTGAGTCCTAGAGATACTGTCTGTAGTGTCTGCACTTATGAATCCTTTGAGGATGAAGCAATAATTACAGGATATCACTCCTTGAGTCCTACATTACTGTAGAATCATAAAATAATTTAGGTTAGAAGGGAAAACAGGAAGCCATCTAGCCTAACTCTGCACTCAGAGGATGATCACAGAATCATAGAATAAGTTAGGTTAGAAGGTGTGAGGGCGAAAACTCATGGATTCCACACAATCCAATATGAATTCAAGCGAAGTCATTTAGTACAGAAACAAGCCTCCTTATATATGCAGTTATTTCCTGCTCACACGTCCACGCTCCAAGCACGCTTTAGCTGATTGGATATTGTCCATGTTCACGAGCTGTCCACGCGCCTGAGTCTCACTGCTAATAGGTCTGTTGACTGACGTCTTGTTGAGGCCCTGTTATTGTAGAACTGCCTCACTCCCACAGCAGATCCTGTTTTCAGCTTTCGAGCTGGCCTTGAAATTCCTTTGGGCCTGGCTAGTTTAATAACAAATCTCCATCTAATAGAAACCCATCCACACATTAACTTCAAGAAAATCCCTCAAATCTCCCACAATTCCCCCTTTTTGTTTTTGAACCAGCCAGACCTTGTTTACAATGTGCTGAATCATCTTGGAAATACACTGCAGCATACAACATATGATTAACAATGATTACAGTTACATATAATGCAGTTAAGCCTTACATAATAAGATCAAACAACCACCCACCTATTCCCAAGCTTTTAAACCATTTGTCAAACCCTAATTCTACTACAACAATCTTATTAACGTGCTGTTTTAGTTTGTCTAAAGTACTATGAATAGATTCAGAATGATCAGACAAGTTAATACAACACATTCTCTCAAATTCTTCACAACCATGACCTAGTGTTAAAATTAAAAGATCTATAACTGTGCGATTTTGTAGAGTAACATGCCTAATACCATCAACATCTACTATTAATTGAGTGAGTATCTCAGAAGTTCGATTAGCCTGTTTAAAAGACCAATAGCTTAACTTTGATGTGTCTCCAAAAGCTTTACCAGCTGCCAGATCAGGGAGAAAGAGTGCAGTAGACACTATGGTAGGAATGTCTCATAATCTTACCTCATTTTTGCATTGACTATCTAAGTGTAATATCGCCCTTTTGGCTCTCCTGCTGTTTGTTCAAATTGCCATTCTCCACAGAAGGTACAGCACCTGCTTGCTAATGGCTTCTAAACCACCAGGTCTGTGAGCATCTATAACACTGAATTAGGATCCATGGTTTGCATCTGAAACAGTCCTCACAACTTATCTCCTCCTGTCCGTCTGCATCCGTTGAATCTTTGTTGTCTTTATTCAGCCATGGCTTGACCCATTTCGCAGGAATCCACTTCGATCCTTGGCCTGTAATGACACAAACATAAACTTTTCCCCAAGTTATTGATTGATGTGGCCTTTTCCATTGATCATTAACTAGTGATTTGACCATAACTAATGTAGGTTCTTTCTGATTTAGCATGGTTTTGGGTCCTACTTGCAACGTGTTTCATCACAGGACAAATTTGGGCTGCACCATTTAGATATAAGTGATTCATCACATACAATGCTTTTGACAATTGGGTTTGTGGTGTTTCCCCTACTTCTCCCCTTTTTGTTTTTGAAAACAAACAAAAAACAGTTTGAAATCAGATACATGCATTGGACCTTGACTACGTACTCAGAATCACAAATCAAATTTAGAGGTTCCTCCTTAACAAGCTCTAAGTAATGTAAAGCTGCGCCAAGTTCTACTAATTGGGTTGAACCTTCAATAATTTTTACAGAATGATGCCAATTGTTATCTTCACACCAAACCACTACAGCTTTATGAGACTTCCCAGAACCATCACCAAAAAACTGTGCAAGTATGTAGGATCAGACCAGATACAAGTATGGCCTATGACCTGATGTTAAAGAATTGCAAGTTCTGCAGCAATTTACATTTAGGCATGCCAAAAGCTGTGCTGGTAAGAAAACCAGCTAGTGCAATTTACAAGGACATAGATTGCAAATAAAAAATCAAAATTAAATTTCACAAATGGTACATGTATGACAAAAGGATCATGGCCTATTAAGACTTAAATTCATTCCCTGCATTTCTTGATCAGAGTAACAATCAGTATATCAGTCTGTTAGCAATCTCATCATACTGTCCCACAATAGCCACAGGTTGTTTCTATGTTGTAGCTATAAACAGACAAATCTGCAAGTCCAATCGAATGCAGTCAGCCTGTAAGGTTGTCATAAATTTATTCCTCAAAGTCTCTAAGTCCATTTAGGCTGTCATATTTATTGTATATTGTTTTCCCTTACCGGATCGAAGTCCTGATTCAGGTCTATCAGTGTAGCGTTTGCTTTATCCAAACATTGGCTGTTAATACCAGTGGAAATACAGCATTTGAAATTTCCTTGGAGATTTCTCACTTGCACAAGCAGATCTGCACCATCCAAGCAGCTTCTTGTAGGACATGCAACTAAACAGAATTCTCAGAAAACGTTATTTGAGCTTACAATTTACTTAACGAATCCTGACCCAAGAGAGGTACAGGGCTTTCTGGCAACTACAAGAATTCATGTATTAAAACTTTGTTCCAAATTTGGCATTCCGTTGGTCTCAAAAAACAGCCTTTCTTTCGTTCTCTCCCATGACCTCAAAAACTAGCACGGTGAATTCACTAAGAAGTCTCTTACAACCAGTTACCACAGAATAAGTCTATTAAAAAAATTAATTTTGTTTAATTTCCCAGCTTCATCAGAACTATGGATCCACTGGTGATGCCTTTAAATTTCAACCTCAGACTTCTTGATGCAGTATTACAGTTCTCTAGCAGTAACATTGCTGGGGGGGGGAATAAAACCTCCCTCTCGCCCCCATCTGGGATGGCAGGATCTCCAGCCCAGCATGAAAACCAATCAGTTTGAACTCCACATCAAACCAGCCTGGGTGCACTCCACACCCAAATCAGTACCAGTCTGACCCAGAGAAGCACTGAGCACTCTGACCTCCCCAGAGCTGACCAGTGTGAAAAGACTGACTTCAGCAAGGAGGTAAAATTATGAGCTCTTTCCCCAGATGTGCCAGAACCCAGGAAACAAGACAGAAGCAAAAAGAAACATCACCAACAACCCCTGATTCAAAGCTGAGAAGCAATGCAGTGCCACAACAAGGATGGATGACAATACTCCAGGAAAAAAAGACAGAGTGGGGGGAGTAAAGCCCCTCTTTCTCCGCTTAGCAGCAGGAAAACAGGTTTTTCCATTTTTCTTTCCTTTTTCTTCTTGCTGCAGTTCAGCTGTACCAAGGCCACACAGCTGGCGTAATCACTGGTATGAAGTGGGAGGCTCTGGCAAACTCCTTGGTTACAATGAGCTGAGTTTTATACACCATTCCAGTTAGCTCAACAGTTGTTACATTCCTCAGCCCCATTTACCTTTCACAATTTACAGATGTCAAAATACAGTATATTAAACATCAATCCATTATTCCATTTTCCTAGATCCAAATCAGTTCACATTCCAGCAACTTTTAAATACAACTTCATACAATACCAACTTCACATCCATCATAGCATTTAGGTGTTTGTTTGGTTTGGTTTTTTGTTTGTTTGGCTTTTTGTTTTGTTTTTCAATGGGAATCGAAGTTTAACAACTTCAATTCTTTTCTGGTCTCAAAATTATTAGATAACAATATGAACAATTACTCTAAGGTGTAAGGATGCATCCTAAGGGGGAGCAAGGTGGAATTTTAGCAGTGGAACTGGTTCCCATTTTGTAATTATCTCCCCAAACAAAATTCTTTTGGTACCAAATAGAAATATGCAAATTAAAATACTGAGCTCAGTGTCGTGGTTGAGACGGACAAACGACATGGACCAAATTCTTCCAGGATGAAAGTAGTAGATGCCATTTATTGCCACAAGTGCATTTTTATACAGTTTTACCAATTCATGTGTCTCTTCACTATTGGTTACAAGTTACAGCAGTAACATCTCATTGGCTAATTTTGCCATCATCACTGTTACTCTTCTACTCCCTTCTCTCTCACGGGTACATCCTTAACATCTCCAGATACTCCTTTACTCATGCGTAGGCCTTCATATCTTCAAGGCTAATTTCTGTTCCCATGCCCTCTGTCAGGGAATCCACGGACCCACCGTAGTCCCCCACAGCTCAAGTTCAAATATGCAGATGGATCACAGTTACACTTATTCAAGACAATATCTCAATTTTAGCATTGCACCTTTGAACTGCTCACTGCCCAGCCGGGCAGAGGCACCGCTGGGTCTCCTGACAAAACAGGTCAGTGCGCGCTGGAGCCCAACCGGCACCTGCCCCCCCAACAGCGAGCTGGACTGGGCAAGGCTTTTATTAGTGTGTCATCTGGGGTGCTACAACTGTTATCCCAAAACCAGGATTCTTTACCTGGTGTGCATACAAAAGAGCCAAATCCAGCACATCGAGATGAGACACAGCCTATCACACAGTTGCGCAGGTCTGGATGTTGGAATAAAGCCAGCGTGCTAGAAAGAAAAATAACAGCTACTACACACAAAATCTTATCATCACGTTCACGCAGCAAGGAACTAAATTACTCATGATCTTCTGTATTATCACAAAACGCACATTTTGAGTCAACGGATTCTCATGATTTAACAGTCTGTGAACTAACTCTACGATATAACAAAGACCTCTCAAAACTGTAACATACCTAAACAGATACCCACAAAGAAAACAGGTAAATGAGGAAAACATCTTGCAGACTTCAGCAAGTTTACTGTGACCTGTGTGTTATCAGTTAACTCTCTCAACTTGTTGAAGTTCAAACCGTTCCGCCTGTAAAACTGTCCGAAATGATTTAATGATCTCTTGTAGGGATTTATTTTGTCCTGCTCTTCTCACCTTAAAAACAACATTAATTGCAACAGGGTGTTATACTTCAAGATTCTGTTCTCCGACCACTTTTCCCATTCATCTAACTCACACAGCAGCCACCATTGATTACAACATTTCACAAGATCTTCCTTCCTCCTATTTCCAAGTGCTTTCCTATGTTTTAAAACACCTCCCAATACCGATTACTTAGGAACACGACTGAAACAGTCATTCCTGACCCCATCTCGTAAATAAAAACCTTGAGAAGAGGGAGGGAGGGAGGGAGGGAAGCACAGGGCTGCTTGCAGCACGAGTGGGAAAAGTGGGGAGAAGGTTTTACGGCGCACTTAAAAACAAGCAGTAAAACAATTAACTCACATTCCTGACAAGCTGCTTGATTTTCAGAGAGGCAATACACAGAAGCACGTAATATGTACTGTAAAACCCGCAGATAACACGTTGATAGCAAACATTAGCATTCTCTACTGCTAATTTTAACACCAATGCTTCCTTAACTTCTAAGTTTTCAACCTGCTTTTTGATGGCCTCTTGAAGATGGTCAATAAATTGCACGTAATTCTCATCGGGACCCTGATTAATAGTTGTAAATGATTTGGCTGCTTTGTTGGTTTCAGGCACCTCTATCATAGCTTGATATGCGAGGTCTGCTGACTGCCTCAGGATTTCAGAAACTAATAGCGCCTGTAATTGTGGTGTGCCAATTAGTGTCTCTTCCAAGAGTTGGGGGATACCTGCCCCTTTCAACGAGTCCCCATCATTCCATCCTAAATGATCTATAGTTGTTACATTGCATAGGTCTAATTTTGCTTGAGTCTCTCATGGTTTTTATCTGATCTCGGGGCAACACATACACATACTCTTTTTCCTGTTAACTTTTGAAGAAAATGCTGCAAACCCCCATCCTCATCTGAGTCATCAGATAACACGGACTTGAACGTTGCTGGAGAATCGTTGGTAACAGGGGAGTTCGGAACAGTGCATATTCTCGCCAAGACTTTCTAGCATCATAATTATTTGTATAACCTGAGTCCCCAGGAGCACCCCCTTTCCCATCACGATCATCATGACTGCATTGCCGACTGCTGGATTCACTCGCTATTAACCGATCTAATCTGTCACACAGTTCTGTTGCCCAGTTCTTATCCAGTGACTCCTTCTGCTCTCTCGTGGAAGTTGGAGGGTTAAAAGGCGGTAAAGGCAGATACAAATTGGTAAAAGGACTGACAGTACACTTGCTTACGACCTTAGCATTCTCAGCTTTCACAGGTTCTTTGGGCAAGTTGTCTGACTCCAATCCTCTGGACTTGCTGTTCTCACCAGGGTTGGGCAATGGTACAGGAGGCCACCCGCTCGGCATTTTTCCTCCCCCCGCCCCGGACTGCTGAACTATCCAACCTAGTAAGCAGCTCGCTGGGTTAGAGACCATGGGGCACGTCTGTCACCAGTTGTTAAGAAGACTCCATGCCCCCAGTATCCATTTGCTTCTTGTTCACTTAACTGAATTTGGTCTCCCCCAGTTAGGGATACACGCCACACGTATTCAGTTTCAGATTCTTTAGGGAGGCAACCATACTCCTTTTTCAGTTTGGTCAGCTCAGTGGCAGTGTAAGGTGTTTGCTTAGTTGTAATGTGAGGGTCAGTGTCCTCCTCATTTGCATAAAAGTATTCTGTTTTAACTAAGGGTCTCACATGTGGGAATTCATCATAACGTTTTCCCGAGTCCTCCAATTCTTTCTGAGGGTAGATTTGATTTATGTGTCGGATATTTTTCTCCTCTAACTCCCACTCCCTCCGCACCCCCGTGTTTTCCTTCAGAGTGGCTTTCAATGAGCGGTTTTCTTCCCTCTCCTTCTCTAATTGTTGAAAGCAGGTTTCTAATTGTTGTTCTAAGTTGGAGGTTGTTTTTTGCAAGACCTGCACCAGATTTTCAAGGGATACTATTATTTTACTTTCGTTGCTGCGTCGCATAAAGCGATCTTCTATTGCTGCTACTAGACTGGCTCCTAGAACAGCGCAGACAACTGTCTTATCTTTATTTGATCTAAACTCAGACTTGGTCTGCAAAGAAATCACTCGGTCCACTACACTTTGCAAATTAGTCCAATTGTCACAAGCCCAGTCTTCTCCGGGTACGGAGGGTCGGGCTCCATACTTTGCTAAGAGCGTGTAGAACGAGTCCCGGTCTTTTGCTAACCAAAAATCCTGATTGTCAGCTTTTCCGGTCATTCTTACTACGAAGGGGCGGTACACACTCTAGGAAGGCACAATTTAGTTACAAAAACCACAGCAACCGCTGCGTCAGCCTTCTCTTTCCAAAGTGGTCGAAGGGGCCAAAAATCTGCTACGGGGAGGCAGAACTTAGTTACACAAACACACAAGATTGCCCCTTCACTCTCCCTAGCAGACAATTGTCATCAACATGAGAGCAACACCCCTTTTGCACTTCGAGATCTTTTGGTTAGATTCCTGGAAACAGAACCCTCAACACGAGTTTGGGGTGCTCTACGCCAAGGCATGTATGGTGTGTGGGAAATCTGAATCGCCTCCCTTGCGTTCTAGACACTTCTCACTGATAAATCAGTGTAAGGCTAGGTGTGGCTGAAGCGAAACGTCCTTCCCCTGGTGCAGACCACACACTACCTACACCCCTCTGTTTTCCCAGAATCCCATCCTCGTCGCCAATTAAATGTCACAGTCCATTTGGTGATGGACTCGTGATGATTCTTTTACCTTGATCTCAGAGTGCAAAATTAAGGCCACCAAAATGCCAAGGGGTTATAATTTGCCCATAAAGCGGCACGCGCTAGAGAGAGAGTAAGAAAAAGAAAAGGGAAAGAAATGGGGAAAAGTAAAGGTAAAGATGAGAAATGAGGTTGCGTTTATCACCAGTCCAGTTCCAGAAGCGTCCCTCTGGTCTCCGGTCCCGTGGAGTCCGGCCGGTCCTCCGTCGTGGTTCGGGATCCTCTGGTGGGAAGATCTTCAACGGTGTCCATTCTGGAGTCACCTTTTATGCTTCTTCACCCCCCCTTGCTCCCATTGTGTTAGCCCAGTCTCCGCCTAGACTTCGCAACCCAGGCTCGTACTGCGCAGACTCGAGAGATTCACGCTTTCTTTTGCCAGCGCTTACGTGTCCAGAATTCAGGGGTCTTTCTCTGGTCCATTGAGTGACCTCAGGACCCTTGGCGAGCTGCTGGGCATGCTCCTTTTCGTTGGCCATTGTTTGGGGGAGCAGGTGAGGAACACGTGTAACTGAGGCTGCAGGTGAGAACACATTCTTCTGGACGGCAGCTATTGTCCCTGGGTCGAAGAGACCCTCATAACAATGGCTTTCAGAAGGCGGGGGTTGGTTTGGCTGAAGAAGCAGGTGAAGTCCACACAGCCGCCATTGTAAGCAGCAGCCCCCCCGTATCGGACAAACCAGTGCAACACAATGCTTCTCCTCGGACCTCTCTCCAAGTCATTGTCCATCTGTTCTTTCTGTCAGGGCTTCAGTTCTCTAAGTTCTTGATGGCGATGTTCAGGCAAATACTGCTCCATCTTTGGGCCAATTCTCACAACCTTTGAGAAGAGTCTGACTCTGTCTTCTCTATACCCTCCCATTAGATAGTTGTAGACAGTAAAAAGATAACCCATCCCCTTTGCCTTCTGTTTTTAGGGGAAAAAAAAAAATCTTTAGGAAAAAAAAATTGCTGAGAAAAAAGAATAGTTCTCAGTCTCTTCTTGTATGCCATGGGCTTCAGCCCCTGATCATACTGATGTTCCTCCACTGGATTCGTTTCAGCATTTTCAATGTCTTTCTTGTAATGAAGAGCCCCAAACTGCACACAGTACTCCAGATGCAGACTCAGAATTACCAAATAGAGGAGAAAAATCACTTCCTTCACCCTGCTGGCTGCATTCTTGCTAATACAGCCCAGTATTTGATTTGTCTTCTTTGCTGTAGGGGCATACTGCTGACTTATGTTCAACTTGTTTTCTACTAGTATCCCTAGATGCTTTTATGCAAAGTTTTTTGTAGCCAGTTGCCCCCTAGCATGTTATGATGAATGGGTTTATTCCATGCCAGATGCAGCACCTTGCATTTGCCTTTGTTGGATTTCATGAGGTTCCTGTCAGGCCATTTCTCTAGTCTGTCAAGGTCCCTCCAAATAGCAGCCCTGCACTCCAGCACATCAACTACTTCCCCTGTTGCATAAAGGATTATGATACAGACTTACATATACAAATAATTGTTTGCAGGGTCTCTAGTTGATGATATATATTGACTGTAGTGGCAAAAATACCTTTTGGGGGTGGGGGAGGAAAGAGAGTGAAAAGAAGAGGGGAAACTCTTCCCCAGTGGCCAACTAGGAAAGAAATGATGGGTACCTCCCCAAATTACCAACCTGTTCAATCAGTCAGATGGAGCTTTTGAAAACATGATAGAGAACCATAATTTACCTAAGGATAACGGTCTTGCAGGTAGCTTCAAACCTGCCTACTGCTATGGGACAGCTGACCCAAATTGGCCAAAGAGATATTCCATGCCATATAACATCATGCTCAGAAATAAAAATGGAGAGAAGGGGGGTTTGGGGAACATAGCCATTGCTCAGAGGCTGGCTTGTCATTGGTCTGCTTGTAGGACGTACTAAGTGATTGCATCACTTAGAATCCTTTCAGTTGGAAGAGACCCTCAGGATCATTGAGTCCAGCCATAACCTAATCTAACTCTAGCACTAAACTGTGTCCCTAAGAACCTTGTCTAAACACCTTTAAACCCCTCCAGGGATGGTGACTCCACCATTTCCCTGAGCAGCCTGTTCCAATGCCTGACATCGCTTTCCCTGAAGAATTTTTTCCTAATATCCAATCTAAACCTCCCCTGGCACAACTTGAGGCCATTTCCTCTTGTCCTATCACTTGTTACTTGGGAGAAGAGACCAACACCCTCCATGCTGCAACCTCCTTTCAGGTAGCTGTAGACAGTGATAAGGTCTCCCCTCAGCCTCCTGTTTTCCAGGCTAAACAGCCCCAGCTCCCTCAACTGCTCCTCATAAGACTTGTGCTCCAGGCCCCTCACCAGCTTCATCACCCTCCTCTGCACTCTCTCTAGTATTTCAGTGTCCTTCTTATGATGAGGGGCCCAAAACTGAACACAGTGTTCAAGGTGGGGCCTCACCAGTGCTGAGTACAGTGGCACAATCACTTCCCTAGTCCTGCTGGTCACACTATCCCTGATACAAGCCAGGATGCTGGTGGCCTTTTTGGCCACCTGGGCACACTGCTGGCTCATATTCAGCTGGCTGTCAGTTAACACCCCCAGCTCCCTTTCTGCCAGGCAGCTTTCCAACCACTCTTCCTTGAGCCTTTAGCCTTGCTTGGGGTCGTTATGACAAAAATGCGGGACCCAGCACTTGACCTTGTTAAACCTCATACAACTGACCTCAGCCCAACGATCCAGCTGGTCCAGATCCCTCTGTATGGCCTTCCTACCCTCCAACAGATCAACACTCCTACACAACTTGGTGTCATCTTCAAACTTACTGAGGGTGCACTCAATCCCCTCATCCAGATCATTGATAAAGAGATTAAACAGAACTGGCCCCAATACTGAGCCCTGGGGAACATCACTCATGACTGGCTGCCAACTGGATTTGGCTCCATTCACCACAACTCTTGCTACTTGGGAGAAGAGACCAACACTCACCTCTATACAACCTCCTTATGGGTAGTTGTAGAGAGAAATAAGGTCTCCT
Source organism: Patagioenas fasciata (assembly GCF_037038585.1). Taxonomy (NCBI): domain Eukaryota; kingdom Metazoa; phylum Chordata; class Aves; order Columbiformes; family Columbidae; genus Patagioenas; species Patagioenas fasciata. The sequence goes on from NC_092559.1 coordinate 54,609,519, forward strand.
CCCAGCCTCCTTTTTTTCCAGGCTAAACAACCCCACTTCCCTCAGCTGATTCTCATAAGCTACTAAGGGAACCAACCAGGAAAGATGCCTTCCTAGATTTGATTCTCACTAACAGAGAGGGTCTCATAGGAGATGTGATGAAAAAAGAAATTACATGGTCAGTGGAAGCAAGGTCAGGTGTCATGGGAGGAATACAGAGATGCTGCTTGCCATTGTAGGGAGGAAATTAGTGCTGCCAAAGTTCAATTAAAATTGAAGCTGGCCAGTACTGTGAGGGACAATAAAAAAGGCTTTTTAAAATATATTAATGGCAAAAGGCAAGCTAGAAATAATGTTGGACCATTACTTGATGAGCATGGTCACCTTATTCACAGGGACATAGACAAAGCTGAGACGTTTAATGCTTTCTTTGCTTCACTTTTCAAAACTGATGATGGACTCGAGGGCCCCCATAACCCTGGACTAGAAAACCATGGCTGAGAGAACGATAAACTCCCAATCAATCCAGACCTTCATGGGATTTACTACTCCAGCTAGATCCCTACAGGTTGATGGAGCCTGATGGGATTCATCCAAGGGTGCTTAAAGAGCTGGCTGATGTCATAGCGAGACCTCTCTCTGTGATTTTTGAGCACTCTTGAGAATGTGGAGAGGTCCTGGATGACTGAAAGCTGGCAAACGTTGTCCTAATCTACAAGAAGGGCATCAGGCATGACCCTGGCAACTACAGGCCTGTCAAACTCACTTCTGTGCCTGGCAAAATCATGGAGAAGATTGTTCTGGGAGTTATTGAAAAACATCTGAAGGACAACGCAGTCATTGGTCCCAGCCAGTATGGGTTCGTGAGGGGAAAGTCTTGCCTGACTAACTTAATTTCATTCTACGACAAGGTTACCCACCTAGTTGACCAAGGGAAGCCTGTTGACGTGATCTTTTTGAATTTCAGCAAAGCCTTTGATACTGTCTCTCACAGTATCCTCCTGGACAAGATGTCCAGCACACAGCTGGGTAAACACACAGTGCAGTGGGTGAGCACTTGGCTGATGGACCGGGCTCAAAGGATCCTGGCAAAGGGGGTAAATTTGGGTTGGTGACCAGTCACTAGCGGGGTTCCACAGCACTCTTCAATGTCTTCATAAAGGACTTGGACACAGGACTTGAGGGACTGATTAGCAAGTTTGTTGATGACACAAAATTGGGGGGAGCTGTTGACACTCTGGAGGGCAGAGAGGCCCTGCAGAGGGATCTGGACAAACTGGAGAACTGGGCAATCACCAACTGCATGAAGTTTAACAAGGGCAAGTGCCAGATTTTGTACCTGGGATATGGCAGCCCTGGCTGTACATGCAGACTGGGGCATGAGATGCTGGAAAGCAGCTCCGTGGAGAGGGATCTGGGGGTTCTGGTCAACAGCAAGTTGAACGTGAGCCAACAGTGTCCCTGGCAGCCAAGAGGGCAACCGTGTCCTGGGTGCATCCAGCACAGCATCGCCAGCCAGTCGAGGGAGGTGATTCTCTTGCTCTGCTCTGCACTGGTGCGGCCTCACCTGGAGCACTGTGTGCACTTCTGGGTGCCAAAGGATAAAAAAGATATTAAGCTGCTAGAGCATGTCCAGAAGAGGGCTACGAAGTTGGTGAAGGGTTTGGAGGGGAAGCCGTATGAGGAGCGGCTACAGTCACTTGGTTTGTTCAGCTTGGAGAAGAGGAGACTAAAGGGAGACCTTATCACAGTCTACAGCTTCCTCACAAGGGGAGGAGGAAGGGTAGGCACCCAACTCTTTTCAGTGACCAATGACAGGGGAGGTTTAGGTTGGACATTAGGAAAAGGTTCTTCACGCAGAGGATGGTGGAGCACTGGAACAGGCTCCCCAGGGAGGTGTCACGGTCCCAAGCCTGACAGTGTTCAAGAAGAGACTGAACAATGCCCTCAGACACATGGTGTGAACTGTGGGGTTGTCATATGCAGGGACGGGAGTTGGACTCGATGATCCTTGTGGATCCCTTCCAACTCTGGACATTCTATGATTCTATGATTCTAGGACTTGTTCTCTAGGCCCTTCACGAGCTTCATTAACCATCTCTGAACTTGCTCCAGCACCTCAATGTAGTGAGGGACCCAAAACTGGCCACACTTTTTTACGTGGGACCTCACCAGTGCCGAGTACAGAGGGATGATCACTTCCCTAGTCCTGCTGGCCACACTATTTCTTGTGGAGGATGAAGACACGGACTCTGTCAGGGCACAGACCAAAAACCTTTTTTACACAAACTGCTATGCTTTATAGCTCTTTCTGCTGTCCACACGCTATCAGCGCTATGCTGATAGGGTAAAGCCTTGTAATCATGCGTATTCTTCTATCACTGTATTGGTTAAAATCCTTTGTCCATGCAGTGCTGCAACTCCGGAACCACATCCTGTTCCTTGCTGTTGCTTTCTCAAAACTTGCTCATTCTGCTTCTCAAGGGCACAGACCTGTCTCATCAAGGTCAAACCCTTCCTCATATCCTACAATTTCTGATACAAGCCAGGATGCTGTTGGCCTTCTTGGCCACCTGGGCACTCTGCCAGCTCATATTTGACCGGCTGTCGACCAACATCCCCAGGTCCTTTTTGGCTGGGTAGCTTGCCAGCCACTCAGACCTGTAGCATTGCACGGGGTAGGTTTGACTGAAGTGCAGGACCCAGGACTTGGCCTTATTGAACCTCATACAATTGGCCTTATTGAACCTCATACTCTTGGCCTCAGCCCATCAATCCAGCCTGTCCAGAGCCCTCTGTAGAGCCTTCCTACCCTCCAGCAGATCAACACTCCCACCACACTTGGTCGTCTGCAAACTTAGTCAGAGTGCACTTGATCCTCTCATCCTGATCATTGATTAAGAGATTAAACAGAACTGGCCCCAACACTGAGCCCTGGGGAACACCACTCATGACCGGCTACCAACTGGATTTGGCTCCGTTCACCACAACTCTTTGGGCCCGGCCATCCAGACAGTTTTTTACCCAGCAAAGAGATGACCCGTCCAAGCCATGAGCTACTAGCTTCTCCAGGAGAATGCTGTGGGATACGGTGTCAAAGGCTTTACTGAAGTCTGGGTAGATAACATCCACAGCCTTTCCCTCATCCATTAAGTGTTGTAGAAGGCAATCAGGCTGGTCAAGCAGGACCTGCCTTTCGTAAACCCATGCTGACTGGGCCGGATTGCATGGTTGTCCTGTATGTGCCATGTGATGGCATTCAAGATGATCTGCTCTGTAACCTTCCCTGGATCCTTCTTCTGACCCTTCTTGTACATGGGCATCACATTTGCTAACCTTCAGTCAACTGGGACCTTCCTGGTTAGCCAGGACTGCTGATAAATGATGGAAAGTGGCTTGGTGTGCATCTCTGTCAGCTCCCTCAGTACCCTTGGGTGGATCCCATCTCATCACATAGACTTGTGCATATATAAGTGGTGTAGCAGGTCGCTAATCATTTCACCTTTTGTTATGGGGGCTTCATTCTGTTCCATGTCCTTGTCTTTCAACTCAGGGGGCTGCGTACCCTGAGAACAATTGGTTATACTGTTAAAGACTGAGGCAAAGAAGGCATTAAGTACCTCAGCCTTTCTGTCATGCTTTGTCACTATGTTTCCTCCTGCATCCAATAAAGGATGGAGATTCTCCTTAGCCCTCCTTTTGCTGCTCATGTATTTATAGAAACCTTTTTTATTCCTTTTGTGGCAGTAGCCAGATTAAGTTCTAGTTGTGTTTTGACTCTTCTAGTTTTCTGCCTGCATAACCCGATGACATCCTTGCAGTTCTCCTGAGTAGCCTGCCCTTTCTTCCAAAGGTCATCAACTCTCTTTCTTTTCCTGAGTTCCAGCCGAAGTCTTCTCTTCATCCAGGCCGGTCTTCTTCCCTACTGGCTCGTCTTTTGGCACAGGGAGACGGCCTGCTCCCGCACCTTGAAGATTTCCTTCTTGAAGAATGTCCAGCCTTCCTGGACTTCTTTGCCCTTCAGGACTGCCTCCCAAGGGACTCTGTCAACCAGCCTCCTCAACAGGCCCAAGTCTGCCCTCCAGCAGTTCTGCTAACCACCCTCCTTCTCCAAGAATAGAAAACTCGATCCTTTCATGATCACTATGCCCAAGATAGCCTCCAACCATCACATCACCCACAAGTACTTCTCTGTTTGCAAACAAAAGGTCCAGCTGGGCACCTTCCCTTGCTGGCTCACTGACCATCTGCGTCAGGAAGTTACCTTCCAGACATTCCAGGAGCCTCCTAGGCTGTTTCCTCTCTGCTGTATTGTATTTCACAGAATCACAGAATGTTAGGGATTGGAAGGGACCTCGAAAGCTCATCCAGTGCAATGCCCCTGCCGGAGCAGGAACACCTGCTGTCCCCAGGACCCCCAGGTCCCTTTCCCCTACACTGCTCTCTAATAGGTCATTCCCCAACTTATACTGGAACCTGGGGTTGTTCCTACCCAGATGCAATACTTGCCCAGCTCTCCAGCCTGTCCAGGTCTCTGGATGGCAGCACAGCTTCCAGTGTCAGCCACTCCTCCCAGCTTGGTGTCATCAGCAAACTTGCTGACAGTCACTCTATTCCCTGGTCCAAATCATCGATGAATATATTGAATAATACAGGCCCCAATACTGACCCCTGAGGCACTGCACTGGATCCAGGCCTCAACTGGACTCCGCCCCATTGACCACGACTCTCTGGCTTCTTCCCTTCAGCCAGTTCACAGTCTACCTCACTACCCGATCGTCCAGACCACACTCCCTCAGTTTAGCTGTGAGGATGCTGTGGGAGACTGTGTCAAATGCTTTACTGTAATCAACATAGCATCCACTGCTTTGCCATCATCTATCCCCCTTGTTATGTCCTCATAAAAGGCTTTGAGGTTGGACAAGCGTGACTTCCCCTTGGTGAAGCCATGTTGACTGCCCCTAATGACCCTCTCATCCCTGATATGCCTTGAGATGGCACCAAGGAGAAGTCGTTCCATCACTTTCCCGGGGATGGAGGTGAGACTGACCGGTCTATAGTTACCCGGGTCCTCCTTCTTGCCCTTTTTGAAGACTGGAGTGACATTTGCTTTCCTCCAGTCCTCAGGCACCTCTCCTGTTAACCAAGACTTGGCAAAGATGATGGTCTAGCAATGACCTCAGCCAACTCCCTCAGCACCCGCAGGTGCATCCCATCCGGACCCATGGATTTATGGATGTCCAGATTGCCTAACTGCTCCCTAACCCAGTCCTCATCAACCCAGGCAAACTCCTCCATTGTCCTGACTTCCTCAGGGGCCTCAGGGGTACAGGGCTCCTCAGGACAGCCTCCGGCAGAGCAGACAGAGACAAAGAAGGCGTTCAGTAACTCTGCCTTCTCCGTATCTTCTGTCACCAGGGCACCCACCTCGTTCATCAGTGGGCCTACATTGCCTCTGGTGTGAGTTTTATCTGCCACGTATTGGAAAAAGCTCTTCCTGTTGTCCTTGACCCCTCTCGCCAGGTTTAATTCTAAGGAGGCTTTAGCTTTCCTAGTTGCCTCCCCACACCCTCTGATAACAGCCTGATATTCTCCCCAAGTGGCCAGCCCCTCCTTCCATGATCTATAAACTCTCCTCTTCCACTTGAGCATACCCAGCAGCTCCCTGTTTAACCACGCAGGTCTCCTGGCTCCCTTCCTTGACTTCCTACGTGTCGGGATGCTCTGATCTTGTGCCTGGTAGAAGCAGTCCCTGAACACTAACCAACTATCTTGGGCCCCTTGACCTTCAAGCAGCCTTGCCCATGGGATTTCCCCCAGGAATTGCTTGAAAAGGCCAAAGTTGCCCCTGCTGAAGTCCAGGGTTGCAGTTCTGCTTGCTATCCTGCTCCTGCCACAGGAGATCCTGAACTCCACCATCTCATGGTCGCTGCAACCAAAGTAGCCCTCAACCTTGACCGCTTCAACCAGACCCTCCTTGTTAGTGAGGATGAGGTCCAGCAGAGCACCTCTCCTAGTCGGCTCCTCCACCCTTTGCATCAGAAAGTTATCGTCAAGGCACTGGAGGAATCTCCTGGACTGTGGCTGGCCGGCCAAGTAGTCCTTCCAGCAAACATCAGGGAAGTTAAAATCCTCCACCACAACCAGGGCCTGTGACTGTGAGGCTGCTCTCAGCTGCCTGTAGAGGCCTCATCAACTTCCTCACCCTGATCTGGTGGCCCGTCATAGACATCCACAACAGTATCACCCCTGCCAGCCTGCCCCTTCATTCTCACCCACAGACTCTCAACTCGCTCCTCATCCCTGCCTGGACAGTACTCAATACATTGTAGTTGCTCTATCATGTAAAGAGCAACTCCACCACCTCGCTTTACTCCCCTCTACCAGCTCTCTCAGTATGGTGTATGCCCTCTGGCCCCATAGACTTATGTGTGTCTAAGTGGTGTAGCAGGTCTCTAATCATTTCCCCTTGGATCATTTGGGCTTCATTTTGCTCCTCATCCCTGTCTTACAGCTCAGGGGGCTGTGTACCCGTAACACAACTGGTCTTACTATTAAAGACTGAGGCAAATAAGACATTGGGTGGGTTTTCATGTCTTCTCACCCCTCTGATTTGGGGCTGGACTAGTTTGTGCAGCAACATCACTGCTCCCGAGCTGATGGAATGAGGCATCTGGAGTTGCTGTACAACATGAGTAGAGGTGGAAGGACCAGGAGGGGCTGGCATGGCATGGCATGACACAGCACGGCACTGAGCAGGTTTGTTGTGCATGTGGGGTTTGCTCCATGATGGGTGGAGGCAACTGGGGCTGATACTCTTGGAAGTGATTGTGTGCAAGTAGGCGATGTTGGTGAACTTTGGCTGTCACCACAGGAAGTCATGCAACCACTTGTGGAGGTGATCAGGAGCGCAGGCAGAGAAGCTGTGGAGTATGTGGCATCCCATGAGCTCAGGTACTGTGATTAGCACAGCAGATGCAAGTGAGATCTGTCCTGGGCCTCCTCTGAGTATGCCTCCCTTGTGGGACAATGCAGTGGGTGGGGTTTCACAGTGGCTGTTTTGGTCCCTGTGCTGACTCATTGGTTATAAATTTGCTGAGCACAAATCTGCTGAGTGTGGCCTTGTCTCAGGTGTGGCTCTGCTAGTTGTATGTGTTACTCTCATCTTGGCCTGGGTAGCGCTGTGGTCCTACTGAATAATAGTTAGGTCCTTCATTGTTGGGATTCCTGCCCGTGGTGTAGGAAGATCTGGACTGCTGGTTTTGCATGGTGGCTTTCCTTGCCCATGGTGCTTTTGCTTCAGGAAAAAAATATTGTCTCAGTGGAGTGTGACTTTTAGTCTGTGCTACTGCTTAGTATTTTTCAGTAAAATGTATACTTTTTTTCTGTAAGAGAGGAGAAAAAAATGGTGTGGAGTTAAAAAAAATGTAATTGAGACCTGGATATAAGATCTTTAAGCTTTCTTCTGTGTAGCACAAGCAGCTCTTAATAGTTGCAAGCAGTACTGGTATGGAAGGAGACTTCAGTACAGGCAGTAGGTTGCAATGAGTGCCCAGACCCTTGTCCTGGAGAAAAGGTAAGTGCTTGCATAAGAGGTGCACAGGTTGATGATCTGATACATCAGGTGGCTGAGTTTCAGGAAACAGTTAAAAGGCTGCTTAGTATTAGAGGAGCTGAGATGGAGATAGATGGTTTCAGAACTGTGCTCCTATAGCAGACACCAATGAGAAGGTAGCTGACATCACTGAGAATGAGGCACCTTGGACCTCGGTGACCTGCAAAAGCAGGGCTCCACCTCAGTCTCTACCTTCCAGCATCACAACCAAAAGCAGATGTGAAGTTTCAACAGCTATAGACACCAATGAGCAAGTTCTGCAAGGAGAAACGGTACCAGCAGCACACAGTGGATACCATAAAAAGAAACAAAGGGTGCTCATAGTAGGTGATTGTGTTAAAGGGCACTGAATGCTGCAACAGACTCTTCTTCAGGTTTCCCTGGCACTGGAAACCTGCTGTCTGCCCCAATCTAGCGATCAGCCACTTTAACTCCTTTGGAGCCTGAACCAAACTACCACTAGTTTGGTTAAGTAGTCAAGTGCATCCATCACAGAAGGGTATCTATTTTGTCAGGCTAGCATAATGAATTGGCATATTACAAATGTACAGACTGGCTAAATAGTACTGCATGAGAATTCCAGTGAAGCTTGAAGAATTTAACTGACTTGAGCACCAAATTCAAGGAGATCATTTTCCCCTCCTTAGAAAAACCTAACTTTAGAGAAAGAAAGATTGTTTTTCACCATTCACTGGTCTTAGAATCATAGAACAGTTTGGGTTGGAAGGGACCTTCAAAGGTCATCTAGTCCAACCACTGTGCAATGAGCAGGGACATCTTCAACTAGATCAGGTTGCTCAGAGCCCCATCCAGACTGACCTTGAATGTTTCCAGGGATGGGGCATCTCCATCTCCCTGGGCAACCTGGGCCAGTGTTTTATCACACTCATTGTAAAAAAATTCTTCCTCATGTCTAACCTGAATCTGCCCTGCCCCGTCTTTCTTATCAGCCCCTTTTAAATATAGAAAGACTGCAATAAGGTCTCCCCAGAACCTTCTCATCTCTAGGCTGAACATCCTCTCTCAGCCTGTCCTCATAGGAGAGGTGTTCCATCCCTCTGAAAATTTTTTCTGGCCCTCCTCTGGACTTTTTAAAAATGGATGCAATGTTTCTCTTTATCCAGTCACCAGCGACTTCACCTAACTGCCATGACTACTCAAATATCATGGAGAGTGGTTTGGCAACTATAGCAGCCAATTCCCTCAGGACTCTGGGATGCATCTCATCAGGTCCCATAGATTTAGAATCATAGAATCAGAAAAATTTTGGTTGGAAGAGACCCTTATGGTCATCAAGTCCAACCATAACCTAACTCTAGCATTAAACCATGTCCCTAAGAACCTCATCTATACATCTTTTAAATACCTCCAGGGATGCTGACTCCACCACTGCCCTGGGCAGCCTGTTCCAATACCTGACAACCATTTCTGGGAAAAAATGTTTCCTAATGTCCAGTCTGAACCTTCCCTGATGCAACTTGAAGCCATTTACTCTTGTCACAGAATCCCAGAATGTCAGGGGTTGGAAGGACCTGGAAAGGTCATCCAGTGCAATCCCCCTGGGAGCAGGAACACTCAGCTGAGGTTACACAGGAAGGTGTCCAGGCGGGTTTGAATGTCTGCAGAGAAGGAGACTCCACAACCTCCCTGGGCAGCCTGGGCCAGGCTCTGACACCCTCACCATGAAGAAGTTTCTTCTCATATTTGAACCTCTTGTGTTCCAGTTTGCACCCATTGCCCCTTGTCCTATCACTGGTTGTCACCGAGATGAGCCTGGCTCCATCCTCCTGACACTCATCATATTGATCACCATTAATAAGGTCACCCCTCAGTCTCCTCTTCTCCAGCTCCAGAGCCCCAGCTCCCTCAGCCTTTCCTCACACGGGAGATGCTCCACTCCCTTCAGCATCTTGGTGGCTGCGCTGGACTCTCTCCAGCAGTTCCCTGTCCTTCTGGAACTGAGGGGCCACAACTGGACACAATATTCCAGGTGTGGTCTCCCCAGGGCAGAGTAGAGGGGCAGGAGAACCTCTCTCGACCTAGTGTCCTATCACTTGCTACTTGGGAGAAGAAACCAACACCCCCCATACTAAAACCTCCTTTCAGCTAGTTGTAGACAGTGATAAGGTCTCTCCTGACCCTTCCTCTCTTCAGACTAAACAATCCCAGTTCCCTCAGATGCACCTCATAAGACATGTTCTCCAGGCCCATCACCAGGTTCGCAGCCTGTATGTATGTTTAGGTTCCTCTAGTGGTCACAAACCTGATCTTCACTTTCAATGGGAGGGACTTTACTCCCCCAGTCCCTGTCCTGCAGTTCATCCACTGAAGAAGTGTGGGAAAAGAGCTTGCCAGCGAAGACTGAGGCAAAGAAGTTGCTGAGTACCTCAGCCTTCTCTTCATCTGTTGTTACCAGTTTGCCAGTCTTGCTCATCACGGGGGATACTCTTTGTCCTTCCTTTTCTGGTTGACGTACCTGTAGAAGCCCTTCTTGTTATTCTTTGCATCTCTTGCCAAGTTCAGCTCCAGCTGTGCCTTGGCCTTCCTTACCCCATCTCTGCACAACCGGGTAGTGTCCCTATACTCTTCCCAGGGTACCTGTCCCTGCTTCCGCCACCTGTGCATTTCCTTCTTGCCCTTTAGTTTGACCAGCAGGTCTTGACTCAGTTGTGCCGGCCTCTTGCCTTCCTTACCCTATTTCTTACACTTGGGGATCACAAGCTCTTGTGCTCTATGGAAAGCGTCCTTAAAGATCTGCCAGCTCTGTTCTGCTCCCTTGTCCCTGAGGGCAGTTTCCCAGGGGGTCCTGTTGACTAATTCCTTGAAGAGATGGAAGTTGGCTTTCCTAAAATTCAGGGTCCTGACTTGACTCTTTACCCATCCCACATCCCTCAGGACTGCAAACGCCACAAGCGCATGATCACTGCAGCCCAGGCTGCCTCCAATCTTGCTGTCACCGATTAGCTCACTTGCATTGGTGACCATCAGGTCCAGTATTGCATCCCCCCTGGTAGGGCTGTCTGTTACCTTGCTGAGGAAGTTATGCTCAGTGCACTCCAGGAGTCTCCTGGATTGCCTACAGTTTGCCATGCTACTTTTCCAGCAGAAGTCAGGGTTGTTGAAGTCCCCCAGCAGGAGAAGAGCCTGCGAGTGCAATGCCTCCTGTAGCTGGAGTAAGAAGGCTTCATCAATAGTCTCCCCCTGATTGAGTGGCCTGTAGCAGACACCAACCACAAGGTTTCCTTTGTTGCCTCAGTCTCTAATTCTCACCCATAAGCTTTCAACCTGCTCATGGCTATTCTTCAGAGACAGCTCTTCACACTCTGTCCATCTCTTCCTTCCTCGTCTCTCCCTTCTGAACAGCCTGTAGCCATCAATAGCCATGCTCCAGTCATGGGATCCATCCCACCAAGTTTCAGTAATGGCCACTAGGTCATAGCCTTCTAGCAGCACGGTGGCTTCCAGCACCTCCTGTTTGTTGCCCATGCTGCGTGCATTAGTGTAGAGGCACTTCAGCTGAGCTGTCAGAAGTGTCACCTTCTTAGAGGAACACCCCTTAATTCCTTTGAAGTATTTTGCTGGCGAACTGAACAGGTGACTAAAACTGACCAACTAAGTATTCCATCCCGTTCACGTGATACATCATATAAAAGTGGGAGATCACGAGGTCCTCGTCCCTTTTTCCCTCTTCAACTATGGCCGGCATCTGGGGAGAACTTTGCAAGTTGTCCCTGCAAATCTGAGGCCTAGTGACAGACTGAATCCAGTTCTGGTTTGCTGCAGAGTCCAGCCCAGGACTTCCAGGCGTCTGCTGCTGCTGCCGGAGCAGTTCTTTGCCAGGATTTTCAACATTGGGTTTGTATATTTTGTATTATTTTCTCTATTTTATTAAGTAGCATTAGTAAAACATTTTTAATTTTTTCCAACTCTCTCTCTCTGTCCTTCTTTGCCTTCCAATTGCCTGATTGTATTGGGGGGGGGGAGGGGCTAAGGGGGGCTGGGGGGGAGAGGGGGTTAACAAAGCATCTGCCATGGTTTATTGTCACCCTGCAATCAAACCTTGACAAGAGCATAGCCAGACAAGCATCCTGACCAGCCAACTACACATGATCAGTCCTTTTTATCCCCTTATCCCTCTATTTTCCCACTCTTGTTCCTTCTCAAGTCACCTAAACCCCTCCCTTGTCCCATCTTTAGTTCCTCCCCTAAACATCCCATAATAACTCCTGTGCAATCCCAAACTGATTTTCTCCTGCAACACATAATGTGTCTCATCCTTGGGCAGTAACCCCCTTGGTCCAAAAGGTGATCTGGAGAGCTGCTCCTGATGACCTCAGTGTGATAGGTTTCACACCCCACAGTTCTGATCCTGCAAATACATGGTTTTTTTTATGAAAGCAGAATTACACACATGCTTAGAAAGCCAGTAAGAAGTAGCATTCCTCAAGAGTCTGTCCTGGAACCTATCCTTTTTAATATCTTCACCAGTGACCTAGAGGATACCATAAAAAGAAACAAAGGGTGCTCATAGTGGGTGATTGTGTTAAAGGGCACTGAAGCATCCATCTGCCATCCCGAGAGGGAGTCACGAGAGGCAGGCTGCCTTCTAGGAGCTAAGATGCAAGATGTAGCCGAGAGGGTTCCACAACTTGTCAAGAGCACAGACTACAATCCACTGCTGCTCTTTCACGTAGGCACAAATGACACTGCAAGCCAGAACCTAGGCAGAATCAATGAAGACCATAAAGCCCTGGGGGTGCAAGGAAAATATCAGTGCCCAAGTCATCTTTTCCTCCATTCTACCAGTTGGAGGAAAGGGGGCGGCCAGAAATGGATGCATAATGCACATTAACTCCTGACTTCAAGGCTGGTGCTGTCATGAGGGTTTTGGCTTTTATGACAATGGGACATTCTTTTATGACTATAACCTGTTAGGGAGGGATGGAACCCACTTGTCTAGAAGAGGCAAAGGCACCTTTGGCAATAGGCTGGCCAACTTGGTGAGGCAGGCTTTAAACTGAAGAGCTCGGAGAGCAGGGTCCAAAGTGGCAATGCTCATGGAATTGCATCCAACTGGGGAATAAGCCAGGCCAACCAGAGCAGCGACAAATATTCCTTAGCTGCCTCTCAAAATGAGAACCAGAAGGCCAACCACCTCAAGGGTATGTTTGGCTCTGGTGGTTCCTTCTGCACACCTCATGAGAAACCTGCATGCTTGATTACTTCTCTGAATTGACTGCACACCAACACACGCAACATGGAGAATAAATAGGAAGAATTAGAGATCTATGTGCAGTTGTAAGGCCATGATCTCATTACTATTACAGAGACATGGTAGGACAGTTCACATGACTGGAATGTTGTCATGGAAGGCTATGTACTTTTTGGGAAAGACAGGCCAGCAAGGCAAGGTGGAGGAGTTGCACTTGATGTGAGAGAGCAACTGGAACGTATCGAACTCTGCCTAGGGACGACGAAGAACAAATTGATAGCTTATGGGTAAAAATTAAGGGACAGGCTAACAAGGGGGACACTGTTGTGGGTGTTTACTACAGGCCACCTGATCAGGAGGAGGAAGTTGATGAGGCTTTCTACAGACAGCTGAAAGCAGCCTCACAATCACAAGCCCTGGTTCTCATGGGGGGCTTCAATCACCCTGACATCTGCTGGATGGGCAACACAGCTAAGCACGCACACTCCAGGAGGTTCCTACAGATCATTGGTGACAACTTCTTGACACAGGTGGTGGAGGAGCCAACAAGGAGAGGCGTGCTGCTGGACCTTGTCCTAACAAACCAAGAAGGATTGGTTGGAGATGTCATGGTTGGGGACAGCCTCGGCTGCAGTGACCATGAGATGGTAGAGTTCAGGATCCTGCATGGAGGAAGCAGGGCAATAAGTAGGGTTAAAACCATGGATTTCAGCAGGGCGAACTTTGGTCTCTTCAAGGTCCTACTTGAAAAAATCCCATGGGTTGGGGATCTAGAAGGTAGGGGGGTCCAGGAGAGCTGGTCAATATTCAAACATCACTTCCTCCAAGCCCAACACTGATGCATCCCTATGAGGAAGAAATCAAGGAAAGGGAGTAGGGTAGGGTAGACGAGGGAAGAGCAGTGGAGGTTATCTACCTTGACTTCAGCAAGGCTTTTGACACTCTCTCCCACATCCTCATAGGTAAACTCAGGAAGTGTTGGTTGGATGAGTGGACAGTGAGATCGAGATGGACTGAGAATGGGCTAGATGGCAGAGCTCAGAGGGTTGTGATCAGCAGCACAGAATCTCTCATCAGTGACCTGGATGAAGACACTGAGTACACCCTCAGCAAGTTTGCTGATGATACCAAACTGGGAGTACCAGTACAGGTTAGGGGTTGACCTGCTGGAAAGCAGCAGTGCAGAGAAGGACCTGGGAGTCCTGGTGGACAACAGGTTGACCATGAGCCAGCAATGTGCCCTTGTGACCAAGAAGGCCAATGGTATCCTGGGGTGCATTAGGAAGAGTGTGACCAGTAGGTTGAGGGAGGTGATCGTCCCCCTCTACTCTGCCCTGGTGAGGCTGCATCTGGAGTACTGTGTCCAGTTCTGGGCTCATCTTCCTGCCATTCCCTCAGGTTCTGTCACTGGTCACTAGAGAGAAGAGTTTGGCTCCTACCCGTCCTCTTCCCCTTGTGAGGAAGCTGTAGGCCGCAATGAGGTCTCCCCTCAGTCTCCTCCTGGCTGAACAAACCAAATGACTTTAGCCTATCCTTGTACAACTTCCCTTCCAAACCCTTCACCAACTTCGTAGCCCTCTTCTGGACACTCTCCAGTAGCTTAATATATTTTTTATAGTGTGGCACCCAGAAGTGCACACAGTGCTCCAGGTGAGGCTGCACCAGTGCAGAGTAGAACAGGACAATCACCTCCCTTGACTGGCTGGCAATGGTGTACTGAGGTTCCATCTGAACATCAGGAAACACTTTTTTACTGTGAGGCTGACTGAGTACTCTGGTTGCCCAGAGTGATTGTGAAGTCTCCCTCCTTGGAAATATTCAAAAGTTATCTGGACATGGTCTTGGGCAATTGACTCTAGGTGACCCTTCTTGAGCAGGAGGGTTGAACAGGATTCCTTCCAGAGGTCCCTTACAACCTCAGCCATTCTGTGAAAAACAAACAATATAGTAAAATTTGGCATTACCCCAGGTATCGCATACTTCTTTTCTTTTGATAGTTCACATTTTTCCTGCCTAATCATTACTAGGTTTAGTAATGGTAACTGCTTGAGTAAAAGTTTAGTAGGAGAAAAAACTCCAACTTGTGGCATGTATCTTTAAAATATGGGTCTGAAAAGAGGTGAAATGTAGTCAGAAAGACTGTAAAGTCATGTGTTGATACAGCTTAAGGATTAGAAAAAGAGTGTGCTTATACAGGTGTGAGCTGAAAAGAAATCAAGAAAACAAGTTATCTATCAAGCAGAAAAAGAAATAGGGCTTCTGTCTATAATCACTGAAGAGTTGTGGAGATCAGAGGATGTCCCTGATGACTGGAAGAGGGCAAATGTCACACTCATCTACAACAAGGGCCCAAAGGAGGACCCAGGAAACTACAGGCCCATTAATCTTACTTCAGTCCCTGGGAAAGTAATGGAACAAGTTCTCCTGGAAAGTGTTACAAGCCAAATGAAGCAGGTAATTGGGAAAAGCCAATATGGATCTACTAAAAGCAAATCATGCCAGACTAACTTCATCACCTTCTACAACAAAATAACTTATTCTGTTGACATGAGGAGAGCAGAGAAGTGGATGTTGTTTACCTGGACTTCAGCAAAGTGTTTGACACTGTTTCCTACAGCCTTCTCCTAGACAAATTGGCAAGATACAGACTGGATGGGTAGTCTGTGAGATGGGTAGGAAATTGGCTAACAGGTTGCACTCAGAGGGTGGTAATCAGTGTTTTTTACTCAGGCTGGCAGCTTGTCACAAGTGAGGTTCCGCAGGGATCAATACTGAGCTCCACACTGTTCAACATCTTAATAAATGATCTGGACGATAGGATTGAAAACACCCTCACCAAGTTTGCTGATGACACCAAGCTGAGTGGTGAGGTGGACATGTCAGAAAGGAAAGACATCTTACAGAGTGACCTGGATAGCCTGGAAGGGTGAGCTAGCAAGAATATTGTGAAGTTAGAAAAGACAAATGCAAGGTCCTGCACCTGAGATGGTATAACTAAAGAGCCCAATATCTGTGTGACTGGGGAGCAGCCTTGCTGAAAGGGACCTGGTGAACAACAAGCTGAATACGAGTCAGCATTGCACCACTTCAGCAACAAAGGAAAATCGGATTCTGGGCTGCATCCACAGGGACCTTACTAGCAGAGACAGAGATGCGATCATCTTGGTCTACTCAACGCATGTGTCTAGTCCTGGTCCCCACAATTCAAGACATAGAGAGACTGGAGTAAGTCCAAAGGAGGACCATGAAGATGATCAAAGGGCTGGAGAACCTGCCCTATGAGGAGAGACTGAAGGAGTTGGGTCTTTTCTCCCTGGAGAAGAGAAGGATCAGGGGGATCTCATCACA
The DNA here is from genome assembly GCF_037038585.1 of Patagioenas fasciata. NCBI lineage: Eukaryota > Metazoa > Chordata > Aves > Columbiformes > Columbidae > Patagioenas > Patagioenas fasciata. The sequence continues at coordinate 54,625,673 of NC_092559.1, forward strand.
GTATTCTAGTACTTGAAAGGTGGCTATAAAGAGGATGGAGGCTCTCTCTTCGCAAGGAGACATATGAAGAGAACAAGGGACAAGGGGTTCAAGCTGTATTGGGGATGGGTTTCATCTCAATTTAGGAAAGAAATTTTTTACAGTGAGAACAATCATTCACTGAAACAACCTCCCCAGGGATATGGTAGAGTCCTCCATCAGTGGAGGTTTTCAAGATGTGATTGGACAGGGTGCTAGATAATCTCATCTAGGCTCCCTTTCCCATGACAGGTTGGACCATGTGATCTTTTGAAGTCACTTCCAATCTGAGCCATTCTATGAAATATTCTACTCAACTGATAGTATTCAGAAAGTGGAAATCAAACTTTAAAGCTAAAAACCATGAGGGCAAATAAAATAGGAAGAAAAATAATATTTGGTAGACTGAGGAAAATTGTAAGGAATGAACAAGTGTAGAGAGGCTTTAAAACATGATAGTCTTTAAATGTATGTGAAGCAAAGGGCTTCTAACAGGGTTACAGGAGGCAGTTCAGGAAGACAGTTAATGTAGAGAAACTCAGTTTTCTCTGTATTGGTCATCTGGGAATGACTACAAATATTTGGTTTCTTAAACTGATCACATATCTCTTAACTGAAATTATTATGATGGAGAGATCTAGCTAACCATTTTAAGCAGGGACAAGCAGTGAAAAGGAGAGGTAACTATTTCTGTTCAGGACCGCATGTAAACATGGAGGTGAATGGTTTTCTTATCACTAACACTGACAACTCTAGGAGCTATCAAGTCCCAGCAGAACTTCAGTACAATACACAAACTTAAATCAAGTTTTTCACGATGGTTGGTTTTGATCACATTGACTTTACTTGTTAATTACTGTTACTGCACTAACAAGTTAAAAGATGAGGTACTGCTGTGCTGGGATAGTAGAGCTGATATGTACTCCAGACATTTTAAAATTATTTTATAGCTATGTAAGCGTGGACCTGGTAGGAATGGAATGCATGTGCTGAACTATAGCTCTATATGGCATCTATTTACTAGCAAATATGGATCCCTTTGGTGTGAAATCTATGCTTATCTTTTACAAAAAGGTTTTTGGATCACTTGTTAATATCTTTATATCCTAAAACTGTATCAGACAGGGAGTACTTGTGTTGAATATTATAACAAAATAGGACTTAACTCTTTTTCTTGAAGTAAATGTTTACTCCTTTTTCTAATATAACTTCTGTGGTTGCCGTAGCATTAGTATTTAAAATAACTTGATGTTGCTAAAATATGCTCTAGTAAAAATCATCAGGTGGGCAATTAAGTGTTTGCATTATGAAGGAAATAGGTTCTACAACTAATTATAGTTGTTTAACTTTATGGTGTTTTGATCTAATCTGTTAAGTCTCCCTCTCTAATGCTAGCTGAAGTAAATACTATTGGAGTTTCAATATGGTAAACAAATCACTCAGCTAAAGGTTTTTTTGTTTACATTGGCACAGAGTGAAGATAGTTTAAGTCCCAAGAGACAACGCCTTTCTCACTCAGTCTTTGACTATACAGTGGTATCACCAACTGCATCACCGCCAATGCGACCATGGGAGATGGCATCAAATAGGCAGCCTCCTTTGGCTCGGTCCAACCAACATCACTTCCTTGGGGAACGCTGCAGCACACCTGCACGAAGTAGGAGGAGGTAAGTAAGCTATTTAGGTTAGGGGCCAGTTTATTATGCTCTCTATTGTCAACTCAGGGGAAGCCTATTTCAGGTAACACTGAATAGTATTTATTATATGACAAATATTCTAATGCTTCTTTTGACTTTTTTTTTTTTTTACTAAATTATAATAAGTGCAGCAAAAAACTGCATGGAAAGTAATTTCAGTTCTTGCATCTTCCAATAATTTGTAAGAGTAGAAAGAAATTGGAGAAGAGAATGCTTGTTAACACTTCCCTGGGGAGATTATTACAATGGCCGGTTGTTCTCATCATGAACAAATTTCCTCTTGTGTCCAACTGGAATTTCCCCAGAAATAACTTGTATCCATTACCCCTTGTCTTTTCCATGTGACTATTTGTAAAAGGAGTCTCCATCTTCTTTGTAGCCACCCTTTAAATACTGGAACATGGTGATGAGGTCTCCCCTAAGCCTTCTTTTCTCAAGGCTGAACAGGCCCAGTTCTCTCAGCCTTTCCCAGTCCTGTCATCATATTTGTGGCCCTTCTCTGGACCCTCTCCAGCCTGTCCACATCTTTTTTGCATAGTGGGGACCACAAGTGAACACAGTATTCCAGGTGTGGCCTGACGAGCGCTGAGTAGAGTGGGATAATGACTTCTTTGTCTCTGCTGGTGATGCCCTTGCTAATGCAGCTCAGCATTCTGTTGGCCACCTTTGCCGCAGCAAAAACCAGGAGGAGTGGTTGATACAGCAAAAGGCTATACTGCCATTCAGTGAGACCTGGACAGGCTGGAGGACTGAGCAGTAAGGAACCTAATTAAGTTCAACAAGGGCAAGTGTAGTGATCCTCCCCCTCTACTCTGCCCTGGTGAGGCCCCATCTGGAGTACTGTGTCCAGTTCTGGGCTCTCCAGTTTAAGAAGGGCAAGGAATTACTGGAGGGAGTCTGGTAGAGAGATACAAAGATGATGAGGGGTCTGGAGTATCTTTCTTATGAAGAAAGACTGAGAGAGCTGGATGTTAAGAGGATGGGACCAGACTCCCTTCAGTGGTGCCCAATGATAGGATGAGGGGCAATGGGCACAAACTGAAGCACAGGAGGTTCCATCTGAATATGAGGAGAAACTTCTTCACCTTGAGGGTGCCAGAGCCTGGCCCAGGCTGCCCAGAGAGGTTGTGGAGTCTCCTTCCCTGGTAACATTCAAACCTGCCTGGACACATTCCTGTGCTATCTGTTCTGGTGAACCTGCTTTAGCAGGTGGGTTGGACTAGATGATCTCCAGAGGTCCCTTCCAACACCAACCATTCTGTGATTCTGTGAAATGAGGGCTGTTATGGGGAAAGTTGACTCTATCCCCGCCTGACCCAATAAAATGATGCACCCCTACAGTGACTCACTGACTGAGGCTGACAGAGGTATCTTTTCCCTCTACTCAGCAGTGGTGAGGTGTCACAGGGGTGTAATTTAGGGTTCTGCTTACTGCAGAACAATGTTTAGATTTCTTAAAGAGAAGCGTGACATTAAAGAGTTCGGTGGCAGGTTCACTCTATTATTTACTGCATGGGGGAGATATACCAAGCCAAATGCTGCTGACCTTCTCTCCAGGTGCCTGTACCCATTCACAAAGCAAACTGTCAGGTGTCCTCCCTCCCTGATAACCATTCGCTCTATGGGTCTGTGTCTTGGAGCTCCAGAGACAAACTTTCAGGCGAGGCCGTATCTGTCGCGGTGCAAACTGTCAGGATTCTTCTCTCCCTGATAACTGTTCATTCCGGAGTCTGTATTTAGAGCTCTGAAGGCAAACTTTCAGGGGAGGCCTGTACCCGTTCACAAAAGCAAACTTTCAGGCATTTCCTCCCTGATAACTGTTTTGTCTGGAGTCTGTATTTTAGAACTCCAGAGGCAAACTTTCAGGCAAGGCCTGATAACCGTATGCAGAGCAGGCTTTCAGGAGACAAGATTCTCAGAAAAAAAACATGAATGGAGTAGAATAGCAGGAGGGCTGGCTCAAGCTGGGTACCTGTGCAGAGATCCAACCGAGCATAGAAAACCATGTTTCAGTCCAATAGCAATATCTCACTCTGGGGTCTTCTTGCTTCTCATTGGATCTTTTTCTCTGATTCCACATGGACCTTTTTTTTTTTTTCAGCTGTAGACATTGTTTATGGTCCATAACCTTGCAGGTACTGTTTTGCCTGCATAAATCCTTTCTTCTCAGCAAAGTGCAAAATAGGCCCCATTTTGCAGATGTCTGTACTGCCTCCATGTTAGCCTTAGATTGTTATTTTTCCCAGCCAGTTCCATTTTTCCTAGCAAAGTGCAAACTAGACCTTATCTTGCAAGTGTTCAGTGTGGTTGGTATTTGCTTTTGGTAAATATGAGCAGAACTTTACAGCCTAAAATTTTAGCAAATCCAGCTTACCAAGTAACATGAAGCAAAAAGTATATTAAAAATCATACAACCTTATCTCTCTCAATAATTCATCATATTTAGTGTGCATCTACTTAAGCTACATTATTAATATTGAACTTGAATTGGGCTCATCCACTGACCTGTGAGTAGTAAAGCCATTGCCATACAGCTCACTTATGTAGCAGGGAGAGCTCAAAGTGGGCTCATCCAGGCTGTCGTGTTTATAGAATGAAGTGGTTGACTCGTAGTCAAATTGCATACAGTAGGAAAAGTCTGCACGAGACTCCCTGTTCCCACAAGCCACCGGTGTTCAGTGTGCTCTTTTGCTTCCCTGTGGGTCTCCTGGAAGGAGTTCTTGGCCTGGCCACGGCTCAGGCCCTTCCCTCCTCTGGAGCCTGGACCAAACTGCTGCTGGTTTGGCTGGGGAGGGTCGAGTGCATCCACCACAGGGGCCCCCATAACCCTGGACTAGAAAACCATGGCTGAGAGAATGATAAACTCCCAATCAATCCAGACCTTCATGGGATTTACTACTCCAGCTAGATCCCTACAAGTTGATGGAGCCTGATGGGATTCATCCAAGGGTGCTTAAAGAGCTGGCTGATGTCATAGCGAGACCTCTCTCTGTGATTTTTGAGCACTCTTGAGAATGTGGAGAGGTCCTGGATGACTGAAAGCTGGCAAATGTTGTCCTAATCTACAAGAAGGGCATCAGGCATGACCCTGGCAACTACAGGCCTGTCAACCTCACTTCTGTGCCTGGCAAAATCATGGAGAAGATTGTTCTGGGAGTTATTGAAAAACATCTGAAGGACAACGCAGTCATTGGTCCCAGCCAGTATGGGTTCGTGAGGGGAAAGTCTTGCCTGACTAACTTAATTTCATTCTACGACAAGGTTACCCACCTAGTTGACCAAGGGAAGCCTGTTGACGTGATCTTTTTGAATTTCAGCAAAGCCTTTGATACTGTCCCTCACAGTATCCTCCTGGACAAGATGTCCAGCACACAGCTGGGTAAACACACAGTGCAGTGGGTGAGCACTTGGCTGATGGGCCAGGCTCAAAGGGTCCTGGCAAAGGGGGTAAAGTCGGGCTGGTGACCAGTCACTAGCAGGGTTCCACAGCACTCTTCAATGTCTTCATAAAGGACTTGGACACAGGACTTGAGGGACTGATTAGCAAGTTTGTTGATGACACAAAATTGGAGGGAGCTGTTGACACTCTGGAGGGCAGAGGGGCCCTGCAGAGGGATCTGGACAAACTGGAGAACTGGGCAATCACCAACTGCATGAAGTTCAACAAGGGCAAGTGCCGGATTTTGCACCTGGGACACAGCAGCCCTGGCTGTACCTACAGACTGGGGACGAGATGCTGGAAAGCAGCTCCGTGGAGAGGGATCTGGAGGTTCTGGTTCACAGCAAGTTGAACGTGAGCCAACAGTGTCCCTGGCAGCCAAGAGGGCAACCGTGTCCTGGGTGCATCCAGCACAGCATTGTTGAAAGAAGGGATTGTCCCGCTCTACTGTGCTTTGGTGCAGCCTCACCTGGAGCACTGTGCAGTTCTGGGCGCCACAGTACAAAAAGGATATAAAGCTACTGGAGAGTGTCCAGAAGAGGGCTACAAATTTGGTGAAGGATTTGCAGAGGAAGCTGTGTGAGAAGTGGCTAAAATCACTTGGTTTGTTCAGTCTGGAAGAGACTGAGGGGAGACATTATCACAGTATCACAGTATGTTTGGGATTGGAAGGGACCTCAAAAGATCATCTAGTTCAATCCCCCTGCTGGAGCAGCAACGCCTAGGTGAGGTCGCACAGGAATGTGTCCAGGCGGGCTTTGAATGTCTCCAGGGAAGGAGACTCCACAACCTCCCTGGGTAGCCTGTTCCAGTGCTCTGTTACCCTCACTGAGTAGTTCTTTCTCAAATTTAAGTGGAACCTCTTGTGTTCCAGCTTGATCCCATTTCCCCTTGTCCTATCATTGTTTGCCACTGAGAAGAGCCTGACTCCATCCTCGTGGCACTCACCCTTTATATATTTATAAACATTAATAAGGTCACCCCTCAGTCTCCTCTTCTCCAAACTGAAGAGCCCCAGCTCCCTCAGCCGTTCTTCATAAGGGAGGTGCTCCACTCCCTTAATCATCTTTGTTGCCCTACGCTGGACCCTCTCCAGCAGTTCCCTGTCCTTCTTGAACTGAGGGGCCCAGAACTGGACACAATATTCCAGATGGGGTCTCACCAGGGCGGAGTAGAGGGGAAGGAGGACCTCTCTTGATCTACTGACCACCCCCCTTGTAATACACCCAAGGATACCATTAGCCTTCCTGGCCACAAGGGCACAGTGCTGGCTCATGGTCATCCTGTTGTCCACCAGGACCCCCAGGTCCCTTTCCCCTACACTGCTCTCTAATAGGTCATTCCCCAACCTATACTGGAACCTGGGGTTGTTCCTGCCCAGATGCAGGACTCTACACTTTCCCTTGTTAAATTCCATCAGGTTATCCCCCGCCCAACTCTCCAGCCTGTCCAGGTCCCGCTGGATGGCAGCACAGCCTTCTGGCGTGTCAGCCGCTCCTCCCAGCTTAGTGTCATCAGCAAACTTGCTGATAGTACACTCAATTCCCTCATCTAAATCGTTAATGAATATATTGAATAATATTGGCCCCAGTACTGACCCCTGAGGCACTGCACTAGATACTGGTCTCCAACTGGACTCCGCACCATTGACCACCACTCTCTGGCTTCTCTCTTTAAGCCAGTTTGCAACCCACCTCACTACTCTATTGTCTAGACCACACCTCCTCAACTTAGCTGTGAGGATGCTGTGAGAGACTGTGTCAAAGGCTTTACTGAAGTCAAGGTAGACCACATCCACCGCTCTGCCATCATCCATCCACCTTGTTACATTCTCATAAAAGGCTATGAGGTTGGTCAAGCATGAGTTCCCCTTGGTAAAGCCATGCTGACTGCCCCTAATGACCCTCTTATCCCTGATATGCCTTGAGATGACACCAAGGATAAGCTGTTCCATTACTTTCCCAGGGACAGAGGTGAGGCTGACCGGTCTATAATTACCCGGGTCCTCCTTCTTGCCCTTTTTGAAGACTGGAGTGACATTTGCTTTCCTCCAGTCCTCGGGCACCTCTCCCATTTCCCAAGACTTGGCAAAAATGATGGAGAGCGGTCTAGCAATGACTTCAGCCAGCTCCCTCAGCACCCGTGGATGCATCTCATCTGGACTCATGGATTTATGGATGTCCAGACTATTTAATTGTTCCCTAACCCAGTCCTCATCGACTAAAGCAAACTCCTCCATTGACCTGGCTTCATCCGGGGTCTCAGGGGTACAGGGTTCCCCAGGACATCCTCCAGCGGAGTAGACAGAGACAAAGAAGGCATTCAGCAATTCTGCCTTCTCTGTGTCTTCTGCCACCAGGGCACCCACCTCATTCATCAGTGGACCTACATTGCCTCTGGTATTAGTTTTATCTGCTATGTATTTGAAAAAGTTCTTCTTGCTGTCCTTGACCCCTCTCGCCAGCTGTAATTCTAAGGAGGCCTTGGCTACCCTAGCTGCCTTCCTACATCCTCTAACAGCAGCCTTATATTCCTCCCAAGTGGCCAGTCCCTGCTTCCATGACCTGTAAACTCGCCTCTTCTGCTTGAGCATACCCAACAGATCCCTATTCAACCACGCAGGCCTTCTGGCTCCCTTCCTCGACTTCCTACGTGTGGGGATGCTCTGATCCTGAGCATGGAAGAAGCAATCTCTGAATGCAGTCCAGCTCTCTTGGGCCCCTTTTCCTTCAAGCAGTCTTGCCCATGGGATTTCCCCCAGCAATTGCTTGAAAAGGCCGAAATTAGCCCTGCCAAAGTCCAGGGTTGCAATTCTACTTGCTATTCTGTTCCTGCCACACGAGATGCTGAACTCCACCAGTGTACAGCTTCCTCACAAGGGGAGGAGGAAAGGTAGGCACTGATCTCTTCTCTCTGGCGATCAATGACAGAACCTGAGGGAATGGCAGGAAGATGTGCCAGGGGAGGTTTAGGTTGGACAGTAGGAAAAGGTTCTTTACTCTGAGGTGCTGGAGCACTGGAACAGGCTCCCCAGGGAGGTGTAATGGCCCCAAGCCTGATAGTGTTCAAGAAGAGACTGGACAACACCCTCAGACACATGGTGTGAACTGTGGGGTTGTCGTATACAGAGACACAATTTGGACTCTGATCCTTGTGTGTCTCTTCCAACTCAGGAGATTCTATGATGTTTTAAAAATTCTTCTTCTTGTTTCCTCTGTTCTGTTAAGCTATGCTCAAGTGATACTCTAAATCGGCTAAGTGAAGAAACTTCTAACACCAAAATTTGCAGTTTTGAAAGCAAGCATCACCTTTACTGGTGTGCCACCAACCCCAGGGGATCCATCTTCCTAGTGGGGGGAGCAGAAGAAGCTCCAGGCACAGGTTATATCCATTTAGATCATACATATTTATTACATTTCCAGGAAATTCTTAGCATATGTAAATGTCCCCTGTGCATGTACAGTTCAGTAAGTGGGTGGTCTTTTGAGGGTCCTGGGATGAAGTAAGAAGTCTTTCTCATGTTGTCCTCTGCTTGACCCCAGGTTCTGGGCAGGTGCAGTCCCTTTGTTATTCAGCTCATAACCGCAGAGGTGGTAGTAACTGGTCTCAAGCCGGTCTCTGCATTGGTCTCGCCACCTTATCTTCTAGGAGCAAGTGCATTGTGTCCTAACCTTCTCCTGCTTATCTTAACAAATACCATTCTTGTTACTTAATGCCTAACAAGTGCCTAACACCTAACATCTGTAAACCTGTCACCGTTTGATTGCAGGGTGACAATAAACCGTGGCAGATGCTTTCTGTTAACGCATTCTCCCTCCCAGCCTCCCCCCTTCCCACTAAGGAAAGGTGATAGGAGGAAAAGAGAGACAGACTTGCAAGTTGGAAAAAAAGTTTAAAAATGTTTTACTAATGCTACTAATAAAATAGAGAAAATAATACAAAATATACAAACCCAATCTTGAATTCCCCGGCAAAGCTCAGAATTGCTCCAATAACTGCAGGGCAGGCACCCAGAAGTCCTGGGTTGGACTCTGCAGCAAACTGAAACTGGATTCAAGGATGCAGGGTCTGTCACTAGGCCTCAAGATTTGCAGGGACAGTAGGCAGGGTCCTTCCCAGATGTCGGCCATAGTCAAAGAACGAGATCCTTGTGATCTCCCATTTTTATATGGTGTTATGATGTGGATGGGATGGAATACTTAGTTGGCCAGTTTTAGTCACCTGTTCAATTCTCTCCTCCTTGCCCCTCTCACTTACGGGACGTACATCCTTATCAACGACCTTGCATTCCATTGGTATGTCTACCAAAACATCTATCCTACTTTAGAAAAGTGCAGTTGCTAAGAAGACTTTAGCTGAAAGGAAAATTCACTAAAAGAGAAACCAGTCTTGTTTTTTAACAAAACCATGACAGAACTTTATTAATTTAGCGAGTACTTAAAATCTATGACCCTTATTTTTATTAACTGATTTTATTACTAATTGCAGATTTTAGGTTTCAAAGCACTCATGCTGAAATAAGCATTTATGCTAGGGCTCTCAGAAATTTTCTCAGTGAAAGATTGTATGACAAGCTAACATACCCAGCCTAGCAAAACTTTCCAGTGTAAAAATATCCTTACTATTGAGTTCTTTGTGCTTCTAGTTATCAGTGCCACAAACTTTTCTTAATGTGATCTTTCATCTTTTTCTTTATGTATTTTAGTCCTCCTGTTCGCCGTCAGAGAGCAAGAAGGGATCGCCTGTCCCAATACAGTTCTGTTAGCCAAGATGAAAACTATCACCATCTCTCCTATGGACAGCAGCAAGCAATAGAAGAGCCCCAAGCCTTTAACCCTCCAAGTATATCCCATCATATGTTGCACCCAGCTGCTCACCCGCCACAGCAGAACACAGTGATAGTTGACATTCATGATCAGGTAAGAACGTGTTGAAAACATGGATGAAAATGTCTTAATCTCTGTATTCCTCTCCAAAGAGAGCAAATGAGTGAACTCTCCTTGACCAATCAGTTGGCAATGGAGATCACATAACACTAACTCCTTTTAGTCGTCTTGTAGAGTGTTTTTTTCTTTTTTTTTTCTTCTGAGTAGTATCAGTGTATAGAGAGCTGCAGCATTCAGTGAAAACATTGATACATTTGTTACTTAAGAAAAAAAAAAATCTAGACTCTAATAGAGTGAAAGTCAACATTCTGTCAGTGTGTGTTGGCACAGTTCTGAAGATCTCTGCATCCCACCTTTGAAATGTGACTCTTCTGCTTCTGAAGTTAACTTAGTTTAACATATGCTATGGTAATAATGTATCTTTCCTTAGGTTTAAGTGCTTTACATAGTTTAAATACATTCTTTAAAAACAGAATTCACAAGCATGTAATTGACTGCCTACATAACAGCAAAACTCATAACAGTTGGACTTGATGATCTTAATTCAGACTTTTCCAACCTATACGATTATATGATTCTCTGAACTCATGGTAATATCATCTCATCACTAAATTACTCATTCTAGCCTCAACCAGTTCCTTAAATGGCATGAGGAAATGACATTTGCAGTTAGTCCAGAAAAATAAGTTAGATCTTCCCTGAGCCAGGAAGTGGAGTAGGATTCTGTAATAGAGACTCTTTAAAGGAAATTGTCCTATTGATATAACCTTTTCTTATTTGAATCAGTACACTGCAGCCCAAGTGTGTTTGTTGGTATGCAGTTGCATCCATTAACTAGGGACAGAGCTGGTCATTCTAGTGTGGTGTACAGGGGGGTTTCCTGAACCGGAGTAACCTCAGAGGAAGCTGAGAGACCTGCCAAGAGCCTGCAGGCAGAGCCAGCAGCAATGGCAGGAGATTTAAATGTGGCGTAACTGAAACTAGCACTGAGTCACCAAGGCTAGCAGCTCTGGTGCCAGCACAATCCGCAGCATAGCACTCAAGCATGATGTACAGGGAGGTTTCCTGAATCAGGGAAAACTCATGGGGAACCAAGAGACCCAACAGGAACCTGCAGCTTGCATGACAACTGCTGTCAAGACCTGGGAGGGACCAGGAGCAATGGCAAACAAGCCCACTCCCCCCCATATAAAAGAAGCCCCTAAGGAGTGCTTCCAATTAGGGTGGACAAACAGGGCATGGCGTGTCAGAAAGGGCATGGCATGGCAGTTTGTGCAGCACTTCATGTAGAAGGGTATGCAGGAAGGATGCTGTAGCTCTGACAGCTCAGACATGGAGCAATTGTCTCTACCCAGCAGAAGGCCATGGCCTCTTTAAACTCTGCACCTGCTACTACTGACACAGCTTCCCAGACAGAGCTCTGATGGGAACAGGCTGCTATCCAGCTGTCAGGCTGCAGGGGGTGCCCTACTCTTAGGCCAGTACCAGACAGCAGTAGTAAGCCTGTGGAAGGTGTGCCCAGGTAGAGGAACTCCTCCACTTAGTGGCAGAGTTCTGGGAGAAGGTGAGTAGGTTGAGGAGTATCAGGGAGTCTGAGAAGGAGACTGACTACTGGAGTCGCATCCTACCTTCCCTGGGACAGGCCTGTCAGGCAGACAGGACACGTGGTACGGAGGATTCTCTATCCTCTCTCCACCTGGATGAACACTGTGACTAAAGGGATAGGGGGCAATGGTGATAAGTTCTTGACCAGCGCAGCAGGTGGGTCTCCTCCGTGACTACCCCACTTTCTCAGGTGCCTGTGCATAACAGGTATGAGGTTCTGAAAATGGAACCAAACAATGACAAGGATGATCGTTCATCTAGCTTGGAGGTGTTGCCAAGGTTAAGTCAGCCTATGCTCTATGTCAAAACTGCTTTCATAAAGAAAAAAAAGATTTGTTATTGTCATAGGAGACTCCCTTCTGAAGGGAACAGAAGGCCCAACATGCAGACCAGACCCACTTCATAGGGAAGTCTGCTGCCTACCTGGGGCCAGGGTCAAGAATGTGAAGAGAAAAATTCCTGCCCTGCTATGGCCCTCAGATTACTATCCATTACTGATTTTTCAGATAGGCAGTTATGAAGTTGTAAAAGGAAGACCGAAGGCAATCAAGAGGGACTTCATGGCCTTGGGATGACTGGTTAAGGAATCAGGAGCACAAGTAGTGTTCTCTGTTCTTCCAGGTGCAGGGAATGATGAGGGAAGAAACAGGGAGAGCCAGCAGATCAATACCTGGCACTGATTCCAGTGTTACTGGCATAATTTTGTTTTTTTTCAACACAGGTTGGTCTGCACGACACCAGGCCTCCTGGTGACAAATGGGATGCACCTGTCTCAAAGAGGGTAAAGGATCTTTGTGCAAGAGTTAACAGGGCTCATTGAAAGAGCTTTAAGCTAGATTTGAAGGATGAAGGGCAAAAAAACAGGCTCATCAGAGATAAACCTGGGGGTGGCACACCAGTGTTTGAGGGACAGTGTGCTAGTGAGGTCCTTCAGTCTGCCACCTCAGTGCCATGCACCAGCAAACACGCAATGATTACTGATGTGTTAGAAACCACGGAAGTACCTTAGAACAGTCATGTGCGAATTAGGGCTTCTCCCCCAAAAAAAGGGATGAATAGCCCAACTGAAGTGCATCTACACCAATGCACACAGCGTGGGCAACAAACAGAAGCTGGAAGCCATTGTGCAGCTGCAAAACTATGAGATAGTTGCAATCAGGGAAACATGGTGGGATGACTCGCACCACTGGAGTGCTGCAATGGACGGCTATAAACTCTTCAGAAGAGATAGGCAAGTAAGGAGAGGAGGTGGGGTAGCCCTGTATGTTAGGGAGTGGTTTGACTGTCTAGAGCTTGATTAAGGTGACAACAGGGCTGAATGTTCCTCTGGTTCCTCTCTGCTGTGCTGTATTTCCAGCAGGCATCTGGTAGGTTGAAGTCCCCCATAAGAACAAGGGCTAGTGATCAGGAGACTTCTCCCCGCTGCCTGCAAAATATTTCATCTGCCTCTTCATCCTTGTTAGGCGGTCCGTAATATAGCCCCACCAGGATGTCCGCCTTGTTGCCCTTCCCCTTGATTCTCACACATAGACACTCAACCCCATCATCGCCCTCATCAAGTTCCAGACAAACAAAACCACTCCCTAACATACAGGGCTACCCCACCTCGTCTCCTTCCTCCCCTATGCCTTCTGAAGAGTTTATAACCAACTAATGCAGCACTCCAGTTATGAGAGTCATTGCACCACGTTTCTGTGATCGCTACTGTATCATAGTTTTACTGCCTCACAATGGCTTCCATCTCCTTCTGTTTGTTGCCCATGCTGCGTGCATTTGTATAGATGCACTTCAGCTGGGCCATTGATTCTGCCACTTTTTTTCTGGTAAGAAGGCCTAATTCTTTTGTGGCCATCATCAAATGCTTCCACCGTTTCTAACACATCAATAACCCTTGTATTTCTCTTACTGTACGGATCTCCATCCCCTACCTCCACTGGGATGGCAGACCTAAGGGCCTCATTAAGACTACCCTCAGTTGCTGGCATGTTGCTCTCGGGTATACCTGTGCCACACCTGGTTTCCTCCCTTCCCCCTTCAAATCTAGTTTAAAGCCCTCTAAATGAGCCCTGCTAACTCCTGCCCCAGGATTCTTTTCCCCTTTGAGACAGGTGTGTTGTATTTGTCCCTAGCAGGCCAGGTGCTATGCGAGACAATCCATGATCAAAAACCCAAAATTTTGCTGGTGACACCAGTCCTGCAGCCAGGTATTGATCTGGTGGGTCTTCCTGCATCTTTCCTCGTCATACCCTGCAACTGTGGGGACAGAGGAGAACGCTAATTGTGGTCCTGATCCCTTGACCATGCGTCCCAAGGCCCTGAAGTCTTTCTTGATTGTCTTTTCAGTTTCATCACTGCCTACCTGAAAAATTATTAGTGGGTAATAGTCAGAGGACCTAACCAGAGCAGGAAGTTTTCTTTAACCCTGGCCCCAGGGAGGCAGCAGACTTCCCTAAGAAGTGGGTCTGGTCTGCATATAGGGCCTTCTGTTCCCTTTACAAGGGAGTCTCCTACAACCACAACCTGCCTTTTTTTTTTTACAGCAGCTGTTTTGATGGAGGATGCAGGGTGATTTGTCCTCTGCAGCACCCCCAACTTAGTGGAACTGCCTTCCTCAATGTGGTTGTTTGGTTCCATTTGCAAGGCCTCATACCTGTTTTGCAAGGGAATCTGGGAAGGTGGGGCGGTCACAGTAGGGACCCTCCTCCTTGTGCACGGGGCAGGAACTTGCTGCCATTTCCCCTTATTCCTCAAGTTGCTGCATTCCACATCCAGACCCTTATGCCTGTTGGACAGAGGCACCTGGGAAGGTGGGGTGGGTAAGAGGGTGTTTCTCCTGCCACTCCGAGTGTGGCTGCATGTTCCCCTGGCAGCTCTGTCTGGGTTGCCACCTCCTTCCTGTTGAGTGCAGAGTACTTACCTTTGCCCCAAGTGGATACCATAGTCGGATCCTTCTGCGAGGGTGACAACAATCAAGTGAGGTTAATCACTTGAGCTTGCTGAGCTTCCTTGCCCTGCCTGCTTGCACAAACTGCTTGCACAAACTGCTGCGCTAACTGCTTCACCCCTGTTTGCTGGCCCTTTTTGCTGTGCTCCTGGTCACCTGCGCTCCCTAGGAGGGCATTTAAATCTCCTGCAGTTGCTCCTGGCAATACCCCTTCCACTTCAGCCCCTCTCGCAAGATCAACCACTTTCACAGCGATTCTTTCGGCAGGACCATGGCTCTGCGATCTCCTCCTCCTCCCCTCAATCCACGCCCAGCCTCTGCTCTTAGTGTAGCCACCTCTATGCACATCGGTTTACCATGTTTAAATCTCCCGTGGTTGCTCTGTAGTCAGATTTTTAGTTTCAGCTACTGTTGTCAGTCATGTTAAGACACATCCCTGGAGTGTTGCCTTATGTAGGCATTCAGAGATTGTTTTTTTTTTTCCAGGAAAGAAAGTCTATCTGAAGTTCTTTTTCTTCAAAGATATGTCTCTGGATTAACGTTTAATCATGCAGCAAGGATGAGTTGAAGAGATTCTTTAGCTACTTATAGGGTTCCCCCCCCTTCCTTTTTCTGACTGGCTTTTACGTAGGAGTTACTGCTGCCTATTTTCCCTAAGAACTAACCTTAGTGTGTGGGAAGGACAGCTTTGCTGAATTTTAGATGTTTTTGAGTGCCTCTAACAGTGCTTTGGAGGACTTAACATCTTGAGAGCTCCTTTCTGGTCTTGTCCTAAAAGCACTGTCTGAAGAGTGATGCTACAATTAGAAGATCTTTTTTTTCATAAAGGACAGGAATTACATTTATTTCCCTTCTTTAACACCTTCAGAGTAAAAAATACTTTTTTGTTATGTTAGGTGAAAGCTTGTTTTCTATGCCATGCCATAACTGTTCAAAGCCCTTGTAACAGCTTACTTCATACACTTGTGTTTTTGCTGCAGATCCATCAGGGCACAGTCCCCGTCTCATACACGGTGACAACGGTAGCGCCACATGGAATTCCACTTTGTACAGCCCAGCACATACCACCCTGCAGCACACAGCAGGTCCCAGGTTGTTCTGTGGTATTCAGTGGACAGCACCTTCCGATCTGTAGTGTGCCTCATCCAGTAAGTATGGTTCCCTAGTTATATTGACTCTAGACTTAGACTTAGGAGGTGGAAAGCCTGGAGTTTCACTTCCCAGACAACTTTCCCTGATATAAAAGAAAAACTATTATTTTCTGGGGTAAATTCTAGTATTCTAATATGATATATATGTTCTAGTTTAACTCCAGCTAGCAACTAAGATCATGATAGCCACTTGATCATTCCCCCTACCTCCTGAGTGGGATAAGGGAAAGAACTGAAAAGAAAGGGGGAAACTCATGGACTGAGATAAAAACAGTTTAATAAGATGTCAATAACAACAACAACAACAACAACAACAATAATAATAATAATATACTGATATATATATAAAATAAAATAAAAGATACTCAATGCAATCACTCCAGTCATGCTGAACAGCCAGCCCCGCAGAGGAAGAGCATCCTGGTCCTGAAAAGCCAATCCCACCAAGAGAACAAAAGAAGGCAAAAGGCAGAAAGGCCCAAAGGCCAATTGTAAAATGGCTGAATGGCAAAAGCCCAAACTAACACTGAACTCTTAATGGAACAGGACTCCTGAATGGAACTAACTGAACTAACAAACCAGAAAACCTGAACTAATGGAATTCACAAGCTGAAAAAGCTGGCTCCAATTATATACTGAGCATAACACTAATGGTAGGCCATATTTCATTGATCAACGTGGATGTCAATCTAGGTGCTGTCCTGTCTGTGCCCCTCTCCTACCAACTTGCCCCTGCAGCTGGATAGCAGAAGTCGTCCTTGGTTTCCCTGACAACAGACAAGATATCAGCGAGTTCTTACATTCTCTTCATACTTACTCAAAAACACAGCTAGCTACTGAAAGAAAAACATTAACGCTATCCCAGGGAAGAAGCATCTTTATCTCATTATTCTCATAGTAAATCTAAACAAAAGACCATGCTAGTTACGAAGGAGAAAAGGTTCTTACTGCATGAAGAAAAGTAACTTGATTTCAGTCAAACCAGCACAATATAATAGTGCAGGCTTTTGAGCTACTAAACATATTGTGCTTCCCTGCCCCCTTCATAGAATCGTACCATATTTTCATGTATTTTTGACTCAAAATGGATGCTGGTTTATGATCTGGTCTCTTACCCTATCCATTAGCAGCTATACTACATACATTTACATGCTTGCAGGAAAAGACTTTCGAAGTTCATCAAGCACTATTAGGAATCTTACCTAGAACGTTTATCTGGAAATTGTCTTATAAAATGGTACAGCTACACCTAGCATCTCTTTATGAAATACAGGCAAGGAAGCAGAGGGGATTGCCCCTTAAATGAAGGAGTAGCTCAAGCATATAGAGCTCTCATTTCGGACATCATCTCCAAGCATGTGGAGGAAAATAAGGCTATCAGAAGTAGTTAACATGGACTGACCAAGGGCAAATCATGCTTGACCAACCTGATAGCCTTCTATGATGATGTGACTGGCTGGGAAGATAAGGGGAGAGCAGTAGAGATTGTCTGCCTCGACTTCAGCAAGGCTATTGACATTGTCTCCCACAACATCCTCATAAGTAAGCTCAGGAAGCGTGGGTTGGATGAGTGGATGGTGAGATAGATCATGAACTGGCTGGATGGCAGAGCTCAGAGGGTTGCGATCAGCAGTGCAGAGTCTAGTTGGAGGCCTGTATCTAGTGGTCAGTGGGTCAGTGTTAGGTCCAGTCTTGTTTAACCTGTTCATCAGTGACCTGGATGAAGAGACAGAGTGTACTCACCAAGTTTGCTGATGATACCAAACTGGGAGGAGTGGTTGATACAGCAGAAGACTGTGCTGCCATTCATAGAGATCTGGACAGGCTGGAGGGCTGGACAGAAAAGAACCTGATGAAATTCAACAAAGGGAAGTGTAGGGTCCTGCACCTGGGGAGGAATAACCCCGGCACTAGTACAGGTTAGGGGTGGACCTGCTGGAAAGCAGCACTGCAGAGAAGAACCTGGGAGTCCCCGGTGGACAACAGGTTGACCATGAGCCAGCAATGTGCCCTTGTGGCCAATAAGGCCAACGGTATCCTGGCGTGCATTAGGAAGAGTGTGACCAGCAGGTTGAGGGAGGTGATCGTCCCCCTCTACTCTGTCCTGCGGAGGCCACATCTGGAGTACTGTGTCCAGTTCTGGACTCCTCAGTACAAGAAAGACAAGGAAGTACTTGTGAGAGTCCAGCGAAGGGCTACAAAGATGATTAGGGGTCTGGACCAGCTTTCTTATGAGGAAAGGCTGAGAGAGCTGGGGCTGTTCAGCCTGGAGAAGAGAAGCTGAGAGGGGATCTTATTTATGCTTATAAATATGTCAAGGGTGGGTGTCAACAGGATGGGACCAGACTCTTTTCCATGGTGCCCAACGATAGGATGAGGGGCAATGGGCACAAACTGAAGCACAGGAGGTTCCATCTGAATATGAGGAAAAATTTCTTTACCTTGAGGGTGCCAGAGCACTGGAACAGGTTGCCCAGAGAAGTTGTGGAGTTTTCTTCTCTGGAGACATTCAAACCCACCTATACACAATCCTGTGCAACCTACTCTGGTGAACCTGCTTCAGCAGATGGGTTGGACTGGATGATCTCCAGAGGTCCCTTCCAACCCCAACCATTCTGTGATTCTTTGATTCTTCTATGGAATGTATGGCAGGCTATTTGAGAGCTTGTGGGTCAGGAACAGAGAAGAGACTAGTAAGGTGTCATATCATGATATGAGCTTGTTACAGACCACCTGATCAGTGTGAAGAAGGAGACAAGACCTTCTTTAAGCAACCTGAGAAAGTCTCCAGATTACAGACCCTGGTTATTATGGAGGACTTGAAACTCCCTAACATCTTCTGGAAGGGCAACGATGGGACAGCAACAATTCAGGAGGCTTCTGGAGGAGGTTGCAGGGGGTGAACAATGACAAAAACTTATAATAAACTGTTGGATGGGCCAACTAGGACAATGCACAGCTGGATCTGCTGTTCATGAACAAGAACTAATTGAGGATGTGGTAATCAGTGGCAGCATTGAGTTGAGTGGAGCACAGGATCCTGAGGGGAGCAAGGAAGGCAAGCAGCAGAGTACAGACCTTGCATTTCAGACCATTATGCACACAGCTTTTACTTTCCCTATTAAATTCTATTTATCTCAACCCATGAGTTTTCACACTTTTACTCTTTCCCATACCACTGGGGGGAGGGGAGCAACCAAACAAGCAGCAGTTTGATGTTTAGTTGCCTACTGGGGTTAAACCACAACAGTCCTTTTTGGTGTACAACATGGAGCTCAAAGAGTTTGAGATAACAACAGATTTGACCAGAGTGTATTGGAGGGAACTTATAATATATCTGTTTAACAATTGCTGGTTGTGATGATGACTTATCTGTCCTTGACATTGGTTTATCTGAGCCATGCCATGCTCTCTTTTTTTGCTGTATGTCAAATTTGAGAGCTTGTTAAAGGTTGGGTTTGACTTTTGCAATTTGCTGTGCTCTGCAGCACATAGTGGTGTTTTGCCTGGGAGAATTATGATAAAAGCACTGGCCTTGAGCCTCATCTGGTGTTTGGGCCCTGCACTGATGCCTTCCCTGTACTTCAGGAACCATCTCATGGAGACAATTAACAATTATACTTTTTACCTTTTCTCCTCTGAGAGGCATTCAGTGGAAGAAACACAGAATGGCATCTTCCCCTTCTTCTATGAGGTAGATGTTTACCCCCTTGTTACACTGTCTTCAGTATCTTGAACATCCTTGGGTAACCAAAACACCCCTATTGGTACTTCTGAAGAATATTTTTGTTTTTTTCTAAGGTAAATCAACTATTTAGGAATATCATCCAGGGATATGTCCTGAGGCAGTATGGTTATGGGTGGCAAGACATGTGGGAGAATATGGGTAGGTACCTAGAATGCTTGTCACCAATGGTCTGGAACTTCATTCCTGAACAAGTGCGGGATCCTGATGAAGTGATAGAATGTTTGGAAAAAGGGATGCCCTGTCCCTGACTATGCCAAAGATACACAACTTCTCACACTGTGATGGGGCCTGGCCTATGCCTACTGAGAACTATTCAGCACCCTCAAGGAGAAGAGAGGGTCTCTCTCTGGATCTGAAGACATATAGACACTGTGGATGAACCAGAGACACAATCCTCAACTACATCAGTTGCTCCAGGATAGTCAAGAAGAAACAAAGTAAGCGGAGGTCAACTTCTTTAGTAAGGGAGAAAGAAGCTTCTCCTGAGCAGCAGCAGCCTGTTCTGCATCAGGGCAGCCACAAGAACAAGAGAGGGAAAAAAAATGAAAGCATAAATGAGTCAGAAACCACCCTATTCCTAACTGAGCTGCAAGATACGCGAAAAGATTTCAGCTGTCAACCAGGCAAGCAAATTATCAGCTGGTTGCTCTGATGCTGGGATATTGGGGCAAATAGTCAGGAATTAGAGGGTAAGGAAGTCTGGCACCTGGGATCCCTTGCTAAGGATAAGGCCATTGGCAAAGAGATTGGAAAAGGGTCAGGAGTCCTCAACCTCTGGGAGTGCCGCCTGTCGAGCGTAAAGGACAGGTATCCTTTCAAGGAAGATCTTGTAAATTACCAAGGCAAGTAGACCAACATTGAGAGAGGTATCCAGTATCTGAGGGAATTAGCCAAGGTGGAGATAATCAAAAACCTCATAGACACCTGGGCCAAGGAGTACAGCATTGACTGTGTATATCATATCCCTTCTCATGCATCAGCCTCTGGGAAAACTGAACGATACAATGGACTGTTATAAACTATAGTGAGAGCAATGGGTGCTGGGACATTCAAGCAATGGGATACAAATTCAACAGAAGCTACTTGGTAAGTTAACACTGGAGGATCTGTCAGTCAGCTTGGACCTGCCCAATCAAAACCCCTATGTACTGTGGAAGGAGAAAAAATCCCTGTAGTACACATAAGGAACTGGCTGGGAAAGACAATCTGGGTTATTCCTTCCTCAGGAAAAGGCAAATCCATTTGTGGGATTGCTTTTGCTCAAGGAACTGGGTGGACTTAGAATCACAGAATCACTTTGGTTGGAAGAGACCCTCAGAATCATTGAGTCCAACTATAACCTAACTAGCACTGAACCATGTCCCTAAAAACCTCATCTATACATATTTTAAACACCTCCAAGGATGGAGACTCCACCACTGCCCTGGGCATCCTGTTCCAATGCCTGATAAACGTTTCTGTGAAGAATTTTTTCCTAATATCTAATCTGAACCTTTCCTGGTGCAAATTGAGGCCATTTCCTCTTGTCCTAGCACTTGCTACTTGGGAGAAGAGACCAACACCCTCCATGCTGCAACCTCCTTTCAGGTAGCTGTAGGCAGTGATAAGGTCTCCCCTCAGCCTCCTGTTCTCCAGGCTAAACAGCCCCAGTTCCCTCAGCAACTCTGTGGGGTCCTGGTCCAATTTCAGACTCAGGAAGGTTCAAAAATTATTCCAAGAGTGAGATCAAGACATAAATGAGGTCAGATACTGCTAAACAATCTTATTTTTATGCCTAAAGACAGAGTAAATCTATTTCTTTTTCACACCTAAAGCTAGAGCAACAAATTAAAAGAGGGGGATAAATTAGGAGGAAAGTTAAGCAAGCATGCAAGAAGATAAGCAAGAGATAAGCAAGAGATAGTCACTGCCAGGGATCCAAATGTCTCCTGTTGAGCAACTCTCACGTTTCAGGCCTCGATAACGCTTGGCAGTTTGAAGGTCTCGGGTTGTACCGGTATCAGAGTCCAGGTTCTGGTAGCGGAGTCCAGATCCCAGTAGGTGCTGACAGCATTTGGGTCTCAGGTCTACCAGTCCCATGGTGACAGGTTTTGGTCCTGGTGGTGGATTGCCATACTTGAAAGTCATAAGCTTGTCATTTTATGGCAGTTGGTGGCAGGCGTTGCCCGAGCACACTGCAGGCCTGGTCGCAGATGTTGGTGGCTGATATTGCTGGAGCTTCACTTGAGCTACATAACCTTCAAGCATTCTTTGAGTTTTAGCAATTCACAGTGATCATGCATTTTGCACTTTAATTCACTGTATTTAGGCCTTTACAGCAGGCCCAATTAAGCAAGCAGCATAAGCAAGCATTTTTTCTGTAACAAGCAGACCTTAAGCATATTATTTTAGCAAGCAAGCTTTGAGACAAATAATTCACAATATCTCAGCCTTCCACACTTATGCTGTGTGTTAAGGACCACCGTCTTTCACACACACTCAAACCATATGCTAAGAGCCATCGTCTCTCACACACTCCTCATAAGACTTGAGCTCCAGCCCCCTCACCAGCTTCATGGCCTCCTCTGCACTCTCTCTAGTACCTCCATGTCCTTCTTATGATGAGGGGCCCAAAACTGAACACAGTGTTCAAGGTGGGGCCTCACCAGTGCTGAGTACAGTGGCACAATCACTTCCCTAGTTCTGCTGGCCACACTATTCCTGACACAAGCCAGGATGTTGGTGGCCTTTTTGACCACCTGGACACACTGCTGGCCCATATTCAGACAGCTGTCAATCAACACCCCCAGGTCCTTTTCCACCAGGCAACTTTTCAGCCACTCTTCCCCAAGCCTGTAACATTGCCTGGGGTTGTTGTGACCCAAGTGCAGGACTCAGCACTTGGCCTTTTTAAACCTCATACAATTGGCCTCAGCCCATCAATCCAGCCTGTCCAGAGCCCTCTGTAGAGCCTTCCTACCCTCCCACCCAACTTGATGTCATCTGCAAACTTCCTGAGGGTGCACTCAATGCCCTCATGCAGATCATTGATAAAGATACTAAACAGAACTGGCCCCAACACTGAACCCTGGGGAACACCACTCATGACTGGCCACCAACTGGATTTGGCTGCATTCATCACAACTCTTTGGGCCTGGCCATACAGTCAGTTCTTTACCCAGTGAAGAGTATGCCCATCTAAGCCATAAGCTGCCAGCTTCTCCAGGAGAATGCTGTGGGATACGGTGTCAAAGGCTTTATTGAAGTCCAGGTACACAACATCCACAGCCTTTCCCTCATCCACTAAGCAGGTCACCTTGTTGTAGATGGAAATCAGGCTGGTCAAGCAGGACCTGCCTTTCATAAACCCATGCTGACTGGGCCTGATTGCTCAGTTGTCTCGTATGTGCCATGTGATGGCATTCAAGTTGATTTATTCTGTGACCTTCCCCGACACCGAGGTCAGACTGACATTCCCTGGATCCACCTTCTCGACCTTCTTGGAGATGGGCATCACATTTGCCAACTTCCAGTCAGCTGGGACCTTTCTGGTCACCCAGGACTGCTGACAAATAATTGAATGTGACTTGGTGAGCACCTCTGCCAGCTCCCTCAGTAGCCTTGGGTGGATCCCATCTGGCCCATAGACTTGTACATGTCTAAGTGGTGTAGCAGGTCATCAACCATTTCCCCTTGGATTACTGGGGCTTCATTCTGCTCCCCATCCCTGTCTTCTGGCTCAGGGGGCTGGGTACCTGGAGCACAACTGTTCTGACTATGAAAGACTGAGGCAAAGAAGGCATTTAGAACCTCAGCCTTTACCTCATCTTCTGTCACTATGTTTCCCTCTGCATCCATCAGGGGGTGGAGATTCTCCTTAGCCCTCCTCTTGTTGCTCATGTAGACATAGAAGCATTTTCTGTTCCCTTTTACAGCAGTAACCAGGCTTAGCTCAAGTTGGGCTTTGGCCCTTCTCATTTTTTCTCTGCATAACTTCATGGTATCCTTGCAGTCCTCCTGAGTGGCCTGCCCCTTCTTCCAAAGGTCATAAATTCTCCTTTTATTCCAGAGTTCCAGTTGAATCTACCTGTTCAGCCAAGCCGCTCTTCTACCATGCTGGCTCGTCTTTTGTCACACAAGGATGGCCTGCTCCTGCACCTCTAAGATTTCCTTCTTGAAGAATGTCCAGCCTTCCTGGACATCTTTGCCCCTCAGGATTGCCTCCCAAGGGACCTCCTAAAACAGATCAAAGTCTGCCCTCCGCAAGTCCAAGGTAGCAGTTCTGCTGACCACCCTCCTCACTTTTCCAATAATAGAAAACTCAGTCATTTCATGATTGCTATGCCCAAGGCAACCTCCAACCGTCACATTACTCACAAGTCCTTCTCTGTTCATAAACAACAGGTGCAGTGGGGCTCTTTCCTTAGTTGGCTCACTGACCAGCTGTGTCAGGAAGTTGACTTCCATACACTCCAGGAACCTCCTCGACTGTTTCCTCTCTGCTGTGCTGTATTTCTAGCAGACATCTGGTAGGTTGAAGTTCCCCATAAGAACAAGGGCTAGCGAGCATGAGACTTCTTCCAGCAGCCTGCAGAATATTTTGTCTGTCTCTTCATCCTGGTCAGGTGGTTTGTAATAGACTCCCACCAGGATATCTGCCTTGTTGGCCTTCCCTTTTGATTCTTACCCATAAGCAGTCCTACAGTATTGTCACCCTCATCAAGTTTCAGACAATCAAAACTGTCCCTAACATACTGAGCTACCCCACCTCCTCTCCTTCCTTGCCTATCCTTTCTAAAGAGTTTATAGCTATCTGTTTTAGCTCTCCAGTTTTGAGAGTCATCCCACCATGTTTCCGTGATGGCAACTATATCATAGTTTTTCTGCTGCACAATGGCTTCCAGTTTCTTCTGTTTGTTGCCCGTGCTGCGTGCATTCATATAGATGCGCTTCAGCTGGGCTACTGATCTCGCCACCTTTTTCCGGTGAGAAGCCTTAATTCCTTTGTGGCCTTTTTCAGGCTTTTCCAAGGTTTCTAACACATCTATAATCCTTGTGTCTCTTCTACCACATGGCACTCCATCTCCTACCTCCATTGAGACAGCAGACCAAAGGGCCTTGCTAGCACCCCATCTGTGTGCACAAAGTGCTACATGATGTCATCAATGCGGTTAATTTTATAAAAACAAGACCTGTAAATAGTAGAATCTTTACAATACTTGTAATGAGATGGGGAGTGACCATGGAAATCTTTCGTACCGCACAAAGGTTCACTGGTTATCTTACAGCAAACTGTTTAAAAGAGTTGTCAAACTTAAAAATGAGTTGTGCAATGATGTGAGCATGTTTTACAAGTATATAACGGCAAAGGGGTTTGATTGTGACTAATGTCCCATGTGTGTGCAGCATAAGCTGATCCATGTCCACAAGCTATATGCACATTTAGAGCTTGAGCATGCAGCTCAGCAGAGGTCATATTATCTGCTTTCTTACTGTTTTGAGACTCAAATGAATCAACTTTATTGTGCTCTGCTATTAACCCTTCACAAGGGGAATCCTCCTCCACAGAAGATGTAGGGATGGAAATTCTCCAATGCCCTAAAAATCCTAAAAAGGCATGTAATTGTTTTATTGCAGCTGGTACAGAAAACTGCTGGACTGTGTGCTGTACTTTAACTGGTGTT
Organism: Patagioenas fasciata; assembly: GCF_037038585.1. Taxonomy (NCBI): domain Eukaryota; kingdom Metazoa; phylum Chordata; class Aves; order Columbiformes; family Columbidae; genus Patagioenas; species Patagioenas fasciata. The sequence goes on from NC_092559.1 coordinate 54,650,824, forward strand.
TCTCTAAGCTGCCTATGCCAAACTATTTCTAAAACTAGTACAGTAGCACAAGGGCCCTGTATTTTCATCAGAGTAATTGCCCAGCCTTGGTTCTGCAAATGCACCTTCAAAAATTCAGCAGTTGCTTCAGTTTCTTGTTGTGACACTGCCATAATCAACAGATTATCAATATCATGGCAATCAGTAACAGTACCCGACCATAGTGCTCTATCAGCTACTATGATTTGGTGGCAAACGGAGGGACTGTGTTTGTATCTCTGAGACAATACTTGGCAAGTATATTGCTTTTGTTGCCAGGTAAAGGCAAACTGGTCTTGCACTGAGGTGGCAGTTGGGGTGGAGGGTGGGTGCAGTGTTGGCGGGGGGGCTAGGGCTGGTTGGCTTTTCTGCATAAGCATTAACTTTTGCAAGCAGCAAAAAATTTGTGATGGCATGATCCCGCTTATTTCTGATTGTGGGATACCAGCTTGTACTAAATCATCCCACATTAGTGTTCTCATCACCTGTGCTGTAACTCTTCTCAGTTTTGCCAGATTTCCATTATCCACCACCCAAACAGAGGGTCCTGAAATTACAGCCCCAATTCCGCTCAAGGCATTTGTTGGAGTGCCTGCATTACCTGTAGCACTTGTCACTGCTACCCTGTCCGAATCAGATCCCATAATCAATGCATACACCACCCCCATCTGCTGCACTAAATCAATACTTTCCTCCAATGTGCACCAATTTCCACGGGACAACACCAATTCAACAGGTTCAGCATATGCTGTTAAAACTGCTGCACACAAACATTGATACAGCACAGGTGCAATAATATCTTGCCTGTCCGGACCTCTGACAGTTTGCAGCTGAGCATATTGTTGTTGTATCTGATCATCATTGGCTATAGGGCTTAATACATTTTTTCATCTGCTAATAAATGGATAGACACAGCTGCACTATCCCAAGCTGGCAAAATCTGTGCCAGAATTCCTTCCCCACTCGTTTGCTGAGAGATCTCTGAAAATGCCGTTAACTCCTTCGGAGAGTGAGTATGTGCTATCTGCCCCCCCTCATCTGCTTGTTCCTGCTGCAGCACCATTTGTATGGGGGGTTGTGCTCCCACCACTTCCCTGCCATTTAAGTCAGGATCAAATTCAGACTCAATATTGGAGTCTGGGGATTCACTCCAAATATTTCCATCCCATTCCTTGGGATTCCAAGAGTGTTTTGTGGTAAGAGTACAAACCTGAGAACACAAAAACTCACTTTTGGCATGTTTTTCCTTTTGTTCCTTAGCAATACATGCTAGCAACCGGTCTACATTATCTTGCAGCTCATAGCACCGCTCTGCTTGAACAGTAATTACTTCTTGTGCGATCGCCTTTGCATCCTGTAAAATCTCAACCTCCTTTTCCAATTCTCTCATTTTACTCTTCAATGCAACAACATCATGATCAAGAGCATTAAGACCGGTAACAAATAACCATCCCAATCTCCCCGCTAATTTGTGAGAAGAAGTTGATGCCGCTCTCCATGGAAGCTTTAGCATAGCTGCTTGAATTACCTGGGGGGTAATCACCGCCCCATCATCAAACCGAGGCCATGCCTCCAGCGGAGCGAATTCAGACAGGAGAGCAGCCACGGGAGCCCAGCGCTCCGTACTGGGCCATCCCGGAATTTGGGGAGTCACCCTCGAGGCCTCCCCTGTCCCCGTTTTTTTTGCAAACCACAGCATGGCTGGTTCTAGCGACTGCCGACTACACCAAATGTGTGCACGTACGCAGGCAGATCGCAAGAAGAGCCAGAGGCCACGGATGCATTTGCAAAGAGCAAGTTTTATTTTAGTTCCCTCTCTACTGGGGGATCTCCGAAGCCACACCTGATCTCCCAGGCAGAGGTGACGCAGGCGCTGGTCAGTTCAGCCCTGCTGGAAGATCGCTGGGCCTGCTGAGCTCGCCTGCATTTCAAGGCTTCAGGCAGGCGCAGCCTCCTGCTCTTTCTCACAACAAAGCAGGAATCTCAGACATAGTGATGAGGTGCCCAGAGTTTCTCCCAGGCCTGTGTTATCTAACACAGAGGTTCTACTCATCAAACACACAAGGTCAGTAAGACAATTAGTGTGATGTGTGTGCTTTTTCTACAGACAGGTGCAAGTCACTTGAGCGTATTTACATTTAACTAACCTCCTCGCCAAATCTTCCGCTATATCCCCATACACCATCCCTCAAATATTGGCATAGTGCCCTTGGGTTTGTCTCTGCTACCCCTGGTTTTATCCCCTTTCCCTTTCAAATCTAGTTTAAAGCTCTTTCAATGAGCCTTGCTAACTCCTACCCAAGGATCCTTTTTCCCCTTTGAGACATGTGCGTCCCATTTGTCACCAGCAGGCCTGGTGTCATATAAACCAACCCATGATCAAAAAAAACAAAATTATGCTGGTGATGCCAGGATCAGAGCCAGTTATTGATCTGCTGGCTCTCCCTGTTTCTTCCCTTGTTGTTCCCTGCAACTAGAAGAAAAGAGGAGCACACTACTTGTGCTCCTGATCCCTTGACCAGTCATCCCAAGACCCTGAAGTCCTTCTTGATTGCTCTTGGATTTCCCATTGCAACCTCATTGCTTCCTACCTGAAAAATCAATAACGGATAATAATCTGAGGGCCATAGAAGGGCAGGAAGTTTTCTCTTTATGTCTTTGACCCTGGCCCCAGGGAAGCAGCAGACTTCCCTAAGAAGTGAGTCTGACCTGCATATTGGGCCTTCTGTTCCCTTTAGAAGGGAGTCTCCTATGACCACAATCCGCCTGTTTTTTTCTTTACAGCAGCTGTTTCAATGGAGGGTGGAGGGTGACTTATCCTCTGCAGCACTTCCAGTTTAGTTGAACCACCTTCCTCAATATTGTCGTTTGGTTCCACTTGCAGAACCTCATACCTGTTTTGCAAGGGAACCTGGGAAGGTGAGGTTGTCACAGCATTGACCCTTCTCCTTCTGTGCCGGTCAGGAACATGGTGCCATTGCCCCTTATCCCTCAAGTCACTACATTGCACCATGCACAGAGAGAGTAGGGAGTCCTCTGTACTGTGTGCCCTGTCTACCTGCTGGGCCTGCCTCAGGAAAGATTGGATGCGACTCCACTGGTCTGTCTCCCTCTCGCACTCCCTGATAATCCTCAGCCTACTCACGCCCTCCTGGAGCTGTGTCACTAAGCTGAGGGGTTCCTCTACTGTGTGGTAATGCAGAAGGATGGTGAAGGATGGTGAAGGATGTGTTCCTCAAGGGGATTTAATCTTGGGTGAAAATAACCCATGAATTGGGTTGCATGGTGTCATTGCTGTATGATGCCAGTGTTATATGATGCTGTATGTTGCCACGGCTGTGGCTGTCATATGCCAAAGGTATTATAACAGGAACCCCTTGTTGCTAGCCAAGCTAGGAGCAAGGGCAAGAGTTCATTGCAATGTTAAACGCTATAACTTGGTCCAAAGGCACCAGGGGCGGAGATTGTAATGGATATACCTTTAAATTGTTGTAAGCCATGAGTTGTATGTTGTAGGAAGTAGCAGGAACCACCCAGACCAATGGAGGACGTGCCTCACAAGAAGCAGTGCAAGTGCAGTAGTGAACCAACCTGAGCTGACTTTGGTGCCCAATAACTCCACACAACACACTACTTCTCCTGTCCTGAGTGAACACCATAACAGATTCAACCCAAAGTCATGGAATAAATGAACTGAATAGATATTTTATGGACATTTTAGAAGGGTAGTCCATAGACTAAGGGAATGATACCTGTGTAAATATCAAAGGATGGCCGGGAAGGGGGGTGGTGGTTAATGAGAATGTCTTTCTGTGTATGTGTGTGCATGCATCTCTGTCTCTTCCTCTGTGTCTCTGCACATGCTTCTCTGTCTCTATCTCTCTTCCTCTTTGTTTGTCTGTGCAAACATCTGCCAGTCTCTCTTCCTCTGCATCTGTGCATGCATGCATCTCTCCCCCCTGCCCTGTGTGTCTCTGTGTGCATGTGGATCTCTGTCTCTTTGCCTCTGTGCATGTTTGTCTGTGTGCGGGCACATCTCTCTGCATCTCTGTGTGCCCCTCTGCCTCTCTTCCATTATGTCTGTGTGTGTACTTATCTGTTTGCTTCTCTTTGTCTGCATCTGTGTGTTCGCATCTTCCTCTCTTCCTCTCCATCTTTGTGCACACGTCTCTCTCTGCATGTGTGCACGAGCGCATCTCTGCATCTGTCTTTCTGCGTGTCTCTTTTCATGCCTGTGTGCAGATACCTCTCTGTCTCTCTCCACATTGGTGTTCACACACACCTCTCCTCATATGTGTGTGCAGGTGTCTCCCTCCTCCCCCTGTGTCTCTCTGCATCTGCATGCACACGTCTCTCTCTTCCTTTGTGTCTGTTCACGTGGTTCTCTGTCTCTGTGTCTATGCATGTACCTGTTTCTCTCTCTTTGTCACTCTGCATTCGTGTTCCTGTGCATTCTCTCTTCCTCTGAATCTTTGTGTGCGTGCGTCTGTCTGGACTCCTCTGCATCTGTCTGCACATGCCTCTTTGTCTTCCTCTGTCTGTGTGCCCTCCTCTCTCTCTCTCTGCATTTGCATGCACATGACTCCCTGTGTCTGTCTCATGTCTGTCTCCGTCTCTCTCTTTGTCTCTTGCTGGTGCCCTTTCTTCCTCATTCTACCTTTTGCTCTTTCTCACTCCCTCTTCTCCACTGCCTTCCACTTTCTCACACTTTTGTGCACTCTCTCTCGATTACGCTCTTTCTCGCTCTCATTCTCTCTCGATGTATCTCCCTCATTCTTTCTTTTTCATTCTGCTTTCTTTTTCTTCCTTTATTCTTCTATTTATCTTTCTTCCTCTTATTTCTTTCTTGCTCTCAGTCTCATGTTTGCCCTCTTATCTTTCCTCCACCCCTTCTTTTTCTCTCCCTCTCTTCCTGTCTCTTGCCCCTCTCTTGCTCTCTTTGTCTCCCTCTTGCACTCTTTCTCTCTGCCTTTCTCTCATCCTATCTTTCTTCTGCTTTCTCCCTTGCCCCCCCACCTCACTTTCTCTCTGCATCTCTCTCGCTCTGTCACTCTTTGGGACACGGTCTGGAAAAGTCAGTGTGTAAAATTAAAATTTGTCAATAAACTTCTGAAAAGACTTTCTAGAATTGTAATGGTCACTTATTTTTAGTACCAGAGATCATTGCACATTCTAACTCTACTTAAAAATAATGAAATTGAAAATTATTTCAGAACATAACACTGTAAAGTGGAGACTTGGTTGACATGTTCTCATAATATTAGGTGAGAAATACATTTTGTTTCTTACTACTGAACAACTGGATTAAGGCGATAGATTTCAAAGCCTGAAGGACATTTAAAAATACCCTAATATCTTGCAGAACACACATCACAGAGTGTTGCTTGATAATCTTTATGCAGTACCCTTAATATACATTAATGCTATAATAATCTTTATTTATTCTTAGCTATTATATAAACTGATGAATTGTGTTTTCATATTTCCAAAAGTACCTCCTACATATGTTATAGAATACAATGTTATCTTGTACCTGCACATTCACTATTTATTTCAAATCATTTGAGGAAAATTAGTATTTAGATCAGATTAATCTTGAACTGTATCAGTTTGGTATAAAGTTCAATTTGGAGCCATGACCACAGTAAATGAGGTTGTGACTGCACTTTTGCTATTGGAATATGATCATAAACGATATCTTCTTACCATCTTTGCAGTCATGCATACTGACCATAATGTGGCTTGTGTTTTCTAATAAGAACTATATGCTTTCAGTAGGAGAGAGTACAGCTGGGTCTTCTACTCCTCTTCATTTCTTGATAAAGCTTGATTCACTTGGAAACAAAATTTTGTAGCCTAATTAAAAATTTCCCAAGGAAGAGTTTCAGTGGGTTTTGAACCTATTTGTCAAAAACATAAAAATGCAGCATCTTCTGACTAGTTTGCAAAAACAACAGATTGACATCATCAGAGAAGATGAAAATTTACCAGCCAAATTTTTTAAAAGTCAGTTCTTCGCAGACTGAGGAAGGAAGCAAGGATATTTAGTATAGAATTATCTGGGGAATTTATTCTTTTATTTTAGGTATGTGCATAGTGGTACCCCAGCCTAATGCATGGAGGACCCAATATAGAGGAAAGCAGAGTTTTTATATGTTACAATACAGTTGTGTAGACCAATCAAATTACTCATGTTAAGGGGTGGGCTAATCAGTTACTATTGCTCATGTAATCGGTACATACTTGTCCTATGCAGGGTCAGTACATGTTTGTCCTGTGCAGGTGGTGTGGACATATGGTCAGTGGTGTGTTAATCTTCACTGTTCTAACCTGATGTCACATGCAGGTGTGTGGGGGCTATGCTGGATTCTGGTCAATTGCTGTTCTGGCTGTGGTTATATGCCTGTTTTTTTTTTTTTTTTTTGAAGGGTAAATCTCCTATTGTTTTATCATCAGTATGGGGTGTTCTCAGCTGATAAGCGCTGGCTTAGGTTGGGTCTTCAGGACACACTGACTCTGAGGTAAAAGCTCATAGCCTCAGGTAGTGTTGATTCTTCTAGGTTGTGGTATTGCAGTTAGCACCTTTTCTTTCACAATTTTAAGAAATATTTTGTATAACTGGTAGATGGGATTGAAAAATGAGTGCCATGATTTAGTAAGTACAGCCAGTGATGCACTTCTTCCATTTGGATCTATGTATGTTTCTTTCTGAGGTAACTTTTTCAGCTATGACAACAATTAAAACCAAGTATTGAAATAAACTGAACTTAGAACTAGACCTTCAAATCATTGTATCACAGTGATAAACCAAGATTTTAAAAAATAATGAAGTATATTCAATTGCAGTCCTCTCACTGAAAAACATTTTTTTTATATAGTGAGTGCAGAACAATATTGTTCTTTTCATATTTCTCTCATACTTTTTAATTTTTATTTTCTGTGTATGTTTTATAATGTACATAATATATTAGTACAGTAGTACATGAAAATACATATACATATATTGGGAGCACATGCTCAGAAAATTTTATTGATGGGGTGTGTGATAAAAAAGCTCGGAGACAACTTCCCTAAGGAACATGGATCCGAGCATGATAATAAGTTTGGGAGGGCAAGGGCCTCTACAGCTAGGGCCCTGTCCCACAACACTGTTGTAGTTTAGTGAAAAAAGGAAAAAGAAATAAAACCAAACAAATAAGCAACAACAACAATAATGAAAAAATATACAGAGTGATGGATACACAGTGCAACCTCTCACCAGATGGTAATTCCAAAACTGGAGCTTGCCTCCTCCAAAGCAGCAAGTGGATTCCTGATGACAGTCTGCGCAGAAACCTCCCACCATCCTGGACAGCAGCTAGCACTGGAAACACAATAGCACTGAACCACGTGTTCCAGAGAGAACCTAGAACATCCCAGACCACCACACTCCCTTGCAGCAGGAGACTCCCCCCTGACCAGCCCCCCTTTTATAACTGAGCATGACCTTATATGGTATTGAATATCCCTTTGGCTTAGTTCTGGGTGAGCTGTCCTGGCTGTGTCATCCTCCAGCTTCCTGTGGAAATTAACCCTATCTCAGCTGACCCAGCACAAACACCCAAGAAAGGCAAGTCTGGAGATGGAAGCTAGGATCAACTGAGAGTCCATATCACCAGACAAGTTTGTGGTGATGAGCGTGGTCTAAAGTCAAGCTGGGAAATCAGTCTATAGCTGAAGCTTCATAGACGGGCACAACTATAATAAAAGTTGAAACACGTGGTCCATCAATGTAGCTTAAACAGGAAGTAAAGGCCCAGGCCTGAGTTTAAATGGAGGTCCTGGGGCCATGGGCAGGGGTTATGGGTTAGAGGTCCCAGGTGAGGCTGATCAGGGCAACTAAGGCCTGTTGATATACTCAGGACCCTGACAGCATGTGTTGTTTGTGTGTGTGTGTGTGTGTATATGGGGTCAAGGACAGCAAGAAGAACTTTTTCAAATACATAGCAGATAAAACTAATACCAGAGGCAATGTAGGCCCACTGATGAATGAGGTGGGTGCCCTGGTGGCAGAAGACACAGAGAAGGCAGAATTGCTGAATGCCGCCTTTGTCTCTGTCTACTCCGCTGGAGGATGTCCTGGGGAACCCTGTACCCCTGAGACCCCGGATGAAGCCAGGTTAATGGAGGAGTTTGCTTTAGTCGATGAGGACTGGGTTAGGGAACAATTAAGTAGTCTGGACGTCCATAAATCCATGGGTCCAGATGGGATGCATCCGCGGGTGCTGAGGGAGCTGACTGAAGTCATTGCTAGACCGCTATCCATCATTTTTGCCAAGTCTTGGGAAACGGGAGAGGTGCCCGAGGATTGGAGGAAAGCAAATGTCACTCCAGTCTTTAAAAAGGGCAAGAAGGAGGACCCGGGTAATTATAGACCGGTCAGCCTCACCTCTGTCCCTGGGAAAGTAATGGAACAGCTTATCCTTGGTGCCATCTCAAGGCACATCAGGGATAAGAGGGTCATTAGGGGCAGTCAGCATGGCTTTACCAAGGGTAAGTCATGCTTGACCAACCTCATAGCCTTTTATGAGAATGTAACAAGGTGGATGGATGATGGCAGAGCGGTGGATGTGGTCTACCTTGACTTCAGTAAAGCCTTTGACACAGTCCCTCACAGCATCCTCACAGCTAAATTGAGGAGGTGTGGTCTCGACAATAGAGTAGTGAGGTGGGTTGCAAACTGGCTTAAAGAGAGAAGCCAGAGAGTGGTGGTCAATGGTGCGGAGTCCAGTTGGAGGCCAGTATCTAGTGCAGTGCCTCAGGGGTCAGTACTGGGGCCAATATTATTCAATATATTCATTAATGATTTAGACGAGGGAATTGAGTGTACTATCAGCAAGTTTGCTGATGACACTAAGCTGGGAGGAGTGGCTGACACGCCAGAAGGCTGTGCCGCCATCCAGCGGGACCTGGACAGGCTGGAGAGTTGGGCGGGGGATAATCTGATGGAATTTAACAAGGGAAAGTGTAGAGTCCTGCATCTGGGCAGGAACAATCCCAAGTTCCAGTATAGGTTGGGGCATGACCTATTAGAGAGCAGTGTAAGGGAAAGGGACCTGGGGGTCCTGGTGGACAACAGGATGACCATGAGCCAGCACTGTGCCCTTGTGGCCAGGAAGGCTAATGGCATCCTTGGGTGTATTACAAGGGGGGTGGTCAGTAGATCGAGAGAGGTCCTCCTTCCCCTCTACTCCGCCCTGGTGAGACCCCATCTGGAATATTGTGTCCAGTTCTGGGCCCCTCAGTTCAAGAAGGACAGGGAACTGCTGGAGAGGGTCCAGCGTAGGGCAACAAAGATGATTAAGGGAGTGGAGCATCTCCCTTATGAAGAAAGGCTGAGGGAGCTGGGGCTCTTTAGTTTGGAGAAGAGGAGACTGAGGGGTGACCTTATTAATGTTTATAAATATATAAAGGGTGAGTGCCATGAGGATGGAGTCAGGCTCTTCTCAGTGGCAAACAATGATAGGACAAGGGGCAATGGGATCAAGCTGGAACACAAGAGGTTCCACTTAAATTTGAGAAAGAACTTCTTCTCAGTGAGGGTAACAGAGCACTGGAACAGGCTACCCAGAGAGGTTGTGGAGTCTCCTTCCCTGGAGACATTCAAAGCCCGCCTGGACACATTCCTGTGCGACCTCACCTAGGCGTTCCTGCTCCAGCAGGGGGATTGGACTAGATGATCTTTTGAGGTCCCTTCCAATCCCAAACATACTGTGATATATATATATATATATATATATATATATATACACACACACATATATATATGCACATACATATGTAAATATGAGGTCCATGTTATTGAGTGACTAACAGTTTTTCTCCCGAAGTAGATTCACCTGGGTTTAGATGGCACAAATGCACCACCTCTGGAAATTTCTCCTAGTATCCAAATGTGTAGATAGTCAAAACAAGTATATATGCAATTATACATGCCATTATTCACCAACCAAACAGAGGGTTCTGAAATTACAGCCCCAGATCCCATCAAGACATTTGCTAGAGTGCCTGCATTACCTGTAGCATTTGTCACTGCTGGCAGAATCACGAGTATTAGTGAGGCAGGCACTCCTCTCAGAAGCTGCATTTTAATACTTGTCACTGCTACCCTGTCCAGATCAGATCCCATAATCAATGCGTATGCCACCCCCATCTGCCGCACTAAATCAATATCCTTCTCTATTGTGCACCAATTTCCACGGGACAACACCAATTCAAGAGGTTCAGCATATGCTGTTAAAACTGCTGCACGCAAACAGTGATATAGCGCAGGTGCAATAATATCTTGCCTGTCCGGACCTCTGACAGTTTGCAGCTGAGCATATCGTTGTCGTATCTGATCATCATTGGCTATAGGGCTTAATACATTTTTTCATCTGCTAATAAATGGGTAGATGCAGCTCCACTATCCCAAGCTGGCAAAACCCGTGCCAGTATTCCTTCCCCACTCTTCTGTTGAGCGATCTCTGAAAATTCCCTTAACTCTTTCAGAGTGTAAGTATGCACAACCTGCTCCCCCCACATCTGCTTGTTCCTGCTGCCGCATCATTTGGGGGGTTGTGCTCCCACCACCTCCCTCAATTCAAACTCAATATCGGGGTCTGAGGATTCACTGCAAATATGTCCATCCCATTCCTCTGGACTCCAAGATCATTTTGTGGTGAGAGCACGAATCTGAGAACTCAGAAACTTACTCTTTCCATATTTATCCCTTTGTTTCTTAGCAATACAGGCTACCAACCGGTCTACATTATCTTGCAGCTCACAGCACTGCTCTGCTTGAACAGTAATTATTTCTTGCGAGATCACCTTTGCATCCAGTAAAATCCCAACCTCCTTTTCCTGTTCTCTTATTTTACTCTGCAGTGCAACAACTTCACAGTCAAGAGCTCTAAGACCGGTAATGAATAACCATCCCAATCTCCCCACTAACTTGCAAGAAGAATTCAATGACTATGCGGTGACGCCAACATGCGCATAGCATGCGCATAGCCGTTTTGGTTGCCTGGGGGGTAATCAGCACCTCATCAGTCTCAGGGCATGCCTCCAGCAGAGCCAATTTAGCCAGATAAGTACCCACGGGGGTGGGGGGGTGGGGGGTGTCCAGCGCTCCATACTGGACCGTCCCAGAATGAATGCTGGGACGCACTGGCACAGCCTCCCCAGTTCCCGACCTTTTTGCAAACCATGGCATGGCTGTTTCTAGCAACTGCTGAGCACAGCAAAGGTGTGAGCCAACGCAGGTAGGTCGCAGGAACAACTAGAGGTGACAGATGCAACACAAAGAGCTAATTTATTTTTGTTACCTCTCTAACTGTGGAATCTCTGAAACAGCACTTAAGCTCCCGGGCAGAGGTCACACAAGTGGAGACACAGGCACTACAGAATTCAGCCCTTGGTGAAGATCAATGAGCCTGCTCGTTTTGGCCTGTATATAGGGATTCACGCAGGCGCAGTTTTTCACACTGCTTTGATCTTTGCCTAAAGCAATCTCAAGGATGTATGATAAGGTGCCTTTTCGACTTTTTTGACAGGCCTGTTATCTAAACACAGAGGTTCTACTTGTGAGTTATGTGTTTTTCTACACCCCAGCTGCAGTCGCTTGAGCGTATTTACAATTATCCTTGCCATTCTTGCACTATTCCCACCCATTTACAAAAGAGAATTGATGCTTATTTTTCCAAAGTTCTTTTTGATTTGCACTTTTAATGGTCAGAAACATAAAAGAAATGCCAGATATTCTGGTGGCTGACTAAAAAAGCAGTTGAAAGAATTTAAATTTGGGGTCTTGTTCCTGGATGTGTAGAGCTGGAAGTGAAATTGAGCACTTCCATGAAGTGATTTTCTCTTCTCCCTATCACCACCTTGATTCTTGAGAGTTCAAACTTTAGTGACTCACAGTATATTTTGGACATGTAACTTCACAGAAAAGAGGTCTGCTTTTACTGGAAACTCTGTCTCTGGGTGATGCCTTCATAGGTCAGAAGATGAGTTTTCACTCCAGAGCATAAGGCTTCCCTCAAAACATGGAAATGAGCAGAACTTTTAAGGCTAGTTATAACTTAGATCATAGACTCACAGAATGATTTGAGTTGGAAAGGACCTTCAAAGGTCCAACCCCCCTGCCATGGGCAGGGACAGCTTCACTAGATCAGGTTGCTCAAAGCCCCGCCCAACCTGACCTTGAACACTTCCAATGATGAGGCATTCACAGCTTCTCTGGACAACCTGTTCCAGTGTCTCACCACCCTCATCGTAAAAAAATTATTCCTTTTATCCAATCTAGATCTACACTGTTTCAGTTTAAAACTGTTGCCCCTTGTCCTGTCACTACAGACCCTGGCAAAAAGTCTTTCTCTGTCTTTCTTATAAGCCCCCTTAACATATTGAAAGGCTGCAATAAGGTCTCCCTGGAGCCTTCTCTTCTCCAAGCTGAACAACCCCAACTCTCTCAGCCTGTCCTCATAGGAGAGGTGTTCCAGCCCTCTGATCATTTTTGTGGTCCTCCTCTGGACCCGCTCTAACAGGTCCATGTCTTTCTTGTACTGGGGGCCCCAGAACTTGATGCAGTATTCCAGTTGGGGAGAATCAGCTCCCTCAACCTGCTGGTCATGCTTCTTTTTATGCAACCCAGGATATAACTGGCTTTCTGGGCTACAAGTGCACATTCCGGCTCTTGTCCAATTTTTCATCCACCAGTATGCCCAAATCCTTCTCTGCAGGAGTGCTCTCAATCCATTCATCCCACAGTCTGTACTGATATTTGGGATTGGCCCGAGCCAGATGCAGGACCTTGCACTTGGCCTTTGTGCTGGTTTGACTGAAACTGAGTTTATTTTCTTCATGCAGTTAGAAACTTCTTTTTCATAGCTAGCATGGTCATTGTTTGGATTTAGTTTGAGAACAAGAAGACAACACCCTTGGACAGGTAATAGTTTTCGTCAAGTAACTTTCCAGTGTTTTTGAGTTGGAACAAAGGGAATGTCAGAACTTATTTGTGTCTTAGCTGTTGTCTAGGCACCAAGGTCTTTCTGGGCTCTCTATCTGCAGGCGTGAGGCAGCTAGGAAGGGGGGCATAGATAGGGCAGACCTTGACTGCCATCCAGACTGATCAATGAGAATATTCCATGACATTAGCATCATGCTTCATATTTAATGAGAGTCAGGCTTTCCAGCTCAGGGAGACCCATTCCAGTTCTGCTCCATTTCAGCTGAGTTCTTTTCAGGAATTCTTTTAGTTCAGCCTTTTGCCATTCTGCCATTTTCCAGAGGGCCTCTGGGCCTTCCTAACTTTTTGGTCTTTTCTCTCTCGCTCTCTCTGGGATCAGCTGTTGGGGACCGGAGTGCTCTCTTCCCATGACTGACTGCTCAGCTCAGATGATGTTTGTGAAGAATTGCATTCAGTATCTTTTATTTTATATTTCCATTATATATATATATATTAGTAGTAGGTATATTAGTATTATTTTGTTATTTTATTAAACTGTGTTTATCTCAGTCCATGAGTTCCTCCCTTTCCTTTCTATTCTCTCCCATATTTGGAGAGGGGAAGAGAGTGAGAGAGCAGCTATCATGGTTTTGATTGCTAGCTGGGGTTAAACAGTAAGAGCCTTGCTGAATTTGATGAGGTTTACATGAGCCCATTTCTCAAGCCTGTCAAGGTCCTTCTGGATGGCATCCCTTCCCTCAAGCAAATCAACTGCACCACTCAGCTTGGCATCATCTGCAAACTTGCTGAGAGTACACTTGATCCCACTATGTCATGGATGAAGAGATTAAACAGTAATTTAACAGTACATTGCTGGCCCATATTCAGTCTTTCATGCACCAGTACCCCAAGTCCTTCTCTACAGGGCTGCTCTCAATCCCTTCATCCCCCAGACTAGATTGATATTGGGGGTTGCCCTGTCCCAGGTGCAGAACCTTGCACTTGACCTTGTTGAACTTCAGGAGGTTCTCATGGGCCCACTCCTCAAGCCTGTCCAGGTCCCTCTGGATGGCATCCTGTCCCTCAAGTGTATCAACTACACTGCTCAGCTTGGTGTCATCTGCAAACTTGCTGAGAGTACACTTGATCCCACTATATCATTGATGAAGAGATTAAACAGTACTGGTCCCAGTGCAGATCTCTGAGGAGCACCACTCATTACTAGTTTCCACTTGGACATCGAGTCATTGACTGTAACTCATTGGATGCAGTCATCCAGCCAATTCCTTATCCATCTAACAGTCCATCCATCAAACAGATATTTCTCCAATTTAGAAACAAGGATGTTTGGTGGGACCATGCCAAAGGCCCTACAGAACTCCAGGTAGATTACATCCTTAGCTCTTCCCTTCTCCGCCAATGCAGTCACTCCATCACAGAAAGTCACGAGACTAGTCAGGCACAACTTGCCTTTGATGAAGCCATGTTGGCTGTCTCTGATCACCTCCCTTTCTTTCACATGATTCAACATGTCTTCCAGGTGGATCCATTCCATGATCTTACCAGTCACAGAGATGAGGCTGACTCGTCAGCAGTTCCCAGGGTTGTCTTTTTTTACCCTTTTTAAAAATGGGTGTGATGTTTCTCTTTTTCCAGTCTGGGGACTTCACCTGACTGCCATGTCTTTTCAAATATGATGGAAAGCGGCTTAGTGCCTACATCTGCCAATTCCCTTCAGACCCTGGGATGCATCTTGTCAGGTCCCGTGTGTATGTTCAGGTTCCTCAGGTGGTCTCAAACCTGATCTTCTCCTGTGATGGGAGGGACTTCATTCCCCTAGTCCCTGCCTTGAGATTCAGGGTCTCGAGAGATGTGTGAAGAGCAATTGCCAGTGAAAACAGAGGCAAAAAAAGCTGATGAGCACCTCAATCTTCTCCATGTTGGTTGTCACCAGGTCCCCTATCTCATTTTCTGACTTTGTACCTAGAAAAGTACCTTTCTGACTTTGTAACTCTAAAAGCCCTTCTTATTATTCTTCATATCCCTTGCCAAATTCAGCTCCAGCATTGCCTTAGCCTTCCTGATCTCATCCCTACGCTCCCAGGCAGCATCCCTATACTCTTCCCAGGATACGTGTCCCTGGTTCCACTGCCTGTGCATTTCCTTCTTACAGTTTAGTTTGACCAAGAGGTCCTTACTCAGCCATGCTAGCCTCCTGCCTTCCTTGCCTGATTTCTTACACATGGGAATTGAGAGCTCTTGTGCTCTAAGAAAAATGTCCTTAATGAGCTGTCAACTCTGTTCAGCTCCTTTATCTCTGAGGGCAGTTTCCCGAGGGGGGGGGGGGGGGAGGGGTCCCATCCACTAATTCCTTAAACAAGTGAAAGTTTGCTCTCCTGAAATCCTGAAATTCAGGATCTTGACTTTACTCTTCACCTGGCCCATATGCCTCAAGACTGTGAATTCCACCAGGGCATCATCGCTGCGGCCCAGGCTACCACCAATCTTGACCTCTCCAATTAGTTCATCTGTGTTGGTGAGCAACAGGTCAAGTAATACTTCTCCGCTGGTTGGGCTGTCTATTACCTGGATTAAGAACTTCTCCTCAGTGCACTCCAATAGCTTGCTGTGCTGCTTTTCCAGGAGGAGTCAGGGTGACTCAAGTCCCCCAGTGGGATCAGAACCTGCAAGCATGATGCTTCCTGTAGTTGAAGTAAGGATGCTGCTTCAACAGGCTCCCCTTGATTGGGCAGCTTGTAGTAAACACCAGCAACAAGACTTCCTTTGTCGGCTTGGTCCCTAATTTTTACCCTTCAGCTCTCAACCTCTTCATCGCTGTCTTTCAAAGACAGCTCTGTGCAGTCAATCAGTTGTTTTTTTACATGGGGGCAACTCCCTCACCCCTCCTGAACAGTTTATATCTGTCAATTGTAGCGCTCCAGTTGTGTGATTCATCCCACCAAGATTCAGTGACTGCAATTGTATCATAGCTTTCTAGCTGCACAATGGCTTCCAGCTCCTCCTGTTTGTTAGCCAAATCTGTGTACATTGGTATAGAGGCACTTCAGTTGGGCTGTTGACCCAGTCACATTTTTGGAGGAACAAGCCCTAATCCCTTTGTAGCATTTCTGATATTTCCCTGTTGGTTCCTTGCAGTGATGACAATGACACATACATACAGACACGCATACAGAAACGCAGACAGAGACGCACAGACACAGAGTTCTTGTTAGCAGTGAGAGCAGAGCCAGGCAGAGCTGAGCCTTCTTTAATTAGCCTTTCTCCATTTATAGCTTTACAGATATGGGCCTGGACCAAGAGGTTAAACAGGATGTTTTTTTAAAAAAAATGTTATTCCAAATACACACGCCCAGGCCCAACACTCACTTGACATACATCCAGTGTTCCGGCCCGAGATGTCATTCTCACCAGCCTGGGCTATCACTCCTTACAAACACACAGTCTTGTGTAACCTGTCAAGGCCACCTTGTTTTGACTGATTGCTGTGATTTAATCATGTTAGTATTAGTCTACTTTGACTGTCCAGATGGTCATGTTACTACTGATCTTCCTTTATCATCCGGGTGGCTGGAGCCGTGCGTCCTGCCATTCCCACAGTTCCTAATGCATCAGCAGGCCCTGACTCTTTGTTACTCAAAACTCCATCCCCTTCCCCTGATAAATCCAGTTTAAAGCTCCCCTTATAAGTCTAGTCAGTTTGTTAGCAAAGACCATCAGCAGCAGCAAAAGGAACATTAGGGAAAATGTAGGTCTGCTGCTGAATGAGGTGAGTGCTCTGGTGACAGAGGATACAGAGAAGGCAGAGTTACTGAATACCTTCTTTGCATGTCTTTACTGCTAAGACTGGCCCTCAGGAATCCCAGACCCTGGAGGTAAGACAGAAAGCCTGGAGAAAGGAAGACTTTCCCTTGGTTGAGGAGGATCAGGTTAGCAAACTGGATACTCACAAATCCACGGGCCCCGATGGGATGCACCCACGAGTGCTGAGAGAGCTGGCAGATATTATTGCTAAGTTGTGCTCCATCATCTTGAAAAGGCCTGTAGTTTCCTGGGTCCTCTTTTTTGCCCTTTTGCCCTTTTCAAGGCTGGAGTGACATTAGCTTTCTTCCAGTCCTCAGGCACCTCTCCTGTTCTCCATGATCTGTCAAAGATGTCCAAGACCTGTGCCCTGTTATACAAACTGCCACATCTAGTTGCTCTCTTCACCACAGTCTGGGAGCTGTTTAGGCCTCTCCCCAGTAGTAGCTAAAAAGGTGCTTGACCTTCCCTAATCAGGGGTCAGCTAGAACAAAGGCTGTGGGCACCATTTGATGAGGACAGCTGACTTTGTTAGGAGCTGACCTTACCTTATCATTAGCCTCAATGGACAGCACCAGGAACCCTGAATTTTCTCTGAGGGTTCCCAGGATTTTCCAGATCCCATAGAAAGTGCCCAGAAATGCAAGGAGATCTCAAGAAGACCTCAGAGAAGCAGAGCCCAGAAACTGCTGCACAAACTGCTGCATCTGTTGGCTTCCTCTTTCTGCTGTGATCCACACTAATCGCTCTTGACTCTAAGGATGTGTTGCACAAACATTCATGGACAGTGTGTTTAAAAAATAGCTAATTTATTGGGATGTTTTGCATAGGAAAATGTTCATGTGACAAATTGTATTTGGTTTACTTGGCAAGGTTTTGGCAGGGAGGTATGCTGCAGGGGTGGCCTCTGTAAGAAGAAGTCAAAGGCTGCCCTGTGCCAGACACAGCCAGTTCCAGCCAGCTTCCCCAATGGACCCACTGCAGGCCAAAGATGAGACAGTCAGCAAAGTTGGTGGCACCTCTGTAAAAACGTATTTCAGCAAGGGCAAAAACACCAGACAGGCAGTGGAAGAGAGAAAAAAGATTGAGAAACAGCAGAGGGAACACCAAGGTCAAAGAAGAAGGAGGGGGAGGGGGTGTTCCAGGTGCTAGAGATTCCCCTGCAGCCCATGGAGTACCCCCCTGATAGGAACTGTGGCCTGTGGAGAACCCAAGTTGGAACAATTTTTTTTTTCCTGAAGGACTGCAGCCCATAGAGAGGACCCACGCTGGAACAGTGGAAAAGCATGAGGAGTAAGGAGCTGCAGAGAGGAACTGTTATGTACTGACTGTAACTCCCCCATCTCCCTGGAACAAAGAAATAAACTTAACAGCAGAATCAATTATACTGTTAAGCAGCATTCTTTATTGACAGCACTGGGGATCACTGGGAATTATTCTCCAGAAGTGCTCCAATGACTGGATGCACTTGCGTTGCTTATATTCACACAATTGTTACATATTAATTACAATTTTTGGAAATTTTTAACATACAATACATCTATACTAAGAAATAATTCATGTAGTTAGTTATAATTGATTAGTTTCTTACTCACAATACATCTATTAATTACTAGTAAAACATAAGCTAAGCGCTCTGCTTCTAAACAATGTATTACTTAATCTTCTGTTTTCCTCAAGTGCTGAGAGAGCTGGCAGATGTTATTGCTAAGCTGCTCTCCATCATCTTGAAAAGGTCTTGGAGAACAAGATAGATGTCTGAGGACTGGAAGAAAGCCAATGTCACTCCAGTCTTCAAAAAGGGCAAGAAGGAGGACCCGGGAAACTACAGGCCAGTCAGCCTCACCTCCATTCCTGAAAAGGTGATGGGACAATTCATTCTGGGTGTCATCTCCAAGCATGTGGAGGAAAAGGAGGTCATCAGAAGTAGTCAGCATGGATTGACCAAAGGGCAAATCATGTTTGACCAACCTGATAGCTTTCTATGATGGCATGACTGGCTGGGTAGACAAGGGGAGAGCAGTGGATGTTGTCTACTTTGACTTCAGCAAGGCTTTTGACATTATGTCCCACAACATCTTCATAGGCAAGCTCAGGAAGTATGGGTTGGAGGAGTGGACAGTGAGATGGATTGAGAACCAGTTGGACGGCAAAGCTCAGAGGGTTGTGATCAATGGTGCAGAGTCTGGTTGGAGTCCTGTAGCTAGTGGTGTTCCCCAGGGGTCAGCAATGGGTCCAGTCCTGTTGGACCTGTTCATCAATGACCTGTTTCATCAGAGTGTAGCCTCAGCCATGAGCCAGCAATGTGCCCTTGTGGCCAAGAAGGCCAATGGTATCCTGGGGGGCATTAGAAAAAGTGTGACCAACAGGTCAAGAGAGGTGATCCTCCACCTCTACTCTGCCCTGGTGAGGCTGCATCTGGAGTACTGTGTCCAGTTCTGGGCTCCTCAGTCTAAGAAAGAGTCCAGCAGAGGGCTACAGATATGATTAGGTGTCTGGAGCATCTTTCTTATGAGGAAAGGCTGAGAGAGTTGGGTCTGTTCAGCCTGGAGAAGAGAAGGCTGAGAGTGGATCTTATTTATGCTTATAAATATCTCAAGGATGGGTGACAAGAGGATGGGACCAGACTCTTTTCAGTGATGCCCAACAACAGGATGAGGAATAACGGGCACAGACTGAAGCATAAGAGGTTCCATCTGAATATGAGGAGAAACTTCTTTACTTTGAGGATGCCAGAGCCTGGACCAGGCTGCCCAGAGAGGTTGTGGAGTCTCCTTCTCTGGAGACATTCAAATCCCACCTGGACACATTCCTGTGTGATCTGCTCTAGGTGAACCTGCTTTAGCAGGTGGGTTGAACTAGATGATCTCCAGAGGTCCCTTCCAATCCCAGCCATTCTGTGACAATGAGATTCTGTGAACCTCTTGCCCCAACTGGTGAGGTGAATCCCATCAGCTCCCAGCAGACCCATCTTCTCAAAGGTAGATCCATGAACTTAGAAGCCAAAACCTTGAGTATGGTACCAGCCACACAGCCAGGCATTCACCTCATCAATTCTTCTCCTCCTTCCTGAACCCCTTCCTCTGACTGCAGATGATAATTTGCAGGGTTCACCAGGCTAGGCAACCTCTGAGGGATGTCACAAATGCGAGCTCCTTGTAGGCAGCAGACTTCTCTGGATGGCAAATGGGTGCCTTGGCACCTCTCAGTAAGGAATCTGGCACTGGTTCTGAAGCAGATGGGTGGTTGGATCAACTTTTCATGGTAGGCTTTTCCTGGATCCTGTCCATTACTCATGTGCTGTTTAATTTCTAGTGCAGGGGCACTTCAGGGGATCAGGGAAGGTTCTTCCTTCTAGTCCGAGCAGAGACAAATTTCCAGTCTCCTTTATCTTATGAGTTACTTGTGTCAGTCAGCTTGAGGATGAATTCAGGCTTACCTTCATAGAGCCATAGAATCATAGAACAGTTTGGGTTGGAAGGGACCTTCAAAGGTCATCTAGCTCAACCCCCCTGCAATGACCAGGGACATCTTCAACTAGATCAGGTTGCTCTGACCCCAGTCCAACATGGTCTTGAATTTTTCCAAGGGTGGGGCATCCACAACTTCTCTGGGAAACCTGTTCCATTGTCTCACTACCCTCATTATAAAAAAATTCTTCCTTATATCTAGTCAGATTCTATCTTCCTTTTGATTAAAACCATTACTCCTTGACTTATTGTAACAGACTGTCCTCATTTGTCTTATATGCCTCATTTAAGTATTGAAAGGCCATAATAAGGTCTCCCAGAAACCTTTTCTTCTCCAGGCTGAACAACCCCAACTGACTCAGCCTGTCCTCACAGGAGAAGGGTTCCAGCTCTCTGATAGTTTTGTGGTCCTCCTCTGGACCTGCTCCAACAGGTCCATGTCTTCCCTGTATTGAAGACTACAGAGCTGGACACAAAAGTCCAGGTGGGGTTTCACCAGAGCAGAGAGACAGAATCATCTCCCTTGACCTGCTGGCCATACTTCTTTGTATGCAGCTCAGGATATGGTTGGCTTTCTGGGCTGCAAATGCACATTGCCATCTCATCACAGTATCACAGTATCACAGTATGTTTGGAACTGGAAGGGACCTCGAAAGATCATCTAGTCCAATCCCCCTGCTGGAGCAGGAACACCTAGGTGAGGTCGCACAGGAATGTGTCCAGGCGGGCTTTGAATGTCTCCAGAGTAGGAGACTCCACAACCTCCCTGGGCAGCCTGTTCCAGTGCTCTGTCACCCTCACTGAGAAGAAGTTTTTTCTCAAATTTAAGTGGAACCTCTTGTGTTCCAGCTTGATCCCATTACTCCTTGTCCTATCATTGTTTGCCACCGAGAAGAGCCTGGCTCCATTCTCATGGCACTCACCCTTTATATATTCATAAACATTAATAAGGTCACCCCTCAGTCTCCTCTCCAAACTAAAGAGACCCAGCTCCCTCAGCCTTTCTTCATAAGGGAGGTGCTCTACTCCCTTAATCATCCTTGTTGCCCTACGCTGGACCCTCTCCAGCAGTTCCCTGTCCTTCTGGAACTGAGGGGTCCAGAACTGGACACAATATTCCAGATGGGGTCTCACCAGGGTGGAGTAGAGGGAAAGGAGGACCTCTCTCGATCTACTGACCACCCCCCTTGTAATACATCCGAGGATGCCATTGGCCTTCCTGGCCACAAGGGCACAGTGCTGGCTCATGGTCATCCTATTGTCCAGCCTCATGTCCAGCTTTTCAGCCACCAGTACCCTCAAGATGTTCTTCTCAGAGCAGCTCTCAGTCCCTTCATCCTCCTGCCTGTGTTGATACTAGGGATTGCCCTGACCCAGGTGCAGGACCTTGCACTTGGCCTTGTTGAACCTCATGAGGTTCACATGAGTCCACTTCTTGAGCTTGTCCAGGTCCCTGTGGATGGCATCCTGTCCCTCAGGCGTGTCAACTGCACCACTCAGCTTGGTGTCATCTGCAAACTTGCTGAGGGTGCACTCGATCCCACTGTCCATGTCATTGATGAATACATTAAACAGTACTGGTCCCAATACAGACCCTTGAAGGACATCAGTCGTCACTGACCTCCATCCGGACATTATGCCATTGACCACTACTCTCTGGATGTGACCATCCAACCAATTCCTTATCCACTCAGCAGTCCACCCATGAAATCTATATTGCTCCAATTTAGAGAGAAGGATGTTGTAGGGGAACATGTCAAAGACCTTACAGAAGTCCAGATAGACAACATCCGTAGCCCTTCCTTTGTCCGCTGATGTAGTCACTCCACTTACACTCCTTGCACAGCGTTAAGGCAGGACTGTTTTTCAGCCCAGGACAGTGCACAATACCTTGTATTGACCTCCTGTTCATGTTCCCAGAATCTCCGGCTGCCTGTTAACCTCCTCATCTTACATAGTTACCTGTCCAAATAGTTTTTCATGATGGACACCTTTGTGCAGCTATGATATCCACCACTGCCTTCAGGTGCTAGGGGGACTTCCAGATACTGGAGCTCCATGCAGCCTGAGGTCTGGACAGCTTTATCGGTCCTTAGAAGGTCTGTTTGGGGGGAGATGTCAGCATGGGTAGGCTGTAGTGCTTCTCTGTGTTACAGCCACAGCCTTGCCGTTATGGTGGATGGACACCATTTTCTTTTAACAGATCACCTCAAAGTCCCAGGACAGAGGAGAGGGGACAGCAGGTACCAGCAAGATGGGAAGGAAGAGAAGGGGCTCAACCTCAGGCAACAGAGTTGTTTAGGGCACAATCTGATGTTTAGGAGTCTTTCAGTTCCAACTAGTGATTGTTTTCTTGGCATGTGTCTGTAAATGTAACATTTGGGAAGAATAAAAGCTACTATGGTAAGTATACCTGCTCCCCCCTTGGGAATCTGTGCCTAATAATGCAGAGTGAACACCCCCAACTTCTATAGACTTCATCTGAAGTAAAAGGACCTTTACACCTTGCAAGTGTAGCTGGTAGCATCACACTTTTAGACCCTGTTATGTACAAGAATCACTGTTCATTGAATTTCTGAATTAATTATTGCATGGGTTGTTTTTGTAAGCTAAGGGTAAGTGGACTGCTTTCTTTTAATAATCTCCTTTCACTATAGATGTAAAAATATTAATTTTTCTTTCAGATGCTTCAGGCGTGCTCAGTCCAACATCTACCAGTACCATATGCAGCGTTCCCACCTCTGATTTCTAACGACCCATTCCTTTTGCATCCTCCTCACCTTTCTCCACATCACCCGTCTCATCTGCCACCTCCAGGGCAATTTGTTCCCTTCCAAGCACAGCAGTCACATTCAGTAAGTAATACTTCTTATCCCCTCTCCTAAAGTATTTGGGAGTTGATCAGCAAATAATGCTCTTGTCCTTCTAATAACATTCTGGTTGAGAGAACAAGTGGATCTGATTTAGAGTAAGTAACAGGGTTTTGTAGTAGTGCTACCTGAGCAAGACTTAGTCTGAAGAAAAAAAAAAAAGTATTGTTTTGAAATTAATTTTGATTCTTTTAAGATTTCCTCAGCTGTTGCCTACTCCATTTCCCTGGAGGCCTGTACTCCTGTCAGTCTGACATAAGTTTGCTTCATATACTGGTTCTGCAGGTGCTGTTCTTCCAGAAAGTAAAAGAGAATATAGAGACCTAAGTGCAGTGGTCTCAGAGAAAAAAACTTTGTATAGAGACCAGAAAGCACAAAGCATTATTTATACTGCATGCTTCTACCACATTAATTCACAGTTGATTAAAGGGATCACTGTATCCACCCCAAACACTAGTGTGAAAAGTATTACTTAAACCTTCTACGGCCTACTGGAACCTCTTTTCTCTTCTGATTATAGAAATTATTGCCTCTTTTAACTTAACCAAACTCGACTGAAAAGTTAATGCCTTCATAATAGGGCTTACGCAAACATGAGAGAAGATGGTATTTTGGACACGAGGGAAAAAATTACATTTTGTAATTTCTGCTTACTAATCTTCTGCCAGAGATCAGTAATTTCTATTTACTAATCTTCTGACAGGCATCTTTGTGCCTGTTTCTTTGGAGCTTTACCAATATTTCATTAATACAGAAATACAAAATAATTTCCGTTTTACTAACAAATACTGCTCAGACTGTTTTGAGCAGTAACAAATACTGCTGTGTTAAATGTCAGGTGTTGGCACTATTGTAATAATTTCAATATGGAGGAACAGTTCTGTATAGTTTTTTCTGATAATCAAGATGTCTTCCCTCAGAAAATGTTGGAGCTTCTTTCTTAGATTGCTACTTTAGCTTCAGGAATAGACTCCCTTGTTAACTTTTAGCTCTGTTTGATAGCTTGATTTTTGCTGCCCAGTCTTACTAGAAGAATTATTGCCTTTAAAATGCTGACTATTTAAAAACTGTTCAGCAGAATGGGGAAACAATTTTCCTTTTCCTTTGGTTCCACAATATGACTTTCATATCTGACTGTTTTGAAGCATGTAGAATTCAGTACTGGGAAAAGAAGGGTGAAATAGTAGAGTTAAGGTTTTCCTGAAAAATGAGACCAAAATGAGCAGAAATTTGAATTGACCTTTCCTAATAGCAAAAGTATAGCCTGAAAATAATGTATCTAGCCTAAACATGGCAATAGATTATTTATAAATAATAGTGTTTATGATGAAGATTATTGCTTCACAGAGAAATGCTGACTTTTTTCATAAGAAACTTCTTAATTCTTCATACATCAGTGTGCCTTCAATTATTCCTTATGGTAGTGAAGTAAAACTATTTTCTTCAGTTTGAGAACGTCTCTATCAAGGAAGTTAGTTACTGCCTTATATATGCAGTCTGATGAAAGGGATCATAGGATCGGAGGATAATTCAGGTTGGAAGACACCACAGGATGTCTCTAGTTCAACTTTCTGTTCAAATGGAGGATGAGGCCAGGCTCTTCTTGGTGACAACCAATGATAGGACAAGGGGCAATGGGTTCAAACTGCAACACAAAAGGTTCCACTTAAATTTGAGAAGAAACTTCTTCCCAGTGAGGGTGGCAGAGCCTGGCCCAGGCTGCCCAGGGAGGTTGTGGAGTCTCCTTCTCTGCAGACATTCAAACCCGCCTGGACACCTTCCTGTGGAACCTCAGCTGGGTGTTCCTGCTCCAGCAGGGAAATTGCACTGGATGAGCTTTCCAGGTCCCTTCCAACCCCTGACATTCTGGGATTCTGTGAAATCAGGATAAGCAATGAGGTCAGGTGAGGCTGTCAGGGCTTTTGCCAGTTGGGTCTTGAAAACCTTCAAAGATGGAGACTACATAAGCTCTCTAGGTTCCTGTTCTACTGCTTGACTGTTGTCATGGTGAAAAAGCTTCTCTCTGTATTTACCTGGAACCTTTTGTTTTGACTTATGCCCGTTGTCTCTTGTCCTTCCACTGTACACCACTGTAAAGAGCCTGACTCCATTTTCTTGAACAAACCTCTGCAGGTATTGGAAGGCTGTTGTTAAGTGTCCTTCCCCCCTCCCCTAAGCCTTTTTTTCTCCTGGCAGAAAAAGCCCAGTTCCCTCAAGTTCTTCTAATAGGACAAATGCTCCAGTCCCATGACCATCTTGGTGGTCCTCCTTTGAGCTTGTTCTACTTTAACGTCTTTTTTTGGTATTTGAATGCCCTAAACTGGATGTAGTATTCTACATGAGGTCTAACAAGTGTTGAGTAGAAGGTGAATAATCACTTTGCTCAACCTACTGGCTATGCTACTGTTTGTTAATACAGCCCCCTTTCAGCAGAGCTGCTTCACAGCCAGTCATTCCCCAGTCTGGATTGTCGTGATGGGTTTTTCCTTCCCAGGTGCAGTATTTGGCATTTGTCCTTGTTCATAGAATCATAGAATCATTTTGGTTGGAAGAGACCCTTAAGATCATCAAGTCCAACCATAACCTAACTCTAGCACTAAACCTCATCTATATGTCTTTTAAACATCCCCAGGGCTGGTGACTCAACCACTTCCATGGGCAGCCTGTTCCAGTGTTTCACAACCCTTTCCATGAAGAATTTTTTCCTAATATCCAATCTGAACCTTTCCTGGTGCAACTTGAGGCCATTTCCTCTCATCCTATCACTTGCTACTTGGGAGAAGAGACCAACACCCTCCATGCTGCAACCTCCTTTCAGGTAGTTGTAGAGAGCGATAAGGTCTCCCCTCAGCCTCCTGTTCTCCAGGCTAAACAGCCCCAGTTCCCTCAATGGCTCCTCATAAGACTTGTGCTCCAGACCCCCCCCTATTGTTGAATATCATAAGGTTCCTGTTGGCCCATTTCTCCATCCTGTCCATGTCCTGCTGTATGGCAGCCCTACCTTCCAGTATATGGACTGTTCTCTGCAATTTGTTATCAGCTGTATACTTCATGAGCAAGTACTCTGTCTCTTTAAGGTTACTGATAATGTTGTTAAATAGGCTAGGTCCCTCTTGTATACCACTTTTTACCAGCATCTTGGTAGAGTATGTCCCATTAACCACTATGATCTAAGCCTGATCATCCAAACATATTTTATCCATCTGGTTGTCCACTCATCCAGACTGTAATGTCCAAACTTGGTTACAAGAAAATTGTGGAAGATAGTGTCAAAAGCCTTGCTGAAGTTGAGGTAAATTACATCCACTGCTCTCCCCTCATCCACAAATCCAGTCACCTTATCATATGATTTACCCTTTCTATAGCCATGCTGACTGTTCCCTCTTCCATGTGCCCAGAAATATGTTCCAAGACTCACTCCATGTTCCTCCCAGAGACTGAAGTAAGGTTGAGTGGTCTGTAGTTTCCCAGATTGTCTTTTTGGCCTTTTTTGCTGATGAATGCAATGTTTGCCTTTCTCCAGTTGTCAGGCATCTCCCCCTGAACTCCACAACCTTTTAAAGATGATAGAGAGCAGCCCTGCAAGGACATTGGCCAGTTCCCTCAACACCCTTGGATATAGTCCATCGGGTCCCATGGGTCAACTTCTCTCAAGTAATCCAATCCCTGATTCAATTCTCATCCACTGCTGGTGGTTCTTCTCCAGATTCTCCCTGCCCAAGCAGCACATGGGGGAGGAGGGGTGGGGGATTAGGGTCAGTATATAGCAATCATTCTCTGCTGCACCTTCCTTTTCACACCTTTCCTCTGCTCTAGTGGGTGTTCTTCCATGCGTTGCAATCTTATCAGGTAAATCTGCTCTGGCATGGGTTCTCAATGGACCACAGTTCCTTTGGGAAATATCAATCTGTTCCATGGGCTGCAGGGAATATCTGTTCTGATGCCATGGAGCACCTCCTTCTCATTCTTCTCCTCTGACCTTGGTGTTTCCTTTGCTGTTTCTCTTTTTTATTCCCTCCTACTCTCCAGACAGAGCTTTTTTTTGACCTTTCTTAAATAGTTTTTCACAGAGGCACCACAAACATTGCTGATTGTCTCAGCTTTGGCCTGCAGTGTGTCCACTGTTGATCCAGCTGGAACCAGCTGTCTGGCACAAGGCAGCCCTTTACCTCATTCCCCAGAGGAGACCTCTACAGCACCCCCCCCCCCCCAAAAATCTTGACATCTATGCCCAGTACAACTCCATAAAATTTCCACAGCTCCTCAGAATATCTAATTGGAGCTGTGGCTTTTTTATAGTAAAATAAATTTTAAAAACTGGATTTCTATTAATACAACAAACCCTGTGTTTCTTTTAGCCACTTCAAAGGATAGAGAATGAAGTAGAACTGCTTGGAGAACATCTTCCTATAGGAAGCTTTACCTACCCTCCATCAACTCATCCACCAACACTGACTTCCTCAGCTCCTCTCCAGTTCTTAAACCATGATCCTTCACACCAAGAGGTTTCATTTGGAGTTGTAAGTATTGCTTTTTGTACTACATCCTCATGCATGCTGAGTTCAAGTTCCTGATCTTTGCTCTAAGTTATAACCATTTTATTGAAAAATGGTAGTTTTGCAATTGAATTTCATTAGTGACTGCAGCTGTGGAAAGTCAGGGTTGGTTGTTTTTTAGGGTTAGACTTGGAAGAATGAAAACATGCTAACAAAATCTTTGAGCACTGTTTTTTTCATAAAAGTAAATGTCTTGAGTCCTCTGAATATAATTTCAGTAGTGGTGTGTGAATTTTGATTCTTAAAATCTGCTAACATTTTTTTTCACTTATGAGTATTTTTAGAAAAAGACAATTTATGTCTAAGTTACAATTCTTTACCTCCTCCCATTTTAGTAGACAGTGCAAGATGTTTTAAACAGTCATACTGAGGACTTATGTAAGTAAACTAAAGAGCTTTGCATGCAGATTGAAATAGGAATATAGTCTTTTTTCTCATATGGAAAGAATGTGTTTAAGCTGTAAACTTGAATGTCTCTTTAGGCACTATATCCGTATGCAGTTGAAAGGCTACAGCCCCTCCTCCCAAAAGTGAATGTAATTGAGTCCAACTGTGAATGTGATTTCTTTATTTATTAATTTTAAACCTTGCTCTTTTTTCAAGTGGTTTTGCTGTGGAGCATCCTGGCAGTGCCCCCTAATGGATATTTGATTATACCAGTGAAATAACTCCTGTAAATATGTTTAAAACTCTCATTCCTACTCAACCAGATGCACAAACCAGGGCATTGTGCCAGGTTGAAAGCCCTCAACTTTTGGTTTGCATTATGTTCACCAATTCAAGTCCTGCCTGTCCAAATGAGCCCATATATAGGCTCAGACTTACAAAATGCTTATTAGCTAGCTTGCAAGAGTTTCTGGTTAGCATTGTTAATTTTTTTCCTGCAGGATAGTATAATTATACAGGGTGTTTCAAAAAGATGGACCAAATTTGAATTCCCTTTGAAATTGGGTCCATCTTTTTGAAATATCCTGTGTATTATTGATGACATTTGTTGGTCAAAACAATTATTTGGAAAGGCTAGGGGTTTTTTTGGCTTGAACAGGGCTGGGTTTTTGTTTGGTTCTTTTTTTTTTGATAATGCCTTATTTAAGATATATTTTGACATTCACTTTTCATTTAATTTCATTATTAAATAAGACTAGAAAATATTGAAGTTTTTCTTCCTTTTTACAGCCTTACCCACCTTTTATGCCTCGAAGACTCACAGGGCGCAGTAGATACCGATCACAGCAACCAATACCACCACACTCGTACCATCCCAACCTATTACCATATGTGCTGTAAGTCCAAAGCACATTGTACTTGTAGACTACTAAATAACTCTGTAAGCTAGTTGATCCCCTCAGTGTTTTTTTTTAATGTTTGGGCTCTACCACAGGGTACAGACTGTTCAGACAATCTCAAGGAATAAGAAAACTTGTAGTAATCTTTAAAGTTACCAGTCTATTTGAACATCATACATACCTGAGCAAGGAAAAAAACAAGTACAAGTGAACAGTTTGATAATCATGTAGTTTGTAGTTTTGGGATCTGCTATGCCTCTTCTTTCTTTTGAAATCTCCTTAAAGATGTTCAAAGTAGAATGTTACACTTGGTTCTTGGATAATGGTTATGAGTTATACCCATGGTTAGGTCCTAAAGTTTACTTATGTAGGATAAAGATATAACAGTCCATACAAAAAAAAACAATCAACCAAACAAACAAAAACAAACCAAACCAAAACAAAACAACAGGCAAATCAATTTACGCTTAATTAATTACTGAAACATAATGAGGGGAGCCTTCTGGGTGTGAGTATGGTTTTGGCTTGGAGGGCTTGCTTTCTTCTGAACTGATAATCTGTTACAACTTTTGAACTTCTGCACCTGATTAACCATTTCTAGAATAAATTGTTGTTCTTTGTAGGTCCTGTTTTCGAAATTAATTCAAAATACTTAGAAAATGAGGATTTATTTTAAAGGTGTCATTGACAGGGAGATAATTGAACTTTGTCAGTTGTTTTGCCACAATATCTATAGTTTCTGACTCTGTAGTTTGACTTGCATCAAAATATCACCAGGATATATGATTCAGTGAAGTTATATTTTGCAGTGTGCATTCTAACAAAGTCTGCTCTGATGTATAGCCGCTTGCATGTCTACTCAGGGATAGTATGTCACAATCATTTCTGACTAATGACATTTCTGACTAATGACATTTATAGTGCTGTGGATTTTTTATTTCTGTGGTTTTGCATTAAACTTTGACCCATATTACTGTCTTGGGATGGTGATGCTCTTTTAACTTAAAAGAAAAAACAGAAAAATCACAGAATGGTTGGGGTTGGAAGGCACCTCTGGGGATCATCTAGTCCAACCCACCTGCTGAAGCAGGTTCACCTAGAGTAGATTGCACAGGAATGTGTCCAGGTGGGATTTGAATGTCTCCAGAGAAGGAGACTCCACAACCTCTCTGGGCAGCCTGTCCCAGTGCTCTGGCACCCTCAAGGTAAAGAAGTTTCTCCTCATATTCAGATGGAACCTCCTGTGCTTCAGTTTGTGCCCGTTGCCCCTCATCCTATTGTTGGGCACCACTGAAAGGAGTCTGGTCCCATCCTCTTGACATCCACCCTTGCAATATTTAGAAACATTGATGAGATCCCCTCTCAGCCTTCTCTTCTATAGGCTGAACAGACCCAGGTCTCAGTCTCTCCTCATAAGAAAGGTACTCTAGGCCCCTAATCATCTTTGTAGCCTGCCACCAGACTCCCTCCTGTAATTCCTTATCCTTCTTATGGCACACTCTTGTCTTTATATCTGAAGAAGTTCTTCTCTGGTCAAATCCATGTTACATGGGAATGTATAGTTGGGTCTACTGCCAATGTGGAAGTTGGCTCAGTATTACATTGTAATTATCTTTTTAATGTGTATTGGTGAAAAGGAGACTGAAGAGCAATCTCATTGCTCATTGCTACAGCTTCCTGAGGAGGGGAAGTGGAGAGGGAGGTGCTGAGCTCTTCTCCCTGGGATTCAGTGACAGGATGTGCAGGAATGGTTCAAAGCTGCATCAGAGGAGGTTCAGACTGGACATTAGGAAACAGTTCTTTACCAAGAGGGTGGTCAATCACTGGAACAGGCTTCCTAGAGAGGTGGTTGATGCCTCAAGCCTGTCAGTGGCATTTGTGGCAAGAGGCATTTGGACAATGCCCTTAATAGCATGCTTTAACTTTTGGTCAGCAAAAGTGGTCAGGCAGTTGAACTATTCTATTCTATTCTATTCTATTCTATTCTATTCTATTCTATTCTATTCTATTCTATTCTATTCTAGTGCTTGAATGCTTTTCTGTTGGGGAGTTAAGTGAACTTGAGTTATTTATTTATGTTGATATTCTATCTATTTAAATAAGTCAAATTTAAAACCAGAAACTCTGTTCAATATTAATATTAACTCTGTGATGCAGGCTATCAATAGATTCATTTCTGTAATAATACTGAGCCTTAATATGAGTTGTCATAGCAATATACATGCAGTTTACAAATGCAATACAGCGAGTATCAAAAAGTGACACAATTAGCTTTCCTTTGAGTCCTTTAGTTTGAATTTTAACTGTTAATTTCAAATTTAACCTTTTTATTGGTTCTTAGAATTTGTTGATATCACAGAATGGAATGTTACACAGATTTGACCTAGCAGCAATTTAGGGTTTACTAAGGTAGATCACAAGTTTAATATATAATTTCTAATAACTTTTAATCAACAACTGATTAACAAAATTATTTAAAACAATTCTATGGGATTTGTTATAATTAAAACAACTACTTGATTCAATAATGTCAAGGATCACCCTATACTTACAAAAGAGAAAGTTAAATCACATATAGACACACACAGAGGTAAATTATTAAAAGCACATGTACAAATCTATAAACACACACATACTCGCATGCATTAATCCTTGTATATTTGAATCTATTCACACATACTAACCTATAGCTTTGTGCTTATATATGTGGACTATATGTGGAGGTAAAATAAAAAAGAAAATTTCCCTCTCAAGCGAATTACTTTAATGTATCATCATTCCTCAACAGGTGATTTGTTGAAACTCCAGAAATCTGTCATCGCCCACAGCTTCACAGTGTTGGTTTGTCACGAGATGTCTCTGAGGGGCATCCCACTCACTGCAGTCCAGGAGAGCTCAAAGGGCAGGTGTACCAAACTGTCAGCAGTGATTGATGGTCGTTACCTTTCCCAAACACAAAGGGGTCTATTCCCATATGGCAGGAGTTCCAAGAACATGGAGGGCGTGCCTTCGTGTCTTGACTCACCACACTTGTGCCTCAATTTTCCCAACTTCACTGCACTTACACAATGGGGAATTGTTCTCGGAAGAACCATGGAACACAAGGGAGTGGTACCTCAGTGCCCTGTCTTGCTGCGTTTGCACAATGGGAATTGTTTTCCCCAAATCATGCCTGATCGCCCTGGTAGCCAGGTAGTGGAGTTACCCAGGAGAGGAGGTGGGGGGTTGCAACCACCACAGTTGATTTATAAAGGATCAATAACATAACTCTACCTCTGCCACATGCTTGCATGCCTTCTTTCAGGAAGATGTTGAGTCAAATTGTTGTTTGTTCTTCTGACAGATCAGTACTTCCAGTGCCACCTGCAGTTGGACCAGCTTTCAGTTTTGAGTTGGACATGGAAGATGGAGAGGTTGAAAACTACGAGGTTGGTGTGTGAAGTACGAACTCACGAGGAACAGAGGTTAACTCAATACATGAACTTAAATGGTCTTTTGCTTTTCAAAGACAAAGACAGGATTAAATAAATGTAATTTTTATGAAGACAAAATATAGAAACATTTTTTCATACTGTTTTCTAGCACTGGATGTTAGAAACACTCTTATTTTGTATCTATTGCCTTTCCCCAAAATCTGTTCTTTCAGATTAGCCCTGGTTAAATTCTTCAACTTTCCATTGTAGATGTGACTCTTCTTTTTGTATTTTGCTTGATTTTTAAATATCGAGCAGAAATATCCTATTCTTTTGAATATGCTGTAACTTAGTGCTTTTTATGTACCTTGCTAACTTTACAGACTAGTGTTAACATTATAGGATGAATTCAGGTAAAAGTGATGTTGGTAAGAATCTCAATATATATTTTCTCTTGACAGTAAGGAGAGTACAGCAAGTCACATATTTTAAAATTAAATGTCAGTAGTGTCTTATATAATTGAGGGGTGATCCTAACTCTTGTCCTTACTGCTTCTCAGACTGATTGCCATCAGATTATTTTCAGAAAACCTCAGCTGCTGCCTACCTCTCCTCGTATATCTATTCATCCTTGCTTCTGCTCAGAGCAGTTTTTATTTATGCAGTTAGATAGCATTTACAGTTTAATGACAAGCTCTCCTATTATGCTTCTTGTGCTAGTTAAAAGAAGCATCATATTGTGACTGACATGTTGGGCTCCAGGTTTTGGGCTATTTGAGTATCTGTACTCTTTGCATCTTTCATCAAATCTCTTAATTTCTGTGCTTCAGTTCTCTATAAAATTGATACTGATGCTTTTCTGGAGCCCCTCATGAGGGAGCAGAATTTATTTACATGAGGAGCACTTAGGTACAGTGTTCTACCTGTATGAAAAAGTACAAAATTTAATCAGAAAGTGTCTCTGTTCGGTTTGATGTCATGCCTTTATTTCCATGTCTCTAATCTCCATGTCTCAATTCAGTTAGCCCAAGAAGTGGAATAGGAGTCAAAAGTTGTCCCTTTAAACTCTTGACCTCATAGAGCTAGGCTCATTGTGTATTCCTGGAAAGGAAGTTTGTCGACATTTTCTTCTAGTTACTCACACTACTGTGTGGGGGATGGGGGAAGGGGGTTCATTTCCAAAGCAAAACGTATCAAGCTGTGAATACAGCTGCTGAAGTGATTAACAGTTAGGTCATGGATATCTGGAAATCCCAAAGATACTGTCTTATGCAGTTCAGAAGGATTCATCAGTGATCAAATTTTGAGAGACATCTTTTCATAGCACTTGTGGTTGTAGAGAGAGAGAAGCAAAACTAAACGTCTTGATGGAGAGGTGGGTTGTGCTACCTGGTGGGATAGTGACACGGCAGAAAAAATAATTTCTGGTAGAGCTGGAGCTTGTTTGAGCAAAGAATGTTAAAAAGTCCAAATTATTTGTTTCATAGGCACTGCTGAATTTGGCAGAACGTCTAGGAGAAGCCAAACCTCGAGGACTGACAAAGGCAGACATTGAACAACTTCCATCTTACAGGTTCAATCCAAGCAATCATCAGTCAGAACAGACATTGTAAGTACATCTATCTCAAATTTACATACTTTACGTGACCGTATTTCCATTCCTTCAGGCTGCATCCTCAACTAGGCAAATACTGTAACACAAGCGCTCTAAAAGCACTCAAATAAAAAAGATAAATTTTCTTAAACCATTTTTCAAATCATATATCATTTTTCTTGACTTTAAAATTCTGCATGGTCTCACTTCAGTTAGATGTTCAAATTTAGTTATTCAGTATTTTTAAAAAGTTTCCCAAGGTTTTTTTTGGCATACTAGATATTAAATGACCATCATCAACTTGAAATTCAACCTATATTGAAATATTTTCAAATACCAAAATTTCAAGTGCTCCTGGAAGAGCTTTTGACAGTCTTTGAGGTTTACAGTTATATTTTCTTATATTTAAGACTAGTTCTATTTGAAAGAGCTACATAACAGAAAAATTAGATCAAGTGAGAGGCAGTGAAAGTGATATACAATGCTGTCTGAAACTGAACAGAAGAGATTTTTTCTCTGATCTTCCACTTAGAGAAATCTTCAATGTTATTTTTAATATAGTAGGGAATAGGAAAAATAAAAGTACCCGAGCACATAAGCTGATGATGCCCCGGGGGAAGATTTGTGTTTATAAAACATGTACAACAGAAGATAGATGTAATTTAAGGAGAAAATTTTCATAGTAAAAGTGTGTGATCTTTAATCAGTTATGGCTTTGAGAAATACTCAAAGTAAGTTTTCAGGTTTTTATTTTAATATGTCTAAAATTAAAGTTAAAACTGAAAGAAAAATGCTATAGGGTTTGCACTACCTGTTTATATCAGCAGGCATGAACTCCATTATTTTGACTTATGGTGATACAATCGATTTACTGTTTGAGCCCTTGTCTCCTTTGGGATTGGAAACCATGGTGAACAATACAAAAGCAATTCTCATTTTACACTGGTCCACTAGAGATCTATTTCCACAAGAGTTTGATCACTGTAGATAATCCAATGGTTTTAAAAAATCCTTTTGCAAACACATCTTATAAGTTGCCTATAGAACAGAAATTATTGTTATTAAATGGGAATGTTTATAGATATTTGCTGTCTTTTTTTTAGGTGTGTAGTGTGTATGTGTGACTTTGAGGCAAGGCAGCTTCTTAGAGTCTTACCCTGTAACCACGAGTTTCATGCCAAGTGTGTTGATAAATGGCTTAAGGTAAATAAAATCTGTGTTGGATGCAATTTATAATGTCCTAGTTTGTAGTTTCATTTTTTCTTTAGTTTTCTACTCCATTTCATCTCTTGTTTCTCATTTTTAGTATTTAGGCTCTGAAGTAACAAAAAGGGGCACAAGCTGAATTTGTCTTCTTTTTGTTGTCTCCTTACACTATAGAAATATTATTTTTTTGGTGCTTAACAGAAGATATTTATTTGTAATAATAATTGGAATAAGGTCATTTTAAAAGGAATATGAAGAGAATGATCTTCACTGGTAGAAAGTGCTTCTATAAAAATCCCTTCTATTACTATGAATTTGAATTCTTGAGGCAAATAAAAAAGTATTTTTGTAAATCTAAGGTATGATTGAGGGATATTTAATTAAAAAGACTTAGTATGAAATTATGGCTTTATGCATGCTCTGAGATATTCTTTCAAAAGAAGTTTGGGGGAAGACCTAGAAGCAGGACAGCGCAATAAGTTGACAGAATAGCAGTGGTACAGAAGGTGAAAAAGATAGGAATACAGTTAAGAAGACGATATATAGGGAGGCATCTGTTCAAGCTGTGTTATCCAGACCTACTGCTAATAAGGTATTCATTCATTTCTTGTCTCACTTTTAAAAAAAATCTATTCAGATTTACTTTACTCTTTCTGTACTCTGTGCTGCAATGTCAAATATTCCACAGTCCTATGTGAAAGAAGCATGTCAAACATTTCCTAGAGAATTATAGATGCAGTCTTATGTTACATCATTTTAAGACATATTTTAAAAACAAAAAAGTTCTTGTGCTTTGCTGACAAATATATTCCTATAGAGAATATACATTTTTGACTTGGAGAGTTCTATAATTTCTGGGCTTTATAAAGTCAAGGAAACAACTGCCTCATGCATTCAGTAGAATAGCCTGTGTATAAAGTATTGGATTTGATATTAACAGTAGTCATTTGGCTAATGAAGCATCAAGAATAATGACAGAATCATAGAATAGAATCATAGAATCATTTCAGTTGGAAGAGACCCTCAGGATCATCGAGTCCAACCATAACCTAACCTAACTCTAGCACTAAACCATGTCCCTAAGAACCTCATCTAAACATCTTTTAAACACCTCCAGGGATGGTGACTCCAGCACTGCCCTGAGCAGCCTGTTCCAATGCCTGAACACCCTTTCCGGGTGCAACTTGAAGCTGGTGCCTGGAGCACCTCCTCCCCCTCCTTCTTCACTGACCTTGGTGTCAGAAGAGTTGTTTCTCTCACATATTCTCACTCCTCCGGCTGCTGTTGTGCAGCATTTTTTTACACTTTTTAAAATATGTTATCACAGACGCACTACCACCATGAAGAATTTTTTCCAAATATCTAATCTAAACATCCCCTGGCACAACCTGAGACCATTTGCTCTTGTCCTATCACTTGCTACTTGGGAGAAGAGACCAACACCCTCCATGCTGCAACCTCTTTTCAGGTAGTTGTAGACAGTGATAAGGTCTCCCCTCAGCCTCCTGTTCTCCAGGCTAAACAGCCCCAGCTCCCTCAACTGCTCCTCTTAAGACTTGTTCTCCAGCCCCTCACCAGCTTTGTCACCTCCTCTGCACTCTCTCTAGTATTTCAATGTCCTTCTTATGATGAGGGGCCCAAAACTGAATGGTCTCTAACCATTCGCCCTTGGATTATTTGGGCTTCATTCTGCTCCCCATCCCTGTCTTCTGGCTCGGGGGGCTGGGTACCTGGAGCACAACTGTTCTGACTATTAAAGACTGAGGCAAAGAAGGCATTTAGTACCTCAGCCTTTTCCTCATTCTCTGTCACTAGGATTTAAAAAAAAAAAAAGGTATCTGAAAACAACTTTGGGTTAGAGTACTCAATATATTCTAAAGCATTTACAGAATCTAGGACTGGTGTAAATGTTTCCATAACACCTTTTTTTTTTCTCTTTTCTTTTCTTTCTTTTATTTTTTCTTCCTTTCTTCTTTTCTTTTTCTTTTTTCTCTTCTCTCTTCTCTTCTCTTCTCTTCTCTTCTCTTCTCTTCTCTTCTCTTCTCTTCTCTTCTCTTCTCTTCTCTTCTCTTCTCTTCTCTCTTCTCTTCTTTTCTTTCTCCTCTTCTCTTTCTCTTCTCTTCTCTCTCTTCTCTTCTCTTCCTTTCTTTCTCCTCTTCTCTTTCTCTTCTTCTCTTTTCTTCTTCTTCTCCTCTATAACTTATTTGAATGAAATATGTGCTTGGGTTCAGAATACTGTGGGAGAACATATCTGAGAATCAAGATGACTGTAAATATCTAGTTGTTTTATCTTGAAATATATTTTTTTAGCATGTTAACATTCATAGATATTTATTTAGACTGTTTTATACGGTGATTGTCAACTAACTCAAAGTAACATATATGCAAATGTCAGTCCCCTGCTATTCATGTCTTTGGTCTGGGGCAAGGCTGAAGTATGTTTCCACACTGAACTTGTTAAACTATGTAATTGCATAAATCTTAGACATGTCAAGAGCAAGTGTCAGATTCTGCACATGGGATGGGGTAATCCTGGGTATATGTACAAATTGAGGGACGAGAGTCTGGAGAGGAGCCCCTCAGAAAGAGATCTGGGGGTTTGGGTTGATGGCAAGTTGAATATCAGTCAACAGTGTGTCCTGGGGTGCATCAAGCTCAGCATAGCTAGCCCACTGAGGGAGGTGATTGTGTCACTCTACACTGCACTGGTGTGGCCCCACCTTGAGCACTGGGTGCAGTTTCGGGCTACTCAATATAAGAAGGACATCAAACTAATAGATTGTGTCCAGAGGAGGGCAACCAAGATGGTGAGAAGTCTCGAGGGCAAGACTTATGAGGAGCAGCTGAAGTCACTTGCTTTGTTCAGCTTGGAGAAGAGAAGGATGAGGGGTGACCTCATCACAGTGTACAACTTCCTCCAGGGGGGCAGTGGAGGGGGAGTTGCTGCTCTCCTCTCTCTGGTGACCAGTGATAGGTAGGACACGAAGACATGGAATTAAGTTGTGTCAGGAAAAGTCACTGGAAAAGGCTCTCCAGGGAAGTGGTCATGGCACCAAGCCTGTCATCTGAATGATGCTTTTAATCATATGGTTTAGTTTTAGGTAGTCCTGTGAGGAGCACGGAGTTGGACTCAATGATCCTTATGGGTCCCTTCCAACTTGAGATATTCTATGTGGCATGGAGAGAAGGTAAAAAAGGAACAGCTTGCTCTCTCTTCTGAAAAGAGAACTAGGACCATTGGGTGTCATGTACCCCATGACATGATGGATGCTGAAATTCTGTGAAGGTTTATAAGTTTTTAAATAAATAATTCCTCCCAGGGTTTTTGATGCAAAGACATTGCATCTGGCTCAAAAAGCACTTGACCCACAGACTACTGGAAGGCAGGTGAATGTGTTAGGGAAATATATGTGCTCTTTCTTATGCACCTGCTGTTGGTCACTGTTCAATTCAGAGTATTTGGTTAAATTAAGTTTTGGTTGGACTCAGTATGGTAGCTCTTATGTTACATTAAGCACTTTTAGTTGGCAATCAAAGGGTAGTGAAGATAGCCCTTAGAGATCAGTAAAATGGGAAAAAAACAGTTTGAGGGCATTATTTTTTTTAGTACTCTGAAGTGAACTGTAGTATTTGTGAATCAATTTTGTGCTGATGCTTCTAACCAAGCTTAGAAATTGCTGACTTTTAACAACAGCATTAGCTACAGGATGACTGACTTTAGAAAAAAACACTTCAGCATAACAGTGTCGACTAGGCAGGCTTCTCTTTAATTGAAAGATTTCTGTAACCTGCGCCTAAAGGGAGTACAGTTATACTATGTCAACACAAAGTTTTAGACCTTGTTTAGGGAATGGGATAAAATAACTTTTGCACTTTAAATTCACATCCCATATTGATAAACTGAGCAAAAGAGCACATTATCATTGTTAAATTTTAGTAAAAATTACTATTCCATTACAAGCTGGTGATGTAACAATAGAAGGCATTAAAACAAACTTTGACTTGTCTACATATGACATTTTGATTTTTGCCAGGCCTATAGTTATAAAACCCTACACAGAAAGACTTTTTCAGGTGATATGAGATAGCCAGGGGAAATCCTCTTTTATACTGAATTATGTACCCATATATTAGACTACAGTAAGAAAAAAAATCCATGTTAAATAATGCTGAAGACTCATTGAAGAAAAGTTAAACAGTGAATGGGGTAAGATTAACAAGGGAGGGATTACTCTTTTTGCTTGTCAGTATTTTTAACTCTCAATTTTATCATGTTTCACAATATCTTATTGTTTATTGATATCCTAACTCCTTGAGTCAAATTAATAAAAGAGGAATCTTTTTTCTTTAAAGCAGGATTTAGTAATGGTTCCAAATAAAAACTTGAAAACATGAACTTGTATTGATACTGTAAATTGGCTAATTGAAGAAACTTCTAAAACCAGATCAATTTACAATTTTAGAAGCAAGCACCCTTTATTGATGCATCGGCTCCCATGGGAATAATTTTTGTCTAGCTGGGGGGCCCCAAACAATTCCCAGACACAGGTTATATCCATCCAGATCATATGTATTCATTACATTTCCAATAAAACCTTTGCATATGCATTATATCCCTTTGTTATTTGGCTTGTAACCTGCTTGCGCTGGGGTCGCCACTTTATCTTCTGAGAGCAAGGGCATTGTCTCCTACCCTTCTCCTGCTTATCTTAACAAATACCATTCTTGTGACTTAACTCCTAACAAATGCCTAACACCTAACATCTGTGAACCTTATTTTTATTAACTTGGCAAATGCCTAAAATCTATGACCCTTCTTCGTATAGACTTATTTTATTACTAATTGCTGATTTTAGGTATCAGTATTCACCCTGAAGGCTCAGGCTGTAAATCCTTTTCTTCTAAATGTGCTTCACTTCAGCTAGAAAATTTCTGTTTAATGTTTCTTATGACAATTTCAGTTCATTGTGTAGCTCATGTTACAGAAAGTTAGCCTACCTGAAGGAATAGCAAGTTAAGAGAGGATATACATTGCAGCCTATGATGCATTATGTGTACCTAATTCATCTTTACACCAGTTATGTTAAGATGTGAAGGGGAATTAATTTCATGAAATACACAAGAACAAATAATCCAATGGGGTCCAGAGATGCTGTGCAGCCTCCATCCTGGATCTTTTCGGGACCTATTGGGAGAGACCCCTGAGTAACCTGGTCTGACCTTACAGCTGACCCTGCTTTTAGCAGGAGGCTGGACTAGAGACCTCCTGAGGATCATTTCAACATGAATTATTTATGAATCGGTGAATTCTCAACAAGTTTTTCACTGAAGGACTAAACTTAAAACTTTTGTACAAGTTCAGCTTTGGAGCTATTTAGTCAGATTGTGTGTTGTGTCTGTTACTAAAAACCCTTCTCTTTTCTCCCCCACCCAATCAACTTTCAAGCTTTGGACAAGCCTGCATGATAGACTTCCGCTCTTCTGCTGGAATAATAGGGTACTGAGAGCCTGAAAAGCTGTGATTCATGACAAAGAGATAGTAAGACTAGGATGCCCTAATATAGGGGACTTTTTTCCACCTCTGTCTTGCTTCTCTAGTGATGGTGGGTTTCTCTGTCCACTGTATTTTTCCTTTGAGTTTATAAAACTTTTAGGTCATTTTCACATACTCTAAAGTAACAGAAAACAGGTGCACACTGGTTTTATTTTTCTTCCCCCCCCCTTTGGGTACTCTTGATCACTGTGAGTGGCAATTTCATTTTGTTTCTAGGTTGCAGACACTGTTACCATAACAAGTGTATTTATCAGTGCATTAAACTTTATTTTATTTCTGGTTTTACAGGCAAATCGTACCTGCCCAATTTGCAGAGCTGATGCTTCAGAAGTGCATCGTGATTCAGAATGACTATAAATCTGGTTTGGGTGTTCCTGGTCATGTGTATATATGAGCTATCCATTGAACTTACCCATTTGGCTTCCAACATTCCCTTTACAAAAAAGGGTCAATGGACATTTCTTAGCACTGTGTGACTTAATCAATTATAAAGCTTATAATTAGTCTTTACAATTGTGGGATTGCTATTCTAACTGTGTGATTGGAGCTCCAAAGACTTTTTTTAGCTTAATTTTGTGTGCGCACTAACTTTTCTTGGTTTTTGTGTGATCATTCTGAGTGTTGCTGCAAGATTACAGTGGACATGATCTTTTAGCATGTGCTTTTATAAAAAGTGGTAGCTCCGAACAACATAGCAAT
Source organism: Patagioenas fasciata (assembly GCF_037038585.1). Lineage (NCBI taxonomy): Eukaryota > Metazoa > Chordata > Aves > Columbiformes > Columbidae > Patagioenas > Patagioenas fasciata. Next base: position 54,692,276 of record NC_092559.1, read on the forward strand.
CTACCTTCAGATACTGTGACTGGGCATGAATTGGGGGGGAGGGGTGAGAGGATGCGTGAAGTGCACTTGTGACTGGGTGTGTATATGTGTTTGAGAACATATATACCAGCATGTACTAAGAATGTATGTATGTAGTATTAATTATGCTGCAATGTATAATCTTATGTTATTTAAACAGTACTAGTACTGTACACTGTTTTTTTCCTTGTGTCTGGAGTCACACACTGAATGTAGAGGGTGCTGCAATTATAAACATTTAATATTTCCTCCCCAATATACAGGGCATTTCAAAAAGATGGATCTAACACGTTACAATTACACAAACATTTACAAATGATTTAATGAGTTATCAAGTTTTAGTAACTTTTTTATAAATGCTCTGTGTTCCCTCCACCTGCTGTACAGACAACATCGAGACAATCGTTGAATTAGTATATAGTGATTTCAAATTAGGTCTATCTTTTTGAATCATCCTGTACTTAATGGCATAAAAAGACTTTTTTACTTGTTATTCAAACAGATACTATGCTTCCCTTTTATTGGAGGCTTTTAAGTGTACCTCTAAAGAGTGTGTTCATTACTCAGTATGTAACCTTGGGTTTTTACACACAACAGGAATCCGAATTTCAGTATGACAGGTTTACTGCTTATTTTATCAATATAAAGTTGCAATATTGCATAGCCCAGTTAACAATATTAACACTTCCAATTGGTGACTTCAGTGTTGAAACTTTTCTATTCTTCTCAGTTCTTCTAGCTGAGTTTTATTTACATTCAGTTTATTTCAGATTAGACTTGAGTTTTGAAAATACTGCACTCTGTGCTTCTCCTCCAAAAGGAAGCTAAAAAGGTGCTGAGGGTCTTGTGTAAAGTTTCTTCACTTTAACCATTATACTTGCTAAGTATGTACTCTTTTAGTATATAAACATTGGCTTTAATCACTTATATTCATTGTTTACAAGAGAGTTTGTATTCAATTAAAATAACTTGTAAGAGGATATTATTTTATTCCTGTGACTCAATGAACAAAATAAATTTTTAACTTTTTTTTCAGAGAAGTAGAACTTTCAATTTTTGTGCTTCAAAAAGGGTTGATGGTGGTCATTCACTGCTAGAATACAGTAGTCCTAGGGTGCTGCTTCTTAGCCTTCTGTATTTTCTGATAGGCTTGGCATGAACAAATTCCCTTATTACTTTTTCTGTCAATTATCCAGAATGTTCCACTGTAGAAGAGTAAATTGGTACATGATCCAGAACAAATAATGCTGCAAAATGGAATGTAACTTTCATTTGACTGTCTTTCAAATAACATTTTTAGTAATATTTTCTTTAACACTTCCGACTGTTAAGAACTTAAAGATGTTTCAGTGAAATAACTGGATCTAAACATACCATAGTTAATCAAGGGATGTGATTTTGGCATAAAAATGTTTTATCCTAAAGTAAATGTCAATATCTTGGTTACAATAGTGCATAATGAAGTGGGTGAGCAATTGGCTGATGGGCCGGGCGCAAAGGGTTCTAGTAAATGGAGTTACGTTGGGCTGGCGACCAGTCACTAGCGGGATTCCGCAGGGATCCATCTTAGGGCCAGCACTCTTCAATGTCTTTATAAATGACTTAGACTCAGGACTTGACGGATTACTTAGTAACTTCACTGATGACACAAAATTGGGAGGAGCTATTGACACTCTGGAGGGCAGAGAGGCCCTGCAGAGGGATCTGGACAAACTGGAGAACTGGGCAATCACCAACTGCATGAAGTTTAACAAGGGCAAGTGCCGGATTTTGCACCTGGGACACAGCAGCCCTGGCTGTACCTACAGACTGGGGACGAGATGCTGGAAAGCAGCTCCGTGGAGAGGGATCTGGGGGTTCTGGTTGATGTCAAGTTGAACGTGAGCCAACAGTGTCCCTGGCAGCCAAGAGGGCAACCGTGTCCTGGGTGCATCCAGCACAGCATCGCCAGCCAGTCGAGGGAGGTGATTGTCCCACTCTACTGTGCTTTGGTGCAGCCTCACCTGGAGCACTGTGTACAGTTCTGGGCACCACAGTATAAAAAAGATATTAAGCTACTGGAGAGCATCCAGAAGAGGGTTATGAAGTTGGTGAAGGGTTTGGAGGGGAAGCCACATGAAGAGCGGCTAAAGTCACTTGGTTTGTTCAACCTGGAGGAGTCTGAGGGGAGACCTCATGGTGGCTACAGCTTCCTCACAAGGGGAGGAGGGGCCAGCACTGATCTCTTCTCTCTGGCAACCAACAACAGAACCCGAGGGAAAGGCAGGAAGATGTGCCAGGGGAGGTTTAGGTTAGACATTAGGAAAAGGTTCTTCACCCAGAGGGTGCTGGACACTGAACAGGCTCCCCAGGGAGGTGTCACGGCCCCAAGCCTGACAGGATTCAAGAAGAGACTGGACAACGTCCTCAGACGCACGGTGTGAACTGTGGGGTTATCATATGCAGGGACAGGAGTTGGACTTGATCCTTGTGGAACTCAGGACATTCTATGATTCTGTGAGCCAACCCTTCTACTATACTACTCCATTAAATTATTTATTTATACAGACTCTGAATCCTGAGAGTTTGTTTTGAGAGACCTAGGATCCAGACTTCAGAGTGACCTGGCACCAAACCCCTAGAGAGGAGGTAAGCAGGTTGAGATGTAGAATGATGAAACTTTGAAATCCTAGCCAAGTGATATAAAGAATCAGGTGTGCACATATAATCCTTTGGCCATAAAAACATATAATCCCTTACCTGTTTTCCCTTACTCTATGTCTCTTAGACTTAAACCATTGATCAAGTCTGAGGCTAAGTTTGGATCCAGCTGCACCTAGGCTCCTCTCTGAGAAGGAGTTTATTATAAAAAGCAAGGGGGTCCATTCTGAACCTTGTGACTCAATGGGAGGGCCTCCCTCTACCCTTTCACATCTCTTGTCCCCATACAAATCACTCTAAAACAACTCTCACCTGATTCTGCTTGCCATATTTCTTCCATGCAGTAAGTAATAGAGTGAACCTTGCCATTGAACTCTGCTAAGTTGCACTTTTCTTTGAGTGATCTAAGCATTGTTCTGTGTCAAGCAGAACCCTAAATCACATATCCGCAACAGTTGCCCAGAGAAATTGTGGATGCCCCACCCTTGGGAAGTGTTCAAGGTGAAGTTAGATGGGGTTTTGAGCAACCTCATCAACTGGAAGATGTCCCTGCCCATGGCAGAGGAATTGGACTAGAATCACAGAATATCTCAAGTTGGAAGAGACCTATAAGGATCATCGAGTCCAATTCCCTGCTTCTCACAGGACCACCTAAAACTAAACTGACTAATGGCATTGTCCAGATGCTCCTTGAACTCTGTCAGGCTTGGTACCATGACCACTTCCCTGGGGAGCCTGTTCCAGTGACCGACCACTCTCTCAGTGAAGAGTCTTTTCCTAAGGTCCAATCTGAACTTCCCTGGATGCAACGAATTATTTTGTGTCGTATCGCTGGTCACCAAGAACAGGAGAGCAGCAACTCCCCCTCCACTGCCCCCTTTGAGGAAGTTGTACACTGTGATGAGGTCACCCCTCATCCTTCTCTTCTCCAAGCTGAACAAACCAAGTGACCTCAGCCACTCATCATAAGTCTTGCCCTTGAGACTGTTCATCATGATGGTTGCACTGCTCTGGACACACTCTAATAGTGTGATGCCCTTCCACTGCACTCAGTACTCAAGGTAGGGCTGCACCAGTGCAGAGTGGGACAATCACCTCCCTCTACAGGCTAGCTATGCTGTGCTTGATGTACCCCAGGTACATGGGGCTGCTCTGCAGCCTCTCATCCCCCAATTTGTATGTATGACCAGGATTCCCCTATCTCAGGTGCAGAATCCAGCACTCGCTCTCTTTAAATTTCATACAGTTGGTGATTGCCCAGCTCTCCAGTCTGTCCAGATCTCTCTGTAAGGCCTCTCTACCCTTGAGGGAGTCCACAGCTCCTCCTAGTTTAGTATCATCACCAAACTTACTTAATGTACATTCAATTCCTGTGTCCAGATCATGTATAAAAACATTAAGGAGCACTAGCCCTAAAATTGATCCCACTGGAGATCGGCCACCAGCAGATTTGGACCGTAAATTTAAAATCATTATAACTAGGCTCAAGCACATATTTATTAATCAAAATAAGAACCATTACAATCAACACATTTTTGTCAACAAGAAATAAGTTTGTTTATTCCTGTAGCATAAAAATCCATGCTTCGAGATTCAATGAACTCTTGGAAAGCATTTTCTGCATCCTGCTGGTTGGGAAAGCGTTTTCCCTGCAAAAAGTTGTCGAGATGCTTGAAGAAGTGGCAGTCGGTTGGCGAGAGGTCAGGTGAATATGGTGGATGAGGCAAACCTTCGTAGCCCAATGTGTTCAACTTCCAAAGTGCGATGTGCAGTCGGGCATTGTCGTGGAGAAGAATTGGGCCCTTTCTGTTGACCCATGCTGCCTGTGGGTGTTGCAGTTTTTGGTGCATCTCATCTATTTGCTGAGCATACCTCTCAGACATAATGGTTTCGCCGGGATTCCAAAAGCTGTAGTGGATCAGACCAGCAGCAGACCACCAAACAGTCACCATGACCTTTTTTTGGTGCGAGTTTGGCTTTGGGAAGTGCTTTGCAGGTTCTTCTCAGTCCATCCACTGAGCTGGTCATCACAGGTTGTCGTATACAATCCACTTTTTGCCGCACGTCACAATCCGACCAAGAAATGGTTCCTTGTTGTTGCGTAGAATAAGAAAACAACGATGTTTTTGATTTTGGGTCAGCTCCTGAGGTGCTCACTTATCGAGCTTTTTCACCTTTCCAATTTGCTTCAAATGCCGAACAACCGTAGAATGGTCGACATTGAGTTCTTCGGCAACTTCTCGTGTAGTTGTGAGAGGGTCAGCTTCGACGATAGCTCTCAATTGTTCCTTGTCAACTTCTGATGGCCAGCCACTACGCTCCTCATCTTCAAGGCTCTCGTCTCCTTTGCAAAACTTCTTGAACCACCACTGCACTGTGCGTTCGTTAGCAGTTCCTGGGCCAAATGCGTTATTGATGTTGCGAGTTGTCTCTGCTGCTTTACGACCCATTTTGAACTCGAATAAGAAAATTGCTCAAATTTGCTTTTTGTCTAACATCGTTTCCATAGTCTAAAATAAATATTAAATAAACAGCAAGTAATAAGTCAGTAGCAAAATTAGAGTCTGGGATCTCCCTGTTCTTCACTAGATCTCTTTATTTTTGTCAGGCGGGCTGCCGAAGTTCTGACCTTCAGTTGCAATTTGCACCTGCAACTAGAGAAAATAAGTTCTTGGCAACAGCCAAAACACTCTTCTGTTAGACACTGTTCTGTTCCTTTACTTATCTCCAGAGGCAGAGCTCCCCTTATCTTCTAGCTTGAAGACTGTGAGGCCATTTTTAATTAATGAGGGAGAAAGTTCAAAGGTTCACAGCTTGCAGAAGTTATGCTAAGGAAATTTACTTATGCTGAGTTAATTCTATATAAGTACTTTCTAACCAAGTTCTATAAGAAGCAGTATACCAAATAATTCAATAAACTAAGGCAGTCTGTTCCCTAACAAGTGGCTTCTGTGAGATGTCAGAAGCTGCCCCCATGCCAGACAGAGACAGTTCCAGTCAGCTCCAAGACAGACACACCACTAGCCAGAGCTGAATCAATCAGCAAAGCTGGTAGCACCTCTGTGAAAATATATTTTTAAAAGGGGTTAAAAAACCCCCCACAAAAATAAAACAAAATAAAAGTTGTGCAGTAGCTGTGAGAGAGAGGAATGAGAAAAATGTGAGGGAAACAACCCTGCAGACACCAAGGTGAGAGAAGAAGGAGGGGGAGGAGGTGCTCCATTTGTCAGATCAGAGATTCACCTCATGTATGGAGGACCCCATACAGGAGAAGGTGGATATGTCCTGAAGGAAGTTGCAGACAATGGAGAAACCACACCGGAGCAGTTTTTGAAGGACTATAGTCTGTGGGAAGGACCCATGCTGGAGCAGGGGAAAACTGTGAGGAGGAAGGAGCAGCAGAGATGAAACATTATTAACTGATCACAACCCCCATCCCCTTGTGCCACTTGGAAGTGGTGGGCGGGAAAGAGGTAGAAGAGTTGGGAATGAAGGAGTGAAGTTGAGTCTGGGTGAGGGAAAACTGGTTTTAAGTTTTGCCTTTGTTTCTCACTATCCTACTCCATTTAAATTGGCAAGAAATTAAATTACTCATCCCTGAGTCAAGTCCTTCCTCTTTTCTTACTTTTACCCTTCCAATTCTCTTCCCCATTCTGCCAGAGGGGAGTGAGAGATGGGGTGGGGACTTAGCTGCTGGCCCAGGTCAACCCACCAGAATGATGGAAATAGGGATAGCAAGGTAACCCTGTCTAACAACATATAATACCTGTTAGCCTTATCTAATCTTAGGGGCCACTATACCCAAGAAATGCCACTGGAGTTTAGAAAAGTACAGAATACATTATTTGCCTGCTGAAAAAAGTTTAACACAAAAATTAATGTTCATATTCTAGAAACTGCAGTATCTGACATCAGTTTCTGAAAAGTTGCTACTTTTTTTTTTTTTAAAACTACAGGAATATTAACGATACTATTTTTCTGCATTCTACAAGAATGCTTGTAATTGGGAATCAACTTCCATAGATATTACACAGCTCCGAAGATGCCTATGCCCTCATGCATATTTTCTCTTGCACTCTAAGCCTGGACTGTTAACACAGTTATGAACATAAAACAGAAGCAACACACAAAACCACCAAGCTAGTCCCTCAGTAGTTCTCTGCATTACAAGAAAAAAATTCCTAGAAATCCATTCATTCTTTTTCGAAGCAACATAGTATCTAGAATCCACTGAAGGCCCAAGATTACAGCTGCTTGTGCTACATGAGGGTACCTAGGCAGCCACAGCAGCCATACCAGCAGATCCACACACAATGAAATGACAACAAGCCCCCAAAACTCATACCCACTTAGCCCAGGGTGCTCTAGAAACTACTGGAACAACCCAGTCCCTAGTTGAAACTAGCCCATCACCACACCACTGAGGTTCACACAGAGTACCTGTGTAAAGCCCAAAATTCACTCCCAGACTGATTGTACACAATAACCAACACCACCAATCTCCCCAACATCACCCTCTTAGATAATTAATCCCCAAAACTCCTGGGGACTGGCAAAAAGACAAGCATTTGGGAGTATGGATGGGGAAGAGCTTGACTGACATCCAGACTGATCAAAAAGAGGCCTTTTGCCATTTTGCAGAGGCCTCTGGGCTTTTCTGCCTTTTTCCTCTTTTTTCTCTCTTTAGGATCAGCTGTTCAGGACCAAGTGCTGCTTCCTGGGACTGGCTGCTCAGTGTGGACGGAGTTTGTGAGTACTTACATTGAGTATCTTTAATTATATATTCTATTTCTATTATATATATATATATTTACTAGTAATGTATTAGTATTTTGTTATTAAACTGTGTTTATCTCAGTCCAAGTTTCTCCGTTCCCTTTTGATTCTCTCCCCTATTGGGGGGGGAAAGGGGGGGGGGAAGCAAGTGGCTATCGTGGTTGTATTGCTAGCTTGGGTTAAACCGTGACAAACATTCAAACGAGGTAAAGTGAAATTCAAGATAAAAGAACTGTGATTTTAAATTTGGCAATGATTCAAACTGACCAGCAAAACCAAATACCTCAGGAAATATTGGATCAAGTATTTCCAGGGGTCTGGGCTTCAAGAGTTCCGGGTAAATCAAAGAATGCAGAACCAGTGAAAATTAATTTGAAACCTGGAGGTGGACCAGTCAGAATCAAACAATATCCCCTGAAATTAGAGGATAGGGGAAAAAAAAAAAATAAAAAAAAAATCAGTAACTTCCTGCAGTTTGGACTGCTGATGGAATGCGAATAAAGAAACAAGATGGTAAAAGCTATAAAGTTAGTGTAGGATTTGAGAGTAATAAATAAAATTACATTCAGTAGTAGGTAATCCTTACACATTGTTAACCAAATTATGAGACAATCAGAAATAGTTTACTGTATTGGATTTGAAAGATGCCTTGCATCTCTTCTGTCTTGCATTAGACAATGAGAGTCAGAAGCTTTTGAGTGAGAAAATCCCGATACTGGGAGAAAAGCCCAATTAACCTGGACAGCGTTACCCCAGGGATAAGAACTCAAAGCCTAGGAAGCTCTTCCAGGAAATGGGACCTTGTTATCTCCTTATAGCCACAAAAACCAAAGAAGATTGTGTGCAATGGACTGTAAGTTTACTAATTTTCTGATATTAAGGGAGTATCGAGTTTCCCAACAGAAAGCCCAACTGATGCAGCACCAAGTGACTTATCTGAGATTCAAGATCTCTGGAGGACAGGGAGAGCTGGGGATGGAGCGAAAAGAAGCTATCTGCCGGACACCAGAACCTGCAACGGTAAAAGAGCTCCAGACATTTCTTGAAATGACAGGTTGGTGCAGACTTTGGATTTTTAATTATGGACTTTTAGTAAAGCCTTTGTATGAACTGTTAAAAGAAAACACCTCCAAGTTGAATTGGATGGGAGAAGCCAGGAGGGCTTTTTCACAACTGAAAAGGAACTGATGAAGGCCCCAGCCCTGGGCCTCCCAGATGTCACCAAACCATTGTGGTTATTCTCACATGAAAGGCAAGGCATTGCTCTGGGTGTCCTAACACAGCAATTAGGACCCTATAAGTGATCAGCGGTTACTTCAGCAAGTTTGCTGATGACACCAAGCTGGGAGGAGTGGCTGACACTGGAAGATGTGCTGCCATCCAGAGACCTGGACAGGCTGGAGAGTTGGGAGGGGAAAAACTGAATGAAATAGAACAAGGGCAAGTGTAGAGTCTTGAATCTGGGCAGGAACAACCCCAGGTTCCAGTGTAAGTTGGGGAATGACCTATTAGAGAGCAGTGTAGGGTAAAGGGACCTGGGGGTCCTGGGGACAGCAGGATGACCATGAGCCAGCACTGGGCCCTTGTGGCCAGGAAGGCCAATGGTACCTGGGGTGGGTTAGAAGGGGGTGGTCAGTAGGTCAGAGAGGTTCTCCTGCCCCTCTGCTCTGCCCTGGGGAGACCACACCTGGAATATTGTGTTGTCGAGGGTTTTGATTGCAGGGTGACAATCAAACCCTGGCAGATGTATTGTTAACCTCCTCCCCCCCCACTTCCCCCTTTTGCCCCTCCCTCTCCCCCCTTCCCACTCAGGACAGGCGATCGGGAGGGAAAGAAGGACAGAGAGAAGAGAGTTGGAAAAATTAAAGATGTTTTACTAATAAGAATAGAGAAAATAGTACAAAATATACAAAACCAATCTTGAAAGTCTCAGCAACTGCAGAGCCAGCACCCAAAGTCCTGGACTGGATTCTGTAGCCAACCGGAGCTGGATTCAGTCTGTCACTAAGCCTCAGTTCGCAGGGACAACTAGCAAGGTCCTCTCCTAATGTCAGCCATAAGCAAAAAGGGACGAGATCCTCATGATCTCCCACTTTTATATGAAGTATTCACATGAATGGAATGTTATACTCCGTTGGTCAGTTTCTTGGTCACCTGTTTCTCATTGCCCCTCTCACGAGATGTCCATTCATTCATTATCAATAACTTTGCATTCCATTGCTAGGTTTACCAAAACATGTATCTGGTTCTCCAGGAAAATGCAGCTAATATGAAGCTTTAGCTGACAGGCAAATTCACTAAAAGACAAACTTGTTTTTTAACAAATCCAGTAAATGTGTCCAGTTCTGGGCCCCTCAGTTCCAGAAGGACAGGGAACTGCTGGAGAGAGTCCAGCGCAGGGCAACAAAGATGCTGAAGGGAGTGGAGCATCTCCCGTGTGAGGAAAGGCTGAGGGAGCTGGGGCTCTGGAGCTGGAGAAGAGGAGACTGAGGGGTGACCTCATTAATGTTTACAGACATATAAAGGGTGAGTGTCAGGAGGATGGAGCCAGGCTCTTCTTGGTGACAACCAGTGACAGGACAAGGGGCAATGGGTTCAAACTGGAACACAGGAGGTTCCACTTAAATTTGAGAAGAAACTTGTTCCCAGTGAGGGTGCCAGAGCCTGGCCCAGGCTGCCCAGGGAGGTTGTGGAGTCTCCTTCTCTGCAGACATTCAAACCCGCCTGGACACCTTCCTGTGGAACCTCAGCTGGGTGTTCCTGCTCCAGGGGGATTGCACTGGATGAGCTTTCCAGGTCCCTTCCAATCCCTGACATTCTGGGATTCTGTGATTCTTTAAGCAATTAGATGAAGTGAGCAAAGGTTGGTCTGGGTGTCTTTGAACTGTGGCAGCGGTTGTACTCTATGTACAGGAAGCTCGCAAGTTTACTATGGGACAGAAAATGACTGTATTAGTGTCCCCTGAAATACCAGGCAGTGTTGGTGGAACAAGTTGAGGTAAATATTGTTACTACTAACATTGTCAATCTTTCCTCGGTGAATCTGTTTCAGAGCCTGTGGTCCACGATTGCTTGGAAACAATAGAAACTGTCTACTCCAGCAGACCAGATTTAAAGGAACAGCCACTGAAAGATGCTGAAGATTCCCGGTTCACCAACGGAAGCATCTTTGTAAAGCAAGGAGTACATAAAGGTGGGTATGCTGTAAAAACTACCAATGAGGTAATCAAAGTTAAATTTTTGTCTCCTAGGACTTCTGCCCAAAAAGCTGCACTATCTAATTATCTAAAGAGATGAAGATTAATATTTGGACTGATTCAAAGCATGCTTTTGGAGTGGTACATGCCCATGGAGCCATTCAAAAAGAACAAAGTTTATTAACAGCACAAGGAAAACAGATTAAACATGCAAAAGAGATACTCCAATTGTTGGAGGCTGTGCTGTTACCAGAAAAAGTTACCATCATGCATTGCAAAGGGCATCAAAAGGGAAACGCTGATCAGGAAACTGGAAATAGATTGGCAGATTATACTGTGAGACAAGTTGCTGAAAAGACAGAGACAGATATGAAGGTAATGCCTCTGATCCCGGATGGCTGTCTCCTCAAACCAACATCAGTAAACTATACCTTGCAGTATGTTATGGGAAATTGTATTAGAACACAACAAAACTAATTGGGGAGCTGATGCTCTATACCAAGATTTGATTAAAGGGTAAGAGTGAATTTATATACTATTCGGAAACAAGTGACCCAGCAATGTGAAATATGTCTAGAAAACAATCTTGATACTGTAAATAAGGGACAAATAGGAACAACTGGAAAAAGGAAATGTATCAGGACAACACTGGTAAATAGATTTCACCAAACTCCCTAGAAAAGGGGGGTATTGGTATTTGCTGGTATTAAGAGATCCCTTCTCAGGTTGGCCAGAAGCATTCCCCTGCCGAACTAATAAAACTAGAAAAGTAACTAAGCTTTGTTAAATGAGATCATACCCTGATTTGGGGTACCCGCTGTGATGTCCTCTGATAGAGGGCCACATTTTGTTGCACACATAGTGCAGCAAGTCAGTAAAGCATTAGAGATCGATTGACAGTTGCATACTCCCTACAAACCTTAAGCAAGTGGGCAGGTAGAAAAGAAAATGAATCATATAATCAAACAGCAGTTAAATAAACTTTGTCAAGAAACTAATTTGAAGTAGAATCGAGCACTACCTTTAGTGCTGCTCAGAAGTAGAGTTAAGCCTTGAGCCAAGGGAAACTTAAGTCTTTTTTTTCAAGCCAAGAGATTAAGTCTATGTTAAAGCTTTTTCAGGTCCACCTTTAGAAGAGAAGTGAAATGGTCTGTTCCAGGCTGACGGCCTTTACTGCAATCAAGATTAAAGAGCAACCTGCCTAGATTCACTATTAAAGAGTGGAGAAAGCGCCAGATAAGAAATGGAAGTCATAACCAGTAGTACCTACCGCTTCACAGTTCTCTCAGTGTTGATCTTAGTGATTCTAAAAGTATAACTGCAGTAACAAATGCTTTTATTTCTAGTTAGCTTTTATATAAATCTTTAGCGAAAACTATTATAGCCCAAAATGAACTAAAAGAAATGTCTGCACAGGTTGAATCTGAAACTGCAAAATATCCCTTGTTGGCACTATTGGTGATAATTATAATCTTGACAATAGTGAATTTTGGGTTTGTTTCAAACTAAAGACTCTGACAAAGTGAATTTGGTCTTTGCCCATGGTATTAAAAAATTTTACTATATCTTGTGACTCTAATTTTAATGCTTATAATTTTGACTTGCATTATACTCCAATGTTCTATTTGGTACTGCTATCGGGTAACAGATAATTATGCTGTACCGCAACACGAGATGACAATATTTTGTAGGTCAATATTGCAAAAGAATTTGCAAGTATATTGAAAAGGGGGGAATTGAAGAGAAGCTGCTAAATTAATGTATGCTGTAATTAAGTTACAAAAGACCCATCATTAACCAATTGACATAATAAATGCAATTTCAAAAATTGTAATGCATATGTAATAATTATGTGAATATAAGCAATGCAAGAGCATCCAGTCTTTGAAGCACTTATGGAGGATGATTCCTAGAGCTCCCCCAGTGCTGTCAATAAATAATGCAGCTTAACAGTATAATTGACTCTGCTGTTAAGTTTATTTCTCGGTTTCAGGATGACTGACTGAAGACAGAAGTATATGAAAGTGTTGGAAAAAGTCAAGGAAAGAATGCAAGAGAGTTTCTGAGAAAAATCTGCTGTCCTCCAGGACAGGTCTTTCCAGAGTTGTTGTAATGGCCTTTTAGTTTCTTGACTGTCCTTTTGTAATCAGACTGTTTTCACAGGTGTGGGTATGGAGCCTGATTTTGATTTTGATTATTGTTCTTAAGGTTAACCAACCAATTGGAAACACCACATAGGAACATGCTCCAAAGCAGTCAATCCCTGGGTGGCAGGCTGTATGGGAGGATGTGGGCAAGTGCCTAGGGCCATTATCACCTCCAATAGCCTGGGATTCTATGCCTGAACAGGCATGTAATCCTGTTGAATTGTTACACTATTTGAAAGAGGAGAGCCTTGCCTGCACCAATGAAACACAGCAACTTCTAATGCTTTGTTGGGGCCTGGCCCATGCCTATCAAAACACTGTCCAGCACTCCCAAAAGAGCAATAGAGCCTCCCAGTCTAGGGGTACACAAATGGACACTGAGACTATTGCTCATTCTGAGATCACACAAACACCACAGCTAGAGACATAACCCTCAACTGTAACAGTTACTCCTGTAGTCAAGGATAAACAACAGAAGCAGAGATCAATCCAGTTAGTAAGAGAGGAAGAAGCTCCTCCTGAGAGGGAGCAGGAGGAGGAATCAGAAGAGGCAGCCTATTATGCAGCAGAGCAGCCACAAGAACAGGAAGGGAAATAGGCAAAACTGCACTTGACTTGGGGAAATTAATTTAATTTGTTACCAATAAAATCAGAGTAAGATTATGAGAAATAAAAACTAAATCTTAAAACACCTTCCACCTACCTCTCCCTTCTTCCTAGGCTTAATTTCACTCCCTATTTCTCTACCTCCTTCCCACCAGCAGCACAGGGGTGACAGGGAATGGGGGTTGTGGTGAGTTCGTCACAGTTCACTCTGCTGCTCCTTCCTCCTCACGGGGAGGACTCCTCACACTCTTACCCTGCTCCAGCATGAGATTCCCTCCACGAACTTCTCCAGTGTGAGTCCTTCCCACAGGCTACACTTCATTAACTGCACCAACATAGGTCCCTTCCATGGGGTGCAGTGCTTCAGGAACAGACTGCTCCAGTGTGGGTCCCCCACAGGGTCACAAGTCTTGCCAGAAAACCTGCTCCAGCATGAGCTCCTGTCTCTCCACAGGTTCTGCCAGAAGCCTGTTCCAGCATGGACTTCCCATGGGTTCACAGCCTCCTTCAGGCATCCACTTACTCCAGTGTGGGGTCCTCCACAGGCTGCAGGTGGATATCTGCTCCACCGTGAACCTCCATGGGCTGCAGGGGGACAGCCTGCCTCACCATGGTCTTCAACATGGGCTGCAGGGGAATCTTTGCTCCCTCACCTGGAACATCTCCTCCCCCTCCTTCTTTCCTGACCCTGGTGTCTGCATAGTTGCTTTTCTCACATAGTCTCACTCCTCTCTCTGGTTGCAGTAGCAGTTTTTTTATTTCCCCTTCTTAAATATGTTATCACAGAGTTGCTATTGCACCATCTCTGATTGGCTCGACCTTGGCCAGTGGTAGGCCCATCTTGAAGCCCGCTGGCATTGGCTCTGTCGTACATACGGGAAGCTTCTAGCAGGTTCTCATGAAAGACACCCCTGCAGCACCCCCCACACCATTCCCCCTGAAACCTTCCCACACAAACCCTACAGGAGACCATGAGGAAGTGGGACAGTGCACCTACCTCAGACCTGGAAGACAATGTATATGATGTGTGAAGAAAAACAGAGTCCAAAAATGGTCCATCCAGGAAGATTACTGCTCTGGTTGCTATAGAGGTGGAACTCCAGTATGAACTGGCGGCAAAGGCAGCGAAGTAGTATGCTACAACTGACATTGCCAATGCATTTTTCTCAATTCTTTTGGCAGCAGAGTGCTGGCCCAACTTTGCTTTCATGTGGAGGGCTGTCCAGTATACCTGGAAATGATTGCCCCAGGGATGGAAGCACAGTCCTACAATTTCCCACAGACTGATACAGATTGCACTGGAACAAGGCAAAGTCCCTAAATACCGGCAATACATTGATGACATCATCATGTGGAGCAACAAAGGATAGGAAGCCTTTTAGAAGGGAAAAAGAATAACCCAAACCCTTCTGAAAGCTGGTTTTGTCGTTGAAAAAAAAAAAAAGCAAGGTTAAAGGACCTGTACAAAAGTTCCAGTTCTTGGGAATAAAATGGCAAGTTGGGCATCATCACATCCCTATGGATGTGATCAATAAGACAAGAGCCATGTCTCCATGAACTAACAAAAACAAAACACAAGCTTTTCTAGGCATCGTGGGATTCTGGAGAATGCATATTGCAGTTTATAGTGAGCTTGTGAGCCCTCTCTATTGAGTGACCTAAAAGAAAAACTATTTCAAGATGGGTCATGACCAGCGACAAGCCCTTGAACAGATCAAAAAGGAGATAATTTGTGTGGTAACCCTTGAGCCCATCTGTACAGGACCAGCTGTGAAAAACGTGCTCTACACTGCAGCTGGGGAGCATGGCCTCACCTAGAACCTCTGTCAGAAAACACCAGGAGAGACTTGAGGTTGACCTCTAAGGTTTTGGAGCTGGGGACACAGATGATCTGAAGCCCACTACACTCTGACTGAAAAAGAGATACTAGCAGCATATGAGGGGGTTTGAGACGCTTCAGAAGTTGTTGGTAGAGAAGCACAGTTCCTCTTGGCACCTTGATTGCCTGTGCTGCACTGGGTGTTCAAAGGAAGAATCCCCTCTACCTATTACGTAACCAACACTACACAGCGTAAGTGGGTAGCATTGATCATGCAACGGACTCAAATGGGGAACCCCAACCACTCAGGGGTTCTGGAAGAGATCATGGACTGACCAGAAGGCAGAGATTCTGGAGCTTGCCCGAGGAGGTAACTCATACCCAAGAGGCCCCACTGTATAAGAAGTTACCAGTAAATGAGAAAAAAATGCTCTGTTTGCTGATGGGCCCTGTCATATTGTGGGAAATTGTTGGAGGTATAAAACTGCAATATGGACAAGTCACAGAAACTGTTGAAGGAAAAGGCAAATTGAACCTATTTGCAGAACTGAAAGCCATCCATCTCACCCAAAGTATTGCAGAATGAGAAAAGTGACCAGTTCTCTATCTCTGTATTGACTCATGGATGATGGTGAATGCCTTGTGGGGGTGGCTACAGCAATGGAAAAAGAACCAATTGGCAGCACAGAGGTAAACCCATATGGGCTGCTACACTGTGGCAAGACATTGCTGCTCAAGTAGAGAAACTTTTTGTAAGGGTCTGTCTTGTAGATGCTCACGTCTAAGAGTCATGCCACTGAAGAACATAAAAACAATAAGCAAGGAGATCAGGCTTCCAGAAATTAAGTGGCTCAGGTGGACCTGGACTGGGAATGTAAGAATGAGCTATTCATAGAACAGATTTAATAAGAAGATATAAAAAGATAGGATGGATTCTAGTGATCAGGTGCAGGGCTCAGCCAGACAAACATGCTGACAGGCCCCACGGTACATGGGATCAACCCCTTTTATAATCCTTTCTGTCTAACACCCCTTTCTTCTTGCTTGTTCCCCCTTTCCTGTGCATGTTGCTTCATGGGTTGGTAGATCCTTGCATCCTCTCCCACCCCAGTGTCTGGGATCCCCTCTGATTTAGATCATGGAAGGAGGGGTTGGCCACCTGGGAAGAATATAAGGCTGTTGACAGAGGGTGTAGAGAGGTAACTGGGAAAGCTAAGGCCTCCTTAAAATTAAACCTGGCGAGAGGGGTCAAGGACAACAGGAAGAGCTTTTTCCAATACGTGGCAGACAAAACTAACACCAGAGGCAATGTAGGCCCACTGATGAACGAGGTGGGTGCCCTGGTGACAGAAGATACAGAGAAGGCAGAGTTACTGAACGCCTTCTTTGTCTGCTCTGCCGGAGGCTGTCCTGAGGAGCCCTGTACCACTGAGGCCCCGGAGGAAGTCAGGACAATGGAGGAGTTTGCCTGGATTGATGAGGACTGGGTTAGGGAGCAGTTAGGCAATCTGGACATCCATAAATCCATGCGTCTGGAAGGGATGCACCCGCAGGTACTGAAGGAGCTGGCTGAGGTCATTGCTGGACCGCTCTCCATCATCTTTGTCAAGTCTTGGGAAACGGGAGGGGTGCCTGAGGACTGGCGGAAAGCAAATGTCACTCTAGTCTTCCAAAAGGGCAAGAAGGAGGACCCGGGTAACTATAGACCGGTCAGCCTCACCTCCATCCCTGGGAAACTGATGGAACGACTTCTCCTTGGTGTCATCTCAAGGCATATCAGGGATAAGAGGGTCATTAGGGACAGTCAACATGGCTTCACCAAAGGGAAGTCGTGCTTGACCAACCTCATCGGCTTTTATGAGGACATAATGAGGTGGACAGATGATGGCAAAGCACTGGATGTGGTCTACCTTGACTTGAGTAAGGCATTTGACACAGTCTCCCACAGCATCCTCACAGCTAAAGTGAGGGAGTGTGGTCTGGATGATCGGGTAGTGAGGTGGACTGCCAACTGGCTGAAGGGAAGAAGTCAGAGAGTCCTGGTCAATGGGGCAGAGTCCAGTTGGAGGCCTGTATCTAGTGCAGCTCCTCAGGGGTCAGTACTGGGGCCAATATTATTCAATATATTTATCAATTATTTGGATGAGGGAACAGAGTGACTGTCAGCAAGTTTGCTGATGACACCAAGCTGGGAGGAGTGGCTGACACTGGAAGATGTGCTGCCATCCAGAGACCTGGACAGGCTGGAGAGCTGGGTGGGGAGAAATTCAATGAAATAGAACAAGGGCAAGTGTAGAGTCTTGAATCTGGGCAGGAACAACCCCAGGTTCCAGTATAAGTTGGGGAATGACCCATTAGAGAGCAGTGTAGGGGAAAGGGACCTGGGGGTCCTGGGAACAGCAGGATAACCATGAACCAGGACTGTGCCCTTGTCTCCAAGAAGGCCAATGGTACCTGGACTGAATTAGAAGGGGGGTGGTCAGTAGGTCAGAGAGGTTCTCCTTCCCCTCTACTCTGCCCTGGGGAGACCACCCCTGGAATATTGTGTCCAGTTGTGGCCCCTCAGTTCCAGAAGGACAGGGAACTGCTGGAAAGAGTCCAGCGCAGGCAGCAAGATGCTGAAGGGAGTGGAGCATCTCCCGTGTGAGGAAAGGCTGAGGGAGCTGGGGCTCTGGAGCTGGAGGAGACTGAGGGGTGACTCATTAATGTTTACAGACATATAAAGGGTGAGAGTCAGGAGGATGGAGCCAGGTTCATCTTGGTGACAACCAACGATAGGACATGGGGTAATGGTTGCAAACTGGAACACAGGAGGTTCCACTTAAATTTGAGGAGAAAGTTCTTCTCAGTGAGGGTACCAGAGCCTGGCCCAGGCTGCCCAGGGAGGTTGTGGAGTCTCCTTCTCTGCAGACATTCAAACCCGCCTGGACACCTTCCTGTGGAACCTCAGCTGGGTGTTCCTGCTCCAGTGGGGGGATTTGACTAGATGATCTCTTGAGGTCCCTTCCAATCTCTGACATTCTGTGATTCTGTGATTTACGGTCTTATATATTTGTAAAGTCCATGTTAATCATCTGGGAAGTGGTGCCTGTGGTTTCTTCATAGGCCTTCAATTGGTGAGACTAGCGTGGTTTGTTTCTTGTCATTATCTCCATATTTCTTTTGTCAGGTCTGTGTCTGCATATTTTGTTTCTGGTTCCTCCCTTTTACCATTAGTTTCCGAACTGAGAAGGTCCCCAATCAGATAACCTTGCTGGAATAAACATTCTCACACTCTCACATGCCCTCATCAGTTCCTGTGACTGACCAGGTTTGGTTCTCATCATAGCCTCCCTTATTAATTTGTCAGGTTTCTGTCCCTTGTATGTTCTTGTTTATGGCTTTCTCCTTTTCTTCTTATGCCTTTTTGCAATGAAAAAGGTCCTTGACCAGATAGATACCCTTAGAGGAGCGGACATTCCCTTCCACACAACCTTATATAACTAATTTTTTCTTCAGTGAAGTCTAAAGGCCTGTGTTTGTTATGTAGTTAGCATTTCTTTCATTCTTTTGGAATGCACTCTCATTCTCAGTTCCCAGTTCAGTAGTTATTGGATCTATATGTGTTTCTTTTACTACTGATACAGGGAATTAACTAACACTTAAAGAACTAAGGAACTAACAACCACTTAGAGAGCTAACCCTTAACCCACATGACAATTGCCTAGCCTTGCTTAGTTTTGTGTAACTTATTGTACGAGAAACAGGAGTTTGCTGATGATTTCACAGGCCTTGCAAAGATAATAATCCTTGGGTGCATCCTTGGGTGAACTAGATAACAGAAACTTGGGCACAGGACAGGAGATTCGCCAGTTCTAACCAACTCAGCAGTCTGAGTCCCAACCAACTCATCACACTGGACCAAAGGTGACCGTGTACAAAGAGGACCCGGGTTCATGATCACTGCGCAGCTGCAACCAGGAGGAGCCGGAGGTGGAGACTATGGAAATGGTCTCCTGAACTCATTTTAATAAGAACTGCCTTCTCGAGGACAGGTTATGAATATGTATAGGTGTTCCTAAAACTTTCATGAATATGTAACACTTTACTGCATTTAACCAAGCTGATAGCTACTGTAATTTTACACACGTATTAGGTGAAATTATTCCCCGTGTGTCCAGCGCTGTAAATACATACCTTCTTTACAATCTCATAGGTTGTAAGGTCATTTCCGCGCTTTACTACCATCAAAAATTCTGACTCAAGCAAGTTAGCTTTTCCACCTCGGTTTCTCAGAAAACTGCATGATAATTCTCAATTTTTGTTTTATTCTTTCGACATACCAGTAGACAAACTGAGCCCCACTACCGACAAGAGAACTTTGCATGAGGCAGAGTGAATATTTTTTTGAAGGTGGAAAATTTAGAATGTATGTACAAAACCTGAGATTGGTGAGGATCCCCAGGAAGACAGTTTCATCCTTTCCCAGTGAAATGTATGGTAATGTAGCAAAAAGAGTCATATAACTTGCCTTTACCATATTCTGAACACTTTTGAGAATGATCTCTGAATCATAGATTTGTTTTGTACTGTTTCTGCTATTAATGTTGTTTGCTGTTATAGCTTAAAAGGTTACTTTGTTTTCTAATTCATTAAATTAATAAGCATTTAAGTTAGATATCTGCTTTTATGAGTTAAAAATGGCTAGAAGTCAGTACTGTAAAACCCAATTAATTAGAACTTTTACGGAGAACACAACAAAACATTCCCAGCACAACTCTATTTGCAGATCAAAGTGTTTCTAAAGATAATTTAAGACGACATCCCACCATCCAGTTCAAAGGTGAATATAAACCATGTGTAGATAGTGGCTGTCTATGTAAATTTCCATTGATTTAACTGGAATGTGCATTTAACGTAGCATAAAGTGTGCTTTAAATTGTGGTGGTTATCTTAATTTCTTAACAAAAATATGTCTCTCAAATGTCAGGTCTAGGTAGAACACACTGAAGTAAAAACAAAAGAAGGCTGCTCGAACTGAAGTGCTTAGATGTCACTATTCATTACCAGAGTCAGCTTTGAACAGGTGTCCTGGTTTCAGCTGGGACAGAGTTAATTTTCTTCCTAGTAGTTGGTGTAGTGCTGTGTTTTGGATTTAGAATGAGAATAATACTGATAATACACTGATGTTTTAGTTGTTGCTTAGTCAAAGACTTTTCAGCTTCTCATGTTGTGCCAGGTGCACAAGAAGCTGGGAGGGGGGACAGCCAGGACAGCTGACCCAAACTGGCCAAAGAGATATTCCATACTGTTTGATGTCTTGCTCAGTATATATTTTGGGGGAAGATGGTTGGAGGAATCACTTCTCAGGGACAGGCTGAAAATCACTAATTGAGTGGTGAGCAATTGCATTGTGCATCAATAGTTTTATATATTCTATTATTATTATTATTATTATTTCACTTTCTGTGCTATTAAACTGTCTTTATCTTATCCCATGAGGTTTACCTTTTTTTCCCATTTGTCTTCCCCATCCAACTTTCAGGGAGGAGTGAGCAAACAGCTGTGTGTGGTGTTTAGCTGCCTGTCAGGTTAAGCAATAACAACACGGTAGTCTGATGTAGAGACCTGAGTAACAGTGTTGCCCAGCCTCTTCTTGAACCTTGTCAGGCTTGGGGCTGTGACACCACCCTGGGGAGCCTGTTCCAGTGCTCCAGCACCTCAGAGCAAAGAACCTTTTCCTAGTGTCCAACCTAAACCTCCCCCGGCACATCTTCCTGCCATTCCCTTGGGTTCTGTCATTTGGGCAGCTGGCGATGCTGTGCTGGATGCACCCAGGACACGGTTGCCCTCTTGGCTGCCAGGGACACTGTTGACTCACATTCAACTTGACATCAACCAGAACCCCCAGATCCCTCTCCACAGAGCTGCTTTCCAGCATCTCGTCCCCAGTCTGCATGTACAGCCAGGGCTGCCGTGTCCCAGGTGCAAAATCCAGCACTTGCCCTTGTTGAACTTCATGCAGTTGGTGATTGCCCAGTTCTCCAGTTTGTCCAGATCCCTCTGCAGGGCCTCTCTGCCCTCCAGAGTGTCAACAGCTCCCCCCAATTTTGTGTCATCAACAAACTTGCTAATCAGTCCCTCAAGTCCTGTGTCCAAGTCCTTTATGAAGACATTGAAGAGTGCTGTGGAACCCTGCTAGTGACTGGTCACCAGCCCGACTTTACCCCCTTTGCCAGGACCCTTTGAGCCTGGCCCATCAGCCAAGTGCTCACCCACTGCACTGTGTGTTTACCCAGCTGTGTGCTGGACATCTTGTCCAGGAGGATACTGTGAGGGACAGTATCAAAGGCTTTACTGAAATCCAAAAAGATCACGTCAACAGGCTTCCCTTGGTCAACTAGGTGGGTAACCTTGTCGTAGAATGAAATTAAGTTAGTCAGGCAAGACTTTCCCCTCATGAACCCGTGCTGGCTGGGACCAATGACTGCGTTGTCCTTCAGATGTTTTTCAATAACTCCCAGAATAATCTTCTCCATGATTTTGCCCAGAACAGAAGTGAGGCTGACAGTTTTGCATCATCTCTGAACCTGGTGAGGGTCCACTCCTTCCCACTGTACAGGTTTGCTGGCAACTTGGTGCCAAAAATATATTTTGGGGTACCCATATAAGATTTTCCCCTCTATAATCAAGGAAAAGGGAGGAATAAGGAAAATTTCATCATTTCAATATTCAAAGTGAAGTTTGGTAATTTACCTTTAATGACATCAAATAATTAAGTGCTCATGTGTTGGTATGAAGAACTTATGTGTGTTAAGGGAATTCACAGCATTGGGGTATTATTCTCTTCATTGCTCATCACCTCTAGGTTTGCATAAATTCTCTTTTTTAATTTAGTGAGTAAAATAACATTCAAATTTTACTTAAGTACATTAATTCAAAACAAATAAATGTATCGGCTAAACACTGAACAACACTTCTACTGCTCAACTGCTGCTAACAGTGTGAGGTATAGTGTGTTCTGGAAATAAGAGGCCCTCACAGACTTACATCAACTCCTGAGGAATTTTTCTCCTTGTTGTGAAATACAGTTTAAGCATTATGCTTTGCCTCAGTCAAATTCCATATTATTGACATTCATATTTACTTGGAAAAGAAAAAAGAAAGAACTTATTTCAGAGGGGAAAGTATTATACCAGCATACATGGCTCAACTTTAAAATACTAAGTCCTTTTTAATTAAAATACTGAAGAAAGTGCTTCTTCACAATATGAAGTCACATCACTACATTTTGCTCATGAGAATAAAATTTACAGTCATGAGTTGCACATAAAGGATTTATTTTAAATGTTTTAAGGATAGAATTACATCATAATTATAAAAATTACTTA
Source organism: Patagioenas fasciata (assembly GCF_037038585.1). Lineage (NCBI taxonomy): Eukaryota > Metazoa > Chordata > Aves > Columbiformes > Columbidae > Patagioenas > Patagioenas fasciata. The sequence goes on from NC_092559.1 coordinate 54,714,849, forward strand.
CAGAATTAAGTAACAGATTTAAAGTGTTCATACTTCTAAATGCAGAGAAATAAAATAAAAATAATGAAACTGAGCTCTAAAGATGAAGTCATTACCTAATTTTAAAATGTGAACACGAAGACCTATCAACTATACACATACCAAGAACCATCCAAATTGCACTAATGATGTAAAATACAAAAAGTACAGCATTTTGAAGGAACCAGAAACTGCTTTTACCATAATTCTTTTTCCCTGAAGCAACTGTAATCTATTCTATCTGAAGATAAAGCCTCAATTTTTAAATAATTAATTTAAAGAAGGCTTATACCTATTGCAATAAATAGGATTTTCCCCAAAGTATTTCGGTCTTTATGTAGTCCAACTTAGTTTAGGGTTTGGCATTCAAAAGAAAAAAATGTAGTGTTTTACTTATTGATTTTATTTATTCTTGAACAGAATACATGGTCCCTTCAAATGCTGTATGACATATACAACTGGAAAATTACCTTCTGTTGGCACTATGTTTGCCTCACCAGTGCATTTAATCCTACTAACAACCATTCAAACAGCACAATAAGCAAATTCACAAAAAATGAACACAAAATAAAACCAGAACAAAACCCAAATCTAAACATTATAACATGCAACTTTCATTTGTTACACTGAACATTCTAACCTTCTAAGCATGCAAAAAAGAATGGTCTGCATTTAAGGTTTTTTTTTCTTTTAAAAAATTTTACATGGCAGCCTGACATCATGCACACACACAATATACAACAATACTACATCAGGTAAATGAGAGAGGGCAATAACTTTTATACAAAGAACCATAGCTTGCGCCATCACAAGACCCATGATAAATTTGGAAACTAATGTTGAACCCCTAGAACAAGGGACCAACATGCAGTTACTAGGGTAATGCAAGCACTGCATGCAGATCTGAAACATGAGCCTAAAAGAAAGCCCAAAGCAGATGGCAGGGAGTAGAATTAGTCTCAAAAAGGTGGTTTAAACTATTAAAAACAAACAACCACAAAACAAAAACCACCTCCCCCAAACCTTAAGAAAAAAGATGAAAAGAAAAAACCCATGCAACAAACAACGGGGACATCTAAAAACAACCATAAAATTTGACAGTATATAGATTATATTCTAATTAGCAAAATACGTGGTGTATTAGAATGGCTTGCATAAAACCCACAAATACAAGCCTAATGCTAAAAATGTTCCAGTAGACCTAATCCTCAAATATTTCAAAACAAACCTTGTATTCCTTAGATGTAAAGCCCAAAATTCACTGTACTAAGTTATTAATGTATTTTGTGTGTAATCAATACACTCATTCTCATGCCACAAATATCAACTCGGGCTCATGGAGCCAGGCTCAGCTTTGAGATTTACATGCAGGACTCTTAAGAGTCAACAGAAAGCACATAACAGATCTGCAGGATGAAAGCACTGTGTTGCAAATCTGCTCACTTTGTTCAAAACAAAATTTACTCACTCAGGTACTTAGTGCTTAAAGACTGGATTGAGAAGCTGTGAACTTAAAGACTGCCTTTGGTTGCCCATGATGAAATACAGGTCATAATACAATATAGTAGCAAGGGACAAAGAATTAAGATACCATATTTATATAGTATTACCATTTAACAGCATAATGAGGCACAAGCCTTAAAGCTAAAATATGAAATCAGGCCAAAAAATGGACAGAAAGGAACTTAAACCACTGAGTCTTTGATATCAAGAATACCCACAATAGAGGTCAGATCCCTGATCTCTGATTAACAGTATTTCTCCTGCATCCTTCCACTAACAGCATAAGATTCGATATCTATGTATTCCTTCTTTCCATCAATAGTGTTGACTGTATTCACATTCTTCACATACTGCATTTCTGTGAAAAAGTGCTTTGAAGCTTGCAAAGCATGACAACTTTGTTGCTGTGCTGATCCTTGTTACAATTCTGATGCTTTTAAAAGTTGCTACACTTAAAAACCAGCAAATACCCTAACCTTGATTTACAACTATCTTGTTGCAAGATTAAACCTGTGAAAGGATTCTGCTGTTGTGAGCTGCTATTTACATCCAGAATCTAATGCAGATGACTGAACCACTGAGACCAGCTCCCATTAGATAGTACATCACTGGCATGCAGAACTCCAGTGTTCATAGAATCAAATTCATGTTAACAGCATACCTCAAAGAAGTACACCACAAAAGGCAACAACAGGTTTAAACTGTAGATTTGTCTGGACACTCCTCATGTGGAAAAGCCAGGAAAAGAATACCTTGAGAAGATGCCTTCTTGAACCAAAATGGTTAAAAACAATAGCAAAACCCAAAACAAAACAAAGCAAAGCAATACAGCAGACTGAGCAGAAGGCAACAAGTGCTTCTCCTCTAAAGAAGGTCTTCAGTGTAAAAGGACCCCCTACCCCCATAAGATTGTATTTACCGTGTAAAAGATTAACTACTGTTAGGTTTCTAAGTCCACACACAAACATCCAGGTTGCTAGGTTCTGATATTAAATGAGAGACTATCGATTGCCAATGCATAGTCTAAAGTCTTCTTAAGTAGTATATATATTGTTAAACTTGTGGCACCAAGCACTTGGGTTCTGCTAAGAAATGTGTATAGTAAAACAGAGTACAACATTTAGGATTAAAGGCAGTTTTGTTGTGTGTATTTTACTGGTTCCTACAACTTGTAAACACAGACCCTTAACCTGCATTTTCTAATTAACTGATTATACAGATTAAATATATTTTTATAGTTTAAAGCCTTTTCATTGAAATGTGTGTAAGTCAAACACTTGATATCCTACTGCCCTGTGACTAGTAAAAATCCACAAATATTTCCATGTACTGCAAGTTCTTTAAAAGTCTAATTTGAAATAAAGTGTAGAAACACAGTAGATTGGCGTTACTTGGGTTAGGCACTCCTCACTGCTGCACAAAATGTTTAAATCTTTCTGAAGAGTCACCTCTGTTCCAACCCAGAAAACAAGGGCTGCCAGTAGCCAAGAAATTAAATTTAATGTTACAAAAGAAGGCAAATCAAAAATAGCAAACTACACTTGCATGTGGCAGTTGAACAGGTGAGTGCAAGGTTAAAGAAAAAGTTTAAATCTATGAAAAAATCTAGATTACAATGCTAGATTGATTTCACAGCTTGAATTTGCAGCTGTTCTTTGCTTTTAACTTCCTCCCACTCAAATATATTGACTTCCTTCAAGAAAAGGAGTTCTCTTACACAAAATGTATCATGTTCAAATAAATTTGTATTATTCAGAACAAAACAGTTTTGTTGGCAGAGATTGTGGGTTCGCAGGGACATTTAAGCTTTCATTTAACTGAAAAACAGTCAAGTCTTTGTGTCTACAAATTTTACATTTAATAGTTCCACAAATGTGGCAGAAGTTCATGATGCTGTCTAGGATGTCTTTACCAAATCGTAGACATAAATATGGAAATCATCATCAAACTTGATGAAATAGACAGATGGTTTGGCTTCAACTTGGTGAATGACCATGCCAGTCCGTTTTGAGCCATCTTCTTTGGCATATTCCACTTGTTTGCCTACCAGGCTGTCCACAACTTCACCTGGTTCCCGTTCTGCAGGAGGGGAATCATCTGTAATATGAAAATACAGTGTACTTTGGTAGACATTCATGGATTTTTTTCCAACATACAGAACTGCGGAGCCCTCTTTAAAAGTTAAGAAACAATCACAAGTTTAAAATGCAGAGCATGTCTAAAACAAGTTGTTCAGAGAAGCACCTAACTATTGCCATGCTTCTAGAAAGTCACAGATTTTTTTTTAATACCATCTTCAGTTCTATGAAGTAAAAAATAGCACTTCAATTGGTTAGAAAAGTAAATCTTTTGACATGAAGGTTTGAAGGTTTACACACCAATTACAGAACATGTTTGTAGGATAACTGAATTTAAGTACCCAGCAGAACAAGGTACTAAGTCTCTTTAACAGAAAGGCAGCTATGCTAGAACTCCCTCTTCCCACATGCTTTATCCAAAATGTCAAAGCATACATGCCATTGCAACAGAAACACTTTTCCAAGGTAAGTGTAACCTCCAAAACCAATAATGTTAAAAAGGACTTTCGATTTCACACTGGAATGGATACTGTTGAGAAGTCTAACTATATTATTTGCTTTTCTAGTAAAATCCACCCAGAAGTATTCTTAAGGACACAATTCACATAAAAGATACAGATTCTGGGACAGTAGTTCATAATTCAGAGTGCCTTAGAAACAGAGGTAAGTAGTAGATAGTCTCAGGAAAAAGTACATTAAAAACTTAATTCTTAAATATGGAAAGCATAAGCCTTTTAGCTTATTTTTCTAAGATGGAAGAAAGCAAAGCAGAATTTAAAAAGGAATTGCAAGGCATTTGGAGGTGCCAACTCTGAAAGAGCATGCTTTATTTGTTTCTTTAGAAATAGAGAGGTCACTTTTTCCATTAACATTTGTGGCTCATTTTCTTCAAGTCACAGATATATGTTGCTTTTTGTTAGACTGTAAAAAATCTAAAACCACAGGATTAGTACAGAGGTTATGCAAACAAGTGCCACTTGTTTACTCAGCCATCAGACTATTTATCAGTGCTAGATCTGAAGGAAGACAGTCTCAGAAACTCAATGAATGACTTTTAAATAATATTTATGCAGTGCATTGCATAGCCAAACACTAGTTATCTAATTAATAATTTAAAGCCAAAATTGCCTCTCTGTCAGAGAAGTGCTTTTGAGATGCAGGAGAATACAATATTCTTGACAAACTTTTTCCTTCCTTTTTTTTTGTACTAGCTATCCAAATCTCTTGTACAATACTGATTCTCTGAAAATCCTTCTGTATTTATAGGAAAAAAAACCCCAATAACCTTCACTTCAAAAAAGGCAGAAAAAAATATCCCTCCTATCCTACTGAATTTTTTCCCTGTTTATGTGTTTAAACATGTGAGAGAAAATGAGTTTTCAAAAGATTAGTGCTTCTTTCCTCCAAGAAACTATTCAAAAGCTTTCCGAACTGAAGATGCCTACTCAAACTAAATTAATCTGACTATTTTAGTTAGCCCCAAACCATTATTCTTATAAGAACTACTTCAGGAATACAACTCCTTGAGATGGCTCTCGATTTGTGACACTTCTATAACAAAAAAAACAATATAAGTCTTCTAATTTGTCAGTTTCTGTTAAAAAACAAATCTAAGTGTAATCTCTTCCACAGTAGTATTTATATCTTTATCAAAATTAGGAATTATTACAGAAAAGGATTTTCCAGTATTTATTGCATATTTCACCACTGATTCAAGTATTTCAGAAGTTGTTCAATACAGATGTATTTTCTGTTGTACTGTACTTTGTTATTTTTGATACTTACTAAGATCCTTGTTTGTCAACTCTGTTTTCCATACATGAACCATAAGTCAAACAATAATACAAAGAGAGATGCTGCTTTCCAGAAGAAAAAAGTAACTGGCCTACTTACTGGAATCAGGCATAATGCGGAGGTCACCTTCTTTATAGTCATCTAAGAGTTGGTACATGTACAAGACAGGATCTTTCTCATAGGTAATATAAAACCATGTGTTCATAATAGGAGCACGAGCCAAGACCATCCCCCTCCATTCATCTTTTGAGCCATCCTCTGTCTCAAACATATGTTCCACAGCTTTGCCAATCATTGTGTCTGCCAGGTGGGCATCACTAATTCGAGATGAAGCTGAAATGGCAGCAGTTCATAAGTATGTCCATTCAAAAGTACAGAAATAAGCCTTTGTAAAAAATAATCTTTATCCAGATTCATGTATAAATTTCTTTCAGTTAGTCAATTCACATACAAAACAATCTCTGTTCCAGAGAACTGAAGACCTAAGAACTGCAGAACTTGAAGAATTATTTTAACACCTTAACACTCTTATTGACATTTTCCACCATTGTACACCCCCCCACAATTACTCAAACTATCATAAAAATCACACAGCAGCTGTATTAAGTTATTAATGAAGGTATTCAGTTTGTTTCCCCTTAACCCCATTCTAGCAATTGCTTTTTGCAGTCAGGAAAACCAAGAACTTATTCCATTCTGAAACAAGTAATTACTATGGTAAACTCTGAACTTTACAGTTTGTAAAAACCTTCAATTTAACAATTCAGTGCTAATTATGAAAACCAATAAAGGCTTGTTACTAGTCAAGTTAATTCACTTAGAAAATGCTTTTTTGCCCTTTGTTTGTAATAATACCTAGGGAAAGCACATAAAAAAAACCAAAACCAACCAACCAAACAAACAAAAACAAAAAAAAACAACCAAACACATAATTACTGCCAAACATGCACAAGGACAACATAGCCAGGACATTTCTCAGCTGGCTCAGAATTTAAATTTTAATAGAAATATCAATGTTACATGTACATAAGCTTGTTAGGAATAAGACTCTAAACAAGAAAAAATACAGAATTTACTGTATACCATTTAAAGACAAAAGACAGCACTACATTCTCTGGTATCATCAAATCTTTGTGAAATCAAGAAAAAATAAATAGCATTTACATTTTCTGCCATGTGATGAAAAATAATTTAATAAAATTTAAATGTTCTGACAACATATGCACATATAGGAAAAAAACTTCTTACCAACTCTGTCTGGAAGGACTTCAAGTGCTGAAACTCTTTCATCTTTGTGCAGTTCTAGTCCATACACACAATCAAATCCATCATACTTTATAAGATAGAGAGAGGGATTTACAGGAACTTGATCAAGAACTGTGCCCTTCCATTGTGTTACAGGTCCACTCCCTTCTTTCCAGCCATGCTGTATTCTGCAGCCTACAATGTTTCTTCGAGGCTGAGAAATAGGTTTGCTTGGTCCAACATTGTTTCTATGCTTTCTGTACAGATACAAACATAACATTAAACCAGTACATACTCAGAATTCTACTCCAGACAAGAGTTGTATGCTTTAAGAATGCAATATATTATATTAATAAAAATACATTAAATCATAAGATGTATAGCTTAGTGCACCTTATTCAAATTAGGGTATAAAGCATATTACATTGTACTGGAAAAAGAAAAATAAACACACACTGAAATGTAGTGGGATGCTTTCAACATTTTGTATAAGGTTGCTTTCATAATAGTAGTTCCTAAAACTAGTTTGCTTAAGCCAAAAGAACTATTTTAGCCATTGTACACTGAACATCAATATTAACACTTGTTTGTTAAAACCCTAAGTTGGGTCTCAAAGAGCAATGTTGCCTAACAGTATTATACTTTTGCTACTTTGTTGCTCTCTGCAGAACAGTAAACATAATTCCCTTACCCCAGGAGGAAGAAGTCAGTGGAAACATTAGTGGTAGTTGACTAAAATTCTTCAAAGCATTTGTTTTCCCTAACCTGTGTTGTCACCTGAAGGAAATTTCTCTTCCCTCTGCACTTATAGATATCTTTGACTTCAAAATGTTTTTAAAGACACATAGTAGTGACAATATTCTTCTAACATTCCTTTTTAGTACAGTAGAAGAAAAATTATATGCAAAGGTCACAGCAGTAGAAGAGATACTCTTTAAAGCAGATAATAAATTAAATATACTTTTTACCCTTCCTCAGTTTTTTAATCTAACTTGCATGGAAAGATTCCTTCTGGTGAATATCAGTTGCTCTGATAAGCAGTCATGTAAGCTATTTGACAGTTTCAACCCACTACAACAGTTACACAAGTTTTGTTCTACTCAGTTGAAAAAAGAAACTGACAGTTGGGAATACAGGTGAAGAAACATATGAACATTATGACAGTACATACATAGGTGATAAACATATATTACCTTTATTTTAGTATGTTACAATATGCACACTCATTCCTAAAAATGATATTTAGAGGGTTGCTTGATTAAAATTCTCACGAATGTTAGCTAATTGCAAAGTAAATTTCTGGATTAGTTACCAGTTACAGTACATTTCATTTAAATGGCAATAAAATATACATATCATTAGCATGCTTAAAGTAACATCTAAAAAAAAAAGAAAAATCAGTTGCAGAAAACATTATCCATCCTTAGATTAATGACAGTGACCAAAAAAAAGTCTCCAGGAAAAATGAAAGCTCACAGAGCAGCCCATGTATGACAGATCCAAAAGACACAAATAGCGATTGTATCACTTAAGTCTCATAATTACTCTTGAAGAATAATAAAAACAATATCTAAAAATTAATAATCTAAAGATGTAATCATAACTCTATTAAAAACAAGATGTACAATTCCTTCAACTTGTCCCACCTCCAGAATTTCATTCTCCATGAAAATCTTAGCAGAGTTCCACAGTATCTTTTATCAAATTCAACTTTTGTGATGATTTAACCTTTTCAAGGAGGTCAGTCTGCATTCATAATCTGTGTTGTCAAAGTTAGGAGTATTCTAGAAATGCTAACCTCTTCCAGTTAAGAGGCACTCCCTTGCAGAGTTGGTTCCAATTTTCCACAGAAACTTGAACATATATTCAAATACTAGTTCTTACTCAAGCCATTTTTTTCATTATAATAGTCTCAGTAATATTTTATTATCAAGAAATGAGAGATTTGGTTCCTGGTCACAATGAAAATGAGTTTGTTTTGCATGCAATTAATTTATTTAGTTTTAACAAATCTTAATTCAGTTTTAAGGCATCCTCACAGAATAAAACCAACTGCTATTGAAGCTCAAAACTTAAAGATGAAAAAGGTAAAATACTACTGTTCATGTTTAACCACAGTCAATTTTATGTTCTGCCTATAAAACATAATCACAACATTGAAATTTGTACAATTAAGTGAAAAGCTTCAGTCATTTAAAAAATATGAAAAAAACCTATATAATTAAGTTCAAACTGGTAACTGCCTTTTCAAACACCTTGGAGAGAGTAAAAAGCATTGTAAATGCAGTTACAAATCAAGCAGCAGCTAGGTATACTTGCAGTTCAAGTTTTTCTTTGTCTAAAGGCTGTACTACTGGACAGCCACTTATTCTAATTTGTAGTGGTTAATACAGCAAGAAATATGATTTTCCAACAAGAAATGGCCAAAGAAAAACTATTTTTGTTTGCAACTGAACATATAATACAAAAGAAAACATAGGTTTCTAACTGACTACAAATAACAGAATCGTAGAAAGATCAGCCTTTAAAGATCATCTACATCTACTTCCAATCCTTCTACCATGGGCAGGGACATCTTTAATTAGATCGGGTTACTCAAAGCCTGATCCAACCTGACCTTGAACACTTCCAATGATGGGGCATTCACAGCTACTCTGGGCAATCTGTTCCAGTGCCTCACCAACCTCATTATCAATATTTTTTTCCTTATATTCAATCTAAACCTACCCTCTTTCAGTTTAAAACCATCACCCCTTGTCCTGTCACTACAGGCTCTGTTAACAAGTCGCCCCATCTTTCATACAAGCTCCTTTTATATACTGAAAAGCCACAATAAGGTCCTCCCAGAGCTTTCTCTTCTCCAGGCTGAAGAACCCCAACTCTCTCAGCCTGTCCTCATAGGAGAGTTGTTCCACCCTCTGATCATCTTGGTGGCCCTCCTCTGGAACCTCTCCAGCAGGTCCATGTCTTTCCTGTACTGAGGGCTCCAGAGCTGGAGTCAGTAATCCAGGTGGGGTCTCACCAGAGCAGAGGGGCAGGAATCACCTGCCTCGACTTGCTGGTCGCACTGCTTTTGATGCAGCCCAGGATACAATTGGCTTTCTGCGCTGAAAGTGCACACTGCTGGCTCATGTCCAATTTTTTGTTCTACCATTATTGCCAAGTTCTTCTGTGCAGGGCTGCTCTCAGTCCATTCATCCCCCCCATCTGTGCTGATATTGGGATTGTCCTGACCCATGTGCAGGACCTTGCACTTGGCCTTGTTGAACTTCAGGAGGTTCTCATGGGCCCACTCTGCAACCTGTCTAGGTCCTCTGGATGGCATCCTGTGGGAACAGCAGTTCCAGCTAAAGGGCCTTGGACAGATTATACAGAAGTATGTTTTTTATGAGTGTAAGGAGTGATAGCCCAGGCCAGTGAGAATGATATCTCGGGTCAGAAAACCACCCCCATGTGTATGGTGTGTGAATGTCCTTGGGCCTGGTCTGTGAATGAGTGGGAACATAACTGAAACAGAGATAACATTAGTGTGGTGTGTTTTTAATAACAATTATTGGAAAAACATCTTGTGTAACCTCTTAGTTCAGGCCCATATCTGTAAATTGTCAATGGCTAATAAAGAGGGTCTCAGTCTGGCTCAGCGCTCTGCTCTGTCCGGCTCTGCACTCCTTCCTGAACAAGATCTCTGTCTGTGCATGAATCTTTGTCTGCGTCCTGGTGTGTGTCGTTCCTCATCGCTGCAAGTGGTGCCCCGTATGAGTGTGTGACCCCTGGAGGCTCTTCATCGAGCAGTGTGTTTGGCGGCGAACACACAATCCAACAGGTGAGTAAATTTTGTTTGTGGCCACATTAATCCCTACAGTATAAATAGGGACAAGCCATCCTCATTGAATGAGAGCGCTGCGGGATTGCATTAGTATGGGGCAGGCCGCTTCTCAGGAACATGAATTGTATTTGCAGGTTTTGCTGCAGATATTACATTTTTCTGGGTATCGTACTTCTGAGAAGCAGGTAGCTTCACTCCTGGTATGGGTGAAAGAGAACTGTGCTTGGTTTCCAAGTGATGGGATGTTTGACAGTAAAATTTGGAAACAGGTTGGGGAATATCTACACGCGCAAAAGAATTCAGGTTTTACAGTCCCCGATGGTTTGCATGTAACTTGGAGATTTGTATACTCTGCACTATCACAGTTGCAGTCGGCAGAGTACATTCTGCAAGGGCAAATGGGAGGATGGACAGAAAAACACAAAGGAGCAGGTTGCTACTGATTTGAGTCTTGACAGCACTCATCCTTTTGAGTCAGGCTCTGTAGATCTCGAAAAAGAGTCAGTTTTATATCCATCATTAACGCCATCACAGTTGTGTAAAGATAAAGTAGAAATTTGTGAGGAGCTGGGTCAGAAGTCTAAAACTTTACCCTCAGCACCTCCCTTGCCTGATTTTAATGATGCTTATACAGCGCCCAGTAACCCCTTCATGACTAAGACAGCAGAACACAAAGGGGTGATGCAAAAATGCCGTGAAAAGACTATGGAGCACAGCAATTTTTCTTTTGCCTTTCCAGTTATTTACAAACCACAACAACCACCAGAACATGACGGAATACCTTATACAATGGTTAAGGAGTTAAAAAAATCTGTGCAAGAGAATGGGTTACATAGTCCTTTCACAATGGGAATTACTGAAGGTATTGGTGCCATGTATGTAATGGCTCCATGGGATTGGAAATTGCTTGCTAAAACAATTTTGACACCAGCACAATATTCTGTGTGGCAATTAGAGAATAAAGATCTTGTGACTGAACAGGTCTTGGAAAATTTGTCATCAGAAGCAGGGATAAATCAGGATATGTTGCTAGGAACCGGACAGTATAGCACTCCACAGGCACAGGCTGGGCTTCTGCAGCAGGTTTTTGAACAGGCAACTTGTCTTGCTATTATGGCATGGCATTGGGTCCCAGAGGCAGGGCAGCGCATAAGCTCATTTGCAACAACAAGACAGGGACTGCAGGAGTCTTATATAAACTTCATTGACAGACTGCAAACCGCTATAGCAAGGCAGGTTGAAAATGAAGATGTAGCAAAACTTCTACTGCTTCAACTGGCATATGACAATGCTAACTCTGACTGCCAGGCTGCTTTGTTGTCAGTGAAAGGTAAAGCCACTGATATCATGCAATATGTTAAGGTTTGTCAGAATATACAGACTGAAACATATCAGGCTTCAGTATTAGCAGCCACGTTGTCTCAGCTCAGTGTAAATCAAATGAGTCTTAAGTGCTTTATTTGCGGTAATGAGGGTCATGTCAGTAAACACTGTCCTCAACAGCGCTATATAACACAGCAGTCGTAGATGCCTTCCTTATTAACCTGTTTTCTTTGTAGGTATCTGTTTTAAGAATACTACAGTTTAATAAGTCTTTGCCTGTTATATGGTAGAGTAAGTTCACAGACTGTTAAATCATGAGAATCCGTTGACTCAAAATGTGCGTTTTGTGATAATACAGAAGACCATGAGTAATTTAGTTCCTTGCTGCGTGAACATGATGATAAGATTTTGTGTGTAGTAGCTGTTATTTTTCTTTCTAGCATGCTGGCTTTATTCCAACATTCAGACCTGCGTAACTGTGTGATAGGCTGTGTCTCATCTCGATGTGCTGGATTTGGCTCTTTTGTATGCACACCAGGTAAAGAATCCTGGTTTTGGGATAACAGTTGTAGCACCCCAGATGACACACTAATAAAAGCCTTGCCCAGTCCAGCTCGCTGTGGGGGGGCAGGTGCCGGTTGGGCTCCAGCGCGCACTGACCTGTTTTGTCAGGAGACCCAGCGGTGCCTCTGTCTGGCTGGGCAGTGAGCGGTTCAAAGGTGCAATGCTAAAATTGAGATATTGTCTTGAATAAGTGTAACTGTGATCCATCTGCATATTTGAACTTGGTGTTTGGTTTTCATATCTGAGCTCAGTATTTTAATTTGCATATTTCTATTTGGTACCAAAAGAATTTTGTTTGGGGAGATAATTACAAAATGGGAACCGGTTCTGCTGCTAAAATTCCACCTTGCTCCCCCTTAGGATGCATCCTTACACCTTAGAGTAATTGTTCATATTGTTATCTGATAATTTTGAGACCAGAAAAGAATTGTTGTTAAACTCTGATTCACATTGAATTTGTGTATTTGTTGGAGCTATGGGAAAGAAAACTAAATGCTATGATGGATGTGAACTTGGAGGAGGTTGTATTTAAAAGTTGCTAGAATATGACCTGATTTGGATCTAGGAAAATTAAAGTAATGGATTAATGGTTAATATGCTGTTTATTGACATCTGTAAGAAATTGCAAAAGGTACATGGGGCTGAGGAATGTAACTATTGTCCAGCTAATTAGAATTGTATATAGAGTGTATTATGGCTGGAATGAAATGGGAAAATAAAAAAGCAAAATATCCCAGGCCTGTGCTGTACTGTTTGAACATAAATTTCAGGCCTGGATCAAGCTGCTAGATAAACTCAGCTCCCTGGCAGCTCCCAGGCAGCTCCCACTTAGCACCAGCAATTAATGCCACCTGTGTGGCCTTGCCTGTATCTGAACTGCAGCAAGAGGAGAAAGAAAAAGAAAAAAAAATGGAAAAACATGGCCTCCCACTTTCAAGGCAGTGAAAGGGGGGTTTTCTCTCCCCCCACTGCAGTGATGTTGTAATACTGAATGGAGCAGTCTGAGGGTGAAATTTAAAGGCATCCCTAGCAGATCCATAGTTCTAATGAAACTGGGAAATTAAACAAAAATTTGTTAATGGACTTATTCTGTGGTAACTGGTTGTAAAAGACTTCTTAGTAGATTCACCGTGCTAGTTTTTGAGGTCATGGGAAAGAAAGAAAAAGAAAGAGAAAGAGAGAGAGAAAGAGAGAGAGAAAGAGAGAGAGAAAGAGAGAGAGAAAGAGAGAGAGAAAGAGAGAGAGAAAGAGAGAAAGAGAGAAAGAGAGAAAGAGAGAAAGAAAGAAAGAAAGAAAGAAAGAAAGAAAGAAAGAAAGAAAGAAAGAAAGAAAGAAAGACCATTTTTTGAGACCAACAGAATGCCAAATTTGGAACAAAGTTTTAATACATGAATTCTTGTAGTTGCCAGAAAGCCCTGTACCTCTCTTGGGTCAGGATTCGTTAAGTAAATTGTAAGCTCAAATAATGTTTTCTGAGAATTCTCTTTAGTTGCATGTCCTACAAGAAGCTGCTTGGATGGTGCAGATCTGCTTGTGCAAGTGAGAAATCTCCAAGGAAATTTCAAATGCTGTATTTCCACTGGTATTAACAGCCAATGTTTTGATACAGCAAATACTACATTGATAGAACTGAAACAGGACTTTGTTCTGGTAAGGAAAAACAATATCCAATAAACATGAAGGCCAAAATGGGCTCACAGCTAATGCCATTTAGCAGACTGCTGTTATATATGTCTCATCTTTTGGTCATTTGAAATATGTACATGTTTCTATAGATACTTTTTCAGGTATGCTTTGTGCATCTGCGCATACGAGTGAGAAAAGCAGAGATGTTCAGCATCACTGGACCCGCTGTTTTGCTGTGCTGGGAGTGCCACAACAGATAAAAAATGACAACAGTCCTGGATACACTGCTAGATCCACGCAATATTTTTTACAGCAGTGGGGTGTTTCGCATGTCACAGGTATTCCACATTTTCCCACTGGACAGGTTATCATTGAACGAGCACATTCCACACTGAAACAGATGTTATTAAAACTATGCCTCCCTCCTCTATCGCAGCAGTGGAAAAACACTTCTGTGTTCCAGATTCACTGTCTCAGAGACCAAAGGTTTTGTACTGGGATCCCCTATACAGCAGTCAGTGGCAAGGGCCTGTAGAGTTAATCACCTGGGGAAGGGGATATGTGTGTGTTCTTATTCCAACAGGACTGAAGTGGCTTCCTGCAAAATATGTTAAACCTGACTATGAGTTGGACAAACGACGCAGGACCTAATGCCAGAGATACAGCATCTGTCCCTGCAGCAGAGGGCAACAAAGAAACAGAAGAGACCAAAGGAAGAGGCACTAGCATATCAGAATGATACAGCTTTACACTATATGGACTGGGGACTAACTGGTGAAAAAACTTTCAATGGATTTGTTTTCCTTATTAGTATGGCTAACCAGCTTTCTCCAATATTTGTTAATAACTGTAATTGTTGTAATTTGCATTATTCTATTCTACAGTAGGTTGTTTTGTAATGATAATGTATAACAGGAAAATGACACATGAGGTATGATGATCCACAGTGGGCATTCAAACTCACCAACAGAATGCCCCCTTTTGACTTTGGAGGCAAGAGGTGACTGCACCACCACTCCAAAGTAGCCTGTCAGATGACTGCGGTCACAGGCTGGATTGTGTGGCAGTTGCACATTCCCCTGAAATCTGGAGCCTTCAATGAGGAGGTTGATGGCTCTTTAGCACCTTTTGTGTCCCACTGTGCCTGTCTCAAAGTACACACCTAGGGTGGTACCAAGGTGCTGTCAGTCACATCCTCCCCTGCAGAGTGACTTCACCTCTACCAGCTGGCGGGGCAGGAGGGGTGGGACCCTTGGTCAATTGACAGGGTCCTCAACAAAGGAGGTGCCCAGAGTAGCTTCGAAGCTTCTGAACTATGTTGTAATGCCCACAGCCACATCTGACCAGACTATAAAATGGGGTTCCCGCCGAAGATGCCCTTTGAGTGGTCTTCTCGGAGCTGCAGGTCTGTGAACTGGAGCCCTTTCCTTAGACAGGAACACTGTTTAAGGAGACTTCCTGGGACTGAGAGCGCCTCACCTCCTCATTTGGGTGAGTGATTATTTACTGGATATATCCTTGAATGAGACTTCGCCTAACCCAGGTGAGTGATTATTTCTTGTGAGTACCCTGAAGTAAGAGGCCTCTAGTTTTGTTTCTAGTGAGTGACTATGTGCACGTTGTGGATCCTCATTATTCTTATGTTATTGTATTCAAATAATCTCCTTAGCTGATATCTGAACCAGTATTTTATGTTATTGGAGTGCTAAATATGTGTAATATCATTGAAATGAAATTATAATGTTTATGAGCGAAATCAAGAAAAACAACACCTCCAAAGAGCAGTCTCAACTAATGTGCAAGACCTGATTTAGCATTTAGCCAGTGCCCTGCAAAACAATTGCATAATTTGCAAGAATTAGCACTGCAAGACATAATGGCTAACATTATCTGATAGCATAAAGTGATTACACTCAAAAACTTGGTTTTCAGGTCTCAATCTGCATATATGGGGTTTTGTGGGAATTAGATGTGCTCGTGTAATGTTTTTTCTTGTAGTCTTCCGAATCATCTGGAGAATTATACAGAATGCAAAGAAGAATAAAGCCAGAGTCCTTGCTGCGCTCACTGTGAACCAGATGTTCAAAAACAAAAAAGGGGGAGATGTGGAAACAGCAGTTCCAGCTAAAGGGCCTTGGACAGATTATACAGAAGTATGTTTTTTATGAGTGTAAGGAGTGATAGCCCAGGCCAGTGAGAATGATATCTCGGGTCAGAAAACCACCCCCATGTGTATGGTGTGTGAATGTCCTTGGGCCTGGTCTGTGAATGAGTGGGAACATAACTGAAACAGAGATAACATTAGTGTGGTGTGTTTTTAATAACAATTATTGGAAAAACATCTTGTGTAACCTCTTAGTCCAGGCCCATATCTGTAAATCCTATAAATTGTCAATGGCTAATAAAGAAGGCCTCAGCCTGGCTCAGCACTCTGCTCTGCCCGGCTCTGTGCTCCTTCCTGAACAAGATCTCTGTCTGTGCGTGAATCTTTGCATCCCGGTGTGCATCGTTTCTAATCGCCACAGCATCCTGTCCCTCAAAAGCGTATCAACTGCACCACCCAGCTTGGCGTCGTCCATCTAACAGTCCATCTGTCAAACCCACCTCTCTCCAATTTAGAGGTAAGAATGTTGGGGGGGACCATTTCAAAAGCATAACAGAAATCCAGGTAGATGACATCAGTTGCTCTTCCCTTGTCCACTGATGCAGCCACTCCATTGTAGAAGGCCACTAGATTAGTCAGGCATGATTTGCCCTTTATGAAGTCATCTTGGCTGTCTCAAATCACCTCCCTGCCTTCCATATATTTTGACATGTCTTCCATGAGAATCTGCTCCATGATCTTATCAGGCACAGAGGTGAGGCTGACTGGTTGGTAGTTTCCAGGGTCCTCCTTATTATCCTTTTTCAAAATGAGTGTGATAATATAAAAAAACGGGTGTGTACCAGTATACTTCCATGTAAGACAATAGGAACTTACTCAAACCAATTTCTATATCAATAGTATGTTGTTTCTGTGATAAGCAGAATAACATATATGCACATAACCTTTTGAGATGCTATAATCAGAATACACAAAATGTTTCCCTTCTGTTTTATCAGATTAAATTTAAAATTCCACAAAATTTTCTTCTTAAAGACTAGAATAACATTTCATTCACCTAGATGTTCAATATTTCAACTGCCCTACATATATAAAACACACAGAGCCAAGAAAATCAGATAATACCAAGTCCTAAAATTAGTTCTTGATGCATTAGTTAGGCCCTCATTGTAAATGGACCTTCAACTGCAGTAAGTTTCAGATACTCTCATTTCATAGCAAACATAGAATGATTTAGGCTGGAAAACACCCTTAAGATCATCAAGTCCAACCATAAACCTAACACTGCCAAGTCCACCACTCAACTATATCAGTAAGCACCAAGTCTACATATCTTTTAAATTCCTCCAGGGATGGTGACTCCACCACTTCTCTGGGCAGCCTGTTCCAATGCCTGACAAACCGTTCCAGGAAGAAACTTTTCCTAATATCCAATCTAAACCTCCCCCGGTGCAACTTGAGGCCATTTCCTCTCATACTATGACTCGATACTTGTGAAAAGAGACTGAAACCCTCCATCCTACAACCTCTTTTCAGGCAGTTGCAGAGAGTGCTAAGGTCTCCCCTCAGCCTCCTGTTCTCCAGAACAAACAACCCCAGGTCCTTACCACTCCCCATCACACTTATGCTCCAGCTCTTTCCCCAGCTCCGTTCCCTTCTCTGAACTTGCTCCAGCACCTCAAGGTCTTTCTTGTCATGAGGGGCCCAGAACAGACCCCAGGATTCGAGGTGCAGCCTCACCAGTGATGAATACAAGGGGATGATCACTTCCCTAGTCCTGCTGGCCACGCTATTCCTGATACAAGCCAGGATTCTGTTGGCCTTTTTGGCCACCTGGGCACATGCTGGCTCATATTCAGCCAACTGTTGACCAACACCCCAGGTCCCTTTCCTCCAGGCAGCTTTCCAGCCACTCTTCCCCAAGCCAGGAGCATTCATGGGGTTGTTGTGACCCAAGTGCAGGACCCGGCGTTTGGCCTTGCTAAATATCATACAATTGGCTTCAGCCCAATGATCCAGCTGGTCCAGATCCATCTGTAGAGCCTTCCTACCCTCAAGCAGATCAATACTCCCACCCAATTTGGTGTCATCTGCAAACTTACTGAGGGTGCAATCGATCCCCTCATCCATATCATTGATAAAGAGATTAAACAGAACTGGCCCCAATACTGAGCCCTGGGGAACACCACTCGTGACCGGCCACCAACTGGATTTGGCTCCATTCACCACAACTCTTTGGGCCCGGCCCTCCAGCCAGTTCTATGTCCATTGCAGATACACCATCCAGGCCATGAGCTGCAGCTTCTCCAGGAGAATGCTGTGGGATACGGTGTCAAAGGCTTTATTGAAGTCCAGGTACACAACATCCACAGCCTTTCCCTCATCCACTAAGCAGGTCACCTTGTCATAGAAGGACATCAGGCTGGTCAAGCAGGACCTGCCTTTCATAAACCCATGCTGACTGGGCCTGATTGCCTGGCTGTCCTGTACATGCCATGTGATGGCACTCAGGATGATCTGCTCCATGACCTTCCCTGGCACCAAGGTCAGACTGACAGGCCTGTAGTTCTCCAGATCCTCCTTCCAGCCCTTCTTCTTAGATGGGTGTCACATTTGCCAGCTTCCAGTCAACTGAGACCTCCCCAGTCAGCCAGGACTGATGATAAGTAATTGAAAGTGGCTTAGTGATCACCTCTGCCAGCTCCCTCAGCACCGTCAGATGGATCCCATCTGGCCCCACAGACGTGTGTGTGTCCAAGTGGTGTAGCAGGTCACCAACCATTTCCCCTTGGATTATTGGGGCTTCATTCTGCTCCCCATCCCTGTCTTCCAGCTCAGGGGGCTGGGTACTCCGAGAACAATTAAAGACTGAGGCAAAGAAGGCATTAAGTACGTCAGCCTTTTCCTCATACCCAATCATTATGTTTCCTTCCACATCCAATAAAGGGTAGAGATTCTCCTTAGCCTTACTTTTGTTGCTAATGTGTTTATAGAAACATTTTAAATTCTCTTTTGTGGCAGTAGCCAGATTGAGCTCTAGTTGGGCTTTGGCTCTTCTAATTTTCCCCCTGTATAACCTCACGACATCCTTGCAGTCCTCCTGAGTTACCTGCCCCTTCTTCCAAAGGTCATAAACTCTTTTTTTTCCTGAGTTCCAGCCAAAGCTCTCTGTTCAGCCAGACCCATCTTCTTCCCTGACAGCTTGTCTTTCAGCACACAGGGAAAGCCTGCTCCTGCACCTTTTAAAATTCCATACTTGGAGAATGTCCAGCCTTCCTGGACTCCTTTGCCCTTCAGGACTGCCTCCCAAGGGACTCTGTCAACCAGGCCCCTAAACAGGACAAAGTCTGACCTTCAAAAGTCCAAGGCAGAAGCTCTGGAAAGGCCCCTCCTTACTTCTCCAAGAACAGAAAACTCGATCATTTCATGATCGCTATGCCCAAGGCGACCTCCAACTGACACATCACCCACAAGTCCTTCTTTGTTCACAAATAACAGGTCCAGTGGGGCTCCTTCCCTGGTAGGCTCACTGACCAGCTGTGCCAGGAATTGTCTTCCATGCACTGCAGGAGCCTCCTAGACTGGTTTTCTCTGCTGTGCTGTATTTCCAGCAGACATCTAGTAAGTTGCAGTCCCTCATGAGAAGAAGAGCTAGCGATCGGGAGACTTCTCCCAGCTGCCTGCAGAATATTTCATCTGCCTCTTCATCCTGGTTGGGTGGTCTCTAACAGACCCCCACCAGTATGTCTGCCTTGTCCTTCCCCCTGATTCTTACCCACAAATGCACCACCCTATCTTCACCCTCATCAAGCTCCAGACAATCAAACCACTCCCTAACATACAGGGCTACCCCACCTCCTCTCCTTACTTGCCTATCTCTTCTGAAGAGTTTATAGCCGTCCATTGCAGCACTCCAGTGGTGCGAGTCATCCCACCATGTTTCCGTGATGGCAACTATATCATAGTTTTTCTGCTGCACAATGGCTTCCAGCTCCTCCTGTTTGTTGCCCGTGCTGCGTGCATTGGTATAGGTGCACTTCAGCCGGGCTACTGATCCTGCCACCTTTTTTGGAGGAGAAGCTCTAATTCCTATGTGACCATTCTCAGGTGCTTCCACGCTTTCAAACACATCAACAACCCTTGCATCTTTGCTGCTGCGTGGATGTCCATATCTGGGAAATTTGGATCAAGATTGAAGAAAGACTTGTCTGAGTAAGACCCCTTGCGTCTTTGGCATAGACTGCTTCAGGAGAGGGTACTTCAAGGACCCAAAGGGTTACCGACGGACTTTTGGTGTAGCCACCACGAACACATAGAAGGTTAAAAAGTCATCTGTCTTGTCTGATCTCTGCATCCCAGAGTCCTGAGGGAACTGGCTGCTGTAGTTGCCAAGCCACGCTCCATGATATTTGAGAAGTCCTGGCAGTCATGTAAAGTCTCTCGTGACTGGAAAAAGGGAAACGTTGCACCCATTTTCAGAAAGAGTAGAAAGGTGGACCCCGGGAAATACCAACCTGTCAGCCTCACCTCTGTGCCTGGGAAGATCATGGAACAGATCCTCCTAGAAGCTATGATAAGGCACATGGAGGACAGGAAGGTGACTGGATACAGCCAGCATGGCTGCACCAAGGGCAAGTCCTGCCTGACCAAAATAGTGGCCTTCTATGATGGAGTAACTATATCAGTGGACAAAGGAAGAGCTATAGATGTCATCTATCTGGACTTCTGTAAAGCCTTTGACGTGGTCCCCCACAACACCCTTCTCTCTAAATTGGAGAGATATGGATTTGATGGGTGGACTGTTCAGTGAGTGGCCTTTGCTGACATGCCACTCCCTGTTTTCCTGCCCTATTTGCTTGTGTTCCTGGTCACTGGTGCTCCCCAGGGGCTTCTTTTATGTGTGGGGGGGCTTGGTCACCTGGCTCCACCCAGATCCCATCAGCTGCTGTCACATGAGCTGCAGGCTTCTAGCAGGTCTCTTGGCTCCCCTGAGGTTCCCTGGATTGGGAAACCCCTCTGTGCACCATGATAGAGCACTCTGCCAGGACTGGGGCTGCTTGCCTCAGCAACTGAGTATTTTTCTTGAAGGCATTAAGCTCATAAGTAAATTCTTGTTCCATTAAAAGGTTTTATTAGCAGAACCAGATCATGGAAATTTCAAATAAATTTTTAAAATAGTATAAATGAAGTAGAGTAGCAATGGTCAGTATAATTTCTATATTTCATGGTGCCATTTAGAAAAGTTATTAAAAATAGGGCCCAAATTAGAATTTCGATCTTACTACAGACTGTCACTAGCAGGGGATATCTTATGATCAGATAATTGTTATAAACTATTTTTCCTTGATATTCAGACTATGATGCACATTACTAAAGACAGAACTTTTAAAGTACTTTCTGTACTCCTTCAAAACTTATAATTCAGTTGTGAAACTAATTTTCTTAGGATGATAAGTTTATTTGGTATACATGGCAAGTTTTTGGTAGCAGACACATACAATGCAACACCTGCAGGGGTGTCCTCCATGATAAGCTGACCTGTGCCAGACATAGCTGGTTCCAGCTGGCTTGGCAGTCGTCCTAATTAAAAGTTAAAAAGTAAGATAAAATAAATATTTCACAACACGGGGCTTTGAGCAAGCTTAATCAGGTAAGAGATAGCAGAGCCATCTGGAACAGAGATAAGGAAACAGACAGACCTTGAGCTGGGGGCTCAAGGAAACCTCCCTCCCTCATGAGCTCAGAGATATCACAAGATTTGCCCAGCTTGTGTCCCTTAGATGAACTTTTCTCAATATAATCTTATTATAATGTCAAAACCCATACCTCCAGCAATAAAGCCCTTGGCCTAAGCAAAGACCCCCACACACTGAGCATGCGCTGTAAATTTAAAACACGCTGTACCTTTAAGTGAAGCCAGGCATTACAAGAACCAATGGTAACGAGGGTGATCAAGCCTAACTGTGAAAAGTTACTGATAACTGTTGCTTGGAATATATGTTAACTGTGTGACAGCCAAGAGGGGTGCTAGCTTTGTGGAGTTACCACCTAGCACCCATCTCTGAACAGACATGGAATAAACAAATATCTTGACTCTGTTATTTGTCACTTTGCACACCGGGTAAAAGAACCCTGATTTTGGGACAACTGCCCCAGCAGGCCAAAGTTGAGCCAATCAGCGAAGCTGGTGGCACCTTTGTGAAAACATATTTAAGAAAGGGCAAAATAACACTGGACAGGCAGAGAAGGAGGGGGAATTTTTTTTTTTTTAAAGTGTGAGAAACAGCAGAGAGAACACCAATTAAAAAAAGGAGGCATTCAATGGTGCTAGAGCAGATATTCACACTGCAGCCTGTGTATGACCCATGCTGGAACAGTTAGATATTTCCTGAAGGAACTGTGGCCCATGGAGAACCCACGGAGAACATATGCCAGAGCAGTTTTCCTGACAGGATTGTCTCCCCTGGAAGAGCTCATGCTGGAGGAGGTTTTCCTGACAGGAACTGTGGCCTGTAGAGAACCCATGCCAAAGCAGGGAGAAAGTAAGTACAAGGTGGAAGGAGCAGCAGAGAGCAACCATTATGTACAGACTGTAAACTACCTTCCCTACTTTCCCCTGTACCACCCTGGGGGTGGTGAGTGGCAGAGGAGTCTGGAGTGAAGGAGTGAAGCTGAGCATAAGAAAGGGGGGAGGAAAGATGTTTTAATGTTTGTCTTCCTGTTTCTTACCACCTGAATCTATTCTAATTGGCAAGAAATTAATTTTCCCCAAGTCAAGCCTGTTTTGCCTGTGATGGTAACTGGTAAGCAATGTCCCTGTCTTCATCCCATGAGCTTTTTCATCTTATTTCCCCCCCTGCCCCACTGAGGAGAGGGAGTGAGTGGGTGGGTGGGAGTTTGGCCCATAACCAAGTATAACCCACCACATCAAGTTAAAGTGTGATCAGAAATTCACAAGGAATAAGTACAGTGGTAGTTAAACTGCAGATAAAACCTCCACCTCAAAGTCCTTGAACTGCCATTTATGAGTAACTTGGAGAGCATAAGGAAGATTTTATACTTATGCTGTTCTGTGCGCTCTTCCCTTACACATCAAGGGTGGAAAAGATGAGAGTCAAGAGACTACTGACTGATCTGACACAAACAGGGTCAGTTTCATGTTCACAAAGATCATCACTACTCATTGACACTGACATAGTACTCAGAAGAACTGCCCTTTTGCAGCTGACCTATAACCATGGGATCTCCTTCCAAAAGGATCAATGGTTAACTGCCACCCTAGTTAAGAAGAGTTCAGAAGACTAATCCACACATTTTATCACTTCCTCAGTTACTAGACCATGCCCTGTTCCATCCTGTTGGCTCTTCCCTCCCCCATGAACTTCTGAATCTAGTTTAGAATCTCCCCTATGGCCTTCAAGTGCCAAAAGACTTGTTCCTCTTTTTCTTTTAATGAGGAACGTAAAAGTCTTCATAACTAAATTACTGACAAAGTATGTATTACTAATTCATGGTCTGCTGTAACAGCTCATAGTAGTATCAGCATACATTTTAAAATAGTGATTCATATCACACTTGTTTAATATAAACATGTCTACAGTACTACTTACTGTTAATTTCAAAAATGTAAGCAATGAATATCAAATAAAAATAACTCTGTACTAGTCTCTGTCATTCTCAAAGAAATCAGTGAGCAGCACACAAAGTCATCTTGGTTTGGTACAAAATAAAACCCTTACCAAACAATTCTTCAACAGTTAAACTAGGTTAACATTAATATAAAACTCAGTTGGGCACTTAAGTTAAATGTCTCAAAACCATGTGACTTAAGATCATGACTTAATATGCCCCATAAAAGCCTTTATGCTACAAAAATATACAACCTATTTAGGTATTTAAATAAGTGTATATCAACACAACAATAAAGACAAATCTAGCCACCCTCAAGTACAAAAGGCAACCCACCTCTGATAGTCTTCCCATCATATACTCCTTTCTCTGAGCGGTTGAAAAAGAACAAGAGAAATTAAATTTTAACTCTACCTGTCTCTAGACAAATAAATGTTTATCTTTGCCTTGTAAGGAGATAGACAAGACTGAATGGTGAAGAGTTGGTGGAAGGAATTAGAGTAGTTTTACATCAGGTATTGTGCCTGGGAAACAGTTAATATTAATTCAAATGTCAATCACAGAAGATATTTCTGTCAGGCAAATTGCTTTGGATTGATGCATATTGTATATCACCACTATAGGACTTCATACTCAAAATCTAACTAGTAGCATTTTATATCATTTCACCTTTCCCCTGTTTTTTTAGAGTTGACCCGCTCAAGATGCAGCCCAATGCAACATCTATCTCTTAGACACTAAGGTCAATCATGTCTAAGCTATTATCTCTATCTT
Organism: Patagioenas fasciata; assembly: GCF_037038585.1. Taxonomy (NCBI): domain Eukaryota; kingdom Metazoa; phylum Chordata; class Aves; order Columbiformes; family Columbidae; genus Patagioenas; species Patagioenas fasciata. The sequence goes on from NC_092559.1 coordinate 54,739,333, forward strand.
CTCACATTTACTCATAGCAGCATTTAGCTGCTACTACTTCAAAATGTAGTAGACAGAATAATACATGCCATGAATGTACAGGATAAGCATCCCTCACACAAATAACAGCCACCTTATAGAAGTACTTCAGCATGTCCCTTATTTTTTAAAAAAAGGTGAAAAATCCTTTTCAAAAACTAGAGCTCTAATGAATCCTAGAGTACATGTGCCCAATTTCCAACTTGCAACCACTTGTCTCTGAATTATAGAATAAATTGTAGAATTGTATTTACAGGATAATTTATCTCAGAATAACATTCAAAATGATGTTTAGAACACTACCAATGGTGCATTCTTTCCCAGTGTCCTCCCAAAAGAATTAAAGTCTGACTCTACACACATACACTGAATACTACTCCACATGATTTTCAAGAGTAAAATGACTGGAACAATACAGATAAATTTTTAGAACGGTACTTCCAGTTAATGAAAACTATACTTCAGGAAAAATACTAGCAACTTACTTGTGGGAAGTTCTTTTTTTCATCATGCTCGCAGAGACTCCTGCATGACCTACAATATAAATGATGGAATTATTGAACAATAAAGTATATTTATACATAATGTCAAAAAGGTATCTGTCGCGGATGCACTCGACCCCCCGCCCCCAGCCAAACCAGCAGCAGTTTGGTCCAGGCTCCAGAGGAGGGAAGGGCCTGAGCCGCAGCCAGGCCAAGAACTCCTTCCAGGAGACCCACAGGGAAGCAAAAGAGCACACTGAACGCCGGTGGCTTGTGGGAACAGGGAGTCTCGTGCAGACTTTTCCTACTGTATGCGATTTGACTACGAGTCAACCGCTTCATTCTATAAACACGACAGCCTGGATGAGCCCACTTTGAGCTCTCCCTGCTACATAAGTGAGCTGTATGGCAATGGCTTTACTACTCACAGGTCAGTGGATGAGCCCAATTCAAGTCCGATGTTGATCATTTAGCTTAAGTAGATGCACACCAAATGTAATGGATTATTTAGAGATATAAGGTTGTATGATTTTTAGTGTACTCTTTGATTCATGTTACTTGGTAGACTAGATTTGCTAAAATTTTAAGCTTGTATTTACCAAAAGCAACTGCAGACTACACTAAATGCCTGCAAGATAAAGTCCAGCTTGCATTTTGCTGGGAAAAATGGAACTGACTGGGAAAACAATCATCCAAGGCTAATGCGGAGACGTTACAGATATCTGCAAAGCGGGGCCTATTTTGCACTTTGCTGAGAAGAAAGGATTTATCCAGACAAAACGGCACCTTCAAGGATATGGACCAAAACCAATGTCAACAACTGAACAAAACAGAGGCCCACGTGGAGTCAGGTAAAAAGGGTCCAATGGGAAGCAAAGGACCTGGTGGTGAAATTTTGCTATTGGACAGTATCTTGGTGTGAATGGTCTGCAGAGATATAAAAGTTTGTAGTTTTCTATGCTTGGGCAGACCTCTGCACAGGTACCCAGCTTGAGCCAGCCCTTCTGCTATTCTACTCCGTTCCATTTTTTTATTTTCTGAGAATTTTGTTTCCTGAAAGTCTGCTTTGCATGCAGTTATGGGTCTCCTCTGAAAGTTTGCCTTCAGAGCTCTAAGTACAGGCTCCAGAGCGAACGGTTATCAGGGCAAGAAGAATCCCAAACATTTGCATTGCGGCGGACATAAGCCTCACCTGAAAGTTTGCCTCTGGAGCTTCAAAACACAGTCCCTGGAGCAAATGGTTATCAGGGAGGGAAGACGCCTGACAGTTTGCTTTGTGAATGGGTACAGGCGGACCTCTGTGCTGGTACCCAGCTTGAGCCAGCCCTTCTGCTATTCTACTCCGTTCCATTTTTTATTTTCTGAGAATCTTGTCTCCTTAAAGTCTGCTCTGCATATGGTTTGAAAGTTTGCTGCTGGAGTTCTAAAATACAGACTCCAGACCAAATGGTTATCAGGGAAAAAGGAATCCTGACAGCTTGCACCGCGACAGATACGGCCTCGCCTGAAAGTTTGTCTCCGGAGCTCCAAGACACAGACCCATAGAGCGAATGGTTATCAGGGAGGGAGGACACCTGACAGTTTGCTTCGCCAATGGGTACAGGCACCTGGAGAGAAGGTCAGCAGCATTTGGCTTGGTATATCTCCCCCATGCAGTAAATAATAGAGTGAACCTACCACCGAACTCTTTAATGTCACGCTTCTCTTTAAGAAATCTAAACATTGTTCTGCAGCAAGCAGAACCCTAAATTACTTCCCTGTGACAGTATCTTACAGAAGTTTCCTTTTTTAAGTAAAAAAAATTTAAACACTTCATGTTGTGATTGATCAGTGATCTCCTACAATGGAAGGAGGCTCCAAGGAGACAGGCAAGGACTATGTACTCACCAAGTTAAGTGAAGAAGTAGGGAGTGACTGATGACAACTGTTAGAAAAAGCTGAACTTAGCACAAAGGAAATGGAAGGTAATCTTTGTTCTAGATAAATGGTGACAACAGTTAAGGGAATCAAATGTCTGTGTAACTACCCTTGAGTTGATAATAATAATAAGCAGCAAATACATATCTTCCTGAGTTGGCAAGGCCAGAATGGGTGGGTATATATATGGCTCAGCCAAACTGAGGATAAAAACTCAGTATAGCATATACAGTATAAAAACTGTAAAACTAACAGAAAGAACTTTGAAGAGAGTAACAGGCTTGAGCTGGTTTCAACCCAAATATTCCTTCTCAATGACTGGGGATGCCCAGCATTGTGATAGAGACCAGTTAGGAGAATCATATTTGTATTGTGATTCAACTGCATATTGCAACTACTATACTCTGTTAAGTGTAACTTGTACTGTGATTTAAGTAAATGGCTGTATCATTCTGCTAAATCAAAGTCCCGCATAATGTCAAATAACTTCAAAAAAACAAAGTTCATATTAGACATCCAGCCCTCTACATATGGAATATCTAAAAGAACCCAGTCAGTGAGTATTGGATACATGTTATCAGTAAAAAATCCCCCCATGTTGAAGAGAAGCTGCTAAATTAATGTATACTGTAATTAAGTTACAATAAAAGACATACCCATCATTAACCAATTGACATGATAAATGCTTTCTGACCACCTGCAAAATGAGGGGTTATTTTTTGAGTTTTAGATCACAGAATCCCAGAATGTCAGGGGTTGAAGGGCCCTGGAAAGCTCATCCAGTGCAATCCCCCCATGGACAGGAACACCCAGATGAGGTTACACAGGAAGGTGTCCAGGCGGGTTTGAATGTCTGCAGAGAAGGAGACTCCACAACCTCCCTGGGCAGCCTGGGCCAGGCTCTGCCACCCTCACTGAGAAGAAGTTTCTTCTCATATTTAAGTGGAACCTCCTGTGTTCCAGTTCGCAACCATTGCCCCTTGTCCTGTCATTAGTTGTCGCCGAGAAGAGCCTGGCTCCATCCTCCTGACTCTCACCCTTTATATCTGTAAACATTAATGAGGTCACCCCTCAGTCTCCTCTTCTCCAGCTCCAGAGCCCCAGCTCCCTCAGCCTTTCCTCACGCAGGAGATGCTCCACTCCCTTCATCATCTTCATGGCTCTGTGCTGGACTCTCTCCAGCAGTTCCCTGTCCTTCTGGAACTGAGGGGCCACAACTGGACACAATATTCCAGGTGTGGTCTCCCCAGGGCAGAGTAGAGGGGAAGGAGAACCTCTCTGACCTACTGACCACCCCCCTTCTAACCCACCCCAGGTACCATTGGCCTTCCTGGCCACAAGGGCCCAGTGCTGGCTCATGGTCACTCTGCTGTCCCCAGGACCCCCAGGTCCCTTTCCCCTACACTGCTCTCTAATAGGTCATTCCCCAACTTACACTGGAACCTGGGGTTGTTCCTGCCCAGATTCAAGACTCTACACTTGCCCTTGTTCTATTTAATTCAATTTTTCCCTGCCCAACTCTCCAGCCTGTCCAGGTCTCTGGATGGCAGCACAGCTTCCAGTGTCAGCCACTCCTCCCAGCTTGGTGTCATCAGCAAACTTGCTGACAGTCACTCTATTCCCTCATCCAAATCGTTGATAAAGATATTGAATAATACCGGTCCCAGTACTGACCCCTGAGGCACTGCACTGGATCCAGGCCTCAACTGGACTCCGTCCAATTGACCACGACTCTCTGGCTTCTTCCCTTCAGCCAGTTGGCAGTCCACCTCACTACCCGATCATCCAGACCGCACTCCCTCAGTTTAGCAGTGAGGATGCTGTGGGAGACTGTGTCAAATGCCTTACTCAAGTCAAGGTAGACCACATCCACTGCTCTGCCATCATCCATCCATCTTGTTATGTCCTCATAAAAGTCAATGATGTTGGTCAAGCACGACTTCCCCTTGGTGAAGCCATGTTGACTGCCCCTAATGACCCTCTTATCCCTGATATGCCTTGAGATGGCACCAAGGAGAAGTCATTCCATCAGTTTCCCAGGGATGGAGGTGAGGCTGACCAGTCTATAGTTACCTGGGTCCTCCTTCTTGCCCTTTTGGAAGACTGGAGTGACATTTGCTTTCCTCCAGTCCTCAGGCACCTCTCTCATTTCCCAAGACTTGGCAAAGATGATGGAGAACGGTCCAGCAATGACCTCAGCCAGCTCCCTCAGCACCTGTGGGTGCATCCCATCCGGACCCATGGATTTATGGATGTCCAGATTGCCTAACTGCTCCCTAACCCAGTCCTCATCAACCCAGGCAAACTCCTCCATTGTCCTGACTGCCTCTGTGTCCTCAGCGGTACGGGGCTCCTCAGGACAGCCTCCAGCAGCGCAGACAGAGACAAAGAAGGCGTTCAGTAACTCTGCCTTCTCCGTATCTTCTGTCACCAGGGCACCCACCTCGTTCATCAGTGGGCCTACATTGCCTCTGGTGTGAGTTTTATCTGCCACGTATTGGAAAAAGCTCTTCCTGTTGTCCTTGACCCCTCTCGCCAGGTTTAATTCTAAGGAGGCTTTAGCTTTCCTAGTTGCCTCCCCACACCCTCTGATAACAGCCTGATATTCTCCCCAAGTGGGGAGCATACCCAGCAGTCCCTGTTTAACCACGCAGGTCTCCTGGCTCCCTTCCTTGACTTCCTATGTGTTGGGATGCTCTGATCTTGTGCCTGGTAGAAGCAGTCCCTGAACACTAACCAACTATCTTGGGCCCCTTGACCTTCAAGCAGCCTTGCCCATGGGATTTCCCCTAGCAATTGCTTGAAAAGGCCAAAGTTGGCCCTGCTGAAGTCCAGGGTCGCAATTCTGCTTGCTATCCTGCTCCTGCCACAGGAGATCCTGAACTCCACCATCTCATGGTCGCTGCAACCAAAGTAGCCCTCAACCTTGACCGCTTCAACCAGACCCTCCTTGTTAGTGAGGATGAGTTCCAGCAGAGCACCTCTCCTAGTCGGCTCCTCCACCCTTTGCATCAGAAAGTTATCGTCAAGGCACTGGAGGAACCTCCTGGACTGTGGCTGGCCGGCCGAGTAGTCCTTCCAGCAAACATCAGCGAAGTTAAAATCCCCCACCACAACCAGGGCCTGTGACTGTGAGGCTGCTCTCAGCTGCCTGTAGAGGCCTCGTCAACTTCCTCACCCTGATCTGGTGGCCCGTCATAGACACCCACAACAGTATCACCCCTGCCAGCCTGCCCCTTCATTCTCACCCACAGACTCTCAACTCGCTCCTCATCCCTGCCTGGACAGTACTCAATACATTGTAGTTGCTCTCTCACGTAAAGAGCAACTCCACCACCACGCCTGGCTGGCCTGTCTTTCCTGAAAAGGACACAGCCATCCATGACCACATTCCAGTCATGTGAGCTGTCCCACCATGTCTCTGTAATTGCCACCAGATCCTTCTGCATGACAAGAGGGAGACAGAAGATTGCTTAGTTTATATTTAACTAATAATTAATAGATGTATTTTAAGTAAGAAACTAAACAATTATACCTAACATCATCAATTATTTTTTAGTAAAGATGTATTGTATGTCAGAAGTTTCAAAAACTGTAATGCATATGTAATAATTATGTGAATATAAGCAACGCAAGATCATCCAGTCTTTGGAGCACTTATGGAGGATGATCCCCAGCGCTGTCAATAAAGAATGCCACTTAACAGTATAATTGACTCTGCTGTTAAATTTATTTCTTTGTTTCAGTATCTTAAGGTAGTGCTCAGTTTAATATGAAGTTATGGCATTTAGATTAATAATGTGAATACAGCCTACTTACAAGAAGAGATGATTACAAGGTACATGAAGATCCCAGTACAGGAAAGACATGGACCTGTTGGAGAGGGTCCAGAGGAGGGTCACGAATATGGTCAGAAGGCTGGAACAGCTCTGCTATGAGGACAGGGTGACAGAGTTGGGGTTGTTCAGCCTGGAGAAGAGAAAGCTCAGGGGAGAACTTAATGTGGCTTTTCAATATATAAAGGGGTTTATATGAAAGACAGAGAGAGAACTTTTTACCAGGGCCTGTAGTGATAGGACAAAGAGTAATGGCTTTAAATTGAAAGAGGATAGATGTAGATTGGATATAAGGAAGAAATTGTTAATGATTAGGGTGGTGAGACATTGGAACAGGTTGCCTAGAGAAGTTGTGCATGTTCCATCAATGGAAATGTTCAAGGTCAAGCTGGACAGGGATTTGAGCAACCTGATCTAGTGGAAGGTGTCCCTGCCCATGGCAGAGGGGTTGGAACTAGGTGATCTTTAAAGGTCCCTTCCAACCCCTACCATTCTATAATTTTGACAAAATCATTCTAGTACTGACTACAAGGCTATTGGCCATAATATGCATTTGTACTTTGTATTGTCTGAATACATTAATGTCTCAAGAAAATAAAAACTCTTTTAAAACCATCTCAGCTTAAACTGTGTAGCACTTCACATCTTTTGAAACTGTAACAGGAGTTCGCTGAAAAGTGAATATCTCTCCCCCCTATAGCAGGTATAAAAAGGGAGATGGAACAACATGGAATCCTTATTTTTAACATCATTAAGCTTTATCCTTACAGAGTAAAGCAAAATCCAAAATTACTCAATGAATCTGCCTGCCTGAATGTATCTTTATTCAGGCAAATTACCTCAGCAATATAGCTTTTCCAATGTAAAAGCCACAAGAACTCTGTAAGGAATCATTAACAAGGGAATGTTGTTTTTACAAAACTGGGGACCTGGCACCTGACCCTAGCGGGGTGGGGGGGAAGGACTGAGAGACATCAGACTATAAAGCACTTATGGAGAGCACTTATAAGAGCACGTATGGAGGATGATCCCCAGTGTTCCCCAGCGCTGATAAAATAAATGCCTGTTTAACAGTATAATTGACTCTGCTGATCAGTTTATTTCTTCATTTCATAATCTTCAGAGCTCTCCCCTGAACTCCCTCCAGTAATTCCTTGTCCTTCTTAAATTGGGGAGGCCAGAACTGGACACAGTACTCCAGATGGGGCCTCACCAGGGCGGAGTAGAGGGGGAGGATCACCTCCCTCGACCTGCTGGCCACACTCTTCCCAATGCACCCCAGGATACCATTGGCTTTCTTGGCCACAAGGGCACATTGTTGACTCATGGTCAATCTGTCATCAAGCAGAACTCCCAGGTCCTTCTCCACAATGCTGTTTTCCAGCAGGTCTACCCTTAACCTGTACTGGTGCCTGGGGTTATTCCTCCCCAGGTGCAGGACCCTGCACTTGCCCTTGTTGAATTTCATCAGGTTCTTCTCTGCCCACTCCTCCAGCCTGTCCAGGTCTCGCTGGATGGCAGCACAGCCTCTGGTGTGTCAGCCCTTCCTCCCAGTTTGGTATCATCAGCAAACTTGCTGAGGGTACACTCAGTCTCTTCATCCAGGTCATTGATGAGAACAGGTTGAACAGGACTGGACCCAATACTAACCCCTGAGGAACCTCACTAACTACAGGCCTCCAAGCAGACTCTGCACCATTCATCACAACCCTCTGAGCTCTGCCGTCCAGCCAGTTCATGATCCACCTCACTGTGCGCTCCTCCAACCCACACTTCTTGAGCTTGCCTATGAGGATGTTGTGACATAGTGGGAGACAGTGTCAAAAGCCTTGCTGAAGTCATGGTAGACAGATGGCTATCCAGCCAGTCATGCCATCATAGAAGACTATGAGGCTGGTGAATTTATGTTGACTGTTCCTGATAACCTTCTTTTCCTCCACATGTTTGGAGATGACATCCAGAATGAGCTGTTCCATCACCTTTTCAGGGATGGAGGTGAGGCTGATTGGTCTGTAGTTTCCTAGGTCATCCTTCTTGCCGTTTTAAAAGACTGGAGTGACGTCTTTCCTCCAGTCCTCAGGCACCTCTCCTGTTCTCCATGACCTTTCAAACATGATGGAAAGTGGCTTTGCAATAACATCTGCCATCTGTCTCAGTGCTCGTGAGTGGATCCCATCGGAGCCCATGGATTTGTGGGTGTCCAGTTTGCCTAAACTAATGCTTTTAAATTCTAGCCAAAATAACTACAGATATAAAAAAAAAAAAATCATGCAAATGCAGTTTTTATACCTCAAGAAACTGGTTTTACACTTGAAGACTATACTATAAACAGTGTTCTTACCCACAAAATTGCATCAGTAAGTTGTACATATTCTCATCTGTGTAACTGAAGCATGTGAAAGACTATTTTCCTATTAAGTGCTTACACTAAAGCCCAGATATAGCGCAAAAAGGTGGTATAGAATATAACAGAGTATTTTTGTAGTTGGAAGGGACCTACCACGATCATCTAAGTCCAGTTGCCTAACCACTTCAGGACTGACAAAATTAAAGCATGTTATCAAGGGCATTGTCCAAATGCCTCTTAAACACTGACAGGCATGGAGCATCAACCACGCCTCTCTAGGAAGCCTGTTCCAGTCTTTGACCACCTAATCAGTAAATGTCCAGTCTGAACCTCCCCTGGTGCAGCTTCGAACGATTCCCATGTGTCCTGTCACTGGATGCCAGGGAGAAGAGCTCAGCACCTCCCTCTCCACTTCCCCTCCTCAGGAAGCTGTAGCAATGAGCAATGAGTTTGCTCCTCAGCTTCCTTTTCTCCAGACCAGACAAACCCAGAGCCCTCAGTCGCTCCTCATAGGACATGCCTTCCAGCCCTTTCACCAGCTTCATTGCCCTCCTCTGGACGCATTCAAGGACCTTAACATCCTTCTTAAATTGTGGGGCCCAGAGCTGCACACAATACTCAAGGTGAGGCCACAGTGGGATAATCACCTCTTTTGACCAGCTGGTTATGCTGTGTTTAATGCACCCCAGGATGTGGTTTGCACTAAGGTGCCAGGGCACACTGCTGCCTCCTATTGACCCTGATGTCAACCAGCAGCCTCAGATCCCTCTCTGCAGGGCTGCTCTCCAGCCACGCCTCTCCCAGTTTGTACTTGTGTCCAGTGTTACTCTGTCCCAAGTGCAGATTTGTTTTGGTTGGAAAAGACTTTTAAGATCATAGAGTCAACCTGTTAATATAACACTATCAAGTCCACCTCTAAACCATGTCCCTAAGAACCTCATCTGTCTTTTAAACACCTCCAGGGATGGTGACTCAACCACTTCCCTGGGCAGCCTGTTCCAATGCCTGAGAAGGCATTCGACTAGAACTGCCATAAAAAGGAACTATATCATAGTTTTTCTGCTGCACAATGGCTTCCAGCTCCTCCTGTTTGTTGCCCGTGCTGCGTGCATTGGTATAGGTGCACTTCAGCCGGGCTACTGATCCTGCCACCTTTTTTGGAGGAGAAGCTCTAATTCCTATGTGACCATTCTCAGGTGCTTCCATGCTTTCAAACACATCAACAACCCTTGCATCTTGTGCAACTCTGTAATAAACATCTCTGTGTGCTAAATTTGGCTCTTTTGTATGCACACTGGGTAAAGAACCCTGTTTTGGGACAACACAAGGATAACACTACTTGTGCTCCTGATCCTTTAAACAGTCATCTCAAGGCCCTGAAGTCCCTCTTGATTTCCCTCAGATTTCCTGTTGCAACCTCATCACTGCCTACCTTAAAAATCAATAACGGATAATAATCCGAGGGCCATAGCAGGGCAGGAAGTTTACTCTTCACGTGTTTAACCTGAGCCCCAGGGAGGCAGCAGACTTCCCTAAGAAGTGGGCCTTCTGTTCCCCTCAGAAGGGAGTCTCCTATGACAATGACCCATCTTTTTTTCGTTATAGAAGCAGTTTTGACGGAGAGCGTAGACTGATAATTTCTGCGGCACCTCCAACTTAGTGGAATTGTCATCCTCAGTATTGTTTGGTTTCACTTGCAGAGCCTCATAGCTGTTTTGCAAAGGAACCTGGGAAGGTGGGGCAGTCACAGCAGAGACATTCCTGGTGCACTGGTCAGGAACATGCTGCCATCACCCCCTGTCCCTTCAGTCACCACAGTCCGCCATGCAGAGAGAAGGTGGGGAGTCCTTCGTCTCATCACAGTATCACAGTATGTTTGGGATTGGAAGGGACCTCGAAAGATCATCTAGTCCAATCCCCCTGCTGGAGCAGGAACGCCTAGGTGAGGTCGCACAGGAAGGTGTCCGGGCGGGCCTTGAATGTCTCCAGAGTAGGAGACTCCACAACCTCCCTGGGCAGCCTGTTCCAGTGCTCTGTCACCCTCACTGAGAAGAAGTTTTCTCTCAAATTTAAGTGGAACCTCTTGTGTTCCAGCTTGATCCCATTACTCCTTGTCCTATCATTGTTTGCCACTGAGAAGAGCCTGGCTCCATCCTCATGACACACACCCTTTATATATTCATAAACATTAATAAGGTCACCCCTCAGTCTCCTCTTCTCCAAACTAAAGAGCCCCAGCTCCCTCAGCCTTTCCTCACACGGGAGATGCTCCACTCCCTTAATCATCTTTGTTGCCCTACGCTGGACCCTCTCCAGCAGTTCCCTGTCCTTCTGGAACTGAGGGGCCCAGAACTGGACACAATATTCCAGATGGGGTCTCACCAGGGCGGAGTACAGGGGAAGGAGGACCTCTCTCGATTTACTGACCACCCCCCTTCTAATACACGCAAGGATGCCATTGGCCTTCCTGGCCACAAGGGCACAGTGCTGGCTCATGGTCACCCTGCTCTCCACCAGGACTCCCAGGTCCCTTTCCCCTACACTGCTCTCTAATATGTAATTTCCCAACCTATACTGGAACCTGGGGTTGTTCCTGCCCAGATGCAGGACTCTACACTTGCCCTTGTTAAATTTCATCAGGTTATTCCCCGCCCAACTCTCCAGCCTGTCCAGGTCTCTGGATGGCAGCACAGCTTCCAGTGTCAGCCACTCCTGCCAGCTTAGTGTCATCAGTAAACTTGCTGACAGTGCACTCAATTCCCTCGTCCAAATTGTTAATGAATATATTGAATAACATTGGCCCCAGAACTGACCCCTGAGGCACTGCACTAGATACTGGCCTCCAACTGGACTCCGCACCATTGACCACCACTCTCTGGCTTCTCTCTTTAAGCCAGTTTGCAACCCACCTCACTACTCTGTTGTCCAGACCACACCTCCTCAATTTAGCTGTGAGGATGCTGTGGGAGACTGTGTCAAAGGCTTTACTGAAGTCAAGGTAGACCACGTCCACCGCTCTGCCATCATCCATCCACCTTGTTACATTCTCATAAAAGGCTATGAGGTTGGTCAAGCATGACTTCCCCTTGGTGAAGCCATGCTCACTGCCCCTAATGACCCTCTTATCCCTGATATGCCTTGCGATGACACCAAGGATAAGCTGTTCCATCACTTTCCCAGGGACAGAGGTGAGGCTGACCGGTCTATAATTACCCGGGTCCAGCAATGACCTCAGCCAACTCCCTCAGCACCCGCGGGTGCATCCCTTCCAGACCCATGGACTTATGGATGTCCAGACTATTTAATTGCTCCCTAACCCAGTCCTCATCGCCTAAAGCAAACTCCTCTATTGACCTGGCTTCATCCGGGGTCTCAGGGGTACAGGGCTCCCCAGGACAGCATCCAGCAGAGTAGACAGAGACAAAGAAGGCATTCAGCAATTCTGCCTTCTCTGTGTCTTCTGCCACCAGGGCACCCACCTCATTCATCAGTGGGCCTACATTGCCTCTGGTATTAGTTTTATCTGCTATGTATTTGAAAAAGTTCTTTTTGCTGTCCTTGACCCCTCTCGCCAGCTGTAATTCTAAGGAGGCCTTGGCTATCCTAGCTGCCTTCCTACATCCTCTAACAGCAGCCTTATATTCCTCCCAAGTGGCCAGCCCCTGCTTCCATGACCTGTAAACTCTCCTCTTCTGCTTGAGCATACCCAACAGATCCCTATTCAACCACACAGGCCTCCTGGCTCCCTTCCTCGACTTCCTGCGTGTGGGGATGCTCTGATCCTGAGCGTGGAAGAAGCAATCTCTGAATGCAATCCAGCTCTCTTGGGCCCCTTTTCCTTCAAGCAGTCTTGCCCATGGGATTTCCCCCAGCAATTGCTTGAAAAGGCCAAAGTTGGCCCTGCTGAAGTCCAGGGTTGCAATTCTACTTGCTATTCTGTTCCTGCCACACGAGATGCTGAACTCCGCCATCTCGTGGTCACTGCAACCCAGGCAGCCCTCAACCTTTACTGCTTCCACCAGACCCTCCTTGTTAGTGAGGATGAGATCCAGCAGTGCACCTCTCCTAGTCCGCTCCTCCACCATCTGCATGAGGAAGTTATCATCAACGCACTGGAGGAACCTCCTGGACTGTGGCTGGCTGGCTGAATGCTCCTTCCAGCAAACATCAGGGAAGTTAAAATCCCCCACCACAACCAGGGCCTGTGACTGTGAGGCCACTCTCAGCTGCCCATAGAAGGCCTCATCAACTTCCTCAGCCTGATCTGGTGGCCTGTAATAGACACCTACAACAGTGTCACCCCTGCCAGCCTGCCCCTTAATTCTGACCCATACACTCTCAACTCGTTCCTCATCCACTCCTGGGCAGAATTTAGTACATTGCAGTTGCTCTCTCACATAGAGAGCAACTCCACCACCACGCCTGGCTGGCCTGTCTTTCCTGAAAAGGGCGTAGCCATCCATGACCACATTCCAGTCATGTGAACTGTCCCACCACGTTTCTGTAATTGCCACCAGATCATAATCTCCCGACCGAACATAGGATTCTAACTCCTCCTGCTTATTCCCCATGCTGCGCGCATTGGTGTGCAGGCATTTCAGGGAGCGAGCAGAGCACACCAGTTTCTCCCTAGGGGCATAGGAGGCCACCCAGTCCTCATCCGTTTTAGAATGCTGTCGCACTGGGACAAGCCCAGCTACAACCCCATTCCCCTTCGAGCCCAGCTAATTCCTGCCCCAGCATCCTTTTGCCCCTGCGAGATAAGCCTTTCCCGCGTAACACTGTCCAGACTGGAGTCTTATAAAACCAGCCATTATCAAAAAATCCAAAGCCCTGCCTGTAGCACCAGTCTTGGAGCCAACCATTTAGAGACTGAATTTTCCCATTCCATCTCACATCGTCACTTGAAGATGGAAGGAGTGAAGAGAAGATCACTTGAGCCCCTGAGTCTTTCACCATCCTTCCCAAGACCTTGAAATCGTTCTTCATTCCCCTCAGACTACGGGAAGCAGCTTCCTCCCCATCTGTCTGGAAGACCAGCAGCGGGCAGTAGTCTGTCGAATGCACCAGTCTGGGGAGCTCTCTAGCGGTATCCTTGATTCGGGCTCCAGGTAGACTACGAACTTCCCTAAGATGAGGGTCAACTCTGCATATTGGGCCCTCTGTTCCTTTCAGAAGGGAATTTCCTATTACAATCACCCTTCTTTCTTTCTTATCAGAGGTAGTCTTCAGTTGTGTAGTCAACCGCCTCTTCCTATGTGATCTTGTAGGCAGGCTTGGCACCACCTCCTCACCTACCTCTTCTTCAAGATCTAGGGCCTCATACCTATTATGGAGGGGCACCTGGGGAGGCAAAGCAGGCAGGGAGGGGGGCTGCCCGTGATGCCGAACTGGAATACGCTTCCAACTTTCATCGTCTTTTAGGTCCCCTTCCTCTGCCCAACAGCGACAAGGGTGGGGCTGTCTCAGGACTTCCGCCTCTGTCCGAGAGTGCAGGAGGTCCATCTCCTTTTGGGGGGTACCTCCCTGGGGCCTTTCCGACTGGCACGTCAGGGTGCTACTCCACCAGTTGATCTCCCTTTCGCACTCCCTGATGGACCTCAGCATCTCAACCTCCTCCTTAAGTTCCACAATCATGTCGAGCAGATCTTGCACCTGCTCACACCTCACACAGGTGGAGTGCTGGCCTCCCTCCCCCGGCAGCAGAAGACTCTGGCACTCCCTGCAGACAGAGACCTGAACAGCCACCGTTCGGGACAGAACCTCAGTCTGCTTTGCCACAGTTTTTTCGAGACGAGCTCTCCTTCTGGAGGCGACCATGGTCATCAGCAGTCTGGGACGCTGGCAATAAGTCGGAGGGACTGACAAGCAACAAGTGCTCTCTGCACCCTGCTGCACAAGCTGGTTGCTCCTTTCTGCGCCTGGTGCACAGCGACTAGTCTCTGCCCTCCCAAAGGCTTTTTCAAGGCAAGGGGAGGGGGTGTGGTCGCCGTCACCATGGGAACGCTCCCCGCCACGTCAGCCGCTCTCTCACAATGGCTGCCGGGGCTTCAGGGGGATCGGGACCGCCGGGAATTACGCTGTCCCTGTACGTTCCCCTCTGAGCTTCCTAATCTCGGCTAAACCTCGTGGTCGGCTGAACCTCGCCGGCTCTGGCTCTCGCTTCGCTGGCTCCGATCAGCTGACTCATGTGCTCTGTCTACCTGCTGGGTCTGTCCCAGGGAAGGTAGGGTACGACTCCGCTGGTCTATCTCCCTCTCACACTCCCTGATACTCCTCAACCTACTTACCTCCTCCCGGAGCTGTGTCACTAAGTGGAAGAGTTCCTCTGCTTGAGCACAACTCCCACAGCTGTGCTCACTGCTGCCATCCAGTACTGGTGTAAGAGCAGGGCTCACCCTGCAGCCTGACACCTGGGTGGCTGCATCTTCCCACCAGATCTTGGTTTGGGCAGCTGCATCACTTGTGGTGGGTGCCGAGCTTACAGAGGCCATGGCTTTCTGCCGGGTGGATACCATTGCTCCCCAGTGAGCTAGCAGAGCTGTGTGCCCTACTGTGCAAACTGCCACACCATGCCCTGTTTGCCTGCCCTGTTCACAGCTCTGCTGGTCACTGGCACTCCCCAGAGGCTTCTTTTATATGTGGGGGAGCTTGGCTGCCTTTGCTCCTGGCCCCACCCAGGTCTCATCAGCTGCTGTCAGGCTCCTGGTGGTTCTCTCAGCTCCCCCCAAGATTCCCCCAGATCGGGAAACCCCCTAGTGTATCACACTAGAGCACTCTGCTGCTGATCATGCCAGCACCAGGGCTGCTCACCTTGGCAACAAATCAGCCACACAGAGGACTTTTTTTTCCTCAATTTAGTATTCCAAACAGCTTGTACAGGTTCTTTACAAAGATGTTTATTTGTAAATGTATGATGTTGTAAGTATTACTATGTCTTAATGACTTAAGACATTTGAGAGCAAATAAAAATATTTTAATATATTAATTTTTAACATATATGTTGCTGATCATCTCCTTTAGCAGAGAATGCCAAACATAACAAGCAAAGCAGCAACTTTGCTTACACAAATTATCCTGAAATTATCCAAGGGCAATATGTTCACACAAATATTTCAAGTGAAAATTTAGTATATCAAGTGTTTTAGGGTCAAGCATAGTTTGGTCTCAAGCAATAATATGACTTTGAAGATGTTAACAGTAATTAGAGAACAATAATGCAGCTATCAGATTCTGTATAGCATGAATGTAATTGAATGGGTTTAAGTTCATACCCTTTACCTCCTTCTGACTACGGAATGGTAAGTGCTACTTTTCTAACTAGCGCATTCCATAAAATTCCATGTTTTAGACATCATTCAAAATAAACTCTGTACAACGAAGTTGCCATGAATATAAAACCAGAAGTTAATAATTAACAGTATAAAAAAAACCCCAAGCACACAAAGTGATTTGATTTGTTTTATGCTTCTTCGTAGTAAGCAGCAATGATTCAAACTTTGATAGACCTGAGGGAGGAGAAAATATTTATGGCTCAATCTCTTATGACTAAAAAATTAAATATTTTCCATAACTCCCAACTCCCAGTCAAGAACAAAAGAGTTAAGCATTTAATTGTCAGTTGGCCTTTGTTTTTTGAGCCTGAATTAATTCTGCCTAATATATTCTTAAAATATTGTTAAATTCAATAGCAAAACTAGAAGCCATGTTTCTGAATGCTTCTGCCTTACTCTCACAGAGAAAGAAAAAGGGTAAGACGACACAGAAATAAAATAAACATTCTTTGAGGGTGTGGACTCCACTTTTTCTCATTTCTCAGAATATCCCCAGTCTTTATGACAGGCAGCAAAAGATGGACATTTAAAAAATATATTTCAGAATCTGCTGTGGAAACACCATATAATCACATGAAAATTGTTCTTGATCTGATGGCTCTTTCAGAATTACTTTGAGGGACCTAAACATTCCACAACCATGTTTATTCATACCTAATATTGGCCAATGTCAGCTTTAAGAGTTTGGGGAACCGGACCGGGAGAAGAGTGGTAAAATGAATTCCCAACTCTGCCAAAAGATTTCATTGCATTTTTTAAGCAAGTCGAATCTGGGAGTTGGATCTCTTCTTAATTCACAAGGACAGTACTGGTAACAGCTAGGAAGGAATGTAAATGACCATGTTGTACACTTCTACAGCATAGGAAGAGGCGGTTGACTACACAACATAAGACTGCCTCTGATAAGAAAGAAAGAAGGGTGATTGTAATAGGAAATTCCCTTCTGAAAGGAAAAGAGGGCCCAATATGCAGGGTTGACCCTCATCTTAGAGAAGTCTGTAGTCTACCTGGAGCCCGGAGCTCCCCAGACTGGTGCACCCGACAGACTACTGCCCGCTGCTGGTCTTCCAGACAGATGGGGAGGAAGCTGCTTCCCATAGTCTGAGGGCAATGAAGAATGATTTCAAGGTCTTGGGAAGGATGGTGAAAGACTCAGGGGCTCAAGTGATCTTCTCTTCGCTCCTTCCCTCTTCAAGTGACGATGTGGGATGGAATGGGAAAATTCCGTCTCTAAATGGTTGGCTCCAAGACTGGTGCTACAGGCAGGGCTTTGGTTTTTTTGATAAGGGCTGGTTTTATAAGACTCCAGTCCGGACAGTGTTACGCAGGAAAGGTTTATCTCGCAGGGGCAAAAGGATGCTGGGGCAGGAATTAGCTGGGCTCATTTGGAGAGCTTTAAACTAGGCTCGAAGGGGGATGGGGTTGTAGCTGGGCTTGTCCCAGTGGGACAGCATTCTAAAACGGATGAGGACTGGGTGGCCTCCTATGCCCCTAGGGAGAAATTGGTGTGCTCTGCTCGCTCCCTGAAATGCCTGTACACCAATGCGCGCAGCATGGGGAATAACCAGGAGGAGTTAGAATCCTATGTTCGGTCGGGAGATTATGATCTGGTGGCAATCACAGAAACGTGATGGGACAGTTCACATGACTGGAATGTGGTCATGGATGGCTACACCCTTTTCAGGAAAGACAGGCCAGCCAGGCGTGGTGGTGGAGTTGCTCTCTATGTGAGAGAGCAACTGCAATGTACTAAATTCTACCCAGGAGCGGATGAGGAACGAGTTGAGAGTGTATGGGTCAGAATTAAGGGGCAGGCTGGCAGGGGTGACACTGTTGTAGGTGTCTATTACAGGCCACCAGATCAGGCTGAGGAAGTTGATGAGGCCTTCTATGGGCAGCTGAGAGTGGCCTCACAGTCACAGGCCCTGGTTGTGGTGGGGGATTTTAACTTCCCTGATGTTTGCTGGAAGGACCATTCAGCCAGCCAGCCACAGTCCAGGAGGTTCCTCCAGCGCATTGATGATAACTTCCTCATGCAGATGGTGGAGGAGCGGACTAGGAGAGGTGCACTGCTGGATCTCATCCTCACTAACAAGGAGGGTCTGGTGGAAGCAGTAAAGGTTGAGGGCTGCCTGGGTTGCAGTGACCACGAGATGGCGGAGTTCAGCATCTCGTGTGGCAGGAACAGAATAGCAAGTAGAAATGCAACCCTGGACTTTAGCAGGGCTAACTTCGGCCTTTTCAAGCAATTGCTGGGGGAAATCCCATGGGCAAGGCTGCTTGAAGGAAAAGGGGCCCAAGAGAGCTGGATTGCATTCAGAGATTGCTTCTTCCATGCTCAGGATCAGAGCATCCCCACACGTAGGAAGTCGAGGAAGGGAGCCAGGAGGCCTGTGTGGTTGAATAGGGATCTGTTGGGTATGCTCAAGCAGAAGAGGAGAGTTTACAGGTCATGGAAGCAGGGGCTGGCCACTTGGGAGGAATATAAGGCTGCTGTTAGAGGATGTAGGAAGGCAGCAAAAAGAACTTTTTCAAATACATAGCAGATAAAACTAATACCAGAGGCAATGTAGGCCCACTGATGAATGGGGTGGGTGCCCTGGTGGCAGAAGACACAGAGAAGGCAGAATTGCTGAATGCCTTCTTTGTCTTTGTCTGCTCTGCTGGATGCTGTCCTGGGGAGCCCCATACCGCTGGGACCCCGGATGAAGCCAGGTCAATGGAGGAGTTTGCTTTAGGCGATGAGGACTGGGTTAGGGAGCAGTTAGGCAATCTGGACATCCATAAATCCACGGGTCCAGATGGGATGCATCCGTGGGTGCTGAGGGAGCTGGCTGAAGTCCTTGCTAGACCGCTCTCCATCATTTTTGCCAAGTCTTGGGAAACGGGAGAGGTGCCTGAGGATTGGAGGAAAGCAAATGTTACTCCAGTCTTCAAAAAGGGCAAGAAGGAGGACCCGGGTAATTATAGACCGGTCAGCCTCACCTCTGTCCCTGGGAAAGTAATGGAACAGCTTATCCTTGGTGTCATCTCAAGGCATATCAGGGATAAGAGGGTCATTAGGGGCAGTCAGCATGGCTTTACCAAGGGGAAGTCATGCTTGACCAACCTCATAGCCTTTTATGAGAATGTAACAAGGTGGATGGATGATGGCAGAGCGGTGGACGTGGTCTACCTTGACTTCAGTAAAGCCTTTGACACAGTCTCTCACAGCATCCTCACAGCTAAGTTGAGGAGGTGTGGTCTAGACAATAGAGTAGTGAGGTGGGTTGCAAACTGGCTTAAAGAGAGAAGCCAGAGAGTGGTGGTCAATGGTGCGGAGTCCAGTTGGAGACCAGTATCTAGTGCAGTGCCTCAGGGGTCAGTACTGGGGCCAATACTATTCAATTTATTCATTAACAATCTGGATGAGGGAATTGAGTGTACTATCAGCAGGTTTGCTGATGACGCTAAGCTGGGAGGAGTGGCTGACACGCCAGAAGGCTGTGCTGCCATCCAGCGGGACCTGGACAGGCTGGAGAGTTGGGCGGGGAATAACCTGATGAAATTTAACAAGGGCAAGTGTAGAGTCCTGCATCTGGGCAGGAACAACCCCAGGTTCCAGTATAGGTTGGGAAATTACATATTAGAGAGCAGTGTAGGGGAAAGGGACCTGGGGGTCCTGGTGGACAACAGAATGGCCATGACCAGCACTGTGCCCTTGTGGCCAGGAAGGCCAATGGCATCCTCGGGTGTATTAGAAGGGGAGTGGTCAGTAGATCGAGAGAGGTCCTCCTTCCCCTCTACTCCGCCCTGGTGAGACCCCATCTGGAATATTGTGTCCAGTTCTGGGCCCCTCAGTTCAGGAAGGACAGGGAACTGCTGGAGAGGGTCCAGCGTAGGGCAACAAGGATGATTAAGGGAGTGGAACACCTCCCTTATGAAGAAAGGCTGAGGGAGCTGGGGCTCTTTAGTTTGGAGAAGAGGAGACTGAGGGGTGACCTTATTAATGTTTATGAATATATAAAGGGTGATTGCCATGAGGATGGAGCCAGGCTCTTCTCGGTGGCAAACAATGATAGGACAAGGAGTAATGGGATCAAGCTGGAACACAAGAGGTTCCACTTAAATTTGAGAAAGAACTTCTTCTCAGTGAGGGTGACAGAGCACTGGAACAGGCTGCCAAGGGAGGTTGTGGAGTCTCCTACTCTGGAGACATTCAAGGCCCGCCCGGACACCTTCCTGTGCGACCTCACCTAGGCGTTCCTGCTCCAGCAGGGGGATTGGACTAGATGATCTTTCAAGGTCCCTTCCAATTCCAAACATACTGTGATACTGTGATAAAACAAATGATCGCTAGACTCAAAAAGACAAAATATAAATGTAAACACAAGGGTAATCACAACTTATCTTACAGACAATTAGATTAGATTATGTTAATGAAAAAAATCAGGATTTGCCTGTATTGGGGAGAACCATGCACTACTTAGAATCACAAGCACAATGTCAAGCACAAAGCAACTGTCTGATCTGCTAAAACTATATCCTGGAAAGCTGCTCTATATTTTAACAAAACCATTGAGGCTGCAGATGCACACTCTACTGTTATGAAAAAAATAAGAAACAGGTTTGGCTTTCCTTTGTTTCTCTGTCTTCAGTGTTATCCTTTATTTCTCAAGATGGAACTATTAAGTCTGTTTCCCAGTGGAGATAGACTTCAAAAACCTGGATATTTTGGTCAAATGGATTTTTCTCCTCTTTTAAACCTACTTTACAGCAAATAAAAGCCTTTGTAAGCAGGCAGACAGGACAGAGGAAAACTAGCTTTTTCAAAGAAGCCACCATATCTAAGTCTTTACTACTGATTTGGATTTCTAATTCCTTGTCTTCAGCCTTCGAAATCTTGATTTGATAAACTCTCATGAAATCAATTACTGCTTCTGCTGTTCTTTCCAAATAATTTGACGACTATGTGAAACTACAATGATAAACAAATGTTCCGTCTTTCCTGCTCAGTAGTTGTATGTTTTTTTTAAAAAAAACCAAACAAACACACAAAAAAAATTAAAGAATTGGTTACGCAGCCTCCTAATAATGGCTACCTGGTACACTTTTTCCTAATATACATCTATAATTCCATCACCACATAAGTTTTTTGTTTTTTTCAAAAAGCAATAAAGGCCAGCTACCCACAGCCCATGTTGTGTAGGGATATTAAAAAGCAAAAATGGCATCTAAAGAAATCTGAGTATCAATTATAATGATTTTACATGGTGCAAAATGAAGATGCCAGTTATAGTATAAAATATAATAAAATAACCATGGAAAGTGTGACCATCTAAAAAAAGTTGTTGGGGTTTTTTTTAATTGAGGACAAATAGTGAAATTTTTTACTTAACATGTAAAGTAAAATTACCTATTTTAATTAACAAAAATCACCGTCTACATAAAGTTCACACTGTGTGGACTGTGGAATTCTTAACTTGCAACTGATAATTTCTAATCCCTGTCCTGCTGTGTACACATACGCAGGCAGATCACAAGAAGAGCCAGAGGCCACGAATGCATTGCAAAGAGCAAGTTTTATTTTAGTTCCCTCTCTACTGGGGGATCTCCGAAGTCACACCTGAGCTCCCAGGCAGAGGTGACACAGGCGGGGACGCAGGCGCTGGTCAGTTCAGCCCTGCTGGAAGATCACTGGGCCTGCTGAGCTCGCCTGCATTTCAAGGCTTCGGGCAGGCGCAGCCTCCCGCTCTTTCTCACAACAAAGCAGGAATCTCGGGCATAGTGATGAGGTGCCTGGAGTTTCTCCCAGGCCTATGTTACCTAACACAGAGGTTCTACTCATCAAGCACACAAGGTCAGTAAAACAATTAGTGTGATGTATGTGCTTTTTCTACAGACAGGTGCAAGTCACTTGAGCGTATTTACATTTAACTAACCTCCTCGCCAATCTTGCACTACATTCCCATACACCTGCACACTAGTCCAAACAGAATGCACAACTAAAACAGTCTGGTTTATTTTATACAAGACCAAATACCAGCACACAGAACAATTTTTGACAGATAACTTGATTTTTTTGTTGTGTCATTGCAAATAATCCTTACCATATGCGTCCACAAGATTTACTGAGATTCATTAGTCCATTGAGCTACAAACCTTTGAATTAGCCTAACCAGTCATAAAAAGCTAAGTGATTACTCATATTTTGTTTCTTGAAATAAAGAATTCTTTAAAATACTTTGACTATTTCAATTTACAAAACACAATGTAGCAATAATCTCTGTGTACATTTAGAAAAACCTTTCTGAAGTTTTTTTGAGAGATGCTCTTTCACAATTTCTATCCGATCAATTTCTTTAATTAAAAATTTTACAGCATGTTATAAATAAATGGTGAATACATTATTGTTAATTTTCCAGCACTTCTGATATGAGCAAAAGAGAATTTTTTTCCCTTAAAGTGTTAGTCTATGGTATGGAATATCCCTTTGGTCAGTTGGGGTAAGGTGTCCCAGCTGTGTCCCCTCTCAACTTCTTGTACACCCCCAGCCTACTTGCTGCAGGGGGAGCAGCATGAGAAAGAGAGAAGTCCTTGTCTCTGTGTAAGCACTGCTCATCAGTACATAAAATGTCAGTGTGTTATCAACACTGTTTTCAGCACAAATCCAAAACATAGCACCATGAAACTACTATGAATAAATTTAACTCTATGCCAGCCAAAACCAGTACAACTTCTTACATGTAAGCCTGTATAGCTTAATTAAATTTATGCATATATTTTCAATTCCACAGTTTCTATAATGAAAGAAATAATTGTTATATCAAAATAAAAATAAAAAACCAAAACACACAAAAAAAACCCAGAAGCACAAACAAACAGTAAGGGCTTCATAAAGCTGCCTTGAGAGGTTGTGGAGTCTCCTTCTCTGGAGACATTCAAACCCGCCTGGACACATTCCTGTGTGATCTGCTCTCGTGAACCTGCTTTAGCAGGTGGGTTGGACTGGATGATCTCCAGAGGTCCCTTCCAACCCCAACCATTCTGTGATTGTGACACTTTTTTACCCACTAAAAAACAACAAACAAAACCCCCAAATTAAGTAACACCTCACCTGCATTTGCATCAGCTCTGGATCGCTGACCTGTCGATTTTCCAAATGGGGTCTTCATTCATCTGTGTTTAAGTGAGCAGCGAAGCTGCTAGACTAGGGTGAAAATCCGGTTCTTCCCAACTCCAAAATATCTTCTTACTCTCGTAATACAACAGCTACTTATTAATCCACCATCCAATCACCAATTTGTTATTCCTCAAATATAGGAGAAGCACTTTCAATTATATCACTCTGAAAAACAAACCAAAAAGTATAGTCTGATTTGAGACCTGGTTTAAAATAAACATTGAAGTGAAACAAAATATTTTTTCTTTCATACTCAATGAGAAGTCTCTTCATATTCTGTTATTCTGGATGTATTCAGTAAACAGAGGGCAGGTAGGCAAGAAGACAGCCAAATTTTAAGGCTTGTACTTTTCCTCATATTCTGAATGCAAATTCTGTATCAAATCAAAGTCATCCACAGACAGATACACATAGAAAAACCTCATTAAAAAACCCCAACTTTTCTTAGTATAGGGAACAATGACTACTACTTTAAAAACCCTACCTGAAAGCAGAAGAAACTGCACTATCTTCACCATAGGAAAAGCACAAACCCACTACTTCCATTTGTTAGAAAAGAAACTAAAATGCTTCACACCCACATATCAGAATTCCTTCTCTACAGATATGTTCAAAAAATGGTAGAAAGAATCTTAACACTTAAAAGGTAAAAACCCCACAGATTCCATTGCAACACTGTCGTGGTTTTGTTAAAAACAAGACCAGTTTCTCTTTTAGTGAATTTTCCTTTCAGCTAAAGTCTTCTTAGCAACTGCACTTTTCTAAAGTAGGATACATGTTTTGGTAGACAACGCAATGGAATGCAAGGTCGTTGATAAGGATGCACGTCCTGTAAGTGAGAGGGGCAAGGAGGAGCGAACTGAACAGGTGACTAAAACTGACCAACTAAGTATTCTATCCCATTCTTGTGATACATCATATAAAAGTGGGAGATCACGAGGTCCTCGTCCCTTTTTCCCCTCTTCAACTATGGCCGGCATCTGGGGAGAACTTTGCAAGTCGTCCCTGCAAATCTGAGGCCTAGTGACAGACTGAATCCAGTTCCGGTTTGCTGCAGAGTCCAGCCCAGGACTTCCGGGTGCCTGCTCTACAGCTACCAGAGCAGCCAGCATTGATTTGCTGGGACTTTCAAGATTGGTTTTGTGTATTTTGTATTATTTTCTCTATTTTATTAGTAGCATTTTAATATTTTCCAACTCTCTCTCTCTTTTTGTCCTTCTTTGCCTTCCTATCACCTGTACTTAGTGGGGTGGGGGAGGGTGGGGGCTAAGGAGGACTGGGGGGAAGAGGGGGTTAACAAAGCATCTGCCACGGTTTAATTTTGCCCTACAATCAAACCTTGACAAATGCTCAAACTAACAATTTGTTAAGTCATTAGTTTATAGAAGATCTGCAAAAGTGATTCGCTACACCTAAATTCAGATTCCTGAAACATTTAGTAATCACATTTCTCTAGATAAGGGAGATTGGGAGGACAATTCTTTAAAGTATTTACCAATATTTAAATTACAGACACTTGTTATCACCTAAAATTTTGAAGAATTACAGATCAACTGTTTCAGACTAATGTTTCGGGACAGCAAGCATTTCTCCTAATTATTCCATTCGTTTCAATGCTGCACATGGCTAAAACAACAGGTTAGGTCAGCTCATCCTTTCAGCCTGGTTTCCCTCAGAAATATGATTACAGAATCACAGAATTACATGATTGCTGTAATCATGTTCTCTGTAATCTGTCAATCATCAGTGGCCTTCTCCCTTTCACTTTTTTTCTTCCCAACAGGAGCTTTGGAACCTGCTGTTAATTTTTACAAAAGGGTAAAAAACAGAGGAATGTCCCTAACTAGTGACTCACGTGTGGGAAAAGGTGTACCTCATGTTCGTGCCTTACTGAACAACTAAATATACAAGGATATGCCTTGAGGTAAAGTACAAGTGCTATGCTGAAACTTGCATTTACATCTACTAACACTTAGCCAATTCTTCCATGAATCACATCCACAAACTCCTATAAATATCAGATCAATGCAGAAGAATATTCCTATAAATAAAGAGCAATAGAGACACAAACAAAATGAAATACTAATTTCTGGTGTTTCTAGTTTAAGCAAGTATTTGGCAATTTCTAGTTTTTGGAAAAAGTACCCATCTGCCATCCTGAGAGGGAGTCACGAGAGGCAGGCTGCCTTCTGGGAGCTAAGATGCAAGATGTTGCCGAGAGGGTTCCACAACTTGTCAAGAGCACAGACTACAACCCACTGCTGCTCTTTCACGTAGGCACAAATGACACTGCAAGCTGGAACCTGGACAGAATCAATGAAGACCATAAAGCCCTGGGGGTGCAAGGAAAATATCAGTGCCCAAGTCATCTTTTCCTCCATTCTACCAGTTGGAGGAAAGGGGGCGGCCAGAAATGGATGCATAATGCACATTAACTCCTGACTTCAAGGCTGGTGCTGTCATGAGGGTTTTGGCTTTTATGACAATGGGACATTCTTTTATGACTATAACCTGTTAGGGAGGGATGGAACCCACTTGTCTAGAAGAGGCAAAGGCACCTTCGGCAATAGGCTGGCCAACTTGGTGAGGCAGGCTTTAAACTGAAGAGCTCGGAGAGCAGGGTCCAAAGTGGCAATGCTCATGGAATTGCATCCAACTGGGGAATAAGCCAGGCCAACCAGAACAGCGACAAATATTCCTTAGCTGCCTCCCAAAATGAGAACCAGAAGGCCAACCACCTCAAGGGTATGTTTGGCTCTGGTGGTTCCTTCTGCACACCTCATGAGAAACCTGCATGCTTGATTACTTCTCTGAATTGACTGCACACCAACACATGCAGCATGGAGAATAAATAGGAAGAATTAGAGATCTATGTGCAGTTGTAAGGCCATGATCTCATTACTATTACAGAGACATGGTAGGACAGTTCACATGACTGGAATGTTGTCATGGAAGGCTATGTACTTTTTGGGAAAGACAGGCCAGCAAGGCAAGGTGGAGGAGTTGCACTTGATGTGAGAGAGCAACTGGAATGTATCGAACTCTGCCTAGGGACGACGAAGAACAGATTGATAGCTTATGGGTAAAAATTAAGGGACAGGCTAACAAGGGGGACACTGTTGTGGGTGTTTACTACAGGCCACCTGATCAGGAGGAGGAAGTTGATGAGGCTTTCTACAGACAGCTGAAAGCAGCCTCACAATCACAAGCCCTGGTTCTCATGGGGGGCTTCAATCACCCTGACATCTGCTGGATGGGCAACACAGCTAAGCACGCACACTCCAGGAGATTCCTACAGATCAGAGGTCGAGGATGACTGGAAGCTGGCAAACGTTGTCCCAATCTACAAGGGCAACAGCGATGACCCTTGCAACTACAGGCCTGTCAAACTCACTTCTGTGCCTGGCAAAATCATGGAGAAGATTGTTCTGGGAGTTATTGAAAAACATCTGAAGGACAACGCAGTCATTGGTCCCAGCCAGCACGGGTTCATGAGGGGAAAGTCTTGCCTGACTAACTTAATTTCATTCTACGACAAGGTTACCCACCTAGTTGACCAAGGGAAGCCTGTTGACGTGATCTTTTTGGATTTCAGTAAAGCCTTTGATACTGTCCCTCACAGTATCCTCCTGGACAAGATGTCCAGCACACAGCTGGGTAAACACACAGTGCAGTGGGTGAGCACTTGGCTGATGGGCCGGGCTCAAATGGGGTAAAGTCGGGCTGGCAACCAGTCACTAGTGGGTTGCATGGGGATCCATCTTAGGGCCAGCAATCTTCAATGTCTTCATAAAGGACTTGGACACAGGACTTGAGGGACTGATTAGCAAGTTTGTTGATGACACAAAATTGGGGGGAGCTTTTGACACTGTGGAGGGCAGAGAAGCCCTTTCCCCTACGCTGCTCTCTAATAGGTCATTCCCCAACTTACACTGGAACCTGGGGTTGTTCCTACCCAGATTCAAGACTCTACACTTGCCCTTGTTCTATTTCATTAAATTTCTCCCTGCCCAACTCTCCAGCCTGTCCAGGTCTCTGGATGGCAGCACAGCTTCCAGTGTCAGCCACTCCTCCCAGCTTGGTGTCATCAGCAAACTTGCTGACAGTCACTCTATTCCCTCATCCAAATCGTTGATAAAGATATTGAATAATATTGGCCCCAGTACTGACCCCTGAGGCCCTGCACTGGATCCAGGCCTCAACTGGACTCCGTCCAATTGACCACGACTCTCTGGCTTCTTCCCTTCAGCCAGTTCGCAGTCCACCTCACTACCCGATCATCCAGACTGCACTCCCTCAGTTTAGCAGTGAGGATGCTGTGGGAGACTGTGTCAAATGCCTTACTCAAGTCAAGGTAGACCACATCCACCGCTCTGCCATCATCCATCCATCTTGTTATGTCCTCATAAAAGTCAATGATGTTGGTCAAGCACGACTTCCCCTTGGTGAAGCCATGTTGACTGCCCCTAATGACCCTCTTATCCCTGATATGCCTTGAGATGGTGTCACGGAGGCACCCCAAGGTTAGTTTAAAGGACAACAGGGTCCAAACCAACTTTTATTAAACCGGTGAGAAACAGGGTTTTAGCACTCCAAAAGTGACTTAAATACAGGTTTGGATATCAACTGAGGAAAATTATTAAGGGGCAGCAACTAATACAACAGGCGGTCCACAGTGTGCATGCACGTGGCTTCACCCGAAACAATGCCAGAACCATCTCTGTGTCCTGGAGGAGTACACCCTTGCCTGAACACAGTGCGGGATTATTCTTAAAGAGATACACGTACTCCTAGTGAGTACGGAATGTGTATGCTCGCGATTCCGCAAGGGTAAATTTATAATACACTCGCAATCCTGCGAGGGTTAATTTACTTACACGTGCAAATGTGCACGGGAAGAAAATACACTCGCGATTGTGCGAGGAAATAATTTATACATGTGCTTGTATTAAGCACGGAAAGTTACACGTGCTTATGTGGAAGCACGGGAGAAAAATACACCCGCGATTCTGCGAGGATTAATTTTACACGTGCTCATATTGAGCACGGAAAGTTACATGTGCATATGTGCACGGAAGGGATAAATACACTCGCAATCCTGTGAGAAGTTTTACTCACACCCGTGGTGGCAAGGCAAGCGGAGTCTCCATCCCGGGGAGAGGGGCTCTTGGCGGCAGCATCTCGCTCATGCTCCGAGAGACCGGCGACAATGGGCGGAGTCTTGACAAGAGTCCCGTTTTTTATATTGGCTGATCAGATCAGACTGTAGGCATTCTAGAAGCTTCTCTGCACCCCCACCCTGGCTGCGGGGTGCCCCTGAAGCCTCCAAACATCCCCCACACTGGCTGCAGGCGCCCAGCGGCTCCCTGGCGCCTCGGCACTCCCTTCTCCTAATGGCCCTGGCCAGGGTGCTCTGGGGCCAAACAAAAGAAGCTGTCAGCCTCAAACAGCAGAGAGAGAGGGAGATGTGCCTACTCCTTCCACACTGAAGGAGGGAGGGGAGAGAGGGGGGTTTGCATCCTGCCACAGATGGCACCAAGGAGAAGTCGTTCCATCAGTTTCCCAGGGATGGAGGTGAGGCTGACCGGTCTATAATTACCCAGGTCCTCCTTCTTGCCCTTTTTGAAGACTGGAGTGACATTTGCTTTCCTCCAGTCCTCAGGCACCTCTCCCGTTAACCAAGACTTGGCAAAGATGATGGAGAGCAGTTCAGCAATGACCTCAGCCAGTTCCCTCAGCACCCGTGGGTGCATCCCATCCGGACCCATGGATTTATGGATGTCCAGATTGCCTAACTGCTCCCTAACCCAGTCCTCATCAACCCAGGCAAACTCCTCCATTGACCTGACTGCCTCTGGGGCCTCAGCGGTACAGGGCTCCTCAGGACAGCCTCCGCCAGAGCAGACAGAGACAAAGAAGGCGTTCAGTAACTCTGCCTTTTCTGTATCTTCTGTCACCAGAGCACCCACCTCGTTCATCAGTGGGCCTACATTGCCTCTGGTGTTAGTTTTATCTGCCACGTATTGGAAAAAGATCTTCCTGTTGTCCTTGACCCCTCTCGCCAGGTTTAATTCTAAGGAAGCCTTAGCTTTCCTAGTTGCCTCCCTACACCCTCTGACAACAGCCTTATATTCTCCCCAAGTGGCCAGCCCCTCCTTCCATGATCTATAAACTCTCCTCTTTCACTTGAGCTTACCCAGCAGCTCCCTGTTTAACCACGCAGGTCTCCTGGCTCCCTTCCTTGACTTCCTACGTGTTGGTGTGAGAAATGCAGTTGTGATTCGTGCTGAAATGTTTAATGTTTACAGATATAACCAAATGAGGCACGAGCTCTGAACCTGGAAAAAGGGAAGGTGGTTAAGTTCTATGTAAAAAGTTATGAAACTTGTTTATGAAGTTATATTGACAGAGGGAACTAACATTTTAAGGGTTAACTAAACATATAATGGGTGCCTACTAACGAACTAACACTTTAAGGCTTAGCCACACAATAAATGCTTAGTTTAGAGCTTTATGTAAACTTATGTTAAGAAAAACAGAACCCCATGGAATGCCAAGATAAGAAGTTTTACTGCACCTAGCTGTAAACTCGAGGAGACAAGATAACGAAGATTTACAGCAAAAGGGGGCGCCAGTCTGGTTTCAATCGACTTGGCAACTTGGGTTCCAGTCAATTCAACATCATGAGCCAAAGGTACGAAGTTCACTGTGATGAAGCTGAAGGAGCCTTCATCCAAAGACCCCTCCTCAAATTCACCAAGTGACACTGCGCAGGCACAACAGGGGAGGGTCAAGGAGGGGACTATGGAAATGGTTATCTGAGACTCACTTTATGAATATGTATAGGCGTTCCTGGGGTCATTATGAATATGTAACACCTTACTGTATTTAAGCACACCTCATATTGTTAAAAGGTGTGTGTGTTGGGCGGAGCAAATCCCCAACACACCCAGCACTGTTTTCCTTATGCTCTAATGAACACGTGTTTAAAGAATACAATTAAGGAATTGGATTAAACGTTGTTTATTGATAGAAAAAGCGTAAGTTATTTATTTCATTGGGATGCTCTGATCTTGTGCCTGGTAGAAGCAGTCCCTGAACACTAACCAACTATCTTGGGCCCCTTGACCTTCAAGCAGCCTTGCCCATGGGATTTCCCCTAGCAATTGCTTGAAAAGGCCAAAGTTGGCCCTGCTGAAGTCCAGGGTTGCAGTTCTGCTTGCTATTCTGTTCCTGCCACAGGAGATCCTGAACTCCACCATCTCATGGTTGCTGCAACCAAGGCAGCCCTCAACCTTTACCACTTCAACCAGACCCTCCTTGTTAGTGAGGATGAGGTCCAGCAGAGCACCTCTCCTAGTCGGCTCCTCCACCCTTTGCATCAGAAAGTTATCGTCAAGGCACTGGAGGAACCTCCTGGACTGTGGTTGGCCGGCCGAGTAGTCCTTCCAGCAAACATCAGGGAAGTTAAAATCCCCCACCACAACCAGGGCCTGTGACTGTGAGGCTGCTCTCAGCTGCCTGTAGAGGCCTCGTCAACTTCCTCACCCTGATCTGGTGGCCCGTCATAGACACCCACAACAGTATCACCCCTGCCAGCCTGCCCCTTCATTCTCACCCACAGACTCTCAACTCGCTCCTCATGCGCCCCTGGACAGTACTCAATACATTGTAGTTGCTCTCTCACATGAAGAGCAACTCCACCACCACGCCTGGCTGGCCTGTCTTTCCTGAAAAGGACACAGCCATCCATGACCACATTCCAGTCATGTGAGCTGTCCCACCATGTCTCTGTAATTGCCACCAGATCATAATCTCCTGCCCTAACACAGGTTTCTAACTCCTCCTGCTTATTCCCCATGCTGCCCGCATTGCTGTACAGGCATTTCAGAGAGCGAGCTGAGCACACTGATTTCACCCTAGCGGGGTGGGAGGCCTCCCAGTCTTTATCAACTCTAGAGTGCTGCCCCACTGGTGCAAGCCCAGCTACAACCCCCCCCCCCCCAAAGACTGATTGGTATAACACGGAAGGGAATTTTCATAAAAGTGGCCATCCCGTAATGTGTGTTTGTTTAAGTAAATAATCTGTACCAGTACGTCCTAACGAAGCATGCAGCCAGTGAGCTAATCTATTCCATTCAGTGGAATCAGAGTCTATAGCAATATTTATTTGAGGTAGCTGGATGTCCTTGGCATTGAGTCTGGCTTCCTTCGTGTTAGCTTTTTTGTGAGCAGGTACATGCCCTACTTGAAGGGAAGAGATAAGGCCGATCGTTATAATTTTTCTCAATATGGGTATCCCCAAACTTCTCCTTTCCCTACTTGCCAGTCATGTCATTGCCAGTTTCCAAACCACTGGGTGGCTCCAGCCCACACAAAATAGGAGTCAATGTAAACCCAGTCAGCTCCAGCTTCAAAAGCTAGGGTGATGGCCAGTAATTCAGCTTTACCAAACCAAACAGCATGTTTTAGATGGGCACTTCCATGGCTGTGCTGCCATTCAGAGAGACCTGGACAAGCTGGAGGACTGATCAGAGAAGAACCTGATAAAATTCAACAAAGGGAAGTGTAGGGTCCTGCACCTGGGGAGGAATAACCCCAGGCACCAGTACAGGTTAGGGCTGGACCTGCTGGAAAGCAGCACTGCAGAGAAAGACCTGGGAGTCCTGGTGGACAACAGGGTGACCATGAGCCAGCAATGTGCCCTTGTGGCCAAGAAGGCCAACGGTATCCTGGGGTGCATTAGGAAGAGCGTGGCCAGCAGGTCAAGGGAGGTGATCCTCCCCTTCTACTCTGCCCTGGTGAGGCCCCATCTGGAGTACTGTGTCCAGTTCTGGCCTTCCCAGTTTAAGGAGGACAAGGAATTACTCAAGAGAGTCCAGCGGTGGGCTACAAAGATGCTGGGGTCTGGAGCAGCTTTCTTAGAAGGGAAGACTGAGAGAGCTGGGGCTGTTCAGCCTGGAGAAGAGAAGCTAAGAGGGGATCTTATTTATGCTTATAAATATCTCCAGGGTGGGTGTCAAGAGGATGGGACCAGACTCTTTTCCGTGGTGCCCAACGATAGGATGAGGAACGACAGGCACAGACTGAAGCACAAGAGGTTCCATCTGAATATGAGGAAAAACTTCTTTACCTTGAGGGTGCCAGAGCACTGGGCACAGGCTGCCCAGAGAGGTTGTGGAGTCTCCTTCTCTGGAGACATTCAAATCCCACCTGGACACATTCCTGTGTGATCTGCTCTGGTGAACCTGCTTTAGCAGGTGGGTTGGACTAGATGATCTCCAGAGGTCCCTTCCAACCCCAACCATTCTGTGATTCTGTGATGATTATTAAGAATTTGACCCAATCTACAGAGGGTCCAGGTGATAGAAAAGTCTAGGTAACTGAAATTTTAGGTAACAGGAAAGCTATTTGAGCTGGTAGAAATTCTGTCTAACAATAAGCTACGCTGATTGCTAAAATTGTATATAATAATAAAGCTCCGATTAGAACTATAACCCTGTGCCCAGTTCTTGTTTTACCAAGGATCCTTAAAAGAACCTGCCTCTCCCCATAGCATTGGGTAGTGTCAGGTGACAGTGGGTATTTGTGTTCTGAAGTACATCTTCCAGTTAACTTATAATACAAAAGTTTTAGAGCTTGTCTTTCCTTAACAGATTTCTGGTGGGTCAATTTAAGCTGTTTAGTATTATACTCCCCTATACCAAATTACTGTTCTTTTAAAAAATGGTAATTAGTTTGCTTTGGGAATGGACTTGTACCAGCATATGAAACCAGCTTCATCCTCAACCTGCCACCAACACAGCATATTAGCTGAGCATCCCTGCTTTCTGCACCACCAGTAAACTGCATCCTCTCTCCTGATCCATGTTAGCCTGCCTGGGGACCCCTTCACCCCATACCCTGACCACATGAAGCTCAAACACTGCTTTCCCTAGGCCAGCCTGCACAGCAGCCAAGCCTCAGACTGAGGACCAAACACTGTGTTCCCCAAGGGAGATGCTGGACTTGAACCTCTGGAACATGAACCATGTTTTGGTCACCTTTACCTTCCCCAGTAACTTACAGAAAGTATGTAAATAGGCATCATAGACAAATGTTGAGTGAGGGGAGCGCACAGGCCCTTTTGCAGTGCTGCAGTGAGCTGGAATGATACAGAGAATGACTTTATGAAGAACTCTCACGATGTACTGTTACAACACAAAACCCCTAACTACATTTGCTAGACAAACCATCACTCTGTAACACTTTGCTGCTAGCAACCTGACAGATCAGCAATCCCTTAAAGCTTGTCCACCCAGTAAATTTTAAGCCAAACGGCTAAACCAGCTCTATTCATATCTAAGTGAGTGTCACGGTTTAATCCAAGCTAGTAATCACAACTACGATAGCCACTCCCTCCCTCCCTCCTTCCCTTCCCTCCCCCCCCCCCAAATAGGAGAGACAATCGAAAGGGAAGGGGTTGAGATAAACGTAGTTTAATAAAATAACAAAATAATACTAATATACCGCTACTGCTACTAATATATATAAAATGGAGAATAGAATATAAAGTAAAAGATACTCAATGCAATTCCTATCTCCATTCCCACCAAGCAGCCAGTCCTGGGAAGAGAGCACCCTGGTCCCGAACAACTGATCCCGGGAGAAAAGGCAGAAAGGCCCATAAGCCTGCTACAATACAGCAGGATGGCAAAAGGTAGAACTAAAAGAAACTCCCAAATGGAACTCCATCCAAACAGAGCAGAACTGTAATGGGTCTCCGTCTCCATCCCCCTCTAGCCAGAAAATCCAATTCTCCTTAAATACGAAGCATGATGTTAATGGCATGGAATATTGTTATTGATCAGTCTGGATGGCAGTCAAGGTCTGCCCCATCTATGTCCCACTTCCTAGCTGCCTCACACCTGGAGACAGAGCTTAGAAAGACCTTGGCTCCCAGACAACAACTAAGATAACAATAAGCTCTTACATTCTCTTTATTCTAACTCAAAACCACTGGAAAGTTATTTGAAGAAAAACATTAATTCTGCCCTGTTGTGTTTTCTTCTTGTTCTCAAACTAAATCCAAACAAGGACCATGCTAGCTATGAAAAACAAAAGCTTCTAACTGCATGAAGAAACTTAACTTCTTTTCAGTCAAACCAGCACACTGAAGACCAGAGGCTCAAAGAACACCACTTTCCATACATATCGAAGGATACACAGAAACAGCAAGTATTCTTAGAGAATTTAAGTTTGTTGCCATACTGCAGAACTCTTCCCTGCAAACACAGACCTTAAAGGATGCCATCATTCAAGGCATTAGTGCTAGCCAGTGCTCCAAAGTTTTACAAATCTTCAGTCACTTTTCCTCTCAATGTGCAAACAGTAACCACACTCCTCTCATTAAAAAACTTATCTGCCTATGCATCTCTAAAAGAGAAATAAGGTAAGGATTGATCAGGGACTTTCACAAAAAGCAACTTTCGCTGTAGAATGGCTGATGGTATCTAAAGAAATAAAGTATGAATAGTGCTTTAAAGAAAAAAATGAGATAAGGAACTAAGACAAGGCAAAAAAAATCTCTCTGAAGCACAGCATCTTTAAAATTTGTTCATCTTAAAAAAGCTCTGAATTTTCTTAACACTAGTTAAATTTATAAATTCACAATCCTAGTAGTAGAGCCCTCCCATTATTACATCGTTATAAAATGTGCACTAGATTACAAACATTTTCATATACTGTATAAGCAAACATACAAAATACAATATAAGAATATAAAAATTGAACTGTCCACATGCACAGTTCAACAGAGAGAAGCCCTTGGGCTGTTCCTTGAGGCAGGGATGTAAAAACACAACTAACTAACCCCCAACCCATCTTTCTGATTCACGAAAATGGTGGGAAATGGTGTAACCATCCCAAGAAGTTCTTTAAACATACTGTTCTGACATCAAGATGCTCTCTATACTCTTCTGCCTTCCAAATGCATACTCACATGCCAAACAGGCAATGTCATCAGAAAACATATTTCTCTTATTTCACAGAGGAGCCTGAAGTACTAAGTCATATAACAACAGCCAGTGAAAATGATTTTCAGTCCCAAAATTGCATGGATTAATAACAGCATCAATGTCTATAGCCAGCATAGGAAAAAAAAAAAAAATCAATGCCTTTTCCTTTTAATTTTTCCTTCAAACTTTCTTTTTGTTTTCTTTTTTCCATAACGGAGGACATCCTTATAAATATCCCAGTATCGTGAAATTTCCAGTCTCTCTTGCATAGTCTTTATGAGCTTTCTACAGTAACAAATCAGATCTTTTGCGAGGGCAAAAACTCATGGACTCCACACAATCCAATACGAATTCAAGCGAAGCCATTTAGTACAGAAACAAGCCTCCTTATATATGCAGTTATTTCCTGCTCACGCGTCCATGCTCCAAGCACGCTTTAGCTGATTGGATATTGTCCATGGTCACGAGCTGTCCACGCGCCCGAGTCTCACTGCTGATAGGTCTGTTGATTTACGTTGTGTTTTCAGCTTTCCAAGGTGGCCTTGAAATTCCTTTGGGCCTGGCTAGTTCAATAACAAACCTCCATCTAATAGAAACCCATCCACACATTAACTTCAAGAAAATCCCTCAAATCTCCCACAATCTTTCCGTGCAAAATCTTTTCTGAGAAATTTTAAGGCCTGGCAACATGGGACAAAGAGCAGCACAAAGGCTCCTCCGTGGCCCCAACAGAAGTAGAATAAGGATATTAACAACTTGTACTGAGTCTGACTGGGATGGAATCAACTTTTTTTATAGAAGCCTGTATGGTGCTGTGCTTTGCATCTGTGCCTAAAACAGTGTTGATAACAAAGCAATATTCTGGCTATTGCTGAACAGTGCTTGCACAGCATCAAGGCTTTCTCTCTTTCTGCTCCTCCCACCACACCCCCCCCTAGCCGGTAGGCTGGGGATGGGCAAGACTTTGGGAGGGAACATAAATGAGACAGCTGACCCAAACTGACCAAAGGGATACCCATATGGAATATGGAGGTGTCTTCTACCGATTCAATACGACATCATGCTCATCAATAAAAGCTCAGGAAAAGGAGAAGGAAGGGTGGATGTTCATGGTTACAGTGTTTGTCTTCCCAAGCAACCATTATGTGTGCTGAAGCCTTGCTTTCTAGGAAGTGGTTAAACATCTGCCTGCTGATAGGAAGTAGAGAATTAATTCTTTTTTCTTTGCTTACCTGTACAGCTTCATCTCAATCCAGAAGTGTTTTAACCTTCCTTTTCTTTTCTCTCCATCCCCCAGGAGACATGTAGATGACACCAAACTGGGGCGAGTGGCTGATATGCCAGAGGGTTGCACTGGCATCCAGAGGGACCTGGATGGGCTGGAGAAATGGGCCAACATGAACCTCATGAAATTCATCAAAAAGGGGCAGTACAAAAGTCCTGCACCTGGGGAGGAACAAACCCGTGCCTCAATATATGCTGGGGCCAACTGGCTGGAAAGCAGCTTGGCAGAAAAGGACCTGGGGGTCCTGGTGGACACCCAGTTGAACACGAACTGACAATGTGCCCTTGCTGCAAAGAAGGCTAATGGTATCATGGACTGCCTTAGACAAAGTATTGCTTGCAGGTTGAGGGAAGCGACCTTTCCCTTCTACTCAACACTAGTAAGTCCACACCTGGAGTCCTGTGTCCAGTTCTGGGCTCCCCAGTACAAGAGAGACATGGACATGGTCCAACAAAGGGCCATAAAGATGATTAAGGGTCTGGAGCATCTCTCCTCTGAGGAAAGGCTGAGAGAGTTGGGACTGTTTAGCCTGGAGAAGAAAAGGCTCGAGGGGGTTCTTCTCAGTGTGTACAAATACCTGAAGGGAGGGTGCAAACAGGACAGAGCCAGGCTCTTTTCTGTGGTGCCCAGTGACAGAACAAGAGGCAATGGGCACACAATGAAACACAGGAAGTTCCATCTGAACGTCAGGAAAGACATTTTTACTGTGAGGGTGACTGAGCACTGGGGCAGGTTACCCAGAGAGGTTGTGGAGTCTCCTTCCTTGGAGATACTCAGAAACTGTCTGGACATGGTCCTGGGCAACCGCCTCTAGGTGACCCTGCTTGAGCCGGGTGCTGGACCAGAAGACCTCCAGAGGTCCCTTCCAACCTTTTGTGAGAGGCTGTGTGAGTGTTTGACTGCTCACTGGGGTCAACCAAACACAGTCTTTTTTGGTGCCCAAAGTGGGGCACGAAGAAATTATACTTTTGATCTGAGCATGCTATAGCTATTGTAGATCTCTTCATGGAGAAGATTGTTCTGGGAGTTATTGAAAAACATCTGAAGGACAACGCAGTCATTGGTCCCAGCCAGCACAGGTTCATGAGGGGAAAGTCTTGCCTGACTAACTTAATTTCATTCTACGACAAGGTTACCCACCTAGTTGACCAAGGGAAGCCTGTTGACGTGATCTTTTTGGATTTCAGTAAAGCCTTTGATACTGTCCCTCACAGTATCCTCCTGGACAAGATGTCCAGCACACAGCTGGGTAAACACACAGTGCAGTGGGTGAGCACTTGGCTGATGGGCCGGGCTCAAAGGGTCCTGGCAAAGGGGGTAAAGTCGGGCTGGTGACCAGTCACTAGCAGGGTTCCACAGCACTCTTCAATGTCTTCATAAAGGACTTGGACACAGGACTTGAGGGACTGATTAGCAAGTTTGTTGATGACACAAAATTGGGGGGAGCTGTTGACACTCTTGAGAGCAGAGAGGCCCTGCAGAGGGATCTGGACAAACTGGAGAACTGGGCAATCACCAACCGCATGAAGTTCAACAAGGGCAAGTGCTGGATTTTGCACCTGTGACACGGCAGCCCTGGCTGTACATGCAGACTGGGGACGAGATGCTGGAAAGCAGCTCTGTGGAGAGGGATCTGGGGGTTCTGGTTGATGTCAAGTTGAATGTGAGTCAACAGTGTCCCTGGCAGCCAAGAGGGCAACCGTGTCCTGGGTGCATCCAGCACAGCATCGCCAGCCAGTCGAGGGAGGTGATTCTCTTGCTCTGCTCTGCACTGGTGCGGCCTCACCCGGAGCACTGTGTGCTCTTCTGGGCGCCACAGGACAAAAAAGATATTAAGCTACTGGAGAGTGTCCGGAAGAGGGCTATGAAGTTGGTGAAGGGTTTGGAGGGGAAGCTGTATGAGGAGCGGCTAAAGTCACTTGGTTTGTTCAGCCTGGAGAAGAGGAGACTGAGAGGAGACCTCGTCGCGGTCTACAGCGTCCTCACAAGGGGAGGAGAAAGGGTAGTGGAGCAGATGCACTCGACCCCCCCCAGCCAAACCAGCAGCAGTTTGGTCCAGGCTCCAGAGGAGGGAAGGGCCTGAGCCGCAGCCAGGCCAAGAACTCCTTCCAGGAGACCCACAGGGAAGCAAAAGAGCACACTGAACGCCGGTGGCTTGTGGGAACAGGGAGTCTCGTGCAGACTTTTCCTACTGTATGCGATTTGACTACGAGTCAACCGCTTCATTCTATAAACACGACAGCCTGGATGAGCCCACTTTGAGCTCTCCCTGCTACATAAGTGAGCTGTAT
Source organism: Patagioenas fasciata (assembly GCF_037038585.1). Classification (NCBI taxonomy): domain Eukaryota; kingdom Metazoa; phylum Chordata; class Aves; order Columbiformes; family Columbidae; genus Patagioenas; species Patagioenas fasciata. Next base: position 54,778,001 of record NC_092559.1, read on the forward strand.
GGCAATGGCTTTACTACTCACAGGTCAGTGGATGAGCCCAATTCAAGTCCGATGTTGATCATTTAGCTTAAGTAGATGCACACCAAATGTAATGGATTATTTAGAGATATAAGGTTGTATGATTTTTAGTGTACTCTTTGATTCATGTTACTTGGTAGACTAGATTTGCTAAAATTTTAAGCTTGTATTTACCAAAAGCAACTGCAGACTACACTAAATGCCTGCAAGATAAAGTCCAGCTTGCATTTTGCTGGGAAAAATGGAACTGACTGGGAAAACAATCATCCAAGGCTAATGCGGAGACGTTACAGATATCTGCAAAGCGGGGCCTATTTTGCACTTTGCTGAGAAGAAAGGATTTATCCAGACAAAACGGCACCTTCAAGGATATGGACCAAAACCAATGTCAACAACTGAACAAAACAGAGGCCCACGTGGAGTCAGGTAAAAAGGGTCCAATGGGAAGCAAAGGACCTGGTGGTGAAATTTTGCTATTGGACAGTATCTTGGTGTGAATGGTCTGCAGAGATATAAAAGTTTGTAGTTTTCTATGCTTGGGCAGACCTCTGCACAGGTACCCAGCTTGAGCCAGCCCTTCTGCTATTCTACTCCGTTCCATTTTTTTATTTTCTGAGAATTTTGTTTCCTGAAAGTCTGCTTTGCATGCAGTTATGGGTCTCCTCTGAAAGTTTGCCTTCAGAGCTCTAAGTACAGGCTCCAGAGCGAACGGTTATCAGGGCAAGAAGAATCCCAAACATTTGCATTGCGGCGGACATAAGCCTCACCTGAAAGTTTGCCTCTGGAGCTTCAAAACACAGTCCCTGGAGCAAATGGTTATCAGGGAGGGAAGACGCCTGACAGTTTGCTTTGTGAATGGGTACAGGCGGACCTCTGTGCTGGTACCCAGCTTGAGCCAGCCCTTCTGCTATTCTACTCCGTTACATTTTTTATTTTTTTGAGAATTTTGTTTCCTGAAAGTCTGTTTTGCATGCAGTTAAGGGCCTCGCCTGAGAGTTTGCCACTGGAGCTTGTTGTATGTGGAAGTCTGTGTAAATGGCCATGTGTGTCCTATGTGTGTGTCTCTGGGATATGTGCTCAGCTTCACTAGCGGTTGAACTTGCAAGCAGGAAAGCAGCAGCTGCATCCCCCAGCCTGGGTAGAGAACCCGGGTCCCTGGATGCACCGGGCTGGGCTCCAGCAGCTGGGTGGGAGGGAATCCTGGGCCGGAGCTTCTGGTAGGAGGCGGCCACTCTTAACATCACTTAACATCTGGCATACTCACAGGATCTGGTTGAGTTGTGAGTATTCTCAAGATTGCATGTACATAATCCATATGTGATGGAGGGACTGATCCTTTGCTGATGTGCCTATAGTGTTAAATTTGCAACCAACCTTCTAGAGCTATATGTAGGCACCCAAATGGGACCTGTGATAATAGATCCTTGGGTTAATTGGAACAATTGGATTGAAAAAAAAAAAGACATTTACAGAATGTTAGAAGAACAATAAGAGGTGTAAATGGCTCAAACTGCAGGCCTAGTGACTGGGATTTGTAGTTTGGGGAATGAAAAGAGACACCATAGTATGCATTGAAGAGAAACTGCCAAGTTCATGCATACTGTGATTAAGTTATAAAAGATGTACCCATCATTAATCAATTGACATGAGATAAATGCTTTCTGACCACCTGCAAAACGAGGGGATATTTTTCAAGTTTTAGATCCTTCTGCATGACAAGAGGGAGACAGAAGATTAAGTGATACATTGTTTAGAAGCAGAGTGCTTAGTTTATATTTAACTAATAATTAATAGGTGCATTGTAAGTAAGAAACTAAACAATTATATCTAACATCATCAATTATTTCTTAGTATAGATGTATTGTATGTCAGAAGTTTCAAAAACTGTAATGCATATGTAATAATTATGTGAATATAAGCAACGCAAGATCATCCAGTCTTTGGAGCACTTATGGAGTATGATCCCCAGCGCTGTCTATAAAGAATGCCACTTAACAGTATAATTGACTCTGCTGTTAAATTTATTTCTTTGTTTCAGTATAAGTAACAGATCACTTCCAACTATCAAATAGGCTATAAAGCAGGAGGAAAGGTGAGAGAATCAGGCTAAGGCTGAGCTCACTAGTACTTGAACTTTCCAATCTGTGAAGAATCAGGTAGAAAAGGAAAATGCACAGTTGCAAAGGAAGAGCTGCAACTCGCAGAGATTTCAACCTGATGGAGCCAAGGAATAGAGCTGATTATTATGGCAGAAATCAGTGAACTGTGGGGGAACAAACATCACTTAACTCTGCAAATAATGTACCTACTGTAAGTGCAAATCTCTTGTAGCTACTGTCATTAGACAAACACATGCTGTCTTGCTTATAAACAAGAGATGGCTGGACAGGACAACCCAGGGTCAGCCGCAAGAGGTCCTTATGTCCAAGGATGCTCAGATAAGCCCCAAATCCAAGGGGATATATGATTATTATTCCTCCCCACTCCTCACCCCCCCTCCCCCAAATCAAAGGAGTTACAACACTTCTAGGGATCCTTAAAAGTTTCTGCCCTTAAGAATGACAACAATTCAGGAACAGGGTTACAGTTCCAGTGACATCCTGCAGGACATTCCCCACCCCATCTTTAATGTAACCACTAAAGGTGGAAGCCACTTCAATGATGAAGAAGGGTCACCACAGGGGGAAGGGGCTGAAATAACACTCAGACCCTCCTTCCTGCCAGAGATACCAGGCTCATTCGCCATAGCAGGAAAAAAAAATATATATATAGCTTTTAATGTTTCAGTTCATGCTGAATATGCTCTAAATTAACTACTCAACCATCACTGATTCAGATTAGATATCAAAGGATAAAGAAGGTGGGGGGTCAATCAGCTGAAACTGAGACATTCCCCCCAACCCCATAAAACTGCTGGGAAAGTGGGGTTGCTCAAGCTCCTGAGATGTGCCTGGGAATTTCTCCCTAGTGTAGTCACTGCCACTGAAAAGAATTAATCCGGTTGGCAATTACTAACCTAAAGATATGTAAATCCTGTCAGTTTCAGGTGATTTGGGGAACTCCTTATCAGGGGCCCTGATTTTTTGCAGTTTAGATACAATGGAGCCTATGCAATTAGTTGAACATGTATCTCGAGATTGTCAGATAAAAGTATCCTTTTGGTGAACTATTCGCATTATATGCTCATTATAATACTAAAAATCACAACCACAGGAGTGAAGACCCCAGCCCAACCTGAGACTCCTCTCCAGGGAGCACAGGTAGTGGTAAAATGATTGTTTAACCAATCAGCTCTTTAGGACTGCCCTGAGGGTGTGACTGCAGTGATAAGATTTTGTATATAATGGCTGTTACTTTTCTTTCTGGCATGCTGGCTTTATTCCAGCATCCAGACTTGTGCAACTCTGTAATAAACAACATCTCGTCTCTGTGTGTAAAACTGACTCACACACCAGGTGAAGAACCCTTCTTTTTGGACAACACTAGGAGATATTCCTGAAAAGATAAGGGAGAGACGGGGACACTCTCCTACTGCTTGAAAAATGTCTCTCCCACCCTGGTTTCAGGCTATAGTTCATTTGATCAGTTCACATTAATTGTACTACAGCTACCGAGGAGGCAGGAAGCACCCTGCAATGAACCTGCCTGGAATGATTTACAGCTTCCTGCATATTGCAGGCAAAAGGGCTTTAGGAGTACAGTAAGAATAATAAGAGATACACCAGCCCTTAACTCTTGTGGCCCATACCAACAAAAGGGGGATGATTGCAGCCATATGAAAAGATTACTTTGCTCCAAATTTCTTGCATGCAAATCTTTCAGCTATTTGTCTATTCTCAACATTATTTTAGAACAGAATGATAGCAATATAATGCTTTAGTGAAGTCACTGAGCTAATGAGTGCATCATTAAAATTCTGGCATATCCAAAGATACAGCTAATACTGAAAAAGGAAAGTTGAAGCACTTTAGTATGTGTTTCCCCTTTTTTAATAGTTCACATAAATGTAGGGTTTCTATAGAAGCCCATGTATGTGAACAGTGGGGGAATGCAGCTGCTAAGAAGGGGCCATCCAAGAAGGGTGTCAGTTCAGTTGCTGTTGAGGTGGTAGAAGGTAACCAGCAATCCCCCAGACACAGAAGAAGCACTGAGATCGACCCTCCTCCTGATTTTGGTGAACAGACTTCTGGTCTGACACTGCAGGGGTCAGATGGTGAGTACTCTGACCAGGAGTACAGGGTCCAGGCCTCCAGACAGACAGAAGAAAGGGAAAACCAGGTTTATTGGACAGTGTGGATTTGATGGCCTGGTACATGAGATCCATGGGAATATAAGACTTTGGTGGACACAGGTACACAGTGTACCCTAATGCCATCAGAGTACAAAGGGGAAGAATCCATTTAGATTTCTGAAGAGAAAGGGGATCCCAACTGTTGCCTGTCTTGGAGGCCAAGGTGAGTCTAACAGGGAAGACATGGCAGAAGCATCCTTTTGCAACCAGCCCAGAGGCCCCGTGTGTCCTTGGAATAGACTACCTCAGGGGAGGGTACCTCGAGGACCCAAAAGGGTAGCAGTGGGCCTTTGGTGTAGCCACTACAGATAAAGAGAACATTCAACAGATATCTATCTTGCCTGGCCTCTCAGAAGATCCCTCTATTCTGGAACTGCTATGCATTCAAAAACAGCAAATGCCAAGTGCTACCATGATGGCACACTGACAACAATATCACACTAGCTGAGACCCCTGGTTCCCATTCATAAGTTGATTCTTCAATTAGAGAGCCAAGGAGTGATTAGCAAGACTCGCTCGCCCTTTAAGAATAACATATGGCCAGTGCAAAAGTCTGACCAAAGGTAGAGACTAACAGCAGACTATTGTGACCTGAATGAAGTCAGGCACCACTGAGCGCTGCTGTACTAGACATGCTAGAACTGCAATATGAACTGGAGTCAAAGGCAGCCAAATGGTATGGTACAACTGACATTACCAATCCATTTTTCTCAATTCCTTTGGCAGCTTTGTAGGCCATTCTTCTGGGTCAGCTGAGATAGGGTTAATTTCTACAAGTAGCTGGGGGGGGTGACACAGCCAGGACAGCTGACTCAAAACTAGCCAAAAGGGTATTCAATACCATATAAAGTCATGCTCAGTTATAAAGGGCGCTGGCCGGGGGGGCAGCCTTTAAACAGATAAAGCAGGAGATAGATTATGTGGTAGCCCTTGGGCCTGTCCAGACAGGACTAGCTGTCCAAAACGTGCTCTACACTGCAGTTGGGGAGCATAGTCTCACATGGAACCTCTAGCAGAAAACACCAGGAGAAAGTTGAGGTTGACCTCTAGGGCTTTGGAGACAGGGGTATCAAGGATCAGAAGCCTGCTATGCCCCAAGTGAAAAACAGATACTAGCAGCATGAGGCATTTGAGCTGGTTCAGAAGTTGTTGGTAGAGAAGCACAGCTCCTCTTGGCAGCACAACTACCTATTCTGCACTGGATGTTCAAAGGAAAGATGCTCTGTACACATCGCACAACCAGTGCTACATGAAGTAAGCGGGTAGCGTTGATCACACAACAAACTTGACTGGAAAAATCCAACCACCCAGGAATCCTGGAAGAGATCATGGACTGGCCAGAAGGCAGAGATTTTGGAGCATTGCCTGCAGAGGTGGTTTGTGACCAAGAGGCACCATCATATAATGAGTTATCAGAAGATGAAAGGTGTTATGCTTTGTTTACTGCTGAATCCTGTCATGTCATAGGAAACCATCAGAAGTGGAAAGCTGCTGTTGTCACGGAGGCACCCCGAGGTTAGTTTAAGGGACAACAGGGTCCAAAGCAACTTTTATTAAACCAGTGAGTAACGGGGTTTTAGCACTCCAAAAGTGACTTAAATACAGGTTCAGATATCAGCTGAGGAAAATTATTAAGGGGCAGCAACTAATACAACAGGCAGTCCACAGAGTGCATGCACGTGGCTTCACCCAAAACAATGCCGGAACCACCCCCGAGTCCCAGAGGAGTACACACTTGCCTGAACACACTTGCCTGGGATTATTTTAAAGAGATACACATACTTGTAGTGAGTACGGAAAGTGCACGCTCACGATTGTGCGAGGGTAAATTTATAATACACTCGCAATCCTGTGAGGGTTAATTTACTTACACATGCAAACGTGCACGGACTACACGTGCTTATGTGGAAGCACGGAAAGAAAATACACTCGCGATTGTGCGAGGAAATCATTTATACGCGTGCTCGTATTGAGCATGGAAAGTACGCATGCAAATGTGCACGGAAAGTCACACGTGCTTATGTGGAAGCACGGGAGGAAAATACACCCGCGATTATGCGAGGATTAATTTTACACGTGCATATGTGCACGGAAGGGATAAATACACTCACAATCCTGCGAGAAGTTTTACTCACACACGTGGCTGCAAGGCAAGCGGAGTCTCCATCCCGGGGAGAGGGGCTCTTGGCGGCAGCATCTCGCTCATGCTCCGAGAGACCGGCGACAATGGGCCGAGTCTCGACAAGAGTCCCATTTTTATATTGGCTGATCAGATCAGACTGTAGGCATTCCAGAAGCTTCTCTGCACCCCCACACTGGCTGTGGGGTGCCCCTGAAGCCTCCAAACATCCCCCACACTGGCCGCAGGTGCCCAGCGGCTCCCTGGCGCCTCCGCACTCCCTTCTCCTAATGGCCCTGGCCAGGGTGCTCTGGGGTCAAACAAAAGAAGCTGTCAGCCTCAAACAGCAGAGAGAGAGGGAGATGTGCCTACTCCTTCCATACTGAAGGAGGGAGGGGGAGAGAGGGGGGTTTGCATCCTGTCACAGCTGTGCAGAGTCCCACACTACAAGATGCCAAAGCCGCTAAAGGAGAACATGTTGAGAACATTTGCAGAAGTGAAAGCCATCCAGCTAGCCCTAAAGATTACTGAATGAGAAAAGCAGCCAGTACTCTATCGCTGTACTGACTCATGGTCTTCTTCCACTAGTACAGCCATTCCCATAGGGCATTAGCCACCATCCAGGAGCAGGAGTTGAGTGAGCAATCACACAATGCAGCTGCCAAGATAAGTTTATCTCTGCTCAGATTTTGGCTAACACAACTCATTCTAAGGCCTGATGTATGCTGGGAGCAGCAACATTAGGTCAAAGCAAGAGCACCACCTAGACAGAAGAGGTGCCCAGAAAGAGTTAAAAGGCCATTATGCAGCTATTATCACCTGCAAATTGTTGTCTCCTGCAGCCAGCATGTTTGCATATTGATTGTCTGGAAGTTTCATCAGAATCCTCTAGCTCATGGAAATGGTATAGACCAAAGTTCCAAGTTCGAAGGTATAAAAACATCAGCTTACCCAAAAGGCTTTTGAAGCAGATTCAATAGCAGCTGGACTGCTAAGGCTTTCATGCTTCCCAGTGTGATAGAGGGGATGCCCCCACTGTGATGGAGAAAGAGGGATGAGCACTCTCACTGTCAGCTAGGTAACTATCTTCCTCATAGGTGCACGAGTTAAGAGTTATAGGTTATAAATTATGAAACCTCATGACTTATATGGTGACTAAGTGAAATCACAATAGACTAGTCTGTGCAAAGGGGACTGAGCCCTTATTTGTCGTGTTTGTTTTATTAATTTACAGAGTATGTTGTCCTGTAAATTTGATAGATCCAAAGGGACTGTGACATACTGTGGCAAGACATGGCTGCCCAGGTAAAAAAAAAAAAAGATATCACCATGTAGATGCTCATATGCTCAAGAACTATGCCACTGAAAAACATCAAAACGGTAGAGAAGACTGTCAAAACTGAAGGGGCTCAGGTAGACCTGGACTGGGAGTGGAAAGGTGAGCTATTTGTAGCTCAAAAGGTACATGCAACATCAGGGCATCTAGGGAGAGATGCAACATACAGATGGGAGAGGGGTGGACCTAACCATGAAAACTACCACGCAGGTCACTCATGAATGTGAAACGTGGCACAATCAAGTAAGCCACACAAGTAAAGTCTCCCTGGAATAGAGGGCAGTGGCTGAGTTTTCAATATGTTGAGGCCTGACAAACTGACTAGATTGGACCACTGCCACAAACAGACCAAGTGCTGCATATTCACCATGGCAGAAGCAACTACCAGGTAGCTAGAAACATACCCTGTAAACCATGCCACTGCCCAAAACATCCTCTTCTGCCTTGAAAGGCAAATTTTGTAGTGATACGGTGTGAAGGGATTTCTGTTAGATGGAGATTTGTAGTTGAACCAGCTAGGCTCAAAGGAATTTCAAGGCCAACTTGGAAAGCTGAAAACAGGACCTGCCGTGGGAGAGAAGCAGCTCTACAATAACAAGGCCTCAACGTGACGTAAATCAACGGACCTATCAGCAGTGAGACTCCAGCGCGTGGACAGCTTGTGAACATAGATGATATCCAATCAGTGAATGCATGTTTGGAGCATGGACGCATGATCAGAGAATAGCTGCATATATAAGGAGGCTTGTTTCTGTACTAAATGGCTTTGCGTGATTCACATTGAATCAAAATGCTGAGTCATTTATCGTTCCAACAAATGGTGACCCCGACGTGATACTCTGAATGGTATCTCACTGCGATCGAGGAAAAGCCTGGAGCGGCCCAGTCGGAGGTGGATCAGCTGGACTGAGAACCAGGCGGAGGCGTACGGACGTTCCGCAGATAAATTTGTCGAAGAAATCACCGGAAAAGGTGAGCAGCTGGGGCAGGAGGAGGGAAGAGTGAAGCTCCTCCTGATATTCTCTCTGTCAGAGGATGTAAATATGAAGAAAGTAACATATGTAGACTGTTAGTTTGGTGTAGAACTAACGGCTACTTGGGAGAAACCGAGAAGGCTTTTAAACTTGAACTTTGGGACGATATAGGGCAGAAATTATGGGATAAAGTCAGCAATGGAGATAAAGAAGCTAAATCGTTAGTAATTACATGGAAGCTTATAATTACCACCTTAAAAGATCTAAAGGCTGAACGGTCTGCTGCTGCCGGAATTTTTGCAGCATTGCAGCCTGATAAGAATCCTGAAAGTCGCTATGAAGTTTACCTGGTTTGTGTCTTTGATACCCTCCCTATTCCATCCCCTGCTGTGCTTTTGGCACCCCCGATGGTTCAGCAGTCTGGGATGGGGGGAGGAAAAATGCCGAGCGGGTGGCCTCCTGTACCATTGCCCAACCCTGGTGAGAACAGCAAGTCCAGAGGATTGGAGTCAGACAACTTGCCCAAAGAACCTGTGAAAGCCGAGAATGCTAAGGTCATAAACAAGTGTACTGTCAGTCCTTTTACCAATTTGTATCTGGATAAGATACTGGATAAGAACTGGGCAACAGAACTGTGTGACAGATTAGATCGGTTAATAGCGAGTGAATCCAGCAGTCGGCAATGCAGTCATGATGATCGTGATGGGAAAGGGGGTGCTCCTGGGGACTCAGGTTATACAAATAATTATGATGCTAGAAAGTCTTGGCGAGAATGTGCACTGTTCCGAACCCCCCTGTTACCAACGATTCTTCAGCACTGTTCAAGTCCGTGTTATCTGATGACTCGGATGAGGATGGGGGTTTGAAGCATTTTCTTCAAAAGTTAACGGGAAAAAGAGTATGTGTATGCGTTGCCTCAAGATCAGATAAAAACCATGAGAGACTCAAGCAAAATTAGACCTATGCAATGTAACAGCTCTATATCATTTAGGATGGAATGATGGGGACTTGTTGAAAGGGGCAGGTATCCCACAACTCTTGGAACAGACACTAATTGGCACACCACAATTACAGGCACTATTAGTTTCTGAAATCCTGAGGCAGTCAGCAGACCTTGCATATCAAGCTATGATAGAGGTGCCTGAAACCAACAAAGCAGCCAAATCATTTACAACTATTAATCAGGGTCCTGATGAGAATTACGTGCAATTTATTGACCATCTTCAAGAGGCCATCAAAAAGCAGGTTGAAAACTTAGAAGTTAAGGAAGCATTGGTGTTAAAATTAGCAGTAGAGAATGCTAATGTTTGCTATCAACGTGTTATCTGTGGGTTTTACAGTACATATTACGTGCTTCTGTGTATTGCCCCTCTGAAAATCAAGCAGCTTGTCAGGAATGTGAGTTAATTGTTTTACTGCTTGTTTTTAAGTGCGCCGTAAAACCTTCTCCCCACTTTTCCCACTCGTGCTGCAAGCAGCCCTGTGCTTCCCTCCCTCCCTCCCTCCCTCTTCTCAAGGTTTTTATTTACGAGATGGGGTCAGGAATTACTGTTTCAGTCGTGTTCCTAAGTAATCGGTATTGGGAGGTGTTTTAAAACATAGGAAAGCACTTGGAAATAGGAGGAAGGAAGATCTTGTGAAATGTTGTAATCAATGGTGGCTGCTGTGTGAGTTAGATGAATGGGAAAATCGGCCGGAGAATAGAATCTTGAAGTATAACACCTTCTTGCAATTAATGTTGTTTTTAAGGTGAGAAGAGCAGGACAAAATAAATCCCTACAAGAGATCATTAAATCATTTAGGACAGTTTTACAGGCGGAACGGTTTAAACTTCAACGAGCTGAGAGAGTTAACTGATAACACACAGGTCACGGTAAACTTGCTGAAGTCTGCAAGATGTTTTCCTCATTTACCTGTTTTCTTTGTGGGTATCTGTTTAGGTATGTTACAGTTTTGGTAGGTCTTTGTTATATGGTACAGTAAGTTCACAGACTGTTAAATCATGAGAATCCGTTGACTCAAAATGTGCGTTTTGTGATAATACAGAAGACCATGAGTAATTTAGTTCCTTGCTGCGTGAACGTGATGATAAGATTTTGTGTGTAGTAGCTGTTATTTTTCTTTCCAGCACGCTGGCTTTATTCCAACATCCAGACCTGCGCAACTGTGTGATAGGCTGTGTCTCATCTCGATGTGCTGGATTTGGCTCTTTTGTATGCACACCAGGTAAAGAATCCTGGTTTTGGGATAACAGTTGTAACACCCCAGATGACACACTAATAAAAGCCTTGCCCAGTCCAGCTCGCTGTGGGGGGGGCAGGTGCCGGTTGGGCTCCAGCGCGCACTGACCTGTTTTGTCAGGAGACTCAGTGGTGCCTCTGCCTGGCTGGGCAGTGAGCGGTTCAAAGGTGCAATGTTAAAATTGAGATATTGTCTTGAATAAGTGTAACTGTGATCCATCTACATATTTGAACTTGAGCTGTGGGGGACTACGGTGGGTCCGTGGATTCCCTGACGGAGGGCATGGGAACAGAAATTAGCCTTGAAGATATGAAGGCCTACCCATGAGTAAAGGAGTATCCGGAAATATTAAGGATGAACCCGTGAGAGAGAAGGGAGTAGAAGAGTAACACTGATGATGGCAAAATTAGCCAATGAGATGTTACTGCTGTAACTTGTAACCAATAGTGAAGAGACACATGAATTGGTAAAACTGTATAAAAATGCACTTGTGGCAATAAATGGCATCTACTACTTTCATCCTGGAAGAATTTGGTCCATGTCGTTTGTCCGTCTCAACCACGACACTGAGCTCAGTATTTTAATTTGCATATTTCTATTTGGTACCAAAAGAATTTTGTTTGGGGAGATAATTACAAAATGGGAACCAGTTCCACTACTAAAATTCCACCTTGCTCCCCCTTAGGATGCATCCTTACACCTTAGAGTAATTGTTCATATTGTTATCTAATGATTTTGAGATCAGAAAAGAATTGAAGTTGTTAAACTTTGATTCCCATTGAAAAACAAAACAAAACAAAACTCCAAACAAACAAAAAAACAAACACCTAAATGCTATGATGGATGTGAAGTTGGTATTGTATGAAGTTGTATTTAAAAGTTGCTGGAATGTGAACTAATTTGGATCTAGGAAAATGGAATAATGGATTGATGTTTAATATACTGTGTTTTGACATCTGTAAATTGTGAAAGGTAAATGGGGCTGAGGAATGTAACAACTGTTGAGGTAATTGGAATGGTGTATAAAACTCAGCTCATTGTAACCAAGGAGTTTGCCAGAGCCTCCCACTTCATACCAGCGATTACGCCAGCTGCATGTCCTTGGTACAGCTGAACTGCAGCAAGAAGAGAAAGGAAAGAAAAATGGAAAAACCTGTTTTCCTGCTGCTAAGCAGAGAAAGGGGGGCTTTACTCCCCCCACTCTGTCTTTTTTTTTCCTGGAGTATTGTCATCCATCCTTGTTGTGGCACTGCGTTGCTTCTCAGCTTTGAATCAGGGGTTGTTGGTGATGTTTCTTTTTGCTTCTGTCTTGTTTCCTGGGTTCTGGCACATCTGGGGAAAGAGCTCATAATTTTACCTCCTTGCTGAAGTCAGTCTTTTCACACTGGTCAGCTCTGGGGAGGTCAGAGTGCTCAGTGCTTCTCTGGGTCAGACTGGTACTGATTTGGGTGTGGAGTGTAGCCGGGTTGGTTTGATGTGGAGTTCGAACTGATTGGTTTTCATGCTGGGCTGAAGATCCTGCCATCCCAGATGGGGGGGAGAGGGAGGTTTTATTCCCCCCCTAGCAACGTTACTGCTAGAGAACTGTAATACTGCATCAAGAAGTCTGAGGTTGAAATTTAAAGGCATCACCAGTGGATCCATAGTTCTGATGAAGCTGGGAAATTAAACAAAATTATTTTTTTTAATAGACTTATTCTGTGGTAACTGGTTGTAAGAGACTTCTTAGTGAATTCACCGTGCTAGTTTTTGAGGTCATGGGAGAGAATGAAAGAAAGGCTGTTTTTTGAGACCAACGGAATGCCAAATTTGGAACAAAGTTTTAATACATGAATTCTTGTAGTTGCCAGAAAGCCCTGTACCTCTCCTGGGTCAGGATTCGTTAAGTAAATTGTAAGCTCAAATAACGTTTTCTGAGAATTCTGTTTAGTTGCATGTCCCACAAGAAGCTGCTTGGATGGTGCAGATCTGCTTGTGCAAGTGAGAAATCTCCAAGGAAATTTCAAATGCTGTATTTCCACTGGTATTAACAGCCAATGTTTGGATAAAGCAAACGCTACACTGATAGACGTGAATCAGGACTTCGATCTGGTAAGGGAAAACAATATACAATAAATATGACAGCCTAAATGGAGTTAGAGACTTTGAGGAATAAATTTATGACAACCTTACAGGCTGACTGCATTCGATTGGGCTTGCAGGTTTGTCTGTTTATAGCTACAACACAGAAACAACCTGTGGCTATTGTGGGACAGTATGATGAGATTGCTAACAGACTGATATACTGATTGTTACTCTGATCAAGAAATGCAGGGAATGAATTTAAGTCTTAATAGGCCATGATCCTTTTGTCATACATGTACCATTTGTGAAATTTAATTTTGATTTTTTATTTGCAATCTATGTCCTTGTAAATTGCACTAGCTGGTTTTCTTACCAGCACTACTTTTGGCATGCCTAAATGTAAATTGCTGCAGAACTTGCAATTCTTTAACATCAGGTCATAGGCCATACTTGTATCTGGTCTGATCCTACATACTTGCACAGTTTTTGTTGATGGTTCTGGGAAGTCTCATAAAGCTGTAGTGGTTTGGTGTGAAGATAACAATTGGCATCATTCTGTAAAAATTATTGAAGGTTCAACCCAGTTAGCAGAACTTGGGTGTCCTGGTTTTGTTAAAAACAAGTTTCTCTTTTAGTGAATTTTTGCCTATCAGCTAAAGCCTTCATATTAGTTGCATTTTCCTGGAAAACTCAACACATGTTTTGGTTAAACCTAGCAATGGAATGCAAACTTATTGATAAGCACGGATGGACATCTCGCGAGAGGGGCAACGAGAAAACTGATGACCGAGAGACTGACCAATGGTGTATAACATTCCATTCACGTGAATACTTCATATAAAAGTGGGAGATCACGAGGATCTCGGCCCTTTTCCCTTTTTCCTTCCCTTCTGCTTATGGCCAACATTAGGAGAGGACCTTGCTGGTCGTCCCTGCGAACTGAGGCCTAGTGAGAGACTGAATCCAGCTCCGGTTGGCTACAGAGTCTAATCCAGGACTTTGGGTGCTGGCTCTGCAGTTGCTGAGACTTACAGGATTGGTTTTGTATATTTTGTATTATTTTCTCTATTCTTATTAGTAGCATTAGTAAAACATCTTTAATTTTTCCAACTCTCTTCTCTCTGTCCTTAGTGGGAAGGGGGGAGAGGGAGAGGCAAAAGGGGGAAGTGGGGGGGAGAGGAAGTTAACAATACATCTGCCAGGGTTTGATTGTCACCCCGCAATCTTAACCCTCGACAGGCGCAGCTTTACTTTACTTAGAGCTTGTTAAGGAGGAACCTCTAAATTTGATTTGTGATTCTGAGTACGTAGTCAAGGTCCAATGCATGTATCTGATTTCCAACTGTTTTTTGTTTGTTTTCAAAAACAAAAAGGGGGAGAAGTAGGGGAAACACCACAAAACCAGTTGTCAAAAGCATTGTATGTGATGAAATACTTTGCAAGTATGACCCAAAACCATGCTAAATCAGAAAGAACCTACATTAGTTATAGTCAAATCACTAGTCAATGGAAAAGGCCACATCAATTGATAACTTGGGGAAAAGGTTATGTTTGTGTCATTACAGGCCAAGGATTGAAGTGGATTCCTGCGAAATGGGTCAAGCCATGGCTGAATAAAGACAACAAAGATTCAATTGATGTAGATGGATGGGAGGGAGATAAGTTGTGAGGACTGTTTCAGATGTAAAGCCTGGATCCTAATTCAGTGTTATGGATGCTCACAGACCTGATGGTTTAGAAGCCATTAGCAAGTAGACAGCATATCTTCTATAGAGAATGACTGCAAGGGAGAAAACTCATGGACTCCACACAATCCAATATGAATTCAAGCGAAGCCATTTATTACAGAAACAAGCCTCCTTATATATGCAGTTATTTCCTGCTCATGCGTCCACGCTCCAAGCATGCATTAGCTGATTGGATATTGTCCATGTTCACGAGCTGTCCACGCACCTGAGTCTCACTGCTGTTTTTCAGGGTGCTGTTTTTCATCCTTCGGGCTGGCCTTGAAATTACTTTGACTAGTTCAGAAATAAATCTCCATCTAATAGAAACCCATCCACACAACAACCTCAAAAAAATCCCTCAAATCTCCCACAAATGACAATTTGAACAAACAATAGAATTAGCCAAAAGGGTCATGTTATATTTAGATAGAACTGAGGTAAAATTATGAGACATTCCTACTGTAATATCTACTGCACTCTTTCTCTCTAGTCTAGCAGCTAGTAAAGCTTTAGGAGACATATCAAAGTTAAGCTATTGTTCTTTTAAATAGGTTAATTAAACTCTTGAAATACTAACTCAATTAATAATAGATGTTGATGGTGTTAGACATGTTGCTCTACAAAATCACACAGTTATAAATGTTCTGCTTTTAACATTAGGAATATGGTTGTGCTGTATTAACTTGTTTGATTATTCTGAACCTATTAATAAGTGCATTAGGCAAACTAGAACAGTGCATTAATAAGATTGACGTAGTAAAGTTAAGGTTTGACATATAACTTATAAGTTTTGGAATAAGTGAGTAGTTGTTTGATCTTATTAAATAAGGCTTAATTGCAATATTGGTAACTGTAATTATTGTTGTTAATCATGTGCTGTATATTGCAGTGTATTTCAAAGATGATTTGGCACGCTGCAAATGGGGCCTGGCTGGTTCAAGAACAAAAAGAGGGAATTGTGGAGGGGTTTCTATCAGATGGAGATTTGTAGTTGAACCAGCTAGGCTCAAAGGAATTTCAAGGCCAACTTGGAAAGCTGAAAACAGGACCTGCTGTGGGAGTGAGGCAGTTCTACAATAACAGGGCCTCAACATGACATAAATCAATGGACCTATCAGCAGCGAGACTTCAGCGCGTGGACAGCTCGTGAACATAGATGATATCCAATCAGTGAATGCATGCTTGGAGCGTGGACGCGTGATCAGAGAATAGTTGCATATATAAGGAGGCTTGTTTCTGTAATAAATGGCTTTGTGTGATTCACATTGAATCGGAATGCTGAGTCCTTTATCGCTCCAACAATACGGTACCCCAGAAAGAATTGTCAGACAATGACACTCATTTCCAAAATAAACTCATAAAACTCCTGGGCCAAGAACCATGACACTGAGTGGGTGTATCACATGCCCTATCACCCACCAACCTCCATAGAGACTGACATATATAATGGACTGTTAAAAACTATATTGAGAACATGGGAACTGGGACATAAATTTAGCAGAAGCCAGGTAAGAAGGGAAATGGCTGGGGAAGGCAGTGTGGATTGCTCCTCCCTTAGGAAAAGGCAAGCCCATTCATGGGATTGTCTTTGCTCAAGGACCTGGGTATACTTGGTGGGTTATGTGGAAGGATGGGGAGATCTGGTGTGAGCCTCAAGGAGACTGAACCTTGGGGGAAAATAATCTGTGATGGTGAGATTGTATGTTACAGGAAGTAATGTAGCAGGAACCACCTGAACCGATGAAGCTTCACAAGGAACTGGGCAAGTGCAATGATGACCCAAACCAAGCTGGTGTTTGTGCCCAACAAACAAACATGCTACTTCTCCTGTCTTAAGTGACCACCTTGACTGATGGGGCCCAATTCATAGCCTGTTCTTATGAACATTTTGATGAGTGGTGGAGGCCTAGGCAATGGGGAAATAATATCTATCTGTTAAGGGACAGGGGATAGTCATTAATGACACTGTATAAGTTCGTATGTTGGGGATAAAGATGGTTTAGGTATGTAGTAGAAATTGTGTTAGTAAGAGGGGATTTCCAGAATGAGAAATAGATATAAGGGGATGGTCAAGAGATATGTAAATATATCACATTATGTAGGACCTATCATGACACAAATGTTATGGAATAAGGGGTAGAGATTGTATTGGGTCTGTCTGGGATAGAGTTAACTTTCCCCATAGCAGCCCTCATAGTGCTGTGTTTTGTAGTTGTAGCTCACCAATGTTTTGGCTACTGCTGACCAGTGCCTGCACAGCATCAAAGCTGTTTCTCCAACCCCCCTCACCCACCCAGAAGGTCAGGACAGTCTACTCCAACTGACCAAAGGGATATTCCATATCATACAACATAATGCTCAGCAGTAAGAGCTAAGAGGGGCTGCGTGTGTACGAAAAGTAACATTCAAGGCATTTATCTCCAAAGTAACCACAACACATAGTGGGGTTCTATTTAAAAAAGAATATTTCCAACCCAAAGGGAACTATAACAATCATCTAATCCAACTGCCTGACCACTTCAGGGTTGACCAAAACCTCAAGCACAGTATTAAGAATATTGTCCAAATGCCTCTTAAACACTGAGAGGCTTGGGGCATTGACCACCTCTCTAGGAAGCCTGTTCCAGTGATTGACCACCCTGTTTTGGTAAGGAAATGCTTCCTAATGTCCAGTCTGAACCTCCTCTGACATAGTTTTGAACCATTCCCGTGCATCCTGTCACTGGATGCCAGGGAGAAGAGCTCAGCACCTCCCTCTCCACTTCCCCTCCTCAGGAAGCTGTAGCAATGAGCAATGAGTTTGCTCCTCAGCTTCCTTTTCTCCAGACCAGACAAACCCAGAGCCCTCAGTCGCTCCTCATAGGACATGCCTTCCAGCCCTTTCACCAGCTTCATTGCCCTCCTCTGGACGCATTCAAGGACCTTAACATCCTTCTTAAATTGTGGGGCCCAGAGCTGCACACAATACTCAAGGTGAGGCCACAGTGGGATAATCACCTCTTTTGACCAGCTGGTTATGCTGTGTTTAATGCACCCCAGGATGTGGTTTGCACTAAGGTGCCAGGGCACACTGCTGCCTCCTATTGACCCTGATGTCAACCAGCAGCCTCAGATCCCTCTCTGCAGGGCTGCTCTCCAGCCACTCCTCTCCCAGTTTGTACTTGTGTCCAGTGTTACTCTGTCCCAAGTGCAGAATCCAGCATTTGGTCTTATTCAATTTCACATCATTAATGATTGTCCAATGCTCCAATCTGTCTAGATCCTTCTGCAAGGCCTCTTGAACCATGAGACAGTCAACAGCACCTCCCAATTTGGTATCCTCTGCAGACTTGCTAAAGGATCATTCAACTCCTACATCCAGATCATTGATAAAAATACTGAACAGAACTGGCCCTAGAATCGAGCCCTGAGGAACACCAGTCACCAGCTAGATGTAGCCCCATTCACTACAACCCTTTGAGCCCTGCCTTTCAGCCAGTTCTTCACATAGCACACTGTGTACCTGCTCATCCTAGAGCTGGACTTGTTCAGAAGGATGCTGTGCAGGACAGTATCAAAAGCCTTGCTAAAGTCCAGAAAAACTGCATCCATCAGCTTCCCTTCATCTGCTTGGCAGGTGACCTTATCATAGAAGGATATCAAATTACTTAGGACTTCCCAGGAAGTTATTGGACATTGCCTGTTGATGGGAAGTAGAAAACCAATCTTTTTGCCTTTTTTTTTTTTTTTCCTTCTGTGCACACACAGCCATTGCTTGTCTTTTTTAAATTGCCTTTATCTCACCCCATGAGTTTTTTATCTTGTTTTCTCCCTGTCCTGTTGACAAGGGGGAGTGACAGAATGGCTTAGTGGGTACCTGGCAGCCAGTCAAGGACAACCCACCATAGGTAGACACAAGTGAACTTCAAGTAGTAGAATGCAAGTGTTTTTGTCCTTACTCATTCTCTTACAAATGAAGTCGACACAATTTATTGTAGTTGTGAGCAAGTTTACACAGGTTGGTTAGATTAACAGTGAAGATGACAGATCTCTGGAAAATAGAGGGAGGAAACATCTATTTTAATATTTTCTGTTCTCTATCTAAAAGTCTCCTCATACATGATATTAAGATCATTAGCCTTCACGTGAATACTGAATTTGATTGCTGTTATCTAAGTCTGAGAAATATTATTCCAAAATCAAAAGACTTATCCAAGTGTTCTGAAAGAAAATGCCCAGTGCAAATGTACACGTCCTTGTGGTTAAAAGTGGCAGTGGAATAGTAAGTTACTACCACTTAGCTAGAAGTCTTATTTTAATTAATCATACATCAAACTCTTGATGTTTTGAGTGCTAAACCACATTTGACAGCAAGTTCTCAGCAGACACTGATATACACATACTTACCAACTCTGAGACAACATTAAGTTTGATGTTAAATTTTAAAGGGGGGGGGAATAGATTTGCCATTTAAAGTTTTTTTTTGTTCACCAGTGGTCTTTGGACCAAAAGTAACAAGTTAATCTAGGATATGCATTTTCAGACCTTAAGAGTCCAATACACTGAGATGTCACTGCAACACTAAACTGAAAATAAATTTGGCCTAGGAAAATATTTTAATTACACTTAAAGATTTGTGAGGTCATTTATTTTTGTAAGATCAAATGTCTTGCTGACATACTTGAACCAAAATTTCTTCTAATGCAGCAGGCTTCTACAACTTTATTCATGATAGGCCACAAGACAGAACATTTTTTGTTTCCTGCATTCAGAAGTGACACAGTTCATGCTTTAGGAACCCCTTATTCCTAGGGTCTACATCCAAGTACTGCAGCTGTTTTATAACTTGCTTGCAACATAATCACTATTTGTCTTTAAAGATAAGCAGTGGCAGAACACCAAGTTGGAGGAAAGGGCCAGAAATCTGTCAGAAGAAAAAAAAAAAGGGGGGTGGGCATATTATATATTAAGATTTGTGGTACAGTAACCAATTTTGAAAGTATATAAAATCCATAAGCATTCAAAATTCTTATAATGACAAGCTATTTTTTATAGCATTTCATTGGTCTGAAAATGAATCTAAATAAGAGTAATAAAAAATAAGAAGGTATTTGACACTTTATAAAAAAAAAGCCACAAAACATTTAATGGAGAGACCAGTTTAAAAAAAGGAGTCACACAACATTAGCTCCATATCCAACCAAAAACAAGACAAGCTGTTCTATAAATCCATTTATTAATTCATTTGAAACACCCGTGCCTAAAACTTCTCCCATAATCAACACGACTGTAACTACAATCACAGCACAAAGTATTGAGCTTATTACAGGCAGTAACTTGGGTCTCTACCCTACCCAAATGCTGACTGCAAAAAACTCAATTCTCTTTCTTAAACCAGCTAACTGGGGGTGGAGGGGAGGAATTACAATTAAGTTACTGGGTAAATTAGGACTGAAGAAACCTTGTCTAGTCACAAGAAAAAAGGATGAATAACTTTCTTAGAAATTACTAGCAGTGAAAGAGTAAATATTAGCATTTTGCATAGAAATGCACTATGACACCAATACAAACATCATAAGCCCCCACCCAAAGCACAGAGAAATTACCAGTTCTCCCTGGGAGATTAGGGAATTCAAATAGGTGGCAAGTTTCATTGTCTTCGCACAATTAAAAAAAAAGTCATTTTAGCTTAGATTAAAGCAGTTCTCATGTAAATGCATTCAAGTAACTGTATACATTAGGAAAGTAAATCACTTAAGTGAAAGCATTTGCTGTCAAATGCAACTCTTGCCATGGGTATTTACCCAATAACACAATTTTTTTTTAATTCCAGACTAATGGCAGAATATTCACTCACTACCTATGATGTTAATACAAATCTTAGCCTAAAGAGATTATAAACTTGAAATAGTGAACAGCTGCATTAGCTGTCAAAATTATAAAAACATAGTAACAGCAAGGCACCGAAAAAATTCGGCATTATATTAGTAGAATAATTTCCTTTGGAGAAGACCTTTAAGATCATAGAGTCCAACTGTTAACCTAATACTGTCAAGTCCACCACTAAACCATATCCCCAAGAACCTCATTTATGTGTATTTTAAACCCCTCCAGGGATGGTGACTCCAGCACTGCCCTGGGCAGTCTGTTCCAATGCCCCACAGTCCTTTGGGGAAGAAATTGTTCCCCAGATCCAACTTCAACCTCCCCCGGCACAACTTGAGGCCGTTTCCTCTGCTCCTGGCGCTTGTTCCTGGGGAGCAGAGCCCGACCCCCCCTGGCTCCAAGCTCCTTTCAGGCAGTTCAGAGATCAGAAGGTCTCCCCTCAGCTCCTGTTCTCCAGCTGAACCCCCCAGGTCCCTCAGCAGCTCCCATCACACTTATGCTCCAGCTCTTTGCCCAGCTCCGTTCCCTTCTCTGAACTTGCTCCAGCACCTCAAGGTCTTTCTTGTCATGAGGGGCCCAGAACAGACCCCAGGATTCAAGGTGCAGCCTCACCAGTGATGAATACAAGGGGATGATCACTTCCCTAGTCCTGCTGGCCACGCTATTCCTGATACAAGCCAGGATTCTGTTGGCCTTTTTGGCCACCTGGGCACACACTGGTTCATGTTCAGCCACTGTCACCAACACCCCAGGTCCTTTTCCGCTGAGCACTTTCCAGCTGCTCTTCCCCAAGTCAGGAGCATTCATGGGGTTGTTGTGACCTAAGTGCAGGACCCAGCACTTGGCCTTGTTAAACCTCATACAATTGGCCTCAGCCCAATGATCCAGTTGGGCAGGATCCATCTGTATGGCTTTCCTACCCTCCAGTAGATCAACACTCCCACTTAGGAGCTCTAGCTACAACTAACTATCAATAAATATATAAATTTAAAGGGTCAGTGAAAGATAGTTCTTTAAAATGAAGTGTTGCTTGTAGAAGACTAGTAAAGCCATAGAAAAGAAATCAGAGCCATGTAATATTGATAATTTAAATATTGTAGTCAACACTGAAATTATGAAGTGCAAATGAGAACTACATACTATCCATCCCTGGAGGTGTTTGTTTAAATGAGGTTCTTAGGGACATGGTTTAGTGCTAGAGTTAGGTTATGGTTGGACTCAATGATCCTGAGGGTCTCTTCCAACTGGAACAATTCTGTGATTCTACAGTGTTGTGGGGTTCCGTTTTCTTTTGTGTTCCCACCCCCCCCCCGCACCCCCCCGAAGATTAAACCCCTCAGCATCATAGCACTGTATGTTATTTTATTTTAGATACAGGTATCTCAGTAGCTCAATAATTCACACTGTATTTAGTGTTCCCTCCTCTCCCCCCTCCCCCTTGCTAGAGTATTTTTTTAGAATGGAACATACCTAGCCTCTTGAGGGAGGAGAAACACGCCAACCAAAACCCACACGCCAACCAAAACCCACACGCCAACCAAAACCCACACGCCAACCAAAACCCACACGCCAACCAAAACCCACACGCCAACCAAAACCCACACGCCAACCAAAACCCACACGCCAACCAAAACCCCACTCCCTTTGTGAACTGGAGCAGTATTTAATAGTATTTACCAACACCTAGAAATAACTTACAGATATGAGAATTCAGCAGAGAAAGAAGGTATTATGAATAGGTATTGGCTTTGAAGAATTGCCTCTACAGACAAGAAAAAACGCATGCCTCAAATGTTTAATTCCTCTTGTTCTGTATTAGCAGCGGTGAAAAATTACGTCGAGAAGGAAATCAAGACTCTGAGTGAAGATCACCTTGGTATCTTCCCCCCCCCTCCACCCCACAGTCCTGGTTTTGTTAAAAACAAGACCGGTTTCTCTTTTAGTGAATTTTCCTTTCAGCTAAAGTCTTCTTAGCAACTGCACTTTTCTAAAGTAGGATACATGTTTTGGTAGACAACGCAATGGAATGCAAGGTCGTTGATAAGGATGCACGTCCTGTAAGTGAGAGGGGCAAGGAGGAGCGAATTGAACAGCTGACTAAAACTGACCAACTAAGTATTCTATCCCATTCTTGTGATACATCATATAAAAGTGGGAGATCACGAGGTCCTCGTCCCTTTTTCCCCTCTTCAACTATGGCCGGCATCTGGGGAGAACTTTGCAAGTCGTCCCTGCAAATCTGAGGCCTAGTGACAGACTGAATCCAGTTCCGGTTTGCTGCAGAGTCCAGCCCAGGACTTCCGGGTGCCTGCTCTACAGCTACCAGAGCAGCCAGCATTGATTTGCTGGGATATTTTCCAACTCTCTCTCTCTTTTTGGCCTTCTTTGCCTTCCTATCACCTGTACTTGGGGGGGGGGGGTGGGGTGGTGGTGCAGAAGGGCTGAGAGGGAGAGGAAGTTAACAAAGCATCTGCTTTTGGTTTATTGTTGCCCTGCAATCAAACCTTGACACATACTTTGTTTGTCCTACAGAAAATGTACATTCATTTTTACTTTGATAATAAACTACTTATAAAAAATCTTGCTTCTAAATTATTTCATTTTTATAGATGCAGCACAAATGGAAAATAAATGGCTAAGTACATTCATCAAGACAGGACTTCAGAATAAGAAGTTTTAGCAGGGACAAGAGGTAGATCCTCGTCCTCTTAGCTTGAAAATCTTTGCAGAAAACTTTATGTCTGACCTGAACTAGATTCTGCAACATAAACAATTATGTCTTCTATTTCCTGAGGTTTTGCATAAATATAGGTATTGGTATTAACACAAATAAACAAGTCTCTCTTCTTCTGGAAATACACATACTTATTTGCAGAGAGACAGATTAAATTATCTTCTAGTACTTCAAATAGGGTTGAGTCTACTGACATTAAGTGCAGAGAACAGGAGAAAAACCCAGAAAGTGAAAAAGTCAGGAAATCAGAAAGCAGGGTATCCCTCTCCTTATAAACAGGTGAGGCTTTCTGGAAGTCTATCCTATAGATAAACAGAGCACACACAAGAACAGACACCTCTGCCTTTCATGGTACATTGGGTGTGTGTGGCAAGAGGTCAGGGACCGCCCTGTGCCTCTCACAGCTAGTTCCAGCCTGCTCAGCAACAGATCTGCCACAGACCAAACCTGAGCCAATCAGTAAAGCTGACAGCATCTCTGTGAAAAGATGTTTTAAAAATGGGAGAAGACACCAAAGCAAGAGGGGAGAAGGAAATAAAAAGAAGTGAAAAACAGAGGGAACACCAAGGTCATAATAGAAAGAGCTCCACGGCAGAGCAAATATTCCTTCAGGAACTGCAGTCTGCAGAGGACCCATGCCAGAGCAGATATTCCTTAAGGACTACAGCCTGTAGAGAACCCATGCTGGAACAGAGAAAAAATGAGAAGGAATGAGCAGCAGAGAGAAACTGCTATATGCTGACCATAACAACCCCACACACACACACTTGCATCACCAAAGGGACTGAGTGTAACTTGCAGACATAACAAAGGGCAAGGGGAAGAGTTTGGAGTGAAGTTGAGTCTGAGAAAAGGGGGAAGAAAAGTGTTTTCCCCACATGTATTCCCCATGTCTTTTTATGTTTGTTTTGTTTCTGTTTCCCAATAGTTATATAAATAAATACTAAAATTATTGATTAATAGATATATATTTTATATATATAAAAATTAAACTCCCCAAGTTAAGTCTGTTTTGCCCAGGACAGTGATCTCCCTGTCTTTATCTTGACCCACAAGCTTTCTTGCTCCTGTTGTTCCTACTTTCTCACTCCACCTTGCTGGGGAAAGAGGTGAAAGGGCAGCTGGGTGAGAGTTTGGCTGCCAGCCAGGGGCAACCCACCACATCCCTGCTTCATATTTCAACTTGCTCCACCCCTACCCAAACATACAATCTCCCAGAACTGTGGTTAGAGGCCTCAGCATGATTGACAACTAGGATGTTTATTCACAGCAAAGAATCTTGTCCCAAGTCATTACCATTTAAAAATGTACTATTCATCCAATATTGATACCTTATTTTATATGACTAGAGATGTAGCTGTAAGTTTGCCTCATCATGCTCTCTATACAAACCAATGCTGCTATAACTGAGGGTAGGAGTGAACACACACCCCCTCCCCTTTAAACAAGTAAACTGTTAGGACAGAACATAAAATCACAGAAGAATTTCGCTTGGAAGGAACCTTCAAAGGCCATCTAGTCCAACCACTGTGCAATGAGCAGGGACATCTTCAACTAGATCAGGTTGCTCAGAGCCCCATCCAGCCTGACCTTGAATGTTTCTAGGGACGTGGCATCTACCACCTCTCTGGGCAACCTGTTCTATAGACCAGAAGAGAGGTTGCTTACCCTCTGTCTTATGGCTTACACCTAACAGTAAAGTATGTTTATACTGATTAAAAAAAAATAGAAAATAATCAGGATAATCAGGATGATGGGGGGGGAGGTTGAAAGAGGTTTCAATCACAAATGCTAATAAAAAAGAAATACAGTAGTCACCTGGGGTGCCTTCAGTAGTCACTGGACCAAGAGAGATTTCTATCTTGATTGACTTCTAGAAAAACCCTTTTCCTCAGTAGATACATGACTTGTGTGCTCCCTAACTCTAAAAGCATTTAAGAGTCATTTTTTTTAAAAAGTATTTGCACCACACAAGAGACAGAATTTTCTGTTAAGCTGTTTTTTGAAGATACTCCTGTCAGCATGTATTTTGACAGATCAGATCTCTTATAACTGCAGTTCCACTGATAGTAAACCAACTATCAACAAAACATTGTCTTCTTTTAACATTAGGACAAAGATCTTCTGACTACCCAAAATACATGAGATTAAGGAACAGGATGGGCAAACAACTATCCAGAATCATACAGACATAGCTGACTGCCTTTTGAGTACAAGATGGGTGTTGTGGTTTAGCCCTAGCCCCACCCCAGCCAGCAACTAAAACCACCTGCCCCTCACTCATCCCTCCTCTGGTGGGATGGGGAGGAGAATCAGAAAACAAAAGGCAAAACTCGTGGGTTAGGGTAAGAACAGAAAACTAAAAAACAAACACACACAAACAATAACAACATATACAAAGTGATGGATACACAGAGCAATCTCGCTAGATGGCAATCCTGACACTGCACCTTGCCTCCTCTAAAGCAGCAAGTAGATTCCTGACCTCAGCATGTGCCAACCCCCTCTCCCCACACACACCTGAAACACAGCAGCCCAGAACCATGTGAGGAAGAGAGAAAGGAGAGAGCAGGCAGGCAAGCAAGAGAGAGATAGATAGATCCCTCCCTCCCTCCTCCCTCCTCCCCCCCCCAGCCCCTCTTTTGTAACTGAGCATGACTTTATATAGTATTAAATACCCATGTCATCCCCCCAGCTACCTGTGGAAATTAACCCTATCTCAGTTGACCCAGCAATGGGTTAGACAACCTACATCCTCTAAGCCTTATTTTCATTATTTGTATCATGCCTAGAAAATTTAAAGACAGTTTACTATCCCAACATTTTACAATTTGAATTGAAGACCAGTGATAAGTTACAGACATACAGAAGGACAGACAAAATGCTCATCAGTATGATAAGTAGTTATCTAACCATACCAGAGACCTAGACACTGTACTGAATTTTAGTAGACATTATGTTTGACACAGTATTTGAAAAAGGACAGCAAAAAAACAAGTGTGCTGTGGGCAAAAAAGTTCAATGATTTTTGGAGAATTTAAATCAATTGAATTTATTGTCAAGTAAAAACTTATAATTACCAATTTTGTTACTGAAACAAACAAAACCCACACTCTCAGAAGTCACAGAACAGTTGAGGTTGGAAGGGACCTCTGGAAGTCATCTGGTTCAATACCTCTGCTCAAGCAAGTGCACCTAGAGCCAGTTGCCCAGGACCATGTCCAGATGGCTTTTTAGGATCTCCAAGGAAGGAGACTCCACCATCTCTCTGGGCAATCTGCTCCAGTGCTTAGTCACTCTCACAGTGAAAAAGTTTTTCCTTATGGTCAAACAGAATCTCCTGTGTTTCACTGTGTGCCTATTGCTTCTGCTCCTGTCACTGGGTACCACAGAAAAGAGCCTGGTTTTGTCTTCATTACAGCCTCTCTTCAGATATTTATACATATTAATAAGATTCCCCCCTGAGCCTTCTCTATGCTGAACATTCCCAGCACTCTCAGCCTTTCCTCAGATGCAAGATGCTCTAGTCCCTTAACCATCTTTGTGTCCATGTCTCTCTTACACTATGGAGCCCAGAACTGGACGCAGGACTCCAGGTGTGGCCTCCCTAGTGCTGAATATTAGGGAAGGATCACCTCCCTCGACCTGCTGGCAATGCTTTGCCTCATGCAACCGATGATACCATTAGCCTTATTTGCCACAAGGGCACATTGTCTGCTCATGTTCAACTGGGTGTCCACCAGGATCCCCAGGTCCTTTTCTTCAAAGCTGCTTTCCAGATGGGTGGTCCCCAGTATATATTGGTGCCTGGGCTTGTTCCTCCTCAGGGGCAGGACTTGGCACTTCCCCTTGTTGAACAGCATGAGGTTCCTATCAGCCCATTTCTCCAGACTGTCCAGGTCCCTCTGGGCGGCAGCACACCCTCTGGTTTATCAATCACTCCTTCCTTGCTGAGGGTACACTCTGCCCCATCATCCAGGGTCATTAATGAAGATGTTAAATGGGACTGGACCCAGTATTGACCCCTGGGGTACACCGCTAGTTACTGGCCTCTGACTAGATTTTGTGCCACTGATCACCCACCCACTGGGCCCAGCCATTTAACCAGTTTTCAATCTACCTCATCCTCCCTTGCCTCTGCAAAATCTCTCCTTCCCCATTTGTTCTCCAATCCAATCACTACAGATAAAACAGTCTCTTAGATGGGGCAACAAGCAGCACCGGAAATTGGGGTCAGTGTGTGGTGGTTGCTCTACTAGCAGTAGTTCCTTTAAAGTCAGATCTCTCAGCCCCTACTCAGGTTACCACTCAAGCTCCTGCTCCAGTATGGTCTTCTGTCTCCTCTTTCTTCTGCTCTGGTTTTATTTCTTTTCTCCCTTTTATTCAGCATTTACCACCCTTTCAGTTTTGTTTTCACAGAGGTGCCACAAAGTTCACTGATCATCTTTGGCCTGCAACAGGGTTGTTGCTGAGCTGGCTGGAACCACCTGTAACTAGTACAGGGCAGCCAACAACTTTCTCCCACAGAGGTCACCCTTGCAGCCCCACCCTGCCTCCCCTCAACCTTGCCAATTATGCCCAATACAAAAAGTCACAAAGGAACTATTACAGAACACACTTTCTTCTGTCCTGCTAGGAAAAAAAAATCTCAACAACAAGCATGGAATTATACAGTGGATTTAAGCTACTTTTTCTGAACACACTAGGGAGGAATTTTTCATAAAGAAAATACATACTAAACTAGGAATTTTTTTTCAACAGAAATACTTATTTGATCTTAACATATACCAGAGCAGAAGTCTGATATGTCTTTCAGTTGTGCTTCTTAGGGTAAAAGGTCATGATCAAGTAAAGTTCATTTTTATATTTAAATGGTATTAATACAGGTTCAGAAAAGTAGTAATCTATATTTTTTGAAAGAGAGGGGTCAAGTCAAGGTGTAGATCAGTGATGTTTTTAACATGGAAGTCAGCATAATGGCAGGTTAGTATGCTTTAGAACAAGTCAATGAACATTATTGAAAAAGTTTACCTCTTCATTTTACAAGTGACTGACAACATCTGAGCAAAGTACTATCACCTTAATAAGCAGCACCAGTGGTAGACATGATTGTAAAGTATAACCTTACCTAGCAAACTCTAGTCAGCACAGTAATCCTAAAACATAATAGCTACCCATGTTCCCTATATTCATTACTTGTTCTGACCTAATAGTAATCTGAGGAAAACAAACCGACCAAGCAATACAGCAGACAGAATGAAAAGCCTTTCACGTAAATATTCAGAGGGAACTGTCATCTTAATAGGCTACATCCAAAGTTACACATGGAACTTGGGGTTCAAGGCTACCTTTGAACCACTAAGACTCTGAGAATAGAAGGATGAGAGATTGATCAGTGACATTAAACATAGCAACACATTTTATTGGAGCACTTGCATCCAAACTTGCGCATACAAGCAGTCTTAAACTTAAGCAGACAGATAGGTTCCCCAGAACTCTTATACTAGAATCACAGGATCATTTCAGTTGGAAGAGACCCTCAGGATCATCAGGTCCAACCATAACCTAACTCTAGCACTGAACCATGTCCTTAAGAACCTCATCTGAACACCTTTTAAATACCTCTAGGGATGGTGACTCCAGCACTTCCCTGGGCAGCCAGTTCCAATGCCTGACAACCCTTTCCGGGAAGATTTTTTTTCCTAATATCCAATCTAAACCTCCCCTGGCACAACTTGAGGCCATTTCCTCTTGTCCTATCACTTGCTACTTGGGAAAAAAGAGATCAGCACCCTCCATGCTGCAACCTCCTTTCAGGTAGTTGTAGACAGTGATAAGATCTCCCCTCAGCCTCCTGTTCTCCAGGCTAAACAGCCCCAGCTCCCTCAACTGCTCCTCATAAGACTTGTGCTCCAGGCCCCTCGCCAGCTTTGTCACCTCCTCTGCACTCTCTCTAGTATTTCAATGTCCTTCTTATAATGAGGGGCCCAAAACTGAACACAGTGTTCAAGGTGGGGCCTCACCAGTGCTGAGTACAGTGGCACAATCACTTCCCTAGTCCTGCTGACCACACTATTCCTGATACAAGCCAGGATGTTGGTGGCCTTTTTGGCCACCTGGGCACACTGCTGGCCCATATTCAGATGGCTGTCAGTTAACACTCCCAGATCTCCCCCTCATCTCCTCAATCTGTGCCCAGCCTCAGCTCTTACCGTAGCTGCTGCTGTGCACATTGGTTCACCATGTTTAAATCTCCTGCGGTTGCTCTGTAGTCACTGCTGTGCTCGCCACTTGCCCCAGACTAAATCAAACATGCAAAAAACTCCCAAAAGGAATATGAAGACTAGCCAGGTTAGCACTCACCACTGATCACTCCTAGGAAATAGAACTGCAGAGACTGAATCCAAGGCACTTCAATTAAAGTAGCTGGCACTGTTAGTACAAGGAAACTATCAGCTACAATGTTGTCAAAGATGTCAAAGAATAGGATCTTCATACAGCTATGCCAGAAGAAGTGACAATGAAAATAAATAGATTACTTCAAAGATAGCAAGTGGACTCAACAATTGGTCACAATGATAAAAATGTTCTCGCTATAAAAGGCTACTGTAAGTCATCCATATAAAAACAACTGGAATATTATTGGCAAACAAAGAAATAAAGTTCTCCTCTGTTCAACCCCCCCCCCCCCCCCCCAATTGAAGGTCTGAAGTTCAGCACCTCATCTGCATGTTAAGTATTGTTGAAAACCATAAAGCTACTCTTAAAATTAAGATCTACTCTCACCATTATTTGGAGGTGCAGACCTTGAATAGCACATGAGAGCATTCAAGAATAACTTTTTTTTTAAAAAAAAAAAAAATACTAAAAGCTAAGCTTAGCAAAAAAAAATAATATAAAAACCTACTTTTAAATGTTTACAGTATACTGTCAGTAACTTTTATTTTATAGATAGATCTCCAAGAAAATTCTATCATAAAAGATAAATTAACAACACATCTCAAACACCTTACAATAATTGCAAATACTAGAATGTAATTAGGTAATATTTAAATCTAATATAGTTACCACAGTTAATGACAACAATTTGTAATGGTTCCACGACCTGCTGAAATACATACAAATTTTCCAAGCAAGTCAAACAAGACCTCACATAACATGGATTTACAGAAGTTATACAATGTACATTATACACAAGAAATATAAAAATGCAATCTTCAATTGTAGAAACATTCTCCTCAAACTGATAGCCAAATCAATTCACCTCCTAAATTCTACATGCCATCACCAAATTCACATTTTACATTAAGACAAAGTTAAAACCAACCACTGTCACATGATAAAACCAGAAATAAGTACTGTATGTTATTCAATTAAATAATTTCATCATTACTTGATAATTACTTCAGTGATCCTAGGCCCATTTTTCACTGTTCATAGATAAAAATACAAATTAGTTAATTAGTCAGCAATATTTACGAGTAACTGAATGCTGCACAAATCCACTGACATGAAGTATTACAGTTGTCTTGGAAGTCATGACATGAATACACATTCCAAAATGCAATTTGGATGATTGCATTCAAGTTTTACATTGTGGTAAACTCAATACTATAATTTCTTTTTTCTTCTCCAGTTAATCAACACTTGTTAATGGGAATGCAAAAAGGGGGAGAAAAAACAAACATAGATTAAATAAGTTAATATGATATTTAAATGCAGTAACTACTTCAATCAATAAAAACTGATTATGCTATGCCAGTGCTTCTCCACTAGAAGCTTCCAAAGTAGGAAAAAAAAAAAAAAAAAAAAAGGACATTACTTCAAGGCACTGCTCTGATAGAAGTCATGGCTATAAATGTGTAAATGCTTTGGTTAAAGACTCTGGTTTTAAATATAGTCTTTGAAAAATGAAACATTTACTATAAGCTACAGTAATACATGTTTAGAAAGCATCCCATCCTTTGCACCTTGAGCATCCATCCTTAAATTAAAACCTAGATATGCTGTTCCCCAGCAAATAATTTTAGATATGCCCAAGAAATTCAAATGTTATTTTGGCTTTATGTCATTAAAAAAAAAAAGGCAATAAAATATAAGCTATTTTCATCAAAGCCAGAAGGGAGTACTCTGAATAACTGAAATTGGGAGGTGCTGAACTGAACATTTGCCTTGTGTTAGGAGAGATCAGAAACATGCTGTCTTGTAGTTCAGTATGGTACCTCAGCCCATGATGTTAAAAGTGCTCCTTTTCTTTTTTTGCCATTGTTAAAAAACACCCACAACCCAATCGCTTTCATTTGTGCTATTGTCATCACAAAGGCAAAATAATCTGAGACAGAAAACTAGCAACACAAAGAGACCCAGCAAGTGTTAATTCCAGTTTTATATCCTGTGATCCACAAGCTATTTAAAATACTGACAAGGAGATACAGAGAAAGCCCCAAAACCCTATACTATGTGTTTCCACTGCACAGTGCCTATTCTAACATAAGTAGTTCAGGTCTTTTTAATAAGACTGTGCCAAATTGATACCTTATACTGAACTACATCCTAAAATGAAAGAAATGGCACTAGATAATTTTGCAAGCATAATACAGTATTTAATCTCCGCTAGCACGTCTGTACACCAGCCCCCTCCCACAAAGAGATATGCGCATTCCAATCAAGCTTGGCTCAGCCAATTCTCCCCCTCCCTCCAGGCCTTGCTAGGTTCCCAAACTCCCACTGACTGTAGCTTTCATTTTGTTTTAAACAGCAAAACAAGAGGAGAAAGTTTCCAAAGCGAGGATCCTTACCCTTGAAATCCCACCATGCACGCAATAAGGAGGGTGAATTGGTTTTGTTTTGGTGGTTTTTTTTTTTTTCTTTCCCCTCTCTCCTGGGAGATGAAGGGGAAGAAACAAAAACCTAAATGGAGGAGAGACTAAGCGGCAGAGACAGAGGGAGAAAGAGGAGAGCCTGGTGAAGGAGCAGGGCGAGCGTCAGCCATATTGTGTGTGTTCATCCAGTATTTACAAACCTGCAGCTACAGCAGCGTTTTGAGTCTGGGAGAGAGAGGAAAGAAGGGAGGGAGAAAGAAAGAAGAGGAGGGAGGAGAGAGAGGGAATCGAGGGAGGTGGGGAAAGCAGCGGCAGCAGTAGACAAAGGAATCCAGCAAAGCGCGAGCATACACACACAAACTCAGGATTCCCCGGACAGCAGCAGTGGCGTATGCAACCCCAGCGCTGCCAGCCCAGCGCGTTAGCAACTCTCCCAGCTCCAGCCTTTGACTACTGCGGCCGAGCCTCGCCACCACCCTCATATCCTCTTCGTCCCGTTTTCTCGTGGTGGGGGAGCAGACGGATGACAGGGCAGCGGCATACCTCCCCCAACGTGCACTATCGACAGAGATGTTTATCTGCCGGGGACCCCTAGGTGGGCCCCAGCCCACACAGTACAGTAGCTCCACAGAGAGGAAGGGGGAATATGCAGCTGCGACCCCTCCCCTCCAACAAGGGAGGATGTGAGGGTGGGGTAGGTAGAGGGGCCGTGCCAAAGGAAGGCAGCAGTCCCCCAGAGCCCAGAAAAGTGGGGGTTGCCAAGGAGCCGGGACACTACGTAAGAAGGAAAGATAGAAACGGCAACACGAGCCTGAGGGCCGCCACTCCCGGCCGCCTCCCGCGCCTTCCGGGCAGGCCGCTGAAGCGGGCAGCGAAGAAGAAAAGGTACCAGAGACGAGGCACCACAAGTACTTAAATAACATCAGCCTCGGGGGAGAGAAGGGAAAGCTAGGAATAGTGGCTCCAAGCTCATCTCACAGCGACTCCCTCTGGCTCTGCCCGGTTAGACTAGACTAAGGCAGGCCAAGGGCGGTGCGACGGGCTGCGCTTTTCCCCCCGCCCCCCCCCCCATTCGCTACTCACCTGCTAGGGGGATGGGCGCCTGGGAGCGCCAGGAGAACGGCCTAGAGACGTTAGCGCTGCAGCCAGAGCAGTTCTTCTGTCTCACTAAGCCACTCAGATTCTCTACGGCAGCAGTAAGGACAGCTGCTCTCCTTGTCTCGTTTGCTCTATTCTGTCGTCACCACTGCTGCCTCCTGTTCGCTTCTGCCATATTTAGACCCTCCTCTCTGTACACGAACTCCACCGCCAGGATAAAGGCCTCCTCACCTTCCTGCCAAATAGTGAGCTACCCGCATTGAGACGTTCAAAACACAGGGCCGGACACCGCCCTCCTCCCCTCCGCCAAGGCGCAGGCGCACTGCAAATTCCGAACTGCGATAGGAGCGCAGAAAGCAATCCTCCACCTAGTCCACCACTCCCCGTTAGCGCGCAGGCGCGCCCGTAGTAGTAGTTGCTGCTGCTGCTTTACTGTTGTCTCCCGGCGCTCCGTTGGCAGTCATAGTGGAGGGTGGTGGGGGCCTGTCCGCAAATGGCTGTCTGTTGGCCCTTCTCCAAACGCAGACCACCAGGCCCTGGGGCGGTGAAAGTCCGCCTTTCCCCTCCCGTCAGCCCGCCCACCGCGGTGGGTCTAGTGCTGCCTCGCGAGGTGGACACTGATGGCAGCGGTACCGCTTCTCTAAAGGTGCCTTGGGAGGCAGCGGCTCTCCGCTGCCCCCTTGCCGTCATAGAAAAGAAAAGGTGTAAGCCATCATAAGAAAAATAAGCTATGGATATCCTGTGTTACAAATTCGGCCCGTGCCGACTGAGGAGAGAGGCTAGGACATAAAGTATAGAATTACAAAGGTAAATATTTATTCATGTGCATGAGATATCTCAGCCAAACTGGGCACGCCCAAGGGATTTTTCTTTAGGGTTTTTATACCTTACACTACAAGGGTATGTTATGAATCACCCAATTACCTACTGTGAGCACTGATGCAGGCAGGTTGCAAGAAGAGCCAGAGGCCACGAATGCATTGCAAAGAGCAAGTTTTATTTTAGTTCCCTCTCTACTGGGGGATCTCCGAAGTCACACTTGAGCTCCC
Organism: Patagioenas fasciata; assembly: GCF_037038585.1. Taxonomy (NCBI): domain Eukaryota; kingdom Metazoa; phylum Chordata; class Aves; order Columbiformes; family Columbidae; genus Patagioenas; species Patagioenas fasciata. Next base: position 54,812,339 of record NC_092559.1, read on the forward strand.
AGGCAGAGGTGACACAGGCGGGGACGCAGGCGCTGGTCAGTTCAGCCCTGCTGGAAGATCGCTGGGCCTGCTGAGCTCGCCTGCATTTCAAGGCTTCGGGCAGGTGCAGCCTCCCGCTCTTTCTCACAACAAAGCAGGAATCTCAGCCATAGTGATGAGGTGCCTGGAGTTTCTCCCAGGCCTATGTTACCTAACACAGAGGTTCTACTCATCAAGCACACAAGGTCAGTAAAACAATTAGTGTGATGTATGTGCTTTCTCTACACCCCAGCTGCAAGTTGCTTCAGCGTGTTTACATTTCTCCTCCTCACCATTCTTCCACAATTCCCATACACCTACTAATGCATATTTCTATCCAATCATAAATGTGGTACAACATAGCAACATACATTACAAAAATATATATTGTAGGTCTTGCAGCATCATTATCTGTCAGCATCCTTGTGGTTTATCTGTTTATTCAGATGTTTCTATCATCAACTTCTGCAAAGTTATTAGGCATCAGCAATTCATGTTTCTCTTAGATATGGATCCTTCAGTTAAGGAAACCTCTGTTCTGGCAAAAATTTTCTTAGTTGATCGCTTGTCCTTAGTAGGGGTCTTGGATCTTCAGAAAATGGCACAGCAATTAAACACTAATAATGTTCTTAGCTCTTAATGACTGTGTCATCTCAATAATTTATGTCATGCCTACTAGAAATGAAAATAAAGATTTAGACAAAAATATAAAAATAAGATGCACTGTCACCAAATCATAATCTATTGCATTTTTTACATTATTCAGGAATATAACTTCAAGAGCTGTTCATAGCTTTAGACTGACAAAGAACAAAATGGAAAACATCAATAAGTAAAATTATATTCTTCTCTGACAAATCAAGTAATTGGTTCAAAAATCAAAACAGGTGAACAGCTGAGGCACAGTCTACCTTAAAAAATCTAATGGGTATTGTTTTTCAAAGTAGACCTTGGCAGGTATAACATGACATGACATGACATGACATTTCTCTGTTACAAAATCATAAGACAAAGAAACTTCAGTGCATGAAGACAGCTATGAAAAATTGTTTGAGTCAAGAAGAGTTTGACTGAAGGCCATCATATCATGAAACCAAAATGCAGCTTAATTAATAATATCATAATATCCTGAAAATTTTCATGGTTTTTGGTTTTTTTTGTTTTTTTTAAGTGCTGTTGTCACCTGACGCTATGGGGACAGATAGGTTCTTTTAGAGATCCTTGACAGGATGATGATGACACTAAGTTGTAGTTTCAATTAAAGCTTTCTTTTTTAACAGAATGTTATGATTAGCATAGCATAGAATCTTATTATAAGAATACCACAGGATTTCTGATAAGCAGAAGCAGTGTAGCACAATTGCATAAATAGTGTAGTGCGGCAATGAGGAATGACGCATACAGACGCAGACAGAGACACACAGGCACAGAGTTCTTGTTAGCAGCGAGAGCAGAGCCAGGCAGAGCTGAGCTCTCTTTTATTAACAGTTCTCAATTTATATGTTTACAGATACAGGGCCAGACCAAGAGGTTAGACAGTTTTTTCAAAAAATGTTATTCCAAACACACCACACTCATGTTGTGTCTGTTTTCAGTCACATCCCCACGCATATCTTGTGGATGGCGTTCTGACCCACTCATTCACATGCCCAGGCCCAACATTCACACCATACATATGGGGGCGGTTTTCCGACCTGAGATATCATTCTCACTGGCCTGGGCTATCGCTCCTTACACTCATAAAAAACATACTTCTGTATAACCTGTCCAAGACCCTTTAGCTGGAACTGCACATCCTGCTGTTCCCACAGCATAGCACAGAATTTTATAGCACAGCTTAGCTTATGGTTTCTAATCACCTGGACACTTTGGGTCAAATCTTAATACTTGACTTGCAGTATCAATATAACAACCATAAACTAGACTCAAAATACACAAAAGAATATGAGTCATTCAATCCTCAGAAGCAGCACATGATGGTGGAGGCCTCTCTGACCACCGGAGGTTCATGGGTTTTGCTGTCCAGTAGCAGTTCTGGCTTAAGTCCCATTTTGGACTTGTAACTGCTTAATTTTATAGATGGTGATCTGTGTGCTGCTGTGCTTCCCTGTTCTGTTTCAGGGTCATCACAACCTGCTTGGCTAGGTGTTTGAGACCTTCAAGGCCAATAAGGAGGGGAGTAGTCAGCCTGGCACCCAGAAACCTGGAGGTCAACAGGGAAAGGGCGAAGTTGTCTGCCTGGTGTATCAGTGTGTACAAATACCTGATGGGAGAAAATGAAGAAGAGAGAACTAGGCTCTTCTTGATAGTTCCCAGTGACAGGTCAAGAGCCAATGAGCACAAAGTGAAACACAAACTGTGGCCTGCACTATGCTGCCAAATGAATTGAGAAAAATGGATTAGCAATATCAGTTGTGGCATACCACTTGGCTGTCTTTAGCTCCCCTTCATATTGGAGTTCTAGAATGTCCAATACAGCAGCCCTTAATGGCTGCATGACTTTGTTCAGGCCACAAGAGTTTAATTTTAGCCTCCACCCTCTGTCAGACTTTCATTCTGGCCATATGGAACTATCAAAGGGTGAGTCTTACTGATCAATCCTTGACTTTCCAATTGAGGAATCAACTTATGGATGGTAACTGGGGGGCTCAATTGGTGTGATATTGTCTCTGGTGCACTGTCATGGTAGCAGTTGGCATCTGCGGTTCTTCAACACGCAGCAACTCCACCACAGAGGGCTCATCTGAGAGGCCAGGCAAGGTAGACAGCTGTTTAGTCTTCTATGCATCCATGGAGGCTATACCAAAAACTAACTAGTACCCTTTCGGGTCCTTGAAATATACTCTCATGAATCTATGCCAAGGACACACGGGGCCTCTGGGCTGGTCACAATAGGATGCTTCTGCCACTTCTTCCTTGTCAGGCTCACCTCACCCTTCAACACAAACAACTGCTGGGATCTGTTGCTCCAGAAATTCATATGGGTTCTGCCTCCCTTGTACCCCAATGGCATTAGAGTACACTGTGCACCGGTATCCACCAGAGCCTTATACTCCTATACTCTCATGGGTCTGATGTGCCAGGCCATCAAATCCACACAGTCCAGCAAACCTGGTTGTCCCTTTCCTCCACCTGGCCAGAGGTAGGCCCCTCTCATTCCCAGTCAGAGCATTCACTTCCTTACTCCTGTAATTGTAAACTAAAATACCCTTCACAAAGATCAGGACAAGGAGAGGCCTTCTCAGCCCTTCTACTGCATCTGGGGTATTGTTCAACAGTAACCAGAGCAGTAATCTTCCTGGATGAGCCAGCAGTGTGCTCAGGTGACCAAAAAGACCACCAGCATCCTGGCTTGTATCAGGGATAGTGTGGCCAGCAGGACTAGGGAAGTGATTGTGCCACTGTACTCAGCACTGGTGAGGCCCCATGTATGGGGATATAGCGGAAGATTTGGTGAGGAGGTTAGTTAAATGTAAATACGCTCAAGTGACTTGCACCTGTCTGTAGAAAAAGTACATACATCACACTAATTGTCTTACTGACCTTGTGTGCTTGATGAGTAGAACCTCTGCGTTAGATAACACAGGCCTGGGAGAAACTCTGGGCACCTCATCACTATGGCTGAGATTCCTGCTTTGTTGTGAGAAAGAGCAGGAGGCTGCGCCTGCCTGAAGCCTTGAAATACAGGCGAGCTCAGCAGGCCCAGCGATCTTCCAGCAGGGCTGAACTGACCAGTGCCTGCGTCCCTGCTTGTGTCACCTCTGCCTGGGAGCTCAGGTGTGACTTCGGAGATCCCCCAGTAGAGAGGTAACTAAAATAAAACTTGCTCTTTGCAAATGCATCCGTGGCCTCTGGCTCTTCTTGCGATGTGCCTGTGTATGTGCACACACCCCACCTTGAATATTGTGTTCAGTTTTGGGCCCCTCATCATAAGAAGGACATGGAGGTACTAGAGAGAGTGCAGAGGAGGCGACAAAGCTGGTGAGGGGCCTGGAGCACAAGTCTTATGAGGAGCAGTTGAGGGAGCTGGGACTGTTTAGCCTGGAGAATAGGAGGCTGAGGGGAGACCATATTACTATCTACAACTACCTGAAAGGAGATTGGAGCATGGAAGATGTTGGTCTCTTCTCCCAAGTAGCAAGTGATAGGACAAGAGGAAATGGCCCCGAGTTGTGCCAGGGGAAGTTTGAATATTAGGAAAAAATTCTTCCCGGAAAGGGTTGTCAGGCATTGGAACTGGCTGCCCAGGGAAGTGATGGAGTCACCATCCCTGGAGGTGTTTAAAAGGTGTTTAGATGAGGTTCTTAGGGACATGGTTTAGTGCTAGAGTTAGATTAGGTTATGGTTGGATTTGATGATCCTGAAGGTGTATTCCAACTGAAATGATTCTATGAATGGATACTTTCTAGCCACTGTTTGTGTTGGGTTTTGTTTGTTTGTTTGTTTTTTGTTTACCCCCCACACTTCATGTACACAGTTTTCCATGTCTGAGGTAGCTGCGCTATCCCACTTCCTCACGTCCTCCCTATGACCAATGACAAGCTAAGGAGCCACAGACAAAGGCCGGTTAGCTGACAGTAGGAGGTAGGGGACGTACCAGAGGGTACGTAGCTCTGTCTTCTGATAGGCCAATATGGCACAAAGGGAAAAGCTGAGACCCTTCAAGATGGCCCAAGACTTTTCTGTCTTTCACAATCACCCCCCAGACTTGTCTATCTTTAGCAATAACACCTCCTCAAAAGACCAAAAATTGTACAAGCAGACAATCCAGAGGGCTATATAAAGGCTCACCTATACTAGCACTGGCAGGGAACCCACCATCCTGAGGACCACTCTGCCCACCATCCTCATCGCAGGAACTGAACCAGACACCTGAGGATGCTGCACTCCCAGATTACAAACCCCAACATCCTTGTCACGGGATACCGGAGGCCACACATCACTGGACCCAGACTATAAGTCCCATCATCCATGCTGCGAAGCCATAAGGGTGGCAGGATCCCTCACTTACTTTCTTCCTTTCTTTTTTTGTTCTCTTCTTTCTTTCCTTCTCTTTTCCTTTCCTATATCTCTATTTCTTTGCCCCTGCTTCTGTGAGTAGTAAAATAACATAAGGCTTACATCCCCACACATGCTGCAAAACTCTTTTGTGTAAATCCTTTTGCTGTTAAACTGTTCACCAATTAGGCTTAAGTAACATAAATCTTTCTGCTGCCGAATCACCTGCTAATTGGGCCGAGCTGCAAAATAAAAGGTGTTGTTTTTCTTGTTTACATACCTTAAGTATTTTGTATACTGTTTTCCAACCAAGGGGACCCACAAACCTGAGTCACCTCTCCCCCCACTCACACCTCTGGGTGGGACGTGACAGTCCCCTTGTGCGGTTTGGCTGAACCCCTGCCCAATTATATCAAATAACCTCAAGTCAGCACTATAAGTCTGATCATGCTCAACAGCCAGTCTGGCGTAATGTTGAATTTGCTCAATGGATTCACTAATAGTGCAGGGCAGTCATGACCATTGAATTCACGTGCTTATACAGATTCACAAATAGTAAAATATATACTGTAAGTCTGAGAGCATTCAATGAGAAATTCTCATTGTTAGATCCACAAATACTGAGTTTTATTAAAGCAACAGGTTCAAGTTCTTTGAGATGCTGTTGATAAATACACTGTCTGCAAAAACACACTTTAGTTGCAAAATATACTTTAGTTGTAAAAAACATGTTAGTTGGAAGAAATAAGTATTGGTACCAAATTTATATAAATTCTAAGATGACTATATAGTCATGATTACAAATACAAGCTTGAAGTCTAAGTGTCCCAGGGAAACCTGGTAAAACTAAGTGCACAAATCTTACCTAAAAGCATCCCTTTGGGGTGGGGAAGATATGCTCAGCCCGTCAACTGGTCTCAGAAGTCCTATTATGCTATTCCCTTGACTCCCCAGTGATGGTGTCTTCCCCCCACCCTTCCTCTATTGTTACGGTATTTTACAATATTTTCTACATTTAGGTGAGCTTGAGTGACTCTAGTCATGCATACCTTTGCTATTGATTGGTTTAGCAATCCTCGCTTCCATTTTTAAAGTAAAAACCTCACTATGCATGCTTGAAGGTAGGCTGGAGGTGGGTATCCTTTGAGACAGAGGTGTATTTTGGCATTATAATAAGATTATAATGAGAAAAGTTCATCCATTGGACAAATTTCTAGCTCAGTAACTAGCATTTTGAACATTTATTCTTTTTAATTCACAGCAGCTATACCTTATCTTTTTAAATTGTCAGCAGCTATACCATCTGGTCCCTGTACTTGCCTTGTTACACAAGGCTTGGCCATGATATCTTCACACCACTCTGCGAGGGCAAAAACTCATGGACTCCACACAATCCAATATGAATACAAGTGAAGCCATTTATTACAGAAACAAACCTCCTTATATATGCAGTTATTTCCTGCTCACGCGTCCACGCTCCAAGCATGCATTAACTGATTGGATATTGTCCATGTTCACGAGCTGTCCACGTGCCCGAGTCTCATTGCTGTTTTTCAGGATGCCGTTTTTCAGCCTTTGGGCTGGCCTTGAAATTCCTTTACCTAGTTCAGAAATAAATCTCCATCTAATAGAAACCCATCCACACAACAATCTCAAGAAAATCCCTCAAATCTCCCACAATTCCCCCTTTTTGTTTTTGAACCAGCTGGGCCTTGTTTACAACACGCTGAATCATCTTTGAAATACACTGCAGCATACAACATATGATTAGTAACAGTGATTACAGTTACATATAGTGCAGCTAAGCCTTACGTTATAAGATCAAACAACAGCCCACCTATTCCCAAGCTTTTAAACCGTTTGTCAAACTTAATTCTACTATGACAATCTTATTAATGTGTTGATTTAGTTTGTCTAAAGTACTATGAATAAATCCAGAATGATTAAACAAGTTAATACAACATCTTTCGCTTAAATTCATCAAAACCATGTCCTTACAATAACAACAAAAATCTATAGCAACACGATTTTGAAGTATAACATGCCTAATACCATCAACATCTACTATTAATTGAGTTAGTATCTCAGAAGTTAGATTAGCCCGTTTAAAAGACAAATAGCTTAACTTTGATATGTCTCCTAAAGCTTTACCAGCTGCTAGACTAGGGAGAAGGAGTGCAGTAGATACTATGGTAGGAATGTCTCATAATTGTGCCTCATTTTTGCATTGACTAAGTGTGATATCGCCCTTTTGGCTCTCCTGCTGTTTGCTCAAATTGCCATTCTCCACGGAAGGTACAGCACCTGCTTGCTAATGGCTTCTAGACCACCAGGTCTGTGAGCATCTATAACACTGAATTAGGATCCACGGTTTACATCTGAAACAGTCCTCACAACTTATCTCCCACCTGTCCGTCTGCATCCGTTGAATCTTTGTTGAATCCACTTCAATCCTCGGCCTGTAATGACACAAACATAACCTTTTCCCCAGGTTATCAATTGATGTGGCCTTTTCCATTTACCATTAACTAGTGATTTGACCATAAGTAATGTAGGTTCTTTCTGATTTAGCATGGCTTTGGGTCACACTTGCAAAGTGTTTCATCACAGGGCAAATTTAGGCTGCACCACTTAGATATAAGTGATTCATCACATACAATGCTTTTGACAATTGGTTTTGTGGTGTTTTCCCTACTTCTCCCCCCTTTTTCTTTAAAAAAACAAAAACAAACCAGTTCAGCATCAGATGCGTGCGTTGGACCTTGACTACGTACTCAGAATCACAAACCAAATTTAGAGGTTCCTCCTTAACAAGCTCTAAGTCATGTAAAACTGCGCCAAGTTCTGCTAATTGGGTTGAACCTTCAATAATTTTTACAGAACAATGCCAATTGTTATCTTCATGCCAGACCAGTACAGCTTTATGAGACTTCCCAGAACCATCAACAAAAACTGTGCAAGTATGTAGGATCAGACCAGATACAAGTATGACCTATGACCTGATGTTAAGGACTTGCAGGTTCTGCATCAATTTACATTTAGGCATGCCAAAAGCTGTGCTGGTAAGAAAACCAGCTAGTGCAATTTATAAGGACATAGATTGCAAATAAAAAATCAAAATTAAATTTCACAAATGGTACATATATGACAAAAGGATCATACCCTATAAAGACTTAAATTAATTCCCTGCATTTCTTGATCAGAGTAACAATCAGTATATCAGTCTGTTAGCATTCTCATCTTACTGTCCCACAATAGCCACAGGTTGTTTCTATATTGTAGCTATAAATAGACAAATCTACTAGTCCAGCTGAAGGCGGTCAGCCTCTAAGGTTGTCATAAATTTATTCCTCAAAGTTTCCAATTCAATTTTAGCTGTCATATTTATTGGATATTGTTTTCCCTTACCGGATCGAAGTTCTGTTTCAGATCTATCAGTGTAGTGTTTGCTTTATCGAAACATTGGCTGTTAATACCAGTGGAAATACAGCGTTTGAAATTTCCTTGGAGATTCCTCACTTGCACAAGCAGATCTGCACCAACCAAGCAGCTTCTTGTGGGGCATGCAACTAAAGAGAATTCTCAGAAAACGTTGTTTGAGCTTACAATTTTCTTAATGAATCTTGACCCAAGAGAGGTGCAGGGCTTTCTGGCAACTGCAAGAATTCATGTATTAAAACTTTGTTCCAAATTTGGCATTCTATTTGTCTCAAAAAACAGCCTTTCTTTCATCCTCTCCCATGACCTCAAAAACTAGCACGGTGAATTCACTAAGTCTCTTACAACCAGTTACCACAGAATAAGTCTATTAAAAAAAAATAATTTTGTTTAATTTCCCAGCTTCATCAGAACTACGGACCCACTGGTGATGCTTTTAAATTTCACCCTCTGACTCCTTGATGCAGTATTACAGTTCTCTAGCAGTAACATTGCTGGGGGGGGAATAAAACCTCCCTCTCGCCCCCATCTGGGATGGCAGGATCTTCAGCCCAGCATGAAAACCAATCAGTTCGAACTCCACATCAAACCAACCTGGCTACACTCCACACCCAAATCAGTACCAGTCTGACCCAGAGAAGCACTGAGCACTCTGACCCCCCAAAGCTGACCAGTGTGAAAAGACTGACTTCAGCAAGGAGGTAAAATTATGAGCTCTTTCCCCAGATGTGCCAGAACCCAGGAAACAAGACAGAAGCAAAGAGAAACATCACCAACAACCCCTGATTCAAAGCTGAGAAGCAATGCAGTGCCACAACAAGGATGGATGACAATACTCCAGGAAAAAAAAAGACAGAGTGGGGGGAGTAAAGCCCCCCTTTCTCCGCTTAGCAGCGGGAAAACAGGTTTTTCCTTTTTTTTTTTTCTTTTCCTTTCTCTTCTTGCTGCAGTTCAGATGTAGCCAAGGCCACGCAGCTGGCATAATCGCTGGTATGAAGTGGGAGGCTCTGGTAAAGTCCTCGTTTACAATGAGCTGAGTTTTATACACCATTCCAATTACCTCAACAGTTGTTACATTCCTCAGCCCCATTTACCTTTCACAATTTACAGATGTCAAAATACAGTATATTAAACATCAATCCATTATTCCATTTTCCTAGATCCAAATCAGTTCACATTCCAGCAACTTTTAAATACAGCTTGATACAATACCAAGTTCACACCCATCATAGCATTTCGGTGTTTTTTTTTTTTTTTTGCAAAGCAGAGTTTAACAATTTAAATTCTTTTATGGTCTCAAAATTACTAGATAACAATATAAGCAATTACTCTAATGCATAAGGATGCATCCTAAGAGGGAGCAAGGAGGAATTTTAGCAGTGAAATCAGTACCCATTTTGTAATTATCTCCCCAAACAAAATTCTTTTGGTACCAAATACAAATATGCAAATTAAAATACTGAGCTCAGATATGAAAACCAAACACCAAGTTCAAATATGGAGGTGGATCACAGTTACACTTATTCAAGACAATATCTCAATTTTTACATTGCACCTTTGAACCGCTCACTGCCCAGCCAGACAGAGGCACCGCTGGGTCTCCTGACAAAACAGGTCAGTGCGCGCTGGAGCCCAACCGGCACCTGCCCCCCCCACATTGAGCTGGACCGGGCAAGGCTTTTATTAGTGTGTCATCTGGGGTGCTACAACTGTTATCCCAAAACCAGGATTCTTTACCTGGTGTGCATACAAAAGAGCCAAATCCAGCACATCGAGATGAGACACAGCCTATCACACAGTTGCGCAAGTCTGGATATTGGAATAAAGCCAGCATGCTAGAAAGAAAAGTAACAGCTAGTACACAGAAAATGTTAACATCACATTCACACAGGAAAGAACTAAATTACTCATGGTCTTCTGTATTATCACAAAATGCACATTTTGAGTCAACGGATTCTCATGATTTAACAGTCTGTGAACTTACTGTACCATATAACAGACAAAGACCTATTAAACTGTAATATTCTTAAACAGATACCTACAAAGAAAACAGGTTAATAAGGAAAGCATCTTGCAGACTTTACAAGTTTACTGTGACCTGTGTGTTATCAGTTAACTCTCTCTCAGCTTGGTGAAGTTCAAACCGTTCCGCCTGTAAAACTGTCTGAAATGATTTAATGATCTCTTGTAGGGATTTATTTTGTCCTGCTCTTCTCACCTTAAAAACAACATTAATTGCAACAAGGTGTTATACTTCAAGATTCTATTCTCCGGACAATTTTCCCAATCATTTAACTTATACAGCAGCCACCATTAATTACAATATTTTACATGATCTTCCTTCCTCCTATTTCCAAGTGCTTTCCTATGTTTTAAAACACCTCTCAATACCGATTTCTTAGGAACACGACTGAAAACAGTCATTCCTGACCCCATCTCGTAAGTAAAAACCTTGAGAAGAGGGATGGAGGGGGGGAAGCACAGGGCTGCTTGCAGCACAAGCGGGAAAAGTGGGGAGAAGGTTTTACGGTGTGCTTATACCACAAAGAAACAATTCTAACAACAACCTGTGAAACAACCAACTCACATTCCTGACAAGCTGCTTGATTTTCAGAGAGGCAATACACAGAAGCACATAATATGTACTGTAAAACTCTCGGATAACACGTTGATAGCAAACATTAGCATCCTCTACTGCTAATTTCAACACCAGTGCTTCCTTAGCTTCTAAGTTTTCAACCTGCTTATTGATGGCCTCTTGAAGATGGTCAATAAATTGCATGTAATTCTCACTGGGACCCTGATAGTAGTTATAAACAATTTGGCTGCTTTGTTGGTTTCAGACATCTCTACTATAGCTTGATATGCAAGGTCTGCTGACTGCCTCAGGATTTCAGAAACTAATAGTGCCTGTAATTGTGGTGTGTCAATTAGTGTCTGTTCCAAGAGTTGTGGGATACCTGCCCCTTTCAACGAGTCCCCATCATTCCATCCTAAATGATCTATAGCTGTTACATTGCATAGGTCTAATTTTGCTTGAGTCTTTCATGTTTTTTATCCTGTGTAACCTCATCTGGGTGTTCCTGCTCTGGCGGGGGATTGGACTGGATGAGCTTTCGAGGTACCTTCCAATCCCTAACATTCTGTGATTCTGTGATTCTGTGAAGCATCATGGGCCCACCGAGCTAGAAAAAATTCACCTTTATGTTGCCAGTCCAAATCCACCTCAGCTACTTTAATCTTAGCCTGATCTGCTTGTTAGTTGTTTAGATGTTCCTCCGTGGCTCGACTTTTAGGCATATGGGCATCCACATGCCGTACTTTTACAGTCAGGTTCTCTAGTCGAGCAGCAATGTCCTGCCACAACGAGGCAGCCCAAATAGGCTTGCCTCTGCGCTGCCAGTTATTTTGCTTCCACTGCTTTAACCACCCCCACAAGGCATTTGCCACCATCCATGAGTCAGTATAGAGATAAAGTACTGACCACTTTTCTCTTTCAGCAATGTCCAATGCCAACTGTATGGCTTTTACCTCTGCAAACTGGCTTGATTCACCTCATCCCTCATCAGTCTCTGTGACTTGTCATGTAGGACTCCACACAGCAGATTTCCACTTTCGATGTTTTCCTACAAGACGACAGGATCCATCAGTGAACAGAGCATACTGCTTTTCAGTCTCTGGTAATTCATTGTATGTTGGGGCTTCCTCAGCACGCATCACCTCCTCTTCTTCAGGTGATACTCCAAAATCTTTGCCTTCTGGCCAATCTGTGATCATTTCTAAGATCCCCAGGCTAATAGGTTTCCCTATTCGCGCCCACTGTGTGATTAATGCAATCCACTTACTCCATGTAGCTTCAGTTGCATGATGCATGGAAGAAACCTTACCCTTAAACATCCAGCCTAGTACTGGTAATCGGGGCACCAAGAGGAGCTACGCTTCAGTACCAATCACTTCTGAAGCAGTTTGAACTCCTTCATATGCTGCCAGTATCTCTTTCTCAGTTGGAGTATAATTGGCCTCTGATCCTTTATATCCTCTACTCCAAAATCCTAGAGGTCGACGTTTATTCTCACCTGGTGCCTTTTGCCAGAGACTCCAAGTAGGACCATTGTCCCCAGCTACAGTATAGAGCACATTCGTAATACCTTGTCCTGTCTGGACTGGTCCAAGAGCTACTGCATGAACAATCTCTTGTTTAATTTGTTCAAAGACTTGTCGTTGCTCAGGGCCCCATTGAAAATCACATTTCTTTCGAGTCACTTGATAAAGGGGGCGCACAATCTGGCTGTAATCTGGAATATGCATTTTCCAGAAGCCCATAACACCTAAAAAGGCTTGTGTTTCCTTTTTGCTAGTTAGCGGTGTCAATCACCGCTATCAGGATCTGGTGACGCCCATCTTCCCATTTAATTCCCAGAAACTGAATCTCTTGGGCAGGTCCCTTGACCTTACCTCTCTTTATGTCAAAACCAGCTTTTAACCCTCCAACTTCCATGAGAGAGCAGAAGGAGTCGCCGGATCAGAACTGGGCAAAAGAACTGTGTGACAGATCAGATGAACTATTAGCGAGTGAATCCAACAGTCAGCAATATCAAGCTATGAGAGAGGTGCCTGAAACCAACAAAGCAGCCAAATCATTTGCAACTATTAATCAGGGTCCCAATGAGAATTACATGCAATTTATTGACCACCTTCAAGAGATCATCAAAAAGCAGGTTGAAAACTTAGAAGCTAAGGAAGCACTGGTGTTGAAATTAGCAGTAGAGAATGCTAATGTTTGCTATCAACGTGTTATCTGTGAGTTTTACAGTACATATTATGTGCTCCTGTGTACTGCCTCTCTGAAAATCAAGCAGCTTGTCAGGAATGTGAGTTAATTGTTCTACTGGTTGTTTTTAAGTGCACCGTAAAACCTTCTCCCTACTTTTCCCACTCGCACTGCAAGCAGCCCTGTGCTTCCCCCCCTCCCTCCCTCTTCTCAAGGTTTTTACTTGCGAGATGGGGTCAGGAATGATTGTTTTCAGTCGTGTTCCTAAAAAATCGGCATTGGGAGGTGTTTTAAAACATAGGAAAGCACTTGGAAATAGGAGGAAGGAAGATCATGTAAAATATTGTAATTAATGGTGGCTGCTGTATAAGTTAAATGATTGGGAAAATTGTCCGGAGAATAGAATCTTGAAGTATAACACCTTGTTGCAATTAATGTTGTTTTTAAGGTGAGAAGAGCAGGACAAAATAAATCCCTACAAGAGATCATTAAATCATTTCAGACAGTTTTACAGGCGGAACGGTTTGAACTTCACCAAGCTGAGAGAGAGTTAACTGATAACACACAGGTCACAGTAAACTTGTAAAGTCTGCAAGATGCTTTCCTTATTAACCTGTTTTCTTTGTAGGTATCTGTTTAAGAATATTACAGTTTAATAGGTCTTTGTCTGTTATATGGTACAGTAAGTTCACAGACTGTTAAATCATGAGAATCCGTTGACTCAAAATGTGCATTTTGTGATAATACAGAAGACCATGAGTAATTTAGTTCTTTCCTGTGTGAATGTGATGTTAACATTTTCTGTGTACTAGCTGTTACTTTTCTTTCTAGCATGCTGGCTTTATTCCAATATCCAGACTTGCGCAACTGTGTGATAGGCTGTGTCTCATCTCGATGTGCTGGATTTGGCTCTTTTGTATGCACACCAGGTAAAGAATCCTGGTTTTGGGATAACAGTTGTAGCACCCCAGATGACACACTAATAAAAGCCTTGCCCGGTCCAGCTCAATGTGGGGGGGGCAGGTGCCGGTTGGGCTCCAGCGCGCACTGACCTGTTTTGTCAGGAGACCCAGCGGTGCCTCTGTCTGGCTGGGCAGTGAGCGGTTCAAAGGTGCAATGTAAAAATTGAGATATTGTCTTGAATAAGTGTAACTGTGATCCACCTCCATATTTGAACTTGGTGTTTGGTTTTCATATCTGAGCTCAGTATTTTAATTTGCATATTTGTATTTGGTACCAAAAGAATTTTGTTTGGGGAGATAATTACAAAATGGGTACTGATTTCACTGCTAAAATTCCTCCTTGCTCCCTCTTAGGATGCATCCTTATGCATTAGAGTAATTGCTTATATTGTTATCTAGTAATTTTGAGACCATAAAAGAATTTAAATTGTTAAACTCTGCTTTGCAAAAAAAAAAAAAAAACACCGAAATGCTATGATGGGTGTGAACTTGGTATTGTATCAAGCTGTATTTAAAAGTTGCTGGAATGTGAACTGATTTGGATCTAGGAAAATGGAATAATGGATTGATGTTTAATATACTGTATTTTGACATCTGTAAATTGTGAAAGGTAAATGGGGCTGAGGAATGTAACAACTGTTGAGGTAATTGGAATGGTGTATAAAACTCAGCTCATTGTAAACGAGGACTTTACCAGAGCCTCCCACTTCATACCAGCGATTATGCCAGCTGCGTGGCCTTGGCTACATCTGAACTGCAGCAAGAAGAGAAAGGAAAAGAAAAAAAAAAAAGGAAAAACCTGTTTTCCCGCTGCTAAGCGGAGAAAGGGGGGCTTTACTCCCCCCACTCTGTCTTTTTTTTTCCTGGAGTATTGTCATCCATCCTTGTTGTGGCACTGCATTGCTTCTCAGCTTTGAATCAGGGGTTGTTGGTGATGTTTCTCTTTGCTTCTGTCTTGTTTCCTGGGTTCTGGCACATCTGGGGAAAGAGCTCATAATTTTACCTCCTTGCTGAAGTCAGTCTTTTCACACTGGTCAGCTTTGGGGGGTCAGAGTGCTCAGTGCTTCTCTGGGTCAGACTGGTACTGATTTGGGTGTGGAGTGTAGCCAGGTTGGTTTGATGTGGAGTTCGAACTGATTGGTTTTCATGCTGGGCTGAAGATCCTGCCATCCCAGATGGGGGCGAGAGGGAGGTTTTATTCCCCCCCCAGCAATGTTACTGCTAGAGAACTGTAATACTGCATCAAGGAGTCAGAGGGTGAAATTTAAAAGCATCACCAGTGGGTCCGTAGTTCTGATGAAGCTGGGAAATTAAACAAAATTATTTTTTTTTAATAGACTTATTCTGTGGTAACTGGTTGTAAGAGACTTAGTGAATTCACCGTGCTAGTTTTTGAGGTCATGGGAGAGGATGAAAGAAAGGCTGTTTTTTGAGACAAATAGAATGCCAAATTTGGAACAAAGTTTTAATACATGAATTCTTGCAGTTGCCAGAAAGCCCTGCACCTCTCTTGGGTCAAGATTCATTAAGAAAATTGTAAGCTCAAACAACGTTTTCTGAGAATTCTCTTTAGTTGCATGCCCCACAAGAAGCTGCTTGGTTGGTGCAGATCTGCTTGTGCAAGTGAGGAATCTCCAAGGAAATTTCAAACGCTGTATTTCCACTGGTATTAACAGCCAATGTTTCGATAAAGCAAACACTACACTGATAGATCTGAAACAGAACTTCGATCCGGTAAGGGAAAACAATATCCAATAAATATGACAGCTAAAATTGAATTGGAAACTTTGAGGAATAAATTTATGACAACCTTAGAGGCTGACCGCCTTCAGCTGGACTAGTAGATTTGTCTATTTATAGCTACAATATAGAAACAACCTGTGGCTATTGTGGGACAGTAAGATGAGAATGCTAACAGACTGATATACTGATTGTTACTCTGATCAAGAAATGCAGGGAATTAATTTAAGTCTTTATAGGGTATGATCCTTTTGTCATATATGTACCATTTGTGAAATTTAATTTTGATTTTTTATTTGCAATCTATGTCCTTATAAATTGCACTAGCTGGTTTTCTTACCAGCACAGCTTTTGGCATGCCTAAATGTAAATTGATGCAGAACCTGCAAGTCCTTAACATCAGGTCATAGGTCATACTTGTATCTGGTCTGATCCTACATACTTGCACAGTTTTTGTTGATGGTTCTGGGAAGTCTCATAAAGCTGTACTGGTCTGGCATGAAGATAACAATTGGCATTGTTCTGTAAAAATTATTGAAGGTTCAACCCAATTAGCAGAACTTGGCGCAGTTTTACATGACTTAGAGCTTGTTAAGGAGGAACCTCTAAATTTGGTTTGTGATTCTGAGTACGTAGTCAAGGTCCAACGCACGCATCTGATGCTGAACTGGTTTGTTTTTGTTTTTTTAAAGAAAAAGGGGGGAGAAGTAGGGAAAACACCACAAAACCAATTGTCAAAAGCATTGTATGTGATGAATCACTTATATCTAAGTGGTGCAGCCTAAATTTGCCCTGTGATGAAACACTTTGCAAGTGTGACCCAAAGCCATGCTAAATCAGAAAGAACCTACATTACTTATGGTCAAATCACTAGTTAATGGTAAATGGAAAAGGCCACATCAATTGATAACCTGGGGAAAAGGTTATGTTTGTGTCATTACAGGCCGAGGATTGAAGTGGATTCAACAAAGATTCAACGGATGCAGACGGACAGGTGGGAGATAAGTTGTGAGGACTGTTTCAGATGTAAACCGTGGATCCTAATTCAGTGTTATAGATGCTCACAGACCTGGTGGTCTAGAAGCCATTAGCAAGCAGGTGCTGTACCTTCCGTGGAGAATGGCAATTTGAGCAAACAGCAGGAGAGCCAAAAGGGCGATATCACACTTAGTCAATGCAAAAATGAGGCACAATTATGAGACATTCCTACCATAGTATCTACTGCACTCCTTCTCCCTAGTCTAGCAGCTGGTAAAGCTTTAGGAGACATATCAAAGTTAAGCTATTTGTCTTTTAAACGGGCTAATCTAACTTCTGAGATACTAACTCAATTAATAGTAGATGTTGATGGTATTAGGCATGTTATACTTCAAAATCGTGTTGCTATAGATTTTTGTTGTTATTGTAAGGACATGGTTTTGATGAATTTAAGCGAAAGATGTTGTATTAACTTGTTTAATCATTCTGGATTTATTCATAGTACTTTAGACAAACTAAATCAACACATTAATAAGATTGTCATAGTAGAATTAAGTTTGACAAACGGTTTAAAAGCTTGGGAATAGGTGGGCTGTTGTTTGATCTTATAACGTAAGGCTTAGCTGCACTATATGTAACTGTAATCACTGTTACTAATCATATGTTGTATGCTGCAGTGTATTTCAAAGATGATTCAGCGTGTTGTAAACAAGGCCCAGCTGGTTCAAAAACAAAAAGGGGGAATTGTGGGAGATTTGAGGGATTTTCTTGAGATTGTTGTGTGGATGGGTTTCTATTAGATGGAGATTTATTTCTGAACTAGGTAAAGGAATTTCAAGGCCAGCCCAAAGGCTGAAAAACGGCATCCTGAAAAACAGCAATGAGACTCGGGCACGTGGACAGCTCGTGAACATGGACAATATCCAATCAGTTAATGCATGCTTGGAGCGTGGACGCGTGAGCAGGAAATAACTGCATATATAAGGAGGTTTGTTTCTGTAATAAATGGCTTCACTTGTATTCATATTGGATTGTGTGGAGTCCATGAGTTTTTGCCCTCGCAGAGTGGTGTGAAGATATCATGGCCAAGCCTTGTGTAACAAGGCAAGTACAGGGACCAGATGGTATAGCTGCTGACAATTTAAAAAGATAAGGTATAGCTGCTGTGAATTAAAAAGAATAAATGTTCAAAATGCTAGTTACTGAGCTAGAAATTTGTCCAATGGATGAACTTTTCTCATTATAATCTTATTATAATGCCAAAATACACCTCTGTCTCAAAGGATACCCACCTCCAGCCTACCTTCAAGCATGCATAGTGAGGTTTTTACTTTAAAAATGGAAGCGAGGATTGCTAAACCAATCAATAGCAAAGGTATGCATGACTAGAGTCACTCAAGCTCACCTAAATGTAGAAAATATTGTAAAATACCGTAACAATAGAGGAAGGGTGGGGGGAAGACACCATCACTGGGGAGTCAAGGGAATAGCATAATAGGACTTCTGAGACCAGTTGACGGGCTGAGCATATCTTCCCCACCCCAAAGGGATGCTTTTAGGTAAGATTTGTGCACTTAGTTTTACCAGGTTTCCCTGGGACACTTAGACTTCAAGCTTGTATTTGTAATCATGACTATATAGTCATCTTAGAATTTATATAAATTTGGTACCAATACTTATTTCTTCCAACTAACATGTTTTTTACAACTAAAGTATATTTTGCAACTAAAGTGTGTTTTTGCAGACAGTGTATTTATCAACAGCATCTCAAAGAACTTGAACCTGTTGCTTTAATAAAACTCAGTATTTGTGGATCTAACAATGAGAATTTCTCATTGAATGCTCTCAGACTTACAGTATATATTTTACTATTTGTGAATCTGTATAAGCACGTGAATTCAATGGTCATGACTGCCCTGCACTATTAGTGAATCCATTGAGCAAATTCAACATTACGCCAGACTGGCTGTTGAGCATGATCAGACTTATAGTGCTGACTTGAGGTTATTTGATATAATTGGGCAGGGGTTCAGCCAAACCGCACAAGGGGACTGTCACGTCCCACCCAGAGGTGTGAGTGGGGGGAGAGGTGACTCAGGTTTGTGGGTCCCCTTGGTTGGAAAACAGTATACAAAATACTTAAGGTATGTAAACAAGAAAAACAACACCTTTTATTTTGCAGCTCGGCCCAATTAGCAGGTGATTCGGCAGCAGAAAGATTTATGTTACTTAAGCCTAATTGGTGAACAGTTTAACAGCAAAAGGATTTACACAAAAGAGTTTTGCAGCATGTGTGGGGATGTAAGCCTTATGTTATTTTACTACTCACAGAAGCAGGGGCAAAGAAATAGAGATATAGGAAAGGAAAAGAGAAGGAAAGAAAGAAGAGAACAAAAAAAGAAAGGAAGAAAGTAAGTGAGGGATCCTGCCACCCTTATGGCTTCGCAGCATGGATGATGGGACTTATAGTCTGGGTCCAGTGATGTGTGGCCTCCGGTATCCCGTGACAAGGATGTTGGGGTTTGTAATCTGGGAGTGCAGCATCCTCAGGTGTCTGGTTCAGTTCCTGCGATGAGGATGGTGGGCAGAGTGGTCCTCAGGATGGTGGGTTCCCTGCCAGTGCTAGTATAGGTGAGCCTTTATATAGCCCTCTGGATTGTCTGCTTGTACAATTTTTGGTCTTTTGAGGAGGTGTTATTGCTAAAGATAGACAAGTCTGGGGGGTGATTGTGAAAGACAGAAAAGTCTTGGGCCATCTTGAAGGGTCTCAGCTTTTCCCTTTGTGCCATATTGGCCTATCAGAAGACAGAGCTACGTACCCTCTGGTACGTCCCCTACCTCCTACTGTCAGCTAACCGGCCTTTGTCTGTGGCTCCTTAGCTTGTCATTGGTCATAGGGAGGACGTGAGGAAGTGGGATAGCGCAGCTACCTCAGACATGGAAAACTGTGTACATGAAGTGTGGGGGGTAAACAAAAAACAAACAAACAAAACCCAACACAAACAGTGGCTAGAAAGTATCCATTCATAGAATCATTTCAGTTGGAATACACCTTCAGGATCATCAAATCCAACCATAACCTAATCTAACTCTAGCACTAAACCATGTCCCTAAGAACCTCATCTAAACACCTTTTAAACACCTCCAGGGATGGTGACTCCATCACTTCCCTGGGCAGCCAGTTCCAATGCCTGACAACCCTTTCCGGGAAGAATTTTTTCCTAATATTCAAACTTCCCCTGGCACAACTCGGGGCCATTTCCTCTTGTCCTATCACTTGCTACTTGGGAGAAGAGACCAACATCTTCCATGCTCCAATCTCCTTTCAGGTAGTTGTAGATAGTAATATGGTCTCCCCTCAGCCTCCTATTCTCCAGGCTAAACAGTCCCAGCTCCCTCAACTGCTCCTCATAAGACTTGTGCTCCAGGCCCCTCACCAGCTTTGTCGCCTCCTCTGCACTCTCTCTAGTACCTCCATGTCCTTCTTATGATGAGGGGCCCAAAACTGAACACAATATTCAAGGTGGGGTGTGTGCACATACACAGGCACATCGCAAGAAGAGCCAGAGGCCACGGATGCATTTGCAAAGAGCAAGTTTTATTTTAGTTACCTCTCTACTGGGGGATCTCCGAAGTCACACCTGAGCTCCCAGGCAGAGGTGACACAAGCAGGGACGCAGGCACTGGTCAGTTCAGCCCTGCTGGAAGATCGCTGGGCCTGCTGAGCTCGCCTGTATTTCAAGGCTTCAGGCAGGCGCAGCCTCCTGCTCTTTCTCACAACAAAGCAGGAATCTCAGCCATAGTGATGAGGTGCCCAGAGTTTCTCCCAGGCCTGTGTTATCTAACGCAGAGGTTCTACTCATCAAGCACACAAGGTCAGTAAGACAATTAGTGTGATGTATGTACTTTTTCTACAGACAGGTGCAAGTCACTTGAGCGTATTTACATTTAACTAACCTCCTCACCAAATCTTCCGCTATATCCCCATACATGGGGCCTCACCAGTGCTGAGTACAGTGGCACAATCACTTCCCTAGTCCTGCTGGCCACACTATCCCTGATACAAGCCAGGATGCTGGTGGTCTTTTTGGTCACCTGAGCACACTGCTGGCTCATCCAGGAAGATTACTGCTCTGGTTACTGTTGAACAATACCCCAGATGCAGTAGAAGGGCTGAGAAGGCCTCTCCTTGTCCTGATCTTTGTGAAGGGTATTTTAGTTTACAATTACAGGAGTAAGGAAGTGAATGCTCTGACTGGGAATGAGAGGGGCCTACCTCTGGCCAGGTGGAGGAAAGGGACAACCAGGTTTGCTGGACTGTGTGGATTTGATGGCCTGGCACATCAGACCCATGAGAGTATAGGAGTATAAGGCTCTGGTGGATACCGGTGCACAGTGTACTCTAATGCCATTGGGGTACAAGGGAGGCAGAACCCATATGAATTTCTGGAGCAACAGATCCCAGCAGTTGTTTGTGTTGAAGGGTGAGGTGAGCCTGACAAGGAAGAAGTGGCAGAAGCATCCTATTGTGACCAGCCCAGAGGCCCCGTGTGTCCTTGGCATAGATTCATGAGAGTATATTTCAAGGACCCGAAAGGGTACTAGTTAGTTTTTGGTATAGCCTCCATGGATGCATAGAAGACTAAACAGCTGTCTACCTTGCCTGGCCTCTCAGATGAGCCCTCTGTGGTGGAGTTGCTGCGTGTTGAAGAACCGCAGATGCCAACTGCTACCATGACAGTGCACCAGAGACAATATCACACCAATTGAGCCCCCCAGTTACCATCCATAAGTTGATTCCTCAATTGGAAAGTCAAGGATTGATCAGTAAGACTCACCCTTTGATAGTTCCATATGGCCAGAATGAAAGTCTGACAGAGGGTGGAGGCTAAAATTAAACTCTTGTGGCCTGAACAAAGTCATGCAGCCATTAAGGGCTGCTGTATTGGACATTCTAGAACTCCAATATGAAGGGGAGCTAAAGACAGCCAAGTGGTATGCCACAACTGATATTGCTAATCCATTTTTCTCAATTCATTTGGCAGCATAGTGCAGGCCACAGTTTGTGTTTCACTTTGTGCTCATTGGCTCTTGACCTGTCACTGGGAACTATCAAGAAGAGCCTAGTTCTCTCTTCTTCATTTTCTCCCATCAGGTATTTGTACACACTGATACACCAGGCAGACAACTTCGCCCTTTCCCTGTTGACCTCCAGGTTTCTGGGTGCCAGGCTGACTACTCCCCTCCTTATTGGCCTTGAAGGTCTCAAACACCTAGCCAAGCAGGTTGTGATGACCCTGAAACAGAACAGGGAAGCACAGCAGCACACAGATCACCATCTATAAAATTAAGCAGTTACAAGTCCAAAATGGGACTTAAGCCAGAACTGCTACTGGACAGCAAAACCCATGAACCTCCGGTGGTCAGAGAGGCCTCCACCATCATGTGCTGCTTCTGAGGATTGAATGACTCATATTCTTTTGTGTATTTTGAGTCTAGTTTATGGTTGTTATATTGATACTGCAAGTCAAGTATTAAGATTTGACCCAAAGTGTCCAGGTGATTAGAAACCATAAGCTAAGCTGTGCTATAAAATTCTGTGCTATGCTGTGGGAACAGCAGGATGTGCAGTTCCAGCTAAAGGGTCTTGGACAGGTTATACAGAAGTATGTTTTTTATGAGTGTAAGGAGCGATAGCCCAGGCCAGTGAGAATGATATCTCAGGTCGGAAAACCGCCCCCATATGTATGGTGTGAATGTTGGGCCTGGGCATGTGAATGAGTGGGTCAGAACGCCATCCACAAGATATGCGTGGGGATGTGACTGAAAACAGACACAACATGAGTGTGGTGTGTTTGGAATAACATTTTTTGAAAAAACTGTCTAACCTCTTGGTCTGGCCCTGTATCTGTAAACATATAAATTGAGAACTGTTAATAAAAGAGAGCTCAGCTCTGCCTGGCTCTGCTCTCGCTGCTAACAAGAACTCTGTGCCTGTGTGTCTCTGTCTGCGTCTGTATGCGTCATTCCTCATTGCCGCACTACACTATTTATGCAATTGTGCTACACTGCTTCTGCTTATCAGAAATCCTGTGGTATTCTTATAATAAGATTCTATGCTATGCTAATCATAACATTCTGTTAAAAAAGAAAGCTTTAATTGAAACTACAACTTAGTGTCATCATCATCCTGTCAAGGATCTCTAAAAGAACCTATCTGTCCCCATAGCGTCAGGTGACAACAGCACTTAAAAAAAACAAAAAAAACCAAAAACCATGAAAATTTTCAGGATATTATGATATTATTAATTAAGCTGCATTTTGGTTTCATGATATGATGGCCTTCAGTCAAACTCTTCTTGACTCAAACAATTTTTCATAGCTGTCTTCATGCACTGAAGTTTCTTTGTCTTATGATTTTGTAACAGAGAAATGTCATGTCATGTCATGTCATGTTATACCTGCCAAGGTCTACTTTGAAAAACAATACCCATTAGATTTTTTAAGGTAGACTGTGCCTCAGCTGTTCACCTGTTTTGATTTTTGAACCAATTACTTGATTTGTCAGAGAAGAATATAATTTTACTTATTGATGTTTTCCATTTTGTTCTTTGTCAGTCTAAAGCTATGAACAGCTCTTGAAGTTATATTCCTGAATAATGTAAAAAATGCAATAGATTATGATTTGGTGACAGTGCATCTTATTTTTATATTTTTGTCTAAATCTTTATTTTCATTTCTAGTAGGCATGACATAAATTATTGAGATGACACAGTCATTAAGAGCTAAGAACATTATTAGTGTTTAATTGCTGTGCCATTTTCTGAAGATCCAAGACCCCTACTAAGGACAAGCGATCAACTAAGAAAATTTTTGCCAGAACAGAGGTTTCCTTAACTGAAGGATCCATATCTAAGAGAAACATGAATTGCTGATGCCTAATAACTTTGCAGAAGTTGATGATAGAAACATCTGAATAAACAGATAAACCACAAGGATGCTGACAGATAATGATGCTGCAAGACCTACAATATATATTTTTGTAATGTATGTTGCTATGTTGTACCACATTTATGATTGGATAGAAATATGCATTAGTAGGTGTATGGGAATTGTGGAAGAATGGTGAGGAGGAGAAATGTAAACACGCTGAAGCAACTTGCAGCTGGGGTGTAGAGAAAGCACATACATCACACTAATTGTTTTACTGACCTTGTGTGCTTGATGAGTAGAACCTCTGTGTTAGGTAACATAGGCCTGGGAGAAACTCCAGGCACCTCATCACTATGGCTGAGATTCCTGCTTTGTTGTGAGAAAGAGCGGGAGGCTGCACCTGCCCGAAGCCTTGAAATGCAGGCGAGCTCAGCAGGCCCAGCGATCTTCCAGCAGGGCTGAACTGACCAGCGCCTGCGTCCCCGCCTGTGTCACCTCTGCCTGGGAGCTCAAGTGTGACTTCGGAGATCCCCCAGTAGAGAGGGAACTAAAATAAAACTTGCTCTTTGCAATGCATTCGTGGCCTCTGGCTCTTCTTGCAACCTGCCTGCATCAGTGCTCACAGTAGGTAATTGGGTGATTCATAACATACCCTTGTAGTGTAAGGTATAAAAACCCTAAAGAAAAATCCCTTGGGCGTGCCCAGTTTGGCTGAGATATCTCATGCACATGAATAAATATTTACCTTTGTAATTCTATACTTTATGTCCTAGCCTCTCTCCTCAGTCGGCACGGGCCGAATTTGTAACACAGGATATCCATAGCTTATTTTTCTTATGATGGCTTACACCTTTTCTTTTCTATGACGGCAAGGGGGCAGCGGAGAGCCGCTGCCTCCCAAGGCACCTTTAGAGAAGCGGTACCGCTGCCATCAGTGTCCACCTCGCGAGGCAGCACTAGACCCACCGCGGTGGGCGGGCTGACGGGAGGGGAAAGGCGGACTTTCACCGCCCCAGGGCCTGGTGGTCTGCGTTTGGAGAAGGGCCAACAGACAGCCATTTGCGGACAGGCCCCCACCACCCTCCACTATGACTGCCAACGGAGCGCCGGGAGACAACAGTAAAGCAGCAGCAGCAACTACTACTACGGGCGCGCCTGCGCGCTAACGGGGAGTGGTGGACTAGGTGGAGGATTGCTTTCTGCGCTCCTATCGCAGTTCGGAATTTGCAGTGCGCCTGCGCCTTGGCGGAGGGGAGGAGGGCGGTGTCCGGCCCTGTGTTTTGAACGTCTCAATGCGGGTAGCTCACTATTTGGCAGGAAGGTGAGGAGGCCTTTATCCTGGCGGTGGAGTTCGTGTACAGAGAGGAGGGTCTAAATATGGCAGAAGCGAACAGGAGGCAGCAGTGGTGACGACAGAATAGAGCAAACGAGACAAGGAGAGCAGCTGTCCTTACTGCTGCCGTAGAGAATCTGAGTGGCTTAGTGAGACAGAAGAACTGCTCTGGCTGCAGCGCTAACGTCTCTAGGCCGTTCTCCTGGCGCTCCCAGGCGCCCATCCCCCTAGCAGGTGAGTAGCGAATGGGGGGGGGGGCGGGGGGAAAAGCGCAGCCCGTCGCACCGCCCTTGGCCTGCCTTAGTCTAGTCTAACCGGGCAGAGCCAGAGGGAGTCGCTGTGAGATGAGCTTGGAGCCACTATTCCTAGCTTTCCCTTCTCTCCCCCGAGGCTGATGT
Source organism: Patagioenas fasciata (assembly GCF_037038585.1). NCBI lineage: Eukaryota > Metazoa > Chordata > Aves > Columbiformes > Columbidae > Patagioenas > Patagioenas fasciata. The sequence continues at coordinate 54,837,908 of NC_092559.1, forward strand.
TATTTAAGTACTTGTGGTGCCTCGTCTCTGGTACCTTTTCTTCTTCGCTGCCCGCTTCAGCGGCCTGCCCGGAAGGCGCGGGAGGCGGCCGGGAGTGGCGGCCCTCAGGCTCGTGTTGCCGTTTCTATCTTTCCTTCTTACGTAGTGTCCCGGCTCCTTGGCAACCCCCACTTTTCTGGGCTCTGGGGGACTGCTGCCTTCCTTTGGCACGGCCCCTCTACCTACCCCACCCTCACATCCTCCCTTGTTGGAGGGGAGGGGTCGCAGCTGCATATTCCCCCTTCCTCTCTGTGGAGCTACTGTACTGTGTGGGCTGGGGCCCACCTAGGGGTCCCCGGCAGATAAACATCTCTGTCGATAGTGCACGTTGGGGGAGGTATGCCGCTGCCCTGTCATCCGTCTGCTCCCCCACCACGAGAAAACGGGACGAAGAGGATATGAGGGTGGTGGCGAGGCTCGGCCGCAGTAGTCAAAGGCTGGAGCTGGGAGAGTTGCTAACGCGCTGGGCTGGCAGCGCTGGGGTTGCATACGCCACTGCTGCTGTCCGGGGAATCCTGAGTTTGTGTGTGTATGCTCGCGCTTTGCTGGATTCCTTTGTCTACTGCTGCCGCTGCTTTCCCCACCTCCCTCGATTCCCTCTCTCTCCTCCCTCCTCTTCTTTCTTTCTCCCTCCCTTCTTTCCTCTCTCTCCCAGACTCAAAACGCTGCTGTAGCTGCAGGTTTGTAAATACTGGATGAACACACACAATATGGCTGACGCTCGCCCTGCTCCTTCACCAGGCTCTCCTCTTTCTCCCTCTGTCTCTGCCGCTTAGTCTCTCCTCCATTTAGGTTTTTGTTTCTTCCCCTTCATCTCCCAGGAGAGAGGGGAAAGAAAAAAAAAAAAACCACCAAAACAAAACCAATTCACCCTCCTTATTGCGTGCATGGTGGGATTTCAAGGGTAAGGATCCTCGCTTTGGAAACTTTCTCCTCTTGTTTTGCTGTTTAAAACAAAATGAAAGCTACAGTCAGTGGGAGTTTGGGAACCTAGCAAGGCCTGGAGGGAGGGGGAGAATTGGCTGAGCCAAGCTTGATTGGAATGCGCATATCTCTTTGTGGGAGGGGGCTGGTGTACAGACGTGCTAGCGGAGATTAAATACTGTATTATGCTTGCAAAATTATCTAGTGCCATTTCTTTCATTTTAGGATGTAGTTCAGTATAAGGTATCAATTTGGCACAGTCTTATTAAAAAGACCTGAACTACTTATGTTAGAATAGGCACTGTGCAGTGGAAACACATAGTATAGGGTTTTGGGGCTTTCTCTGTATCTCCTTGTCAGTATTTTAAATAGCTTGTGGATCACAGGATATAAAACTGGAATTAACACTTGCTGGGTCTCTTTGTGTTGCTAGTTTTCTGTCTCAGATTATTTTGCCTTTGTGATGACAATAGCACAAATGAAAGCGATTGGGTTGTGGGTGTTTTTTAACAATGGCAAAAAAAGAAAAGGAGCACTTTTAACATCATGGGCTGAGGTACCATACTGAACTACAAGACAGCATGTTTCTGATCTCTCCTAACACAAGGCAAATGTTCAGTTCAGCACCTCCCAATTTCAGTTATTCAGAGTACTCCCTTCTGGCTTTGATGAAAATAGCTTATATTTTATTGCCTTTTTTTTTTTAATGACATAAAGCCAAAATAACATTTGAATTTCTTGGGCATATCTAAAATTATTTGCTGGGGAACAGCATATCTAGGTTTTAATTTAAGGATGGATGCTCAAGGTGCAAAGGATGGGATGCTTTCTAAACATGTATTACTGTAGCTTATAGTAAATGTTTCATTTTTCAAAGACTATATTTAAAACCAGAGTCTTTAACCAAAGCATTTACACATTTATAGCCATGACTTCTATCAGAGCAGTGCCTTGAAGTAATGTCTTTTTTTTTTTTTTTTTTTTTTCCTACTTTGGAAGCTTCTAGTGGAGAAGCACTGGCATAGCATAATCAGTTTTTATTGATTGAAGTAGTTACTGCATTTAAATATCATATTAACTTATTTAATCTATGTTTGTTTTTTCTCCCCCTTTTTGCATTCCCATTAACAAGTGTTGATTAACTGGAGAAGAAAAAAGAAATTATAGTATTGAGTTTACCACAATGTAAAACTTGAATGCAATCATCCAAATTGCATTTTGGAATGTGTATTCATGTCATGACTTCCAAGACAACTGTAATACTTCATGTCAGTGGATTTGTGCAGCATTCAGTTACTCGTAAATATTGCTGACTAATTAACTAATTTGTATTTTTATCTATGAACAGTGAAAAATGGGCCTAGGATCACTGAAGTAATTATCAAGTAATGATGAAATTATTTAATTGAATAACATACAGTACTTATTTCTGGTTTTATCATGTGACAGTGGTTGGTTTTAACTTTGTCTTAATGTAAAATGTGAATTTGGTGATGGCATGTAGAATTTAGGAGGTGAATTGATTTGGCTATCAGTTTGAGGAGAATGTTTCTACAATTGAAGATTGCATTTTTATATTTCTTGTGTATAATGTACATTGTATAACTTCTGTAAATCCATGTTATGTGAGGTCTTGTTTGACTTGCTTGGAAAATTTGTATGTATTTCAGCAGGTCGTGGAACCATTACAAATTGTTGTCATTAACTGTGGTAACTATATTAGATTTAAATATTACCTAATTACATTCTAGTATTTGCAATTATTGTAAGGTGTTTGAGATGTGTTGTTAATTTATCTTTTATGATAGAATTTTCTTGGAGATCTATCTATAAAATAAAAGTTACTGACAGTATACTGTAAACATTTAAAAGTAGGTTTTTATATTATTTTTTTTTGCTAAGCTTAGCTTTTAGTATTTTTTTTTTTTTTAAAAAAAAAGTTATTCTTGAATGCTCTCATGTGCTATTCAAGGTCTGCACCTCCAAATAATGGTGAGAGTAGATCTTAATTTTAAGAGTAGCTTTATGGTTTTCAACAATACTTAACATGCAGATGAGGTGCTGAACTTCAGACCTTCAATTGGGGGGGGGGGGGGGGGGTTGAACAGAGGAGAACTTTATTTCTTTGTTTGCCAATAATATTCCAGTTGTTTTTATATGGATGACTTACAGTAGCCTTTTATAGCGAGAACATTTTTATCATTGTGACCAATTGTTGAGTCCACTTGCTATCTTTGAAGTAATCTATTTATTTTCATTGTCACTTCTTCTGGCATAGCTGTATGAAGATCCTATTCTTTGACATCTTTGACAACATTGTAGCTGATAGTTTCCTTGTACTAACAGTGCCAGCTACTTTAATTGAAGTGCCTTGGATTCAGTCTCTGCAGTTCTATTTCCTAGGAGTGATCAGTGGTGAGTGCTAACCTGGCTAGTCTTCATATTCCTTTTGGGAGTTTTTTGCATGTTTGATTTAGTCTGGGGCAAGTGGCGAGCACAGCAGTGACTACAGAGCAACCGCAGGAGATTTAAACATGGTGAACCAATGTGCACAGCAGCAGCTACGGTAAGAGCTGAGGCTGGGCACAGATTGAGGAGATGAGGGGGAGATCTGGGAGTGTTAACTGACAGCCATCTGAATATGGGCCAGCAGTGTGCCCAGGTGGCCAAAAAGGCCACCAACATCCTGGCTTGTATCAGGAATAGTGTGGTCAGCAGGACTAGGGAAGTGATTGTGCCACTGTACTCAGCACTGGTGAGGCCCCACCTTGAACACTGTGTTCAGTTTTGGGCCCCTCATTATAAGAAGGACATTGAAATACTAGAGAGAGTGCAGAGGAGGTGACAAAGCTGGCGAGGGGCCTGGAGCACAAGTCTTATGAGGAGCAGTTGAGGGAGCTGGGGCTGTTTAGCCTGGAGAACAGGAGGCTGAGGGGAGATCTTATCACTGTCTACAACTACCTGAAAGGAGGTTGCAGCATGGAGGGTGCTGATCTCTTTTTTCCCAAGTAGCAAGTGATAGGACAAGAGGAAATGGCCTCAAGTTGTGCCAGGGGAGGTTTAGATTGGATATTAGGAAAAAAAATCTTCCCGGAAAGGGTTGTCAGGCATTGGAACTGGCTGCCCAGGGAAGTGCTGGAGTCACCATCCCTAGAGGTATTTAAAAGGTGTTCAGATGAGGTTCTTAAGGACATGGTTCAGTGCTAGAGTTAGGTTATGGTTGGACCTGATGATCCTGAGGGTCTCTTCCAACTGAAATGATCCTGTGATTCTAGTATAAGAGTTCTGGGGAACCTATCTGTCTGCTTAAGTTTAAGACTGCTTGTATGCGCAAGTTTGGATGCAAGTGCTCCAATAAAATGTGTTGCTATGTTTAATGTCACTGATCAATCTCTCATCCTTCTATTCTCAGAGTCTTAGTGGTTCAAAGGTAGCCTTGAACCCCAAGTTCCATGTGTAACTTTGGATGTAGCCTATTAAGATGACAGTTCCCTCTGAATATTTACGTGAAAGGCTTTTCATTCTGTCTGCTGTATTGCTTGGTCGGTTTGTTTTCCTCAGATTACTATTAGGTCAGAACAAGTAATGAATATAGGGAACATGGGTAGCTATTATGTTTTAGGATTACTGTGCTGACTAGAGTTTGCTAGGTAAGGTTATACTTTACAATCATGTCTACCACTGGTGCTGCTTATTAAGGTGATAGTACTTTGCTCAGATGTTGTCAGTCACTTGTAAAATGAAGAGGTAAACTTTTTCAATAATGTTCATTGACTTGTTCTAAAGCATACTAACCTGCCATTATGCTGACTTCCATGTTAAAAACATCACTGATCTACACCTTGACTTGACCCCTCTCTTTCAAAAAATATAGATTACTACTTTTCTGAACCTGTATTAATACCATTTAAATATAAAAATGAACTTTACTTGATCATGACCTTTTACCCTAAGAAGCACAACTGAAAGACATATCAGACTTCTGCTCTGGTATATGTTAAGATCAAATAAGTATTTCTGTTGAAAAAAAATTCCTAGTTTAGTATGTATTTTCTTTATGAAAAATTCCTCCCTAGTGTGTTCAGAAAAAGTAGCTTAAATCCACTGTATAATTCCATGCTTGTTGTTGAGATTTTTTTTTCCTAGCAGGACAGAAGAAAGTGTGTTCTGTAATAGTTCCTTTGTGACTTTTTGTATTGGGCATAATTGGCAAGGTTGAGGGGAGGCAGGGTGGGGCTGCAAGGGTGACCTCTGTGGGAGAAAGTTGTTGGCTGCCCTGTACTAGTTACAGGTGGTTCCAGCCAGCTCAGCAACAACCCTGTTGCAGGCCAAAGATGATCAGTGAACTTTGTGGCACCTCTGTGAAAACAAAACTGAAAGGGTGGTAAATGCTGAATAAAAGGGAGAAAAGAAATAAAACCAGAGCAGAAGAAAGAGGAGACAGAAGACCATACTGGAGCAGGAGCTTGAGTGGTAACCTGAGTAGGGGCTGAGAGATCTGACTTTAAAGGAACTACTGCTAGTAGAGCAACCACCACACACTGACCCCAATTTCCGGTGCTGCTTGTTGCCCCATCTAAGAGACTGTTTTATCTGTAGTGATTGGATTGGAGAACAAATGGGGAAGGAGAGATTTTGCAGAGGCAAGGGAGGATGAGGTAGATTGAAAACTGGTTAAATGGCTGGGCCCAGTGGGTGGGTGATCAGTGGCACAAAATCTAGTCAGAGGCCAGTAACTAGCGGTGTACCCCAGGGGTCAATACTGGGTCCAGTCCCATTTAACATCTTCATTAATGACCCTGGATGATGGGGCAGAGTGTACCCTCAGCAAGGAAGGAGTGATTGATAAACCAGAGGGTGTGCTGCCGCCCAGAGGGACCTGGACAGTCTGGAGAAATGGGCTGATAGGAACCTCATGCTGTTCAACAAGGGGAAGTGCCAAGTCCTGCCCCTGAGGAGGAACAAGCCCAGGCACCAATATATACTGGGGACCACCCATCTGGAAAGCAGCTTTGAAGAAAAGGACCTGGGGATCCTGGTGGACACCCAGTTGAACATGAGCAGACAATGTGCCCTTGTGGCAAATAAGGCTAATGGTATCATCGGTTGCATGAGGCAAAGCATTGCCAGCAGGTCGAGGGAGGTGATCCTTCCCTAATATTCAGCACTAGGGAGGCCACACCTGGAGTCCTGCGTCCAGTTCTGGGCTCCATAGTGTAAGAGAGACATGGACACAAAGATGGTTAAGGGACTAGAGCATCTTGCATCTGAGGAAAGGCTGAGAGTGCTGGGAATGTTCAGCATAGAGAAGGCTCAGGGGGGAATCTTATTAATATGTATAAATATCTGAAGAGAGGCTGTAATGAAGACAAAACCAGGCTCTTTTCTGTGGTACCCAGTGACAGGAGCAGAAGCAATAGGCACACAGTGAAACACAGGAGATTCTGTTTGACCATAAGGAAAAACTTTTTCACTGTGAGAGTGACTAAGCACTGGAGCAGATTGCCCAGAGAGATGGTGGAGTCTCCTTCCTTGGAGATCCTAAAAAGCCATCTGGACATGGTCCTGGGCAACTGGCTCTAGGTGCACTTGCTTGAGCAGAGGTATTGAACCAGATGACTTCCAGAGGTCCCTTCCAACCTCAACTGTTCTGTGACTTCTGAGAGTGTGGGTTTTGTTTGTTTCAGTAACAAAATTGGTAATTATAAGTTTTTACTTGACAATAAATTCAATTGATTTAAATTCTCCAAAAATCATTGAACTTTTTTGCCCACAGCACACTTGTTTTTTTGCTGTCCTTTTTCAAATACTGTGTCAAACATAATGTCTACTAAAATTCAGTACAGTGTCTAGGTCTCTGGTATGGTTAGATAACTACTTATCATACTGATGAGCATTTTGTCTGTCCTTCTGTATGTCTGTAACTTATCACTGGTCTTCAATTCAAATTGTAAAATGTTGGGATAGTAAACTGTCTTTAAATTTTCTAGGCATGATACAAATAATGAAAATAAGGCTTAGAGGATGTAGGTTGTCTAACCCATTGCTGGGTCAACTGAGATAGGGTTAATTTCCACAGGTAGCTGGGGGGATGACATGGGTATTTAATACTATATAAAGTCATGCTCAGTTACAAAAGAGGGGCTGGGGGGGGGAGGAGGGAGGAGGGAGGGAGGGATCTATCTATCTCTCTCTTGCTTGCCTGCCTGCTCTCTCCTTTCTCTCTTCCTCACATGGTTCTGGGCTGCTGTGTTTCAGGTGTGTGTGGGGAGAGGGGGTTGGCACATGCTGAGGTCAGGAATCTACTTGCTGCTTTAGAGGAGGCAAGGTGCAGTGTCAGGATTGCCATCTAGCGAGATTGCTCTGTGTATCCATCACTTTGTATATGTTGTTATTGTTTGTGTGTGTTTGTTTTTTAGTTTTCTGTTCTTACCCTAACCCACGAGTTTTGCCTTTTGTTTTCTGATTCTCCTCCCCATCCCACCAGAGGAGGGATGAGTGAGGGGCAGGTGGTTTTAGTTGCTGGCTGGGGTGGGGCTAGGGCTAAACCACAACACCCATCTTGTACTCAAAAGGCAGTCAGCTATGTCTGTATGATTCTGGATAGTTGTTTGCCCATCCTGTTCCTTAATCTCATGTATTTTGGGTAGTCAGAAGATCTTTGTCCTAATGTTAAAAGAAGACAATGTTTTGTTGATAGTTGGTTTACTATCAGTGGAACTGCAGTTATAAGAGATCTGATCTGTCAAAATACATGCTGACAGGAGTATCTTCAAAAAACAGCTTAACAGAAAATTCTGTCTCTTGTGTGGTGCAAATACTTTTTAAAAAAAATGACTCTTAAATGCTTTTAGAGTTAGGGAGCACACAAGTCATCTATCTACTGAGGAAAAGGGTTTTTCTAGAAGTCAATCAAGATAGAAATCTCTCTTGGTCCAGTGACTACTGAAGGCACCCCAGGTGACTACTGTATTTCTTTTTTATTAGCATTTGTGATTGAAACCTCTTTCAACCTCCCCCCCCATCATCCTGATTATCCTGATTATTTTCTATTTTTTTTTAATCAGTATAAACATACTTTACTGTTAGGTGTAAGCCATAAGACAGAGGGTAAGCAACCTCTCTTCTGGTCTATAGAACAGGTTGCCCAGAGAGGTGGTAGATGCCACGTCCCTAGAAACATTCAAGGTCAGGCTGGATGGGGCTCTGAGCAACCTGATCTAGTTGAAGATGTCCCTGCTCATTGCACAGTGGTTGGACTAGATGGCCTTTGAAGGTTCCTTCCAAGCGAAATTCTTCTGTGATTTTATGTTCTGTCCTAACAGTTTACTTGTTTAAAGGGGAGGGGGTGTGTGTTCACTCCTACCCTCAGTTATAGCAGCATTGGTTTGTATAGAGAGCATGATGAGGCAAACTTACAGCTACATCTCTAGTCATATAAAATAAGGTATCAATATTGGATGAATAGTACATTTTTAAATGGTAATGACTTGGGACAAGATTCTTTGCTGTGAATAAACATCCTAGTTGTCAATCATGCTGAGGCCTCTAACCACAGTTCTGGGAGATTGTATGTTTGGGTAGGGGTGGAGCAAGTTGAAATATGAAGCAGGGATGTGGTGGGTTGCCCCTGGCTGGCAGCCAAACTCTCACCCAGCTGCCCTTTCACCTCTTTCCCCAGCAAGGTGGAGTGAGAAAGTAGGAACAACAGGAGCAAGAAAGCTTGTGGGTCAAGATAAAGACAGGGAGATCACTGTCCTGGGCAAAACAGACTTAACTTGGGGAGTTTAATTTTTATATATATAAAATATATATCTATTAATCAATAATTTTAGTATTTATTTATATAACTATTGGGAAACAGAAACAAAACAAACATAAAAAGACATGGGGAATACATGTGGGGAAAACACTTTTCTTCCCCCTTTTCTCAGACTCAACTTCACTCCAAACTCTTCCCCTTGCCCTTTGTTATGTCTGCAAGTTACACTCAGTCCCTTTGGTGATGCAAGTGTGTGTGTGTGGGGTTGTTATGGTCAGCATATAGCAGTTTCTCTCTGCTGCTCATTCCTTCTCATTTTTTCTCTGTTCCAGCATGGGTTCTCTACAGGCTGTAGTCCTTAAGGAATATCTGCTCTGGCATGGGTCCTCTGCAGACTGCAGTTCCTGAAGGAATATTTGCTCTGCCGTGGAGCTCTTTCTATTATGACCTTGGTGTTCCCTCTGTTTTTCACTTCTTTTTATTTCCTTCTCCCCTCTTGCTTTGGTGTCTTCTCCCATTTTTAAAACATCTTTTCACAGAGATGCTGTCAGCTTTACTGATTGGCTCAGGTTTGGTCTGTGGCAGATCTGTTGCTGAGCAGGCTGGAACTAGCTGTGAGAGGCACAGGGCGGTCCCTGACCTCTTGCCACACACACCCAATGTACCATGAAAGGCAGAGGTGTCTGTTCTTGTGTGTGCTCTGTTTATCTATAGGATAGACTTCCAGAAAGCCTCACCTGTTTATAAGGAGAGGGATACCCTGCTTTCTGATTTCCTGACTTTTTCACTTTCTGGGTTTTTCTCCTGTTCTCTGCACTTAATGTCAGTAGACTCAACCCTATTTGAAGTACTAGAAGATAATTTAATCTGTCTCTCTGCAAATAAGTATGTGTATTTCCAGAAGAAGAGAGACTTGTTTATTTGTGTTAATACCAATACCTATATTTATGCAAAACCTCAGGAAATAGAAGACATAATTGTTTATGTTGCAGAATCTAGTTCAGGTCAGACATAAAGTTTTCTGCAAAGATTTTCAAGCTAAGAGGACGAGGATCTACCTCTTGTCCCTGCTAAAACTTCTTATTCTGAAGTCCTGTCTTGATGAATGTACTTAGCCATTTATTTTCCATTTGTGCTGCATCTATAAAAATGAAATAATTTAGAAGCAAGATTTTTTATAAGTAGTTTATTATCAAAGTAAAAATGAATGTACATTTTCTGTAGGACAAACAAAGTATGTGTCAAGGTTTGATTGCAGGGCAACAATAAACCAAAAGCAGATGCTTTGTTAACTTCCTCTCCCTCTCAGCCCTTCTGCACCACCACCCCACCCCCCCCCCCCAAGTACAGGTGATAGGAAGGCAAAGAAGGCCAAAAAGAGAGAGAGAGTTGGAAAATATCCCAGCAAATCAATGCTGGCTGCTCTGGTAGCTGTAGAGCAGGCACCCGGAAGTCCTGGGCTGGACTCTGCAGCAAACCGGAACTGGATTCAGTCTGTCACTAGGCCTCAGATTTGCAGGGACGACTTGCAAAGTTCTCCCCAGATGCCGGCCATAGTTGAAGAGGGGAAAAAGGGACGAGGACCTCGTGATCTCCCACTTTTATATGATGTATCACAAGAATGGGATAGAATACTTAGTTGGTCAGTTTTAGTCAGCTGTTCAATTCGCTCCTCCTTGCCCCTCTCACTTACAGGACGTGCATCCTTATCAACGACCTTGCATTCCATTGCGTTGTCTACCAAAACATGTATCCTACTTTAGAAAAGTGCAGTTGCTAAGAAGACTTTAGCTGAAAGGAAAATTCACTAAAAGAGAAACCGGTCTTGTTTTTAACAAAACCAGGACTGTGGGGTGGAGGGGGGGGGAAGATACCAAGGTGATCTTCACTCAGAGTCTTGATTTCCTTCTCGACGTAATTTTTCACCGCTGCTAATACAGAACAAGAGGAATTAAACATTTGAGGCATGCGTTTTTTCTTGTCTGTAGAGGCAATTCTTCAAAGCCAATACCTATTCATAATACCTTCTTTCTCTGCTGAATTCTCATATCTGTAAGTTATTTCTAGGTGTTGGTAAATACTATTAAATACTGCTCCAGTTCACAAAGGGAGTGGGGTTTTGGTTGGCGTGTGGGTTTTGGTTGGCGTGTGGGTTTTGGTTGGCGTGTGGGTTTTGGTTGGCGTGTGGGTTTTGGTTGGCGTGTGGGTTTTGGTTGGCGTGTGGGTTTTGGTTGGCGTGTGGGTTTTGGTTGGCGTGTGGGTTTTGGTTGGCGTGTTTCTCCTCCCTCAAGAGGCTAGGTATGTTCCATTCTAAAAAAATACTCTAGCAAGGGGGAGGGGGGAGAGGAGGGAACACTAAATACAGTGTGAATTATTGAGCTACTGAGATACCTGTATCTAAAATAAAATAACATACAGTGCTATGATGCTGAGGGGTTTAATCTTCGGGGGGGTGCGGGGGGGGGGTGGGAACACAAAAGAAAACGGAACCCCACAACACTGTAGAATCACAGAATTGTTCCAGTTGGAAGAGACCCTCAGGATCATTGAGTCCAACCATAACCTAACTCTAGCACTAAACCATGTCCCTAAGAACCTCATTTAAACAAACACCTCCAGGGATGGATAGTATGTAGTTCTCATTTGCACTTCATAATTTCAGTGTTGACTACAATATTTAAATTATCAATATTACATGGCTCTGATTTCTTTTCTATGGCTTTACTAGTCTTCTACAAGCAACACTTCATTTTAAAGAACTATCTTTCACTGACCCTTTAAATTTATATATTTATTGATAGTTAGTTGTAGCTAGAGCTCCTAAGTGGGAGTGTTGATCTACTGGAGGGTAGGAAAGCCATACAGATGGATCCTGCCCAACTGGATCATTGGGCTGAGGCCAATTGTATGAGGTTTAACAAGGCCAAGTGCTGGGTCCTGCACTTAGGTCACAACAACCCCATGAATGCTCCTGACTTGGGGAAGAGCAGCTGGAAAGTGCTCAGCGGAAAAGGACCTGGGGTGTTGGTGACAGTGGCTGAACATGAACCAGTGTGTGCCCAGGTGGCCAAAAAGGCCAACAGAATCCTGGCTTGTATCAGGAATAGCGTGGCCAGCAGGACTAGGGAAGTGATCATCCCCTTGTATTCATCACTGGTGAGGCTGCACCTTGAATCCTGGGGTCTGTTCTGGGCCCCTCATGACAAGAAAGACCTTGAGGTGCTGGAGCAAGTTCAGAGAAGGGAACGGAGCTGGGCAAAGAGCTGGAGCATAAGTGTGATGGGAGCTGCTGAGGGACCTGGGGGGTTCAGCTGGAGAACAGGAGCTGAGGGGAGACCTTCTGATCTCTGAACTGCCTGAAAGGAGCTTGGAGCCAGGGGGGGTCGGGCTCTGCTCCCCAGGAACAAGCGCCAGGAGCAGAGGAAACGGCCTCAAGTTGTGCCGGGGGAGGTTGAAGTTGGATCTGGGGAACAATTTCTTCCCCAAAGGACTGTGGGGCATTGGAACAGACTGCCCAGGGCAGTGCTGGAGTCACCATCCCTGGAGGGGTTTAAAATACACATAAATGAGGTTCTTGGGGATATGGTTTAGTGGTGGACTTGACAGTATTAGGTTAACAGTTGGACTCTATGATCTTAAAGGTCTTCTCCAAAGGAAATTATTCTACTAATATAATGCCGAATTTTTTCGGTGCCTTGCTGTTACTATGTTTTTATAATTTTGACAGCTAATGCAGCTGTTCACTATTTCAAGTTTATAATCTCTTTAGGCTAAGATTTGTATTAACATCATAGGTAGTGAGTGAATATTCTGCCATTAGTCTGGAATTAAAAAAAAATTGTGTTATTGGGTAAATACCCATGGCAAGAGTTGCATTTGACAGCAAATGCTTTCACTTAAGTGATTTACTTTCCTAATGTATACAGTTACTTGAATGCATTTACATGAGAACTGCTTTAATCTAAGCTAAAATGACTTTTTTTTTAATTGTGCGAAGACAATGAAACTTGCCACCTATTTGAATTCCCTAATCTCCCAGGGAGAACTGGTAATTTCTCTGTGCTTTGGGTGGGGGCTTATGATGTTTGTATTGGTGTCATAGTGCATTTCTATGCAAAATGCTAATATTTACTCTTTCACTGCTAGTAATTTCTAAGAAAGTTATTCATCCTTTTTTCTTGTGACTAGACAAGGTTTCTTCAGTCCTAATTTACCCAGTAACTTAATTGTAATTCCTCCCCTCCACCCCCAGTTAGCTGGTTTAAGAAAGAGAATTGAGTTTTTTGCAGTCAGCATTTGGGTAGGGTAGAGACCCAAGTTACTGCCTGTAATAAGCTCAATACTTTGTGCTGTGATTGTAGTTACAGTCGTGTTGATTATGGGAGAAGTTTTAGGCACGGGTGTTTCAAATGAATTAATAAATGGATTTATAGAACAGCTTGTCTTGTTTTTGGTTGGATATGGAGCTAATGTTGTGTGACTCCTTTTTTTAAACTGGTCTCTCCATTAAATGTTTTGTGGCTTTTTTTTTATAAAGTGTCAAATACCTTCTTATTTTTTATTACTCTTATTTAGATTCATTTTCAGACCAATGAAATGCTATAAAAAATAGCTTGTCATTATAAGAATTTTGAATGCTTATGGATTTTATATACTTTCAAAATTGGTTACTGTACCACAAATCTTAATATATAATATGCCCACCCCCCTTTTTTTTTTTCTTCTGACAGATTTCTGGCCCTTTCCTCCAACTTGGTGTTCTGCCACTGCTTATCTTTAAAGACAAATAGTGATTATGTTGCAAGCAAGTTATAAAACAGCTGCAGTACTTGGATGTAGACCCTAGGAATAAGGGGTTCCTAAAGCATGAACTGTGTCACTTCTGAATGCAGGAAACAAAAAATGTTCTGTCTTGTGGCCTATCATGAATAAAGTTGTAGAAGCCTGCTGCATTAGAAGAAATTTTGGTTCAAGTATGTCAGCAAGACATTTGATCTTACAAAAATAAATGACCTCACAAATCTTTAAGTGTAATTAAAATATTTTCCTAGGCCAAATTTATTTTCAGTTTAGTGTTGCAGTGACATCTCAGTGTATTGGACTCTTAAGGTCTGAAAATGCATATCCTAGATTAACTTGTTACTTTTGGTCCAAAGACCACTGGTGAACAAAAAAAAACTTTAAATGGCAAATCTATTCCCCCCCCCTTTAAAATTTAACATCAAACTTAATGTTGTCTCAGAGTTGGTAAGTATGTGTATATCAGTGTCTGCTGAGAACTTGCTGTCAAATGTGGTTTAGCACTCAAAACATCAAGAGTTTGATGTATGATTAATTAAAATAAGACTTCTAGCTAAGTGGTAGTAACTTACTATTCCACTGCCACTTTTAACCACAAGGACGTGTACATTTGCACTGGGCATTTTCTTTCAGAACACTTGGATAAGTCTTTTGATTTTGGAATAATATTTCTCAGACTTAGATAACAGCAATCAAATTCAGTATTCACGTGAAGGCTAATGATCTTAATATCATGTATGAGGAGACTTTTAGATAGAGAACAGAAAATATTAAAATAGATGTTTCCTCCCTCTATTTTCCAGAGATCTGTCATCTTCACTGTTAATCTAACCAACCTGTGTAAACTTGCTCACAACTACAATAAATTGTGTCGACTTCATTTGTAAGAGAATGAGTAAGGACAAAAACACTTGCATTCTACTACTTGAAGTTCACTTGTGTCTACCTATGGTGGGTTGTCCTTGACTGGCTGCCAGGTACCCACTAAGCCATTCTGTCACTCCCCCTTGTCAACAGGACAGGGAGAAAACAAGATAAAAAACTCATGGGGTGAGATAAAGGCAATTTAAAAAAGACAAGCAATGGCTGTGTGTGCACAGAAGGAAAAAAAAAAAAAAAGGCAAAAAGATTGGTTTTCTACTTCCCATCAACAGGCAATGTCCAATAACTTCCTGGGAAGTCCTAAGTAATTTGATATCCTTCTATGATAAGGTCACCTGCCAAGCAGATGAAGGGAAGCTGATGGATGCAGTTTTTCTGGACTTTAGCAAGGCTTTTGATACTGTCCTGCACAGCATCCTTCTGAACAAGTCCAGCTCTAGGATGAGCAGGTACACAGTGTGCTATGTGAAGAACTGGCTGAAAGGCAGGGCTCAAAGGGTTGTAGTGAATGGGGCTACATCTAGCTGGTGACTGGTGTTCCTCAGGGCTCGATTCTAGGGCCAGTTCTGTTCAGTATTTTTATCAATGATCTGGATGTAGGAGTTGAATGATCCTTTAGCAAGTCTGCAGAGGATACCAAATTGGGAGGTGCTGTTGACTGTCTCATGGTTCAAGAGGCCTTGCAGAAGGATCTAGACAGATTGGAGCATTGGACAATCATTAATGATGTGAAATTGAATAAGACCAAATGCTGGATTCTGCACTTGGGACAGAGTAACACTGGACACAAGTACAAACTGGGAGAGGAGTGGCTGGAGAGCAGCCCTGCAGAGAGGGATCTGAGGCTGCTGGTTGACATCAGGGTCAATAGGAGGCAGCAGTGTGCCCTGGCACCTTAGTGCAAACCACATCCTGGGGTGCATTAAACACAGCATAACCAGCTGGTCAAAAGAGGTGATTATCCCACTGTGGCCTCACCTTGAGTATTGTGTGCAGCTCTGGGCCCCACAATTTAAGAAGGATGTTAAGGTCCTTGAATGCGTCCAGAGGAGGGCAATGAAGCTGGTGAAAGGGCTGGAAGGCATGTCCTATGAGGAGCGACTGAGGGCTCTGGGTTTGTCTGGTCTGGAGAAAAGGAAGCTGAGGAGCAAACTCATTGCTCATTGCTACAGCTTCCTGAGGAGGGGAAGTGGAGAGGGAGGTGCTGAGCTCTTCTCCCTGGCATCCAGTGACAGGATGCACGGGAATGGTTCAAAACTATGTCAGAGGAGGTTCAGACTGGACATTAGGAAGCATTTCCTTACCAAAACAGGGTGGTCAATCACTGGAACAGGCTTCCTAGAGAGGTGGTCAATGCCCCAAGCCTCTCAGTGTTTAAGAGGCATTTGGACAATATTCTTAATACTGTGCTTGAGGTTTTGGTCAACCCTGAAGTGGTCAGGCAGTTGGATTAGATGATTGTTATAGTTCCCTTTGGGTTGGAAATATTCTTTTTTAAATAGAACCCCACTATGTGTTGTGGTTACTTTGGAGATAAATGCCTTGAATGTTACTTTTCGTACACACGCAGCCCCTCTTAGCTCTTACTGCTGAGCATTATGTTGTATGATATGGAATATCCCTTTGGTCAGTTGGAGTAGACTGTCCTGACCTTCTGGGTGGGTGAGGGGGGTTGGAGAAACAGCTTTGATGCTGTGCAGGCACTGGTCAGCAGTAGCCAAAACATTGGTGAGCTACAACTACAAAACACAGCACTATGAGGGCTGCTATGGGGAAAGTTAACTCTATCCCAGACAGACCCAATACAATCTCTACCCCTTATTCCATAACATTTGTGTCATGATAGGTCCTACATAATGTGATATATTTACATATCTCTTGACCATCCCCTTATATCTATTTCTCATTCTGGAAATCCCCTCTTACTAACACAATTTCTACTACATACCTAAACCATCTTTATCCCCAACATACGAACTTATACAGTGTCATTAATGACTATCCCCTGTCCCTTAACAGATAGATATTATTTCCCCATTGCCTAGGCCTCCACCACTCATCAAAATGTTCATAAGAACAGGCTATGAATTGGGCCCCATCAGTCAAGGTGGTCACTTAAGACAGGAGAAGTAGCATGTTTGTTTGTTGGGCACAAACACCAGCTTGGTTTGGGTCATCATTGCACTTGCCCAGTTCCTTGTGAAGCTTCATCGGTTCAGGTGGTTCCTGCTACATTACTTCCTGTAACATACAATCTCACCATCACAGATTATTTTCCCCCAAGGTTCAGTCTCCTTGAGGCTCACACCAGATCTCCCCATCCTTCCACATAACCCACCAAGTATACCCAGGTCCTTGAGCAAAGACAATCCCATGAATGGGCTTGCCTTTTCCTAAGGGAGGAGCAATCCACACTGCCTTCCCCAGCCATTTCCCTTCTTACCTGGCTTCTGCTAAATTTATGTCCCAGTTCCCATGTTCTCAATATAGTTTTTAACAGTCCATTATATATGTCAGTCTCTATGGAGGTTGGTGGGTGATAGGGCATGTGATACACCCACTCAGTGTCATGGTTCTTGGCCCAGGAGTTTTATGAGTTTATTTTGGAAATGAGTGTCATTGTCTGACAATTCTTTCTGGGGTACCGTATTGTTGGAGCGATAAAGGACTCAGCATTCCGATTCAATGTGAATCACACAAAGCCATTTATTACAGAAACAAGCCTCCTTATATATGCAACTATTCTCTGATCACGCGTCCACGCTCCAAGCATGCATTCACTGATTGGATATCATCTATGTTCACGAGCTGTCCACGCGCTGAAGTCTCGCTGCTGATAGGTCCATTGATTTATGTCATGTTGAGGCCCTGTTATTGTAGAACTGCCTCACTCCCACAGCAGGTCCTGTTTTCAGCTTTCCAAGTTGGCCTTGAAATTCCTTTGAGCCTAGCTGGTTCAACTACAAATCTCCATCTGATAGAAACCCCTCCACAATTCCCTCTTTTTGTTCTTGAACCAGCCAGGCCCCATTTGCAGCGTGCCAAATCATCTTTGAAATACACTGCAATATACAGCACATGATTAACAACAATAATTACAGTTACCAATATTGCAATTAAGCCTTATTTAATAAGATCAAACAACTACTCACTTATTCCAAAACTTATAAGTTATATGTCAAACCTTAACTTTACTACGTCAATCTTATTAATGCACTGTTCTAGTTTGCCTAATGCACTTATTAATAGGTTCAGAATAATCAAACAAGTTAATACAGCACAACCATATTCCTAATGTTAAAAGCAGAACATTTATAACTGTGTGATTTTGTAGAGCAACATGTCTAACACCATCAACATCTATTATTAATTGAGTTAGTATTTCAAGAGTTTAATTAACCTATTTAAAAGAACAATAGCTTAACTTTGATATGTCTCCTAAAGCTTTACTAGCTGCTAGACTAGAGAGAAAGAGTGCAGTAGATATTACAGTAGGAATGTCTCATAATTTTACCTCAGTTCTATCTAAATATAACATGACCCTTTTGGCTAATTCTATTGTTTGTTCAAATTGTCATTTGTGGGAGATTTGAGGGATTTTTTTGAGGTTGTTGTGTGGATGGGTTTCTATTAGATGGAGATTTATTTCTGAACTAGTCAAAGTAATTTCAAGGCCAGCCCGAAGGATGAAAAACAGCACCCTGAAAAACAGCAGTGAGACTCAGGTGCGTGGACAGCTCGTGAACATGGACAATATCCAATCAGCTAATGCATGCTTGGAGCGTGGACGCATGAGCAGGAAATAACTGCATATATAAGGAGGCTTGTTTCTGTAATAAATGGCTTCGCTTGAATTCATATTGGATTGTGTGGAGTCCATGAGTTTTCTCCCTTGCAGTCATTCTCTATAGAAGATATGCTGTCTACTTGCTAATGGCTTCTAAACCATCAGGTCTGTGAGCATCCATAACACTGAATTAGGATCCAGGCTTTACATCTGAAACAGTCCTCACAACTTATCTCCCTCCCATCCATCTACATCAATTGAATCTTTGTTGTCTTTATTCAGCCATGGCTTGACCCATTTCGCAGGAATCCACTTCAATCCTTGGCCTGTAATGACACAAACATAACCTTTTCCCCAAGTTATCAATTGATGTGGCCTTTTCCATTGACTAGTGATTTGACTATAACTAATGTAGGTTCTTTCTGATTTAGCATGGTTTTGGGTCATACTTGCAAAGTATTTCATCACATACAATGCTTTTGACAACTGGTTTTGTGGTGTTTCCCCTACTTCTCCCCCTTTTTGTTTTTGAAAACAAACAAAAAACAGTTGGAAATCAGATACATGCATTGGACCTTGACTACGTACTCAGAATCACAAATCAAATTTAGAGGTTCCTCCTTAACAAGCTCTAAGTAAAGTAAAGCTGCGCCTGTCGAGGGTTAAGATTGCGGGGTGACAATCAAACCCTGGCAGATGTATTGTTAACTTCCTCTCCCCCCCACTTCCCCCTTTTGCCTCTCCCTCTCCCCCCTTCCCACTAAGGACAGAGAGAAGAGAGTTGGAAAAATTAAAGATGTTTTACTAATGCTACTAATAAGAATAGAGAAAATAATACAAAATATACAAAACCAATCCTGTAAGTCTCAGCAACTGCAGAGCCAGCACCCAAAGTCCTGGATTAGACTCTGTAGCCAACCGGAGCTGGATTCAGTCTCTCACTAGGCCTCAGTTCGCAGGGACGACCAGCAAGGTCCTCTCCTAATGTTGGCCATAAGCAGAAGGGAAGGAAAAAGGGAAAAGGGCCGAGATCCTCGTGATCTCCCACTTTTATATGAAGTATTCACGTGAATGGAATGTTATACACCATTGGTCAGTCTCTCGGTCATCAGTTTTCTCGTTGCCCCTCTCGCGAGATGTCCATCCGTGCTTATCAATAAGTTTGCATTCCATTGCTAGGTTTAACCAAAACATGTGTTGAGTTTTCCAGGAAAATGCAACTAATATGAAGGCTTTAGCTGATAGGCAAAAATTCACTAAAAGAGAAACTTGTTTTTAACAAAACCAGGACACCCAAGTTCTGCTAACTGGGTTGAACCTTCAATAATTTTTACAGAATGATGCCAATTGTTATCTTCACACCAAACCACTACAGCTTTATGAGACTTCCCAGAACCATCAACAAAAACTGTGCAAGTATGTAGGATCAGACCAGATACAAGTATGGCCTATGACCTGATGTTAAAGAATTGCAAGTTCTGCAGCAATTTACATTTAGGCATGCCAAAAGTAGTGCTGGTAAGAAAACCAGCTAGTGCAATTTACAAGGACATAGATTGCAAATAAAAAATCAAAATTAAATTTCACAAATGGTACATGTATGACAAAAGGATCATGGCCTATTAAGACTTAAATTCATTCCCTGCATTTCTTGATCAGAGTAACAATCAGTATATCAGTCTGTTAGCAATCTCATCATACTGTCCCACAATAGCCACAGGTTGTTTCTGTGTTGTAGCTATAAACAGACAAACCTGCAAGCCCAATCGAATGCAGTCAGCCTGTAAGGTTGTCATAAATTTATTCCTCAAAGTCTCTAACTCCATTTAGGCTGTCATATTTATTGTATATTGTTTTCCCTTACCAGATCGAAGTCCTGATTCACGTCTATCAGTGTAGCGTTTGCTTTATCCAAACATTGGCTGTTAATACCAGTGGAAATACAGCATTTGAAATTTCCTTGGAGATTTCTCACTTGCACAAGCAGATCTGCACCATCCAAGCAGCTTCTTGTGGGACATGCAACTAAACAGAATTCTCAGAAAACGTTATTTGAGCTTACAATTTACTTAACGAATCCTGACCCAGGAGAGGTACAGGGCTTTCTGGCAACTACAAGAATTCATGTATTAAAACTTTGTTCCAAATTTGGCATTCCGTTGGTCTCAAAAAACAGCCTTTCTTTCATTCTCTCCCATGACCTCAAAAACTAGCACGGTGAATTCACTAAGAAGTCTCTTACAACCAGTTACCACAGAATAAGTCTATTAAAAAAAATAATTTTGTTTAATTTCCCAGCTTCATCAGAACTATGGATCCACTGGTGATGCCTTTAAATTTCAACCTCAGACTTCTTGATGCAGTATTACAGTTCTCTAGCAGTAACGTTGCTAGGGGGGGAATAAAACCTCCCTCTCCCCCCCATCTGGGATGGCAGGATCTTCAGCCCAGCATGAAAACCAATCAGTTCGAACTCCACATCAAACCAACCTGGCTACACTCCACACCCAAATCAGTACCAGTCTGACCCAGAGAAGCACTGAGCACTCTGACCTCCCCAGAGCTGACCAGTGTGAAAAGACTGACTTCAGCAAGGAGGTAAAATTATGAGCTCTTTCCCCAGATGTGCCAGAACCCAGGAAACAAGACAGAAGCAAAAAGAAACATCACCAACAACCCCTGATTCAAAGCTGAGAAGCAACGCAGTGCCACAACAAGGATGGATGACAATACTCCAGGAAAAAAAAAGACAGAGTGGGGGGAGTAAAGCCCCCCTTTCTCTGCTTAGCAGCAGGAAAACAGGTTTTTCCATTTTTCTTTCCTTTCTCTTCTTGCTGCAGTTCAGCTGTACCAAGGACATGCAGCTGGCGTAATCGCTGGTATGAAGTGGGAGGCTCTGGCAAACTCCTTGGTTACAATGAGCTGAGTTTTATACACCATTCCAATTACCTCAACAGTTGTTACATTCCTCAGCCCCATTTACCTTTCACAATTTACAGATGTCAAAACACAGTATATTAAACATCAATCCATTATTCCATTTTCCTAGATCCAAATTAGTTCACATTCCAGCAACTTTTAAATACAACTTCATACAATACCAACTTCACATCCATCATAGCATTTAGGTGTTTGTTTTTTTGTTTGTTTGGAGTTTTGTTTTGTTTTGTTTTTCAATGGGAATCAAAGTTTAACAACTTCAATTCTTTTCTGATCTCAAAATCATTAGATAACAATATGAACAATTACTCTAAGGTGTAAGGATGCATCCTAAGGGGGAGCAAGGTGGAATTTTAGTAGTGGAACTGGTTCCCATTTTGTAATTATCTCCCCAAACAAAATTCTTTTGGTACCAAATAGAAATATGCAAATTAAAATACTGAGCTCAGTGTCGTGGTTGAGACGGACAAACGACATGGACCAAATTCTTCCAGGATGAAAGTAGTAGATGCCATTTATTGCCACAAGTGCATTTTTATACAGTTTTACCAATTCATGTGTCTCTTCACTATTGGTTACAAGTTACAGCAGTAACATCTCATTGGCTAATTTTGCCATCATCAGTGTTACTCTTCTACTCCCTTCTCTCTCACGGGTTCATCCTTAATATTTCCGGATACTCCTTTACTCATGGGTAGGCCTTCATATCTTCAAGGCTAATTTCTGTTCCCATGCCCTCCGTCAGGGAATCCACGGACCCACCGTAGTCCCCCACAGCTCAAGTTCAAATATGTAGATGGATCACAGTTACACTTATTCAAGACAATATCTCAATTTTAACATTGCACCTTTGAACCGCTCACTGCCCAGCCAGGCAGAGGCACCACTGAGTCTCCTGACAAAACAGGTCAGTGCGCGCTGGAGCCCAACCGGCACCTGCCCCCCCCACAGCGAGCTGGACTGGGCAAGGCTTTTATTAGTGTGTCATCTGGGGTGTTACAACTGTTATCCCAAAACCAGGATTCTTTACCTGGTGTGCATACAAAAGAGCCAAATCCAGCACATCGAGATGAGACACAGCCTATCACACAGTTGCGCAGGTCTGGATGTTGGAATAAAGCCAGCGTGCTGGAAAGAAAAATAACAGCTACTACACACAAAATCTTATCATCACGTTCACGCAGCAAGGAACTAAATTACTCATGGTCTTCTGTATTATCACAAAACGCACATTTTGAGTCAACGGATTCTCATGATTTAACAGTCTGTGAACTTACTGTACCATATAACAAAGACCTACCAAAACTGTAACATACCTAAACAGATACCCACAAAGAAAACAGGTAAATGAGGAAAACATCTTGCAGACTTCAGCAAGTTTACCGTGACCTGTGTGTTATCAGTTAACTCTCTCAGCTCGTTGAAGTTTAAACCGTTCCGCCTGTAAAACTGTCCTAAATGATTTAATGATCTCTTGTAGGGATTTATTTTGTCCTGCTCTTCTCACCTTAAAAACAACATTAATTGCAAGAAGGTGTTATACTTCAAGATTCTATTCTCTGGCCGATTTTCCCATTCATCTAACTCACACAGCAGCCACCATTGATTACAACATTTCACAAGATCTTCCTTCCTCCTATTTCCAAGTGCTTTCCTATGTTTTAAAACACCTCCCAATACCGATTACTTAGGAACACGACTGAAACAGTAATTCCTGACCCCATCTCGTAAATAAAAACCTTGAGAAGAGGGAGGGAGGGAGGGAGGGAAGCACAGGGCTGCTTGCAGCACGAGTGGGAAAAGTGGGGAGAAGGTTTTACGGCGCACTTAAAAACAAGCAGTAAAACAATTAACTCACATTCCTGACAAGCTGCTTGATTTTCAGAGGGGCAATACACAGAAGCACGTAATATGTACTGTAAAACCCACAGATAACACGTTGATAGCAAACATTAGCATTCTCTACTGCTAATTTTAACACCAATGCTTCCTTAACTTCTAAGTTTTCAACCTGCTTTTTGATGGCCTCTTGAAGATGGTCAATAAATTGCACGTAATTCTCATCAGGACCCTGATTAATAGTTGTAAATGATTTGGCTGCTTTGTTGGTTTCAGGCACCTCTATCATAGCTTGATATGCAAGGTCTGCTGACTGCCTCAGGATTTCAGAAACTAATAGTGCCTGTAATTGTGGTGTGCCAATTAGTGTCTGTTCCAAGAGTTGTGGGATACCTGCCCCTTTCAACAAGTCCCCATCATTCCATCCTAAATGATATAGAGCTGTTACATTGCATAGGTCTAATTTTGCTTGAGTCTCTCATGGTTTTTATCTGATCTTGAGGCAACGCATACACATACTCTTTTTCCCGTTAACTTTTGAAGAAAATGCTTCAAACCCCCATCCTCATCCGAGTCATCAGATAACACGGACTTGAACAGTGCTGAAGAATCGTTGGTAACAGGGGGGTTCGGAACAGTGCACATTCTCGCCAAGACTTTCTAGCATCATAATTATTTGTATAACCTGAGTCCCCAGGAGCACCCCCTTTCCCATCACGATCATCATGACTGCATTGCCGACTGCTGGATTCACTCGCTATTAACCGATCTAATCTGTCACACAGTTCTGTTGCCCAGTTCTTATCCAGTATCTTATCCAGATACAAATTGGTAAAAGGACTGACAGTACACTTGTTTATGACCTTAGCATTCTCGGCTTTCACAGGTTCTTTGGGCAAGTTGTCTGACTCCAATCCTCTGGACTTGCTGTTCTCACCAGGGTTGGGCAATGGTACAGGAGGCCACCCGCTCGGCATTTTTCCTCCCCCCATCCCAGACTGCTGAACCATCGGGGGTGCCAAAAGCACAGCAGGGGATGGAATAGGGAGGGTATCAAAGACACAAACCAGGTAAACTTCATAGCGACTTTCAGGATTCTTATCAGGCTGCAATGCTGCAAAAATTCCGGCAGCAGCAGACCGTTCAGCCTTTAGATCTTTTAAGGTGGTAATTATAAGCTTCCATGTAATTACTAACGATTTAGCTTCTTTATCTCCATTGCTGACTTTATCCCATAATTTCTGCCCTATATCGTCCCAAAGTTCAAGTTTAAAAGCCTTCTCGGTTTCTCCCAAGTAGCCGTTAGTTCTACACCAAACTAACAGTCTACATATGTTACTTTCTTCATATTTACATCCTCTGACAGAGAGAATATCAGGAGGAGCTTCACTCTTCCCTCCTCCTGCCCCAGCTGCTCACCTTTTCCGGTGATTTCTTCGACAAATTTATCTGCGGAACGTCCGTACGCCTCCGCCTGGTTCTCAGTCCAGCTGATCCACCTCCGACTGGGCCGCTCCAGGCTTTTCCTCGATCGCAGTGAGATACCATTCAGAGTATCACGTCGGGGTCACCATTTGTTGGAACGATAAATGACTCAGCATTTTGATTCAATGTGAATCACGCAAAGCCATTTAGTACAGAAACAAGCCTCCTTATATATGCAGCTATTCTCTGATCATGCGTCCATGCTCCAAACATGCATTCACTGATTGGATATCATCTATGTTCACAAGCTGTCCACGCGCTGGAGTCTCACTGCTGATAGGTCCGTTGATTTACGTCACGTTGAGGCCTTGTTATTGTAGAGCTGCTTCTCTCCCACGGCAGGTCCTGTTTTCAGCTTTCCAAGTTGGCCTTGAAATTCCTTTGAGCCTAGCTGGTTCAACTACAAATCTCCATCTAACAGAAATCCCTTCACACCGTATCACTACAAAATTTGCCTTTCAAGGCAGAAGAGGATGTTTTGGGCAGTGGCATGGTTTACAGGGTATGTTTCTAGCTACCTGGTAGTTGCTTCTGCCATGGTGAATATGCAGCACTTGGTCTGTTTGTGGCAGTGGTCCAATCTAGTCAGTTTGTCAGGCCTCAACATATTGAAAACTCAGCCACTGCCCTCTATTCCAGGGAGACTTTACTTGTGTGGCTTACTTGATTGTGCCACGTTTCACATTCATGAGTGACCTGCGTGGTAGTTTTCATGGTTAGGTCCACCCCTCTCCCATCTGTATGTTGCATCTCTCCCTAGATGCCCTGATGTTGCATGTACCTTTTGAGCTACAAATAGCTCACCTTTCCACTCCCAGTCCAGGTCTACCTGAGCCCCTTCAGTTTTGACAGTCTTCTCTACCGTTTTGATGTTTTTCAGTGGCATAGTTCTTGAGCATATGAGCATCTACATGGTGATATCTTTTTTTTTTTTTACCTGGGCAGCCATGTCTTGCCACAGTATGTCACAGTCCCTTTGGATCTATCAAATTTACAGGACAACATACTCTGTAAATTAATAAAACAAACACGACAAATAAGGGCTCAGTCCCCTTTGCACAGACTAGTCTATTGTGATTTCACTTAGTCACCATATAAGTCATGAGGTTTCATAATTTATAACCTATAACTCTTAACTCGTGCACCTATGAGGAAGATAGTTACCTAGCTGACAGTGAGAGTGCTCATCCCTCTTTCTCCATCACAGTGGGGGCATCCCCTCTATCACACTGGGAAGCATGAAAGCCTTAGCAGTCCAGCTGCTATTGAATCTGCTTCAAAAGCCTTTTGGGTAAGCTGATGTTTTTATACCTTCGAACTTGGAACTTTGGTCTATACCATTTCCATGAGCTAGAGGATTCTGATGAAACTTCCAGACAATCAATATGCAAACATGCTGGCTGCAGGAGACAACAATTTGCAGGTGATAATAGCTGCATAATGGCCTTTTAACTCTTTCTGGGCACCTCTTCTGTCTAGGTGGTGCTCTTGCTTTGACCTAATGTTGCTGCTCCCAGCATACATCAGGCCTTAGAATGAGTTGTGTTAGCCAAAATCTGAGCAGAGATAAACTTATCTTGGCAGCTGCATTGTGTGATTGCTCACTCAACTCCTGCTCCTGGATGGTGGCTAATGCCCTATGGGAATGGCTGTACTAGTGGAAGAAGACCATGAGTCAGTACAGCGATAGAGTACTGGCTGCTTTTCTCATTCAGTAATCTTTAGGGCTAGCTGGATGGCTTTCACTTCTGCAAATGTTCTCAACATGTTCTCCTTTAGCGGCTTTGGCATCTTGTAGTGTGGGACTCTGCACAGCTGTGACAGGATGCAAACCCCCCTCTCTCCCCCTCCCTCCTTCAGTATGGAAGGAGTAGGCACATCTCCCTCTCTCTCTGCTGTTTGAGGCTGACAGCTTCTTTTGTTTGACCCCAGAGCACCCTGGCCAGGGCCATTAGGAGAAGGGAGTGCGGAGGCGCCAGGGAGCCGCTGGGCACCTGCGGCCAGTGTGGGGGATGTTTGGAGGCTTCAGGGGCACCCCACAGCCAGTGTGGGGGTGCAGAGAAGCTTCTGGAATGCCTACAGTCTGATCTGATCAGCCAATATAAAAATGGGACTCTTGTCGAGACTCGGCCCATTGTCGCCGGTCTCTCGGAGCATGAGCGAGATGCTGCCGCCAAGAGCCCCTCTCCCCGGGATGGAGACTCCGCTTGCCTTGCAGCCACGTGTGTGAGTAAAACTTCTCGCAGGATTGTGAGTGTATTTATCCCTTCCGTGCACATATGCACGTGTAAAATTAATCCTCGCATAATCGCGGGTGTATTTTCCTCCCGTGCTTCCACATAAGCACGTGTGACTTTCCGTGCACATTTGCATGCGTACTTTCCATGCTCAATACGAGCACGCGTATAAATGATTTCCTCGCACAATCGCGAGTGTATTTTCTTTCCGTGCTTCCACATAAGCACGTGTAGTCCGTGCACGTTTGCATGTGTAAGTAAATTAACCCTCACAGGATTGCGAGTGTATTATAAATTTACCCTCGCACAATCGTGAGCGTGCACTTTCCGTACTCACTACAAGTACGTGTATCTCTTTAAAATAATCCCAGGCAAGTGTGTTCAGGCAAGTGTGTACTCCTCTGGGACTCGGGGGTGGTTCCGGCATTGTTTTGGGTGAAGCCACGTGCATGCACTCTGTGGACTGCCTGTTGTATTAGTTGCTGCCCCTTAATAATTTTCCTCAGCTGATATCTGAACCTGTATTTAAGTCACTTTTGGAGTGCTAAAACCCCGTTACTCACTGGTTTAATAAAAGTTGCTTTGGACCCTGTTGTCCCTTAAACTAACCTCGGGGTGCCTCCGTGACAACAGCAGCTTTCCACTTCTGATGGTTTCCTATGACATGACAGGATTCAGCAGTAAACAAAGCATAACACCTTTCATCTTCTGATAACTCATTATATGATGGTGCCTCTTGGTCACAAACCACCTCTGCAGGCAATGCTCCAAAATCTCTGCCTTCTGGCCAGTCCATGATCTCTTCCAGGATTCCTGGGTGGTTGGATTTTTCCAGTCAAGTTTGTTGTGTGATCAACGCTACCCGCTTACTTCATGTAGCACTGGTTGTGCGATGTGTACAGAGCATCTTTCCTTTGAACATCCAGTGCAGAATAGGTAGTTGTGCTGCCAAGAGGAGCTGTGCTTCTCTACCAACAACTTCTGAACCAGCTCAAATGCCTCATGCTGCTAGTATCTGTTTTTCACTTGGGGCATAGCAGGCTTCTGATCCTTGATACCCCTGTCTCCAAAGCCCTAGAGGTCAACCTCAACTTTCTCCTGGTGTTTTCTGCTAGAGGTTCCATGTGAGACTATGCTCCCCAACTGCAGTGTAGAGCACGTTTTGGACAGCTAGTCCTGTCTGGACAGGCCCAAGGGCTACCACATAATCTATCTCCTGCTTTATCTGTTTAAAGGCTGCCCCCCCGGCCAGCGCCCTTTATAACTGAGCATGACTTTATATGGTATTGAATACCCTTTTGGCTAGTTTTGAGTCAGCTGTCCTGGCTGTGTCACCCCCCCCAGCTACTTGTAGAAATTAACCCTATCTCAGCTGACCCAGAAGAATGGCCTACAAAGCTGCCAAAGGAATTGAGAAAAATGGATTGGTAATGTCAGTTGTACCATACCATTTGGCTGCCTTTGACTCCAGTTCATATTGCAGTTCTAGCATGTCTAGTACAGCAGCGCTCAGTGGTGCCTGACTTCATTCAGGTCACAATAGTCTGCTGTTAGTCTCTACCTTTGGTCAGACTTTTGCACTGGCCATATGTTATTCTTAAAGGGCGAGCGAGTCTTGCTAATCACTCCTTGGCTCTCTAATTGAAGAATCAACTTATGAATGGGAACCAGGGGTCTCAGCTAGTGTGATATTGTTGTCAGTGTGCCATCATGGTAGCACTTGGCATTTGCTGTTTTTGAATGCATAGCAGTTCCAGAATAGAGGGATCTTCTGAGAGGCCAGGCAAGATAGATATCTGTTGAATGTTCTCTTTATCTGTAGTGGCTACACCAAAGGCCCACTGCTACCCTTTTGGGTCCTCGAGGTACCCTCCCCTGAGGTAGTCTATT
Source organism: Patagioenas fasciata (assembly GCF_037038585.1). NCBI lineage: Eukaryota > Metazoa > Chordata > Aves > Columbiformes > Columbidae > Patagioenas > Patagioenas fasciata. The sequence goes on from NC_092559.1 coordinate 54,866,493, forward strand.
CCAAGGACACACGGGGCCTCTGGGCTGGTTGCAAAAGGATGCTTCTGCCATGTCTTCCCTGTTAGACTCACCTTGGCCTCCAAGACAGGCAACAGTTGGGATCCCCTTTCTCTTCAGAAATCTAAATGGATTCTTCCCCTTTGTACTCTGATGGCATTAGGGTACACTGTGTACCTGTGTCCACCAAAGTCTTATATTCCCATGGATCTCATGTACCAGGCCATCAAATCCACACTGTCCAATAAACCTGGTTTTCCCTTTCTTCTGTCTGTCTGGAGGCCTGGACCCTGTACTCCTGGTCAGAGTACTCACCATCTGACCCCTGCAGTGTCAGACCAGAAGTCTGTTCACCAAAATCAGGAGGAGGGTCGATCTCAGTGCTTCTTCTGTGTCTGGGGGATTGCTGGTTACCTTCTACCACCTCAACAGCAACTGAACTGACACCCTTCTTGGATGGCCCCTTCTTAGCAGCTGCATTCCCCCACTGTTCACATACATGGGCTTCTATAGAAACCCTACATTTATGTGAACTATTAAAAAAGGGGAAACACATACTAAAGTGCTTCAACTTTCCTTTTTCAGTATTAGCTGTATCTTTGGATATGCCAGAATTTTAATGATGCACTCATTAGCTCAGTGACTTCACTAAAGCATTATATTGCTATCATTCTGTTCTAAAATAATGTTGAGAATAGACAAATAGCTGAAAGATTTGCATGCAAGAAATTTGGAGCAAAGTAATCTTTTCATATGGCTGCAATCATCCCCCTTTTGTTGGTATGGGCCACAAGAGTTAAGGGCTGGTGTATCTCTTATTATTCTTACTGTACTCCTAAAGCCCTTTTGCCTGCAATATGCAGGAAGCTGTAAATCATTCCAGGCAGGTTCATTGCAGGGTGCTTCCTGCCTCCTCGGTAGCTGTAGTACAATTAATGTGAACTGATCAAATGAACTATAGCCTGAAACCAGGGTGGGAGAGACATTTTTCAAGCAGTAGGAGAGTGTCCCCGTCTCTCCCTTATCTTTTCAGGAATATCTCCTAGTGTTGTCCAAAAAGAAGGGTTCTTCACCTGGTGTGTGAGTCAGTTTTACACACAGAGACGAGATGTTGTTTATTACAGAGTTGCACAAGTCTGGATGCTGGAATAAAGCCAGCATGCCAGAAAGAAAAGTAACAGCCATTATATACAAAATCTTATCACTGCAGTCACACCCTCAGGGCAGTCCTAAAGAGCTGATTGGTTAAACAATCATTTTACCACTACCTGTGCTCCCTGGAGAGGAGTCTCAGGTTGGGCTGGGGTCTTCACTCCTGTGGTTGTGATTTTTAGTATTATAATGAGCATATAATGCGAATAGTTCACCAAAAGGATACTTTTATCTGACAATCTCGAGATACATGTTCAACTAATTGCATAGGCTCCATTGTATCTAAACTGCAAAAAATCAGGGCCCCTGATAAGGAGTTCCCCAAATCACCTGAAACTGACAGGATTTACATATCTTTAGGTTAGTAATTGCCAACCGGATTAATTCTTTTCAGTGGCAGTGACTACACTAGGGAGAAATTCCCAGGCACATCTCAGGAGCTTGAGCAACCCCACTTTCCCAGCAGTTTTATGGGGTTGGGGGGAATGTCTCAGTTTCAGCTGATTGACCCCCCACCTTCTTTATCCTTTGATATCTAATCTGAATCAGTGATGGTTGAGTAGTTAATTTAGAGCATATTCAGCATGAACTGAAACATTAAAAGCTATATATATATTTTTTTTTCCTGCTATGGCGAATGAGCCTGGTATCTCTGGCAGGAAGGAGGGTCTGAGTGTTATTTCAGCCCCTTCCCCCTGTGGTGACCCTTCTTCATCATTGAAGTGGCTTCCACCTTTAGTGGTTACATTAAAGATGGGGTGGGGAATGTCCTGCAGGATGTCACTGGAACTGTAACCCTGTTCCTGAATTGTTGTCATTCTTAAGGGCAGAAACTTTTAAGGATCCCTAGAAGTGTTGTAACTCCTTTGATTTGGGGGAGGGGGGGTGAGGAGTGGGGAGGAATAATAATCATATATCCCCTTGGATTTGGGGCTTATCTGAGCATCCTTGGACATAAGGACCTCTTGCGGCTGACCCTGGGTTGTCCTGTCCAGCCATCTCTTGTTTATAAGCAAGACAGCATGTGTTTGTCTAATGACAGTAGCTACAAGAGATTTGCACTTACAGTAGGTACATTATTTGCAGAGTTAAGTGATGTTTGTTCCCCCACAGTTCACTGATTTCTGCCATAATAATCAGCTCTATTCCTTGGCTCCATCAGGTTGAAATCTCTGCGAGTTGCAGCTCTTCCTTTGCAACTGTGCATTTTCCTTTTCTACCTGATTCTTCACAGATTGGAAAGTTCAAGTACTAGTGAGCTCAGCCTTAGCCTGATTCTCTCACCTTTCCTCCTGCTTTATAGCCTATTTGATAGTTGGAAGTGATCTGTTACTTATACTGAAACAAAGAAATAAATTTAACAGCAGAGTCAATTATACTGTTAAGTGGCATTCTTTATAGACAGCGCTGGGGATCATACTCCATAAGTGCTCCAAAGACTGGATGATCTTGCGTTGCTTATATTCACATAATTATTACATATGCATTACAGTTTTTGAAACTTCTGACATACAATACATCTATACTAAGAAATAATTGATGATGTTAGATATAATTGTTTAGTTTCTTACTTACAATGCACCTATTAATTATTAGTTAAATATAAACTAAGCACTCTGCTTCTAAACAATGTATCACTTAATCTTCTGTCTCCCTCTTGTCATGCAGAAGGATCTAAAACTTGAAAAATATCCCCTCGTTTTGCAGGTGGTCAGAAAGCATTTATCTCATGTCAATTGATTAATGATGGGTACATCTTTTATAACTTAATCACAGTATGCATGAACTTGGCAGTTTCTCTTCAATGCATACTATGGTGTCTCTTTTCATTCCCCAAACTACAAATCCCAGTCACTAGGCCTGCAGTTTGAGCCATTTACACCTCTTATTGTTCTTCTAACATTCTGTAAATGTCTTTTTTTTTTTCAATCCAATTGTTCCAATTAACCCAAGGATCTATTATCACAGGTCCCATTTGGGTGCCTACATATAGCTCTAGAAGGTTGGTTGCAAATTTAACACTATAGGCACATCAGCAAAGGATCAGTCCCTCCATCACATATGGATTATGTACATGCAATCTTGAGAATACTCACAACTCAACCAGATCCTGTGAGTATGCCAGATGTTAAGTGATGTTAAGAGTGGCCGCCTCCTACCAGAAGCTCCGGCCCAGGATTCCCTCCCACCCAGCTGCTGGAGCCCAGCCCGGTGCATCCAGGGACCCGGGTTCTCTACCCAGGCTGGGGGATGCAGCTGCTGCTTTCCTGCTTGCAAGTTCAACCGCTAGTGAAGCTGAGCACATATCCCAGAGACACACACATAGGACACACATGGCCATTTACACAGACTTCCACATACAACAAGCTCCAGTGGCAAACTCTCAGGCGAGGCCCTTAACTGCATGCAAAACAGACTTTCAGGAAACAAAATTCTCAAAAAAATAAAAAATGTAACGGAGTAGAATAGCAGAAGGGCTGGCTCAAGCTGGGTACCAGCACAGAGGTCCGCCTGTACCCATTCACAAAGCAAACTGTCAGGCGTCTTCCCTCCCTGATAACCATTTGCTCCAGGGACTGTGTTTTGAAGCTCCAGAGGCAAACTTTCAGGTGAGGCTTATGTCCGCCGCAATGCAAATGTTTGGGATTCTTCTTGCCCTGATAACCGTTCGCTCTGGAGCCTGTACTTAGAGCTCTGAAGGCAAACTTTCAGAGGAGACCCATAACTGCATGCAAAGCAGACTTTCAGGAAACAAAATTCTCAGAAAATAAAAAAATGGAACGGAGTAGAATAGCAGAAGGGCTGGCTCAAGCTGGGTACCTGTGCAGAGGTCTGCCCAAGCATAGAAAACTACAAACTTTTATATCTCTGCAGACCATTCACACCAAGATACTGTCCAATAGCAAAATTTCACCACCAGGTCCTTTGCTTCCCATTGGACCCTTTTTACCTGACTCCACGTGGGCCTCTGTTTTGTTCAGTTGTTGACATTGGTTTTGGTCCATATCCTTGAAGGTGCCGTTTTGTCTGGATAAATCCTTTCTTCTCAGCAAAGTGCAAAATAGGCCCCGCTTTGCAGATATCTGTAACGTCTCCGCATTAGCCTTGGATGATTGTTTTCCCAGTCAGTTCCATTTTTCCCAGCAAAATGCAAGCTGGACTTTATCTTGCAGGCATTTAGTGTAGTCTGCAGTTGCTTTTGGTAAATACAAGCTTAAAATTTTAGCAAATCTAGTCTACCAAGTAACATGAATCAAAGAGTACACTAAAAATCATACAACCTTATATCTCTAAATAATCCATTACATTTGGTGTGCATCTACTTAAGCTAAATGATCAACATCGGACTTGAATTGGGCTCATCCACTGACCTGTGAGTAGTAAAGCCATTGCCATACAGCTCACTTATGTAGCAGGGAGAGCTCAAAGTGGGCTCATCCAGGCTGTCGTGTTTATAGAATGAAGCGGTTGACTCGTAGTCAAATCGCATACAGTAGGAAAAGTCTGCACGAGACTCCCTGTTCCCACAAGCCACCGGCGTTCAGTGTGCTCTTTTGCTTCCCTGTGGGTCTCCTGGAAGGAGTTCTTGGCCTGGCTGCGGCTCAGGCCCTTCCCTCCTCTGGAGCCTGGACCAAACTGCTGCTGGTTTGGCTGGGGGCGGGGGGTCGAGTGCATCCGCGACAGATACCTTTTTGACATTATGTATAAATATACTTTATTGTTCAATAATTCCATCATTTATATTGTAGGTCATGCAGGAGTCTCTGCGAGCATGATGAAAAAAAGAACTTCCCACAAGTAAGTTGCTAGTATTTTTCCTGAAGTATAGTTTTCATTAACTGGAAGTACCGTTCTAAAAATTTATCTGTATTGTTCCAGTCATTTTACTCTTGAAAATCATGTGGAGTAGTATTCAGTGTATGTGTGTAGAGTCAGACTTTAATTCTTTTGGGAGGACACTGGGAAAGAATGCACCATTGGTAGTGTTCTAAACATCATTTTGAATGTTATTCTGAGATAAATTATCCTGTAAATACAATTCTACAATTTATTCTATAATTCAGAGACAAGTGGTTGCAAGTTGGAAATTGGGCACATGTACTCTAGGATTCATTAGAGCTCTAGTTTTTGAAAAGGATTTTTCACCTTTTTTTAAAAAATAAGGGACATGCTGAAGTACTTCTATAAGGTGGCTGTTATTTGTGTGAGGGATGCTTATCCTGTACATTCATGGCATGTATTATTCTGTCTACTACATTTTGAAGTAGTAGCAGCTAAATGCTGCTATGAGTAAATGTGAGAAGATAGAGATAATAGCTTAGACATGATTGACCTTAGTGTCTAAGAGATAGATGTTGCATTGGGCTGCATCTTGAGCGGGTCAACTCTAAAAAAACAGGGGAAAGGTGAAATGATATAAAATGCTACTAGTTAGATTTTGAGTATGAAGTCCTATAGTGGTGATATACAATATGCATCAATCCAAAGCAATTTGCCTGACAGAAATATCTTCTGTGATTGACATTTGAATTAATATTAACTGTTTCCCAGGCACAATACCTGATGTAAAACTACTCTAATTCCTTCCACCAACTCTTCACCATTCAGTCTTGTCTATCTCCTTACAAGGCAAAGATAAACATTTATTTGTCTAGAGACAGGTAGAGTTAAAATTTAATTTCTCTTGTTCTTTTTCAACCGCTCAGAGAAAGGAGTATATGATGGGAAGACTATCAGAGGTGGGTTGCCTTTTGTACTTGAGGGTGGCTAGATTTGTCTTTATTGTTGTGTTGATATACACTTATTTAAATACCTAAATAGGTTGTATATTTTTGTAGCATAAAGGCTTTTATGGGGCATATTAAGTCATGATCTTAAGTCACATGGTTTTGAGACATTTAACTTAAGTGCCCAACTGAGTTTTATATTAATGTTAACCTAGTTTAACTGTTGAAGAATTGTTTGGTAAGGGTTTTATTTTGTACCAAACCAAGATGACTTTGTGTGCTGCTCACTGATTTCTTTGAGAATGACAGAGACTAGTACAGAGTTATTTTTATTTGATATTCATTGCTTACATTTTTGAAATTAACAGTAAGTAGTACTGTAGACATGTTTATATTAAACAAGTGTGATATGAATCACTATTTTAAAATGTATGCTGATACTACTATGAGCTGTTACAGCAGACCATGAATTAGTAATACATACTTTGTCAGTAATTTAGTTATGAAGACTTTTACGTTCCTCATTAAAAGAAAAAGAGGAACAAGTCTTTTGGCACTTGAAGGCCATAGGGGAGATTCTAAACTAGATTCAGAAGTTCATGGGGGAGGGAAGAGCCAACAGGATGGAACAGGGCATGGTCTAGTAACTGAGGAAGTGATAAAATGTGTGGATTAGTCTTCTGAACTCTTCTTAACTAGGGTGGCAGTTAACCATTGATCCTTTTGGAAGGAGATCCCATGGTTATAGGTCAGCTGCAAAAGGGCAGTTCTTCTGAGTACTATGTCAGTGTCAATGAGTAGTGATGATCTTTGTGAACATGAAACTGACCCTGTTTGTGTCAGATCAGTCAGTAGTCTCTTGACTCTCATCTTTTCCACCCTTGATGTGTAAGGGAAGAGCGCACAGAACAGCATAAGTATAAAATCTTCCTTATGCTCTCCAAGTTACTCATAAATGGCAGTTCAAGGACTTTGAGGTGGAGGTTTTATCTGCAGTTTAACTACCACTGTACTTATTCCTTGTGAATTTCTGATCACACTTTAACTTGATGTGGTGGGTTATACTTGGTTATGGGCCAAACTCCCACCCACCCACTCACTCCCTCTCCTCAGTGGGGCAGGGGGGGAAATAAGATGAAAAAGCTCATGGGATGAAGACAGGGACATTGCTTACCAGTTACCATCACAGGCAAAACAGGCTTGACTTGGGGAAAATTAATTTCTTGCCAATTAGAATAGATTCAGGTGGTAAGAAACAGGAAGACAAACATTAAAACATCTTTCCTCCCCCCTTTCTTATGCTCAGCTTCACTCCTTCACTCCAGACTCCTCTGCCACTCACCACCCCCAGGGTGGTACAGGGGAAAGTAGGGAAGGTAGTTTACAGTCTGTACATAATGGTTGCTCTCTGCTGCTCCTTCCACCTTGTACTTACTTTCTCCCTGCTTTGGCATGGGTTCTCTACAGGCCACAGTTCCTGTCAGGAAAACCTCCTCCAGCATGAGCTCTTCCAGGGGAGACAATCCTGTCAGGAAAACTGCTCTGGCATATGTTCTCCGTGGGTTCTCCATGGGCCACAGTTCCTTCAGGAAATATCTAACTGTTCCAGCATGGGTCATACACAGGCTGCAGTGTGAATATCTGCTCTAGCACCATTGAATGCCTCCTTTTTTTAATTGGTGTTCTCTCTGCTGTTTCTCACACTTTAAAAAAAAAAAAATTCCCCCTCCTTCTCTGCCTGTCCAGTGTTATTTTGCCCTTTCTTAAATATGTTTTCACAAAGGTGCCACCAGCTTCGCTGATTGGCTCAACTTTGGCCTGCTGGGGCAGTTGTCCCAAAATCAGGGTTCTTTTACCCGGTGTGCAAAGTGACAAATAACAGAGTCAAGATATTTGTTTATTCCATGTCTGTTCAGAGATGGGTGCTAGGTGGTAACTCCACAAAGCTAGCACCCCTCTTGGCTGTCACACAGTTAACATATATTCCAAGCAACAGTTATCAGTAACTTTTCACAGTTAGGCTTGATCACCCTCGTTACCATTGGTTCTTGTAATGCCTGGCTTCACTTAAAGGTACAGCGTGTTTTAAATTTACAGCGCATGCTCAGTGTGTGGGGGTCTTTGCTTAGGCCAAGGGCTTTATTGCTGGAGGTATGGGTTTTGACATTATAATAAGATTATATTGAGAAAAGTTCATCTAAGGGACACAAGCTGGGCAAATCTTGTGATATCTCTGAGCTCATGAGGGAGGGAGGTTTCCTTGAGCCCCCAGCTCAAGGTCTGTCTGTTTCCTTATCTCTGTTCCAGATGGCTCTGCTATCTCTTACCTGATTAAGCTTGCTCAAAGCCCCGTGTTGTGAAATATTTATTTTATCTTACTTTTTAACTTTTAATTAGGACGACTGCCAAGCCAGCTGGAACCAGCTATGTCTGGCACAGGTCAGCTTATCATGGAGGACACCCCTGCAGGTGTTGCATTGTATGTGTCTGCTACCAAAAACTTGCCATGTATACCAAATAAACTTATCATCCTAAGAAAATTAGTTTCACAACTGAATTATAAGTTTTGAAGGAGTACAGAAAGTACTTTAAAAGTTCTGTCTTTAGTAATGTGCATCATAGTCTGAATATCAAGGAAAAATAGTTTATAACAATTATCTGATCATAAGATATCCCCTGCTAGTGACAGTCTGTAGTAAGATCGAAATTCTAATTTGGGCCCTATTTTTAATAACTTTTCTAAATGGCACCATGAAATATAGAAATTATACTGACCATTGCTACTCTACTTCATTTATACTATTTTAAAAATTTATTTGAAATTTCCATGATCTGGTTCTGCTAATAAAACCTTTTAATGGAACAAGAATTTACTTATGAGCTTAATGCCTTCAAGAAAAATACTCAGTTGCTGAGGCAAGCAGCCCCAGTCCTGGCAGAGTGCTCTATCATGGTGCACAGAGGGGTTTCCCAATCCAGGGAACCTCAGGGGAGCCAAGAGACCTGCTAGAAGCCTGCAGCTCATGTGACAGCAGCTGATGGGATCTGGGTGGAGCCAGGTGACCAAGCCCCCCCACACATAAAAGAAGCCCCTGGGGAGCACCAGTGACCAGGAACACAAGCAAATAGGGCAGGAAAACAGGGAGTGGCATGTCAGCAAAGGCCACTCACTGAACAGTCCACCCATCAAATCCATATCTCTCCAATTTAGAGAGAAGGGTGTTGTGGGGGACCACGTCAAAGGCTTTACAGAAGTCCAGATAGATGACATCTATAGCTCTTCCTTTGTCCACTGATATAGTTACTCCATCATAGAAGGCCACTATTTTGGTCAGGCAGGACTTGCCCTTGGTGCAGCCATGCTGGCTGTATCCAGTCACCTTCCTGTCCTCCATGTGCCTTATCATAGCTTCTAGGAGGATCTGTTCCATGATCTTCCCAGGCACAGAGGTGAGGCTGACAGGTTGGTATTTCCCGGGGTCCACCTTTCTACTCTTTCTGAAAATGGGTGCAACGTTTCCCTTTTTCCAGTCACGAGAGACTTTACATGACTGCCAGGACTTCTCAAATATCATGGAGCGTGGCTTGGCAACTACAGCAGCCAGTTCCCTCAGGACTCTGGGATGCAGAGATCAGACAAGACAGATGACTTTTTAACCTTCTATGTGTTCGTGGTGGCTACACCAAAAGTCCGTCGGTAACCCTTTGGGTCCTTGAAGTACCCTCTCCTGAAGCAGTCTATGCCAAAGACGCAAGGGGTCTTACTCAGACAAGTCTTTCTTCAATCTTGATCCAAATTTCCCAGATATGGACATCCACGCAGCAGCAAAGATGCAAGGGTTGTTGATGTGTTTGAAAGCGTGGAAGCACCTGAGAATGGTCACATAGGAATTAGAGCTTCTCCTCCAAAAAAGGTGGCAGGATCAGTAGCCCGGCTGAAGTGCACCTATACCAATGCACGCAGCACGGGCAACAAACAGGAGGAGCTGGAAGCCATTGTGCAGCAGAAAAACTATGATATAGTTGCCATCACGGAAACATGGTGGGATGACTCGCACCACTGGAGTGCTGCAATGGACGGCTATAAACTCTTCAGAAGAGATAGGCAAGTAAGGAGAGGAGGTGGGGTAGCCCTGTATGTTAGGGAGTGGTTTGATTGTCTGGAGCTTGATGAGGGTGAAGATAGGGTGGTGCATTTGTGGGTAAGAATCAGGGGGAAGGACAAGGCAGACATACTGGTGGGGGTCTGTTAGAGACCACCCAACCAGGATGAAGAGGCAGATGAAATATTCTGCAGGCAGCTGGGAGAAGTCTCCCGATCGCTAGCTCTTCTTCTCATGAGGGACTGCAACTTACTAGATGTCTGCTGGAAATACAGCACAGCAGAGAAAACCAGTCTAGGAGGCTCCTGCAGTGCATGGAAGACAATTCCTGGCACAGCTGGTCAGTGAGCCTACCAGGGAAGGAGCCCCACTGGACCTGTTATTTGTGAACAAAGAAGGACTTGTGGGTGATGTGTCAGTTGGAGGTCGCCTTGGGCATAGCGATCATGAAATGATCGAGTTTTCTGTTCTTGGAGAAGTAAGGAGGGGCCTTTCCAGAGCTTCTGCCTTGGACTTTTGAAGGTCAGACTTTGTCCTGTTTAGGGGCCTGGTTGACAGAGTCCCTTGGGAGGCAGTCCTGAAGGGCAAAGGAGTCCAGGAAGGCTGGACATTCTCCAAGTATGGAATTTTAAAAGGTGCAGGAGCAGGCTTTCCCTGTGTGCTGAAAGACAAGCTGTCAGGGAAGAAGATGGGTCTGGCTGAACAGAGAGCTTTGGCTGGAACTCAGGAAAAAAAAGAGTTTATGACCTTTGGAAGAAGGGGCAGGTAACTCAGGAGGACTGCAAGGATGTCGTGAGGTTATACAGGGGGAAAATTAGAAGAGCCAAAGCCCAACTAGAGCTCAATCTGGCTACTGCCACAAAAGAGAATTTAAAATGTTTCTATAAACACATTAGCAACAAAAGTAAGGCTAAGGAGAATCTCTACCCTTTATTGGATGTGGAAGGAAACATAATGATTGGGTATGAGGAAAAGGCTGACGTACTTAATGCCTTCTTTGCCTCAGTCTTTAATTGTTCTCGGAGTACCCAGCCCCCTGAGCTGGAAGACAGGGATGGGGAGCAGAATGAAGCCCCAATAATCCAAGGGGAAATGGTTGGTGACCTGCTACACCACTTGGACACACACACGTCTGTGGGGCCAGATGGGATCCATCTGACGGTGCTGAGGGAGCTGGCAGAGGTGATCACTAAGCCACTTTCAATTACTTATCATCAGTCCTGGCTGACTGGGGAGGTCTCAGTTGACTGGAAGCTGGCAAATGTGACACCCATCTAAGAAGAAGGGCTGGAAGGAGGATCTGGAGAACTACAGGCCTGTCAGTCTGACCTTGGTGCCAGGGAAGGTCATGGAGCAGATCATCCTGAGTGCCATCACATGGCATGTACAGGACAGCCAGGCAATCAGGCCCAGTCAGCATGGGTTTATGAAAGGCAGGTCCTGCTTGACCAGCCTGATGTCCTTCTATGACAAGGTGACCTGCTTAGTGGATGAGGGAAAGGCTGTGGATGTTGTGTACCTGGACTTCAATAAAGCCTTTGACACCGTATCCCACAGCATTCTCCTGGAGAAGCTGCAGCTCATGGCCTGGATGGTGTATCTGCAATGGACATAGAACTGGCTGGAGGGCCGGGCCCAAAGAGTTGTGGTGAATGGAGCCAAATCCAGTTGGTGGCCGGTCACGAGTGGTGTTCCCCAGGGCTCAGTATTGGGGCCAGTTCTGTTTAATCTCTTTATCAATGATATGGATGAGGGTTATTTGATAATAACTGTAATTGTTGTAATTTGCATTATTCTTTTGTTTTTATTATTAGTAAATTGATTTGTAGTGATAATGTATAACAGCAAAATTACACTTAGAGATATAATGATCCACAGCAGGCATTGAAAGTCACCAACAGTGTGCCCCCTTTTAAATTTGGAGGCAAGAGGTGACTGCACTACCACTCCAAAGTAACCTGTCAGATCATTACTGTGGTCATGGGGTGGATTGTGTGGCAGTTGCACATCCCCGATAGATCTAGAGCCTTCAATAGGGCAGCTGATGGCTCTTTAACATCTTTTGTGCCCCACTGTGCTTGTCCCCATGTACATACCTAGGATGGTGCTGGCAGTCACATCCTCCCCAACTGGGGGCAGGTTGTCTTCACCTCCACCTAGCTCGGGGGGGGGCAAGAGGGGTGGGACCCTCAGTCATTTGACAGGTTCCTCAACAAAGGAGGTGCCCAGAGCAGCTGAGAAGCTTCTGGACCATGTCATAATGACCACAGCCAGATCTGACCAGGCCATAAAATGGGGGCCCTGTCGAAAATCTCCTTTGAGTGGTCTTGAAGCAGCAGGACTGTGAAATGGAGCCCTCCACTTACACTGGGACACCATCTAAGGAGACTTCTGGGGACTGAGTATGCCTCACCTCCTCGTTCAGTGAGTGGTGGTTTTTCTCCGCTGGATATATTCTAAGCAAGGCAAGTGATTATTTCTTCTAGGTACCCTTGGGTGAAAGAGGCCTCTGGTTTTGTTTCCTGGGAGTGAATGTGTGCATGCTGTGGATCCTCATTATTCTTATGTTGTCGTACCCCAATAATCTGCCCAACTGATATCTGAATCTGTGTTTTATGTTGTCAGAATGCTAAATAATTTCTATAAACCCTGTTTCTAGTCGGTTTACCTTTCTGGTTAGAATAAAGTCTGTTTTGGAACTTGTCCACCTAAATTGACTTCTGGGGTGCCTCCGTGACACCTGTATTGAGGGTTCCAGAGCTGGAGGCAGTACTCCAGGTGGGGTCTCATCAGAGCAGAGTAGAGGGGCAGAATTGAAGAGAAGCTGCGAAATTAATGTATACTGTGATTAAATTACGAAAGATGTACTCATCATTAACCAATTGACATAATAAATGCTTTCTGACCACCTGCAAAATGAGGGGATATTTTTCAAGTTTTAGATCCTTCTGCATGACAAGAGGGAGACAGAAGATTAATACATTGTTTAGACGCAGAGTGCTTAGTTTATATTTGACTAATAATTAATAGATGGATTGTAAGAAAGAAACTAATCAATTATAACTAACATAATCAATTATTTCTTAGTATAATATATTGTATGTTAAAAATTTCCAAAAATTGTAATTAATATGCAATACTTGTGTGAATGTAAGCAACACAAGAGCATCCAGTCTTTGGAGCACTTATGGAGGATGATCCCCAGTGTTCCCCAGTGCTAAGAAAATAAAGAATGTCACTTAACAGTATAATTGACTCTGCCGTTAACTTTATTTCTTTGTTTCAGAATCACCTCCCTCGACCTGCTGGCCATGCTCCTTTTGATGCAGCTCAAGATACGACTGGCCTTCTGGGCTGCAAGCACACATTGCCAGCTCACGTCCAATTTTTCATCCACCAGTACCCCCAAGTCCTCCACAGGGCTTCTCTACATCCCTTCATCCCCATCCCCCAGCTTGTATTGATAGCGGGGGTTGTTGTCACATCCCACCCAGAGGTATGAGTGGGGGGGAGAGGTGACTCAGGTTCCTGGTTCCCCTTGGTTAGAAAACAGTATACACAATACTTAAGGTCCATAAACAAAAGGCTTTTATTTTGCAGCTTGGCCCAATTGGCAAATGATTTGGAGGCAGAAGGATTTACATTATTGTAGGTTCAGTTGGTGAACATAAAAAGTTTGCGGCATATGCAGGGCTGGAAATCTTATGTTACTATATTACTTATAAAAAGGGAAGCAAAAGAATAGAAGTGAAAGAAAGAAAGGAAGGAAAAAGAAAAGGAAAAAGAAAAGGAAAAAGAAAAGGAAAAAGAAAAGGAAAAAGAAAAGGAAAAAGAAAAGGAAAAAGAAAAAGAAAAAGAAAAAGAAAAAAGAAAAAGAAAGAGAAAGAGAAAAAGAAAATAAAGATTTCACTGTCCTTATGGCTCCGCTTTGTGTGTGATGGAGTTCATAGTCTTGGATCCAGCAATGCGCAGCATACTCCGGTGTCTTCATGCGGTGAGACTGGTGGGTGGAGTGGTCCTCAGGATGGTAGGTGGGCGCCACCAGTGCTTGCACAAGGTGGGCTTTTATAGTCCTCTGGGTTGCCCAGTTGTGTGTTTTTTGGTCTTTTGTGGAGGTGTTATTGCTAAAGAAAGAAAAGTCTGGGAGAGTGATTGCAAAAGATAGACGTCTTGGGCCATCTTGAAGGGTCACAGCTTTTCCCTTAGTGCCATACTGGACCTATCAGAAGACAGAGCTACATGCTCTCCAACAAGTCCCCCACCTCTTGTATTAGCCAGCTGGCCTTTGTCTGTGGTTCCTTAGCTTGTCATTGATATGTAAATCACAATTCACCTTATACTGAATGTCCCATTTCCTGCTCCTTGGAATGTACCATCTCCTGCAGCTGGATGAACTGGTTTTGCCACAATGTTTGAGCCATTACCTTTGTCTTTGACAGTTGCACCGACCTGGGTGCACTTGGTCTTGTTGAACCTCATGAGGTTCCCCTGGGCTCACTTCTCGAGCTTGTCCAGGTCCCTCTGGATGGTATCCCATCCCTCAGGCATGTCAACTACATCACTCAGCTTGGTGTCATCCGCAGACTAATTGAGGGTGTACTCAATCCCACTGTCTAGGTCACTGATTAAGATATCATAGTACTGGTACCAGCATGGACCCCTGAGGGACATCACTTGCCACTGGTGTCCATCCAGACATTGTGCCATTGACCACTACTCTCTGGGTACAACCAACCATCCAGCCAGTTCCTTATCCAACGAAGAGTCCACCCATCAAATCCATATCTCTCCAATTTAGAAAGAAGGATGTTGTGGGGGACTGTGTCTAAGATGTTACAGAAGTCCAGATAGACATCTGTAGCACTTCCTTTGTCTGCTGATGTAGTTACTCCATCATAGAAGGCTACTAGGTTGGTCAGGCAGGACTTGCCCTTGGTGAAGCCATTCTGGCTGTCTCAAATCACATCCCTCTCCTCCATGTGCCTTAGCATAGCTGTTGGAGCGAATAAAGGACTCAGCATTCCGATTCAATGTGAATCACGCAAAGCCGATTTATTACAGAAACAAGCCTCTTTATATATGCAGTTATTTCCTGATCACACGTCCACACTCCAAGCATGCATTAACTGATTGGATACTGTCTATGTTCACGAGCTGTCCACACACCTGAGTCTCACTGCTGATAGATTTGTTGATTTACGTCGTGTTGCTGCCTTGTAATTGCTGAACTGTTTTACTTCCACAGCAGATCCTGTTTTCAGCTTTCCAAGGTGGCCTTGAAATTCCTTTGGGCCTGGCTAGTTCAATAACAAATCTCCATCTAATAGAAACTCATCCACAATTCCCCCTTTTTGTTCTTGAACCAACCAGGCCTTATTTACAGTGTGCTGAATCATCTTTGAAATACACTGAAACATAAAACACATGATTAACAACATAATTACAATTACATATAATGCAGTTAAGCCTTACTTAATAAGATCAAACAACCACCCACCTATTCCCAAGCTTTTAAACCATTTGTCAAACCCTAATTCTACTACAACAATCTTATTAGCATGTTGTTTTAGTTTATCTAAAGTACTATGAATAGATTCAGAAGGATCAGACAAGTTAATACAACACATTCTCTCAAATTCTTCACAATCATGACCTAGTGTTAAAATTAAAAGATCTATAACTGTGCGATTTTGTAGAGTAACATGCCTAATACCATCAACATCTACTATTAATTGAGTTAGTATCTCAGAAGCTAGATTAACCTGTTTAAAAGACCAGTAGCTTAACTTTGATATGTCTCCTAAAGCTTTACCAGCTGCCAGATCAGGGAGAAAGAGTGTAGTAGATACTATGGTAGGAATGTCTCATAATTTTACCTCATCTTCGCATTGATTATTTAAGTGAGATATCGCTCTTTTGGCTCTCCTGCTACTTGTGCAAATTGCCATTCTCCACAGAAGGTACAGCACCTGCTTGCTAACAGGCTTCTAGACCACCAAGTCTGTGAGTATCTGTAACACTGAATTAGGATCGACGGTTTACATCTGAAACAGTCCTCACAACTTATCTCCCTTCTGTCCATCTACATCCACTGAATCTTTGTTGTCTTTATTCAGCCATGGCTTGACCCGTTTCATGGGAATTCACTTTGATCCTTGGCCTGTAATGACACAAGCATAACTCTTTCCCCAAGTTATTAATTGGAAAGGACCTTCCCATTCACCAGTAACACCATTGCGCACTTTGACCTGACACTGTTTTTATCTAAGGTCTGTCAGATGGCCTTTTAAACTTGTTCCATGGCGACTCATAGGTGGAATATCGAACCCTTGGGGGAGGCGTAAAAACTTCAAAACATATAATGCTTTGCTCAGTCTGTCATGTGGAGTAGTGCAGTCACTTCCCCCTTTTTGTTTTTGAAAAAAACCAAATAACAGTTCAGAATCAGATACGTGCATTGGACCTTGACTACATACTCAGAATCACAAATCAAATTTAGAGGTTCCTCCTTAAAAAGCTCTAAGTAATGTAAAGCTGCACCAAGTTCTGCTAATTGGGTTGAACCTTCAATAATTTTTACAGAATGATGCCAATTGTTATCTTCACGCCAGACCACTACAGCTTTATGAGACTGCCCAGAACCATCAACAAAAACTGTGCAAGTATGTAGGATCAGACCAAATACAAGTATGGTCTGTGACCTGATGTTAAAGACTTGCAGGTTCTGCAGCAATTTACATTTAGGCATGCCAAAAGCTGTGCTGGTAAGAAAACCAGCTAGTGCAATTTACAAGGACATAGATTGCAAATAAAAAATCAAAATTAAATTTCACAAATGGTACATGTATGACAAAAGGATCATGGCCTATTGAGACTTAAATTAATTCCCTGCATTTCTTGATCAGAGTAACAATCAGTATATCAGTCTGTTAGCAATCTCATCATACTGTCCCACAATAGCCACAGGTTGTTTCTGTGTTGTAGCTATAAACAGACAAATCTGCAAGTCCAATCGAATGCAGTCAGCCTGTAAGGTTGTCATAAATTTATTCCTCAAAGTTTCTAACTCCATTTAGGCTGTCATATTTATTGGATATTGTTTTCCCTTACCGGATCGAAGTCCTGATTCAGGTCTATCAGTGTAGTGTTTGCTTTATCCAAACATTGGCTGTTAATACCAGTGGAAATACAGCATTCGAAATTTCCTTGGAGATTTCTCACTTGCAGCAGGCAGATCTGCACCATCCAAGCAGCTTCTTGTGGGACATGCAACTAAACAGAATTCTCAGAAAACGTTATTTGAGCTTACAATTTACTTAACGAATCCTGACCCAAGAGAGGTACAGGGCTTTCTGGCAACTACAAGAATTCAAGTATTAAAACTGTTCCAAATTTGGCGTTCCATTGGTCTCAAAAAACAGCTTTTCTTTCATTTTCTTCCATGACCTCAAAAACTAGCATGGTGAATTTACTAAGAAGTCTCTTACAACCAGTTACCACAGAATAAGTCCATTAAAAAAAAAATATAATTTTGTTTAATTTCCCAGCTTCATTAGAACTATGGACCCACTGATGATGCCTTTAAATTTCAACCCTCAGACTCCTTGATGCAGTATTACAGTTCTCTAGCAGTAACATTGCTGGAGGGGGAATAAAACCTCCCTCTCGCCCCCATCTGGGATGGCAGGATCTTCAGCCCAGCATGAAAACCAATCAGTTCGAACTCCACATCAAACCAACCCGGCTGCACTCCACACCCAAATCAGTACCAGTCTGATCCAGAGAAGCACTGAGCACTCTGACCCCCCAAAGCTGACCAGTGTGAAAAGACTGACTTCAGCAAGGAGGTAAAATTATGAGCTCTTTCCCCAGATGTGCCAGAACCTAGGAAACAAGACAGAAGCAAAAAGAAACATCACCAACAACCCCTGATTCAAAGCTGAGAAGCAATGCAGTGCCACAACAAGGATGGATGACAATACTCCAGGAAAAAAAAGACAGAGTAGGGGAAATAAAGTCCCCCTTTCTCCGCTTAGCAGCGGGAAAACAGGTTTTTCCTTTTTTTTTCTTTTCTTTTTCTTTCTCTTCTTGCTGCAGTTCAGCTGTACCAAGGCCACACAGCTGGCGTAATCGCTGGTACGAAGTGGGAGGCTCTGGCAAACTCCTCGTTTACAATGAGCTGAGTTTTATACACCATTCCAATTACCTCAACAGTTGTTACATTCCTCAGCCCCATTTACCTTTCACAATTTACAGATGTCAAAATACAGTATATTAAACATCAATCCATTATTCCATTTTCCTAGATCCAAATCAGTTCACATTCCAGCAACTTTTAAATACAATTTCATACAATACCAACTTCACATCCATCATAGCATTTAGGTGTTTGTTTGTTTCTTTCTTTTTTTTTTTTTTTCAATGCAAAGCAGAGTTTAACAATTTAAATTCTTTTCTGGTCTCAAAATTACTAGGTGACAATATAAGCAATTACTCTTATGCGCAAGGATGCATCCTAAGAGGGAGCAAGGTGGAATTTTAGCAGTGCAATTTTAGCAGTGGAACCAGTACCCATTTTGTAATTATCTCCCCAAACAAAATTCTTTTGGTACCAAATACAAATATGCAAATTAAAATACTGAGCTCAGATATGAAAACCAAACACCAAGTTCAAATATGGAGGTGGATCACAGTTACACTAATTTAAGACAATCTCTCAATTTTTGCATTGCACCTTTGAACTGCCTACTGCCCATCCAGGCAGAGGTATCGCTGGGTCTCCCTGACAAAACAGGTCAGTGCGCGCTGGAGCCCCATCGGCACCTGCCCCCCCGCCGCCTCAGGAAGCTGGACCGGGCAAAGCTTTTATTAGTGTCTCATCTGGGGTGCTACAACTGTTATCCCAAAACCAGGATTCTTTACTTGGTGTGCATACAAAAGAGCCAAATCCAGCACATCGAGATGAGACACAGCCTATCACAGAGTTGCGCAAGTCTGGATACCGGAATAAAGCTAGCGTGCTAGAAAGAAAAATAACAGCTACTATACACCAAATTTTACCATCACATTCACGCAGTAAAGAACTAAATTACTCATGGTCTTCTGTATTGTCACAAAATGCGCATTTTGAGTCAACAGATTCTCATGATTTAACAGACTGTGAACTTATCGTACCATATAACAAAGGCCTACCAAAATTGCAACGTGCTTAAACAGATACCCACAAAGAAAACAGGTTAATAAGAAAGCATCTTGCAGACTTTAACAAGTTTTCTGACCTGTGTGTTATCAGTTAAGTCTCTCTCAGCTTGTTGAAGTTCAAATCGCCCTGCCTGTAAAACTGTCTGAAAAGATTTAATGATTTCTTGTCCGAGTGCTTTCCTATGTTTTAAAACACCTCCCAATGCCGATTTTTTAGGAACACAACTGAAAACAATCATTCCTGACCCCATCTTGCAAGTAAAAACCTTGAGAAGAGGGAGGGAGGGGGGGAAGCACAGGGCTGCTTGCAGTGCAAGTGGGAAAAGTAGGGAGAAGGTTTTACGGCACACTTAAAAACAACTAGTAAAACAATTAACTCACATTCCTGACAAGCTGCTTGATTTTCAGAGAGGCAGTACACAGGAGCACATAATATGTACTGTAAAACTCGCAAATAACATGCTGATAGCAAACATTAGCATTCTCTACTGCTAATTTCAACACCAGTGCTTCCTTAGCTTCTAAGTTTTCAACCTGCTTTTTGATGGCCTCTTGAAGGTGGTCAATAAATTGCATGTAATTCTCATTGGGACCCTGATTAATAGTTGCAAATGATTTGGCTGCTTTGTTGGTTTCAGGCACCTCTCTCATAGCTTGATATTGCTGACTGTTGGATTCACTCGCTAATAGCTGATCTGATCTGTCACACAGTTCTTTTGCCCAGTTCTGATCCGGCGACTCCTTCTGCTCTCTCATGGAAGTTGGAGGGTTAAAAGACAGTAAAAGCAGATACAAATTGGTAAAAGGACTTGTCTATGACTTTAGCATTCTCAGCTTTCACAGGTTCTTTGGGCAAGTTGTCTGATTCCAATCCTTTGGACTTGCTGTTCTCATCAGGTTTGGGTAATAGTGTAGGAGGACACCCGCTCGGCATTTTTCCTCCCCCCGCCCCAGACTGCTGAGCTATCGGGGGTGCCAAAAGCACAGCATGGATGGAGTAGAGAAGGTATCAAAGACACGAACCGGGTAAACTTCACAGCAACTTTCAGGATTCTTATCAGGCTGCAACGCTACAAAAACTCCAGCAGCAGCAGACCGTTCAGCCTTAAGATCTTTTATAAGCTTCCATGTAGTTACTAATGATTTAGCTTCTTTATCATCTCCATTGCTGAACTTATTCCATAATTTCTGCCCTTTATCGTCCCAAAGTTAACATTTAAAAGCCTTCTCGGTTTCTCCCAGGTAGCTGTTAATTCTGCACCAAATTAACAGTCTACGTATGTTACTTTCTTCCTATTTAAGTCCTCTCACAGAGAGAATATGCAGGAGGAGCTTAACTACGGCTTGTTCTTCAGAAAATACGTTTTGCTCCATAACTTCATTCTTCCCTCCTCCTGCCCCCAGCCGCTCACCTTTTCCTGTGATCTGTCGATGACTTTATCCACGGAACGTCCGTACGCCTCCCTCCGGTCTTCAGTCCAGCTGAAGCGCCTCCGGCTGGGCTTCTCCAGGCTTTTCCCCGATCGTAGTGAGACGCCATTCAGAGTATCACGTCGGGGTCACCATTTGTTGGAGCGATAAAGGACTCAGCATTCCGATTCAATGTGAATCACGCAAAGCCATTTGTTACAGAAACAAGCCTCCTTATATACGCATCTATTCTCTGATCACGCGTCCACGCTCCAAGCATGGATTCGCTAAATGAGTATCACGGGCAGTCCACACACTGGAGCCCCACCGATGATAGGTCCGACGACTCACGCCATGCTGAGGCCCTATTAATGAAGAAACGCCCCTCTTTCTCACAGCAGATTCTGTTCTCAGCTTCTCGAAGTGGCCTTGAGATTCCTTTGGGCCTGACTAATTCAACAACATATCTCCATCTAATTAAACCCCTCCACACCACTCCATCATCTTTGTTGCCCTGCACTGGACTCTCTCCATCAGTTCCCTATCGTTCCTGAACTGAGGGGCCCAGAACTGGACACAATATTCCAGATGTGGTCTCACCAGGGCAGAGTAGAGGGGCAGGAGAACATTTCTTGACCTACTAACCACCCGCCTTCTAATACACCCCAGGATGTTATTGGCCTTCTTGGCCACAAGGGCACAGTGCCTGGCAGAAAGAAATCTGGGGGTGTTGAGTGACAACCGGCTGAATATGAGCCAGTAGTGTGCCCAGGTGGCCAAAGTGGCCAGCAGTATCCTGGCTTGCATCAGCTATAGTGTGGCCAGCAGGACTAGGGAAGTAATTGTGCCATTGTACTCAGCACTGGTGAGGCCCCACCTTGAACACTGTGTTCAGTTTTGGGCCCCTCATCATAAGAAGGACATGGAGGTACTAGAGAGAGTGCAGAGGAGGCGACAAAGCTCGTGAGGGGCTTGGAGCACAAGTCTTATGAGGAGCAGTTGAGGGAACTGGGGTTGTTTAGCCTGGAGAATAGGAGACTGACGGGAGACCTTATTGCTGTCTACAACTACCTGAAAGGAGGTTGTAGCATGGAGAGTGCCAATCTCTTCTCCCAAGTCGCAACTGATAGGACAAGAGGAAATGACCTCGAGTTGCACCAGGGGAGGTTTAGATTGGATATTAGGAAAAAAAATCTTCACAGAGGGGGGTTGTGAAACAGTGGAACAGGCTGCTCAGAGAAGTGGTGGAGTCACCATCCCTGGAGAGGTTTAAAAGGCGTATAGATGAGGTTCTTAGGGACATGGTTTAGTGCTAGAGTTAGGTTAGGTTATGGTTGGACTCGATCCTGAGGGTCTCTTCCAACTGAAACGATTCTATGATTCTATGAAAAGATGCATAAAGGCACCTTATCATACATCCTCGAGATTCTTGCAGGCAAAGATCAAAGCAATGTGGTAAACTGCGCCTCTGCCAAAACGAGCATGCTCATTGATCTTCACCATGGGCTGAATTCTTCAGCACCTGCAACTCCGCTTTTGTGATCTCTCCCCCAGTAGTGCGGTAGCGAAAAATAAATTTGCTCTTTGTGTTGCTTCTGTGGCCTCTAGTTGTTCCTGCGATCTGCCTGCACTGGCTTACACAGCTCCAGTGTGACCAATGTGTCTCAGGGCCAGCGACTGAGGGTCTTTACTAGCACCCTGCCCTTCTAACCTTGGTGTGTCATCCCACAGCTTTTCACAGGCAAGCCTGATATCCTGATATTGTCCCCCTCCCCCATCATGTCTAGTTTAAAGTGATACAGGGAATTAACAATTAACTAATTAACACTTAAAGAACTAACACTTAAAGAGCTAACAGAGAGCTAACTCTTTAACCCACATCACTATTGCCCAGCCTTGCTCAGTGTCGAGGGTTAGGATTGCGGGGTGACAATCAAACCCTGGCAGATGTATTGTTAACCTCCTCTCCCCCCCCCCACTTCCCCCTTTTGTCCCTCCCTCTCCCCCCTTCCCACTCAGGACGGGCGATCGGGAGGGAAAGAAGGACAGAGAGAAGAGAGTTGGAAAAGTTAAAGATGTTTTACTAATGCTACTAATAAGAATAGAGAAAATAATACAAAATATACAAAACCAATCTTGTAAGTCTCAGCAACTGCAGAGCCAGCACCCAAAGTCCTGGATTAGACTCTGTAGCCAACCGGAGCTGGATTCAGTGTGTCACTAGGCCTCAGTTCGCAGGGACGACCAGCAAGGTCCTCTCCTAAAGTCAGCCATGAGGAAAAAAGGGAAAAAGGCAAAAGGGAAAAGGGCCGAGATCCTCGTGATCTCCCACTTTTATATGAAGTATTCATGTGAATGGAATGTTATACACCGTTGGTCAGTCTCTCGATCACCAGTTTCTCGTTGCCCCTCTCGCGAGATGTCCATCCGTGCTTATCAATAAGTTTGCATTCCATTGCTAGGTTTAACCAAAACATGTGTCGGGTTCTCCAGGAAAATGCAGCTAATATGAAGGCTTTAGCTGACAGGCAAATTCACTAAAAGAGAACTTGTTTTTAACAAAACCAGGACATTCCACCCCTTATAATATGACATTCACTGAATACTTAAACCTTATCAATACAATCTATCAATATAATCTAATTAATCACTACTACTATATATATATATATACATATGTACATATATACACAGGAGTAATTAATCAGTGGACCATCCTTTGAAAAGTTCATTAAGTTCATTTTGTCACAACAGTCTCCCAGGGCAGGAAAAATTGTACAAGTGCATCTCATGACCACTGTTTATGGGTTAAGGACAGCAACTTCGAAGAAGGTGTCGGGCGCCACTCGAAGAAGCTAGCTCTAGTTTCATCACCATTGTCTTGATCTGAAAGACACTTAGTAAACATTGTTAGTGCAGCGATTCACATCATACAGTTCAGCATTGCATATTTTCACCTGAAATCAAATCCCCTTGAGGTACACACCGAACTTCTCCATCCTTAAGCATCACCCACCAGGTGCTGCCAGGTCCCTGGGCAAAAACAATCCCACGAATAGGTTTGCCTTTGCCTGAGGCAGGAGTAACCCATACTGCCTTTCCTAAGATATTTTTCATGTGTACTACAGGGACTTTATCTCCTTCTACAGTCCGTAGAATTTCTGATTGGTCAGGCCCGGCTCGATTGGTTGATCCCCTGGTGTTGACCAACCAAGTGGCTTTTGTTAAATGTGAATCCCAGTTTTTAAAGGTTCCACCACCCAGTGCCTTTAGTGTAGTTTTTAACAAACCATTGTGCCTTTCAATTTTCCCAGAGGCTGGTGCATGATATGGAATATGATATACCCACTCAGTACCATGTTCTTTGGCCCAATTGTCTATCATACTGTTTTTGAAATGAGTACCATTGTCTGATTCAATTCTTTCTGGCGTATCGTGCCGCCAAAGGACTTGCTTCTCAAGGCCCAAGATAGTATTTCGGGCTGTAGCATGAGGTACGGCATATGTTTCCAACCATCCAGTGGTTGCTTCCACCATTGTAAGTACATAGCGCTTACCTTGACGTGTTTGTGGAAGTGTAATATAATCAATCTGCCAAGCTTCTCCATACTTATACTTTAACCATCGCCCCCCATACCATACAGGTTTTAACCGTTTCGCTTGTTTGATTTCGGTGCAAGTTTCACATTCATGAATAACCTGTGAAATAGTGTCCATAGTTAAATCCACCCCTCGATCACGAGCCCATTTGTATGTTGCATCTCTACCTTGATGCCCTGAAGCATCATGGGCCCACCGAGCTAGGAAAAGTTCACCTTTATGTTGCCAGTCCAAGTCCACCTCAGCTACTTTAATCTTAGCAGCTTGATCTGCTTGTTGGTTGTTTAGATGTTCCTCGGTGGCTCGACTTTTAGGCACATGAGCATCTACATGACGAACTTTCACAGGCAGGCTCTCTAGCCGAGCAGCAATGTCTTGCCACAGTGTGGCAGCCCAAATGGGTTTACCTCTGCGCTGCCAGTTGCTTTTCTTCCATTGCTGTAGCCACCCCCACAAGGCATTTGCTACCATCCATGAGTCAGTATAGAGATAAAGTATTGGCCACTTCTCTCGTTCAGCAATGTCCAAAGCCAGCTGGATGGCTTTCACTTCTGCAAACTGACTGGATTCACCTTGTCCTTCAGTGGCTTCTGTAACTTGTCGTGTGGGATTCCACACAGCAGCTTTCCACCTTCGATGTTTTCCTACAAGACGACAGGATCCATCTGTGAACAGTGCATACTGCTTTTCAGTCTCTGAAAGCGTATTATACGGTGGTGCTTCTTCAGCACGTGTTACTTCCTCCTCATCTGGAGACATCCCAAAGTCTTTGCTTTCTGGCCAGTCTGTAATCACTTCTAATATCCCTGGGCGGTTGGGACTTCCAATTCGAGCTCGTTGCGTGATCAGTGCAATCCATTTACTCCATGTAACTTCGGTTGCATGATGTGGAGAGGGAACCGTCCCTTTGAACATCCAGCTCAGCACCGGCAGTCGAGGTGCCAGGAGGAGCTGTGCTTCAGTGCCGATCACTTCTGAAGCAGCTCGAACTCCTTCATATGCTGCTAGTATCTCCTTTTCAGTTGGAGTATAGTTGGCCTCAGATCCTTTGTATCCTCGACTCCAAAAACCTAAGGGTCGACCTCGGGTTTCTCCTGGTGCTTTCTGCCAGAGGCTCCAGGTAAGTCCATTATCTCCGGCTGCGGTGTAGAGCACATTTTTAACATCTAGTCCAGTTCGGACTGGTCCAAGGGCCACCGCATGAGTTATCTCACGCTTAATTTGTTCAAAGGCTTGTCGTTGTTCAGGGCCCCACTCAAATTGGTTCTTTTTACGAGTCACTCGATAGAGAGGGCTCACAATGTGGCTGTAGTCAGGAATATGCATTCTCCAAAAACCTACAACGCCCAAGAAAGTCTGTGTCTCCTTTTTATTAGTAGGTGGAGACATTGCTGCAATTTTGTTGATCACATCCATTGGGATCTGACGACGACCATCTTGCCATTTTATTCCTAAAAACTGGATCTCTCGTGCAGGTCCCTTGACATTGCTTCGTTTTATGGCAAAACCAGCATCCAAAAGAATATGAATTATTCTCTCACCTTTCTCAAAGACTTCTTTCGCTGTGTCGCCCCATACGATGATGTCATCAATATATTGCAAGTGTTCTGGAGCTTCACCTTGCTCCAGCGTGGTCTGGATCAGTCCATGGCAGATGGTAGGACCGTGTTTCCACCCCTGGGGCAAGCGATTCCATGTATACTGGATGCCCCTCCAGGTGAAAGCAAACTGCGGCCTGCACTCTGCTGCTACAGGAATAGAGAAAAATGCATTAGCAATGTCAATTGTAGCATACTACTTGGCTGCCTTTGACTCCAGTTCAAATTGCAGTTCTAGCATGTCAGGCACAGCAGCACTCCGTGGTGGTGTAACTTCATTCAGGTCACGATAGTCTACAGTTAGTCTCCACTCGTCATTAGACTTACGCACTGGCCAGATTGGGCTGTTAAAAGGTGAGCGAGTCTTACTGATCACACCCTGGCTTTCCAATTGACGGATCAGCTTCTGGATAGGAATCAAAGAGTCTCGATTGGTGCGATATTGCCGGCGATGCACCGTCGTGGTAGCAATTGGCACCTGCTGATCGTCAACCATCAGCAGTCCTACAACAGAAGGGTCATCTGAAAGACCAGGCAAATCAGACAGCTGTTCAATGTTCTCAGTGTCCACAGCTGCTATACCAAATGCCCACCTATACCCTTTTGGGTCCTTAAAATACCCTCTCCTGAGGTAGTCTATGCCAAGGATGCACGGAGCATCTGGACCAGTCACAATGGGATGCTTTTGCCAGTTTTTTCCAGTTAGGCTCATTTCAGCCTCTACAACAGTCAGCTCCTGGGATCCCCCAGTCACTCCAACAATATTGATGGATTGCGTTCCTTTATAATTAGAAGGAATTATTGTGCACTGAGCACCAGTGTCCACTAAAACTTTGTACTCCTGGGGTTGTGTTGTACCAGGCCATAGTATTTGTACAGTCCAATAGACTCTGTTATCCCTTTCCTCCACCTGGTTGGAGGCAGGGCACCTCTAATTTCTGTTTTGCACAGTCTGTGGGTGTGAATTAGAGGTTCCTTCAAGAGCATCAGAATCTCTTCTGCTCCTTTTGTAAACTGGAGCAGCCACCTTCCTAGGAGTTTTTCCTTTTATCTCACGTACTCGTTCTTGAAGTTCTGAGGTAGGCCTTCCATGCCACTTATTCATGTTTTCTCCCTGCTCATGTAGGAAGAACCACAGTGAACCTCTTTTTGTGGGCTGTCTCTGCCCTCTCTTTCGAGATTGGAAACGCCTTCTCCTAACAGCTGAAACATAGGTTTGTGCAGGTCGTGAACGGTACGTGTCTTCTCTGAGCTCTTTGATTTCTTGCAACAGCTTTTCAAACCGGTCATCAGATTTTTCACACAGTTTCTCCACAGCGGAGACACAAGCCCGTAGAGAACCAGCAAGGCTGTACCGGAGCTGCTCAATCACTTCATTAATTTCTTGTACACCTCCAGCTGACCAGACCATTCCTGCCAATGACTTAGCATATGCAGGTGGTGCACTTTGTACAAATCTGCGCCACATAGATTTTGTACAATAGATTCTATCTGGGTCTGTCCCCTCTTGGCTGTTTGGTCCTAGATAGATGATCTCTCGCACAGCTAATTCTCTCAGGAACTGGATACCTCTCTCCATAGTATTCCATTTTCCTAACTTGGATATACAATCTTCCTTGTAGGGAAATCTGACTTTCATAGCTGCCAGGAGTCGGGTCCAGAGAGTAGTGGCATTAGACTCTCTTGAAATTGCCCTATCAATGGTGGAATCTTTTGACAGAGATCCCAGCTGCCTGGCTTCACCACCTTCTAATTCAATTGTTTCTGCCCCATTGTCCCAGCATCGCAGTAGCCAGGTTAAAATATTCTCGCCTTCACGACGACTAAAGTCTTTTCACAGATCTCTCAGCTCACCTGGAGAAAAGGACCAAGTGGTGGTCACTTCATCTCCGCCCTGTCCTGATGATGATGCCTCTTGGGTTGATGTTGGCCCTGTGCCATCACCTGCTGCACGGGTAGTCTTTCTAGTGACTTTCTTACAACCAGCAACTGATGCTGATATGGGTTCACCATCATCTGATTCATTTCCAGAGTCTGAATGACTGTCACAGTGATTGCTGTGGTTACAGCAGCAACAGTGCCCAGTGTGTGAAGACGGGGGGGCTGCCTTGTTAGCCTTTGAGGCTGGAGAGGTAATGTTATCTGCAGCGACCTTGGCAGAGGAGCTCTGCGGAGGAGCTGTAGCTTCAGCCTGTGAAGCCGCGGTTGGGGGGGCAGTGGCTGCAGCAGCAGCTTTGGCTGTTTTGCCTTTTCTCGAGCGGCTAGGAGTGCTTTTTGCTAAACCTTCCGAAAACGCACCGCAAATCTCAGGACTAAGAAGAGACCCAAACCTCCTATTGAACCTCATTTCTCTTAACAGTAACACAAACTGACACACATTCAGCAAACCAGATAACACCATCACAGTTCTATCAAAGCTCCAAGGATATTCAAAGTTCTCTAAAACATTTGCAAACTGTCCCAGCGAAATCACAAAAGTATTGTTAGTCAGCCTTTCTAAAGATTCGCTTGACCAATTAGCAAATATAGAGCCATTCTGCTCTTTAATCTCTCCTGGAGGTTTTTCAAGGTAAAGCAGAAGCGAGTAGAAATTCATTAGCGGCTGCAGTATAATGAAATAAACCAGTGCCATACCACACAGAATCATCATGACCGCTGTCCAGTTTCTTGTTGTTATATAATGAATACTTCGATTCAGAAAGAAACACCAACACAGATATGGGATCAGCGAGCACAATGTAGAAAATAACTGATACAACTTTTGCCACAACATCTTTAAGTCAATGTAATTCACTTTGCCTTAATACCACTAAATAATATCCGAAGCAAACAGACGCGCGAGTATCACAACTCTATGAGTTGGCACCGTGCCAAGAAAATTGAAAGGTACGTCAGAGCAGTAGAAAACCCAAAAATCTCCAAATTTACCCCGTTCTCTTCGCCCCACGTTGGGCACCAATTATCTGTCGAGGGTTAGGATTGTGGGGTGACAATCAAACCCTGGCAGATGTATTGTTAACCTCCTCTCCCCCCCCCACTTCCCCCTTTTGTCCCTCCCTCTCCCCCCTTCCCACTCAGGACGGGCGATCGGGAGGGAAAGAAGGACAGAGAGAAGAGAGTTGGAAAAGTTAAAGATGTTTTACTAATGCTACTAATAAGAATAGAGAAAATAATACAAAATATACAAAACCAATCTTGTAAGTCTCAGCAACTGCAGAGCCAGCACCCAAAGTCCTGGATTAGACTCTGTAGCCAACCGGAGCTGGATTCAGTGTGTCACTAGGCCTCAGTTCGCAGGGACGACCAGCAAGGTCCTCTCCTAAAGTCAGCCATGAGGAAAAAAGGGAAAAAGGCAAAAGGGAAAAGGGCCGAGATCCTCGTGATCTCCCACTTTTATATGAAGTATTCACGTGAATGGAATGTTATACACCGTTGGTCAGTCTCTCGATCACCAGTTTCTCGTTGCCCCTCTCGCGAGATGTCCATCCGTGCTTATCAATAAGTTTGCATTCCATTGCTAGGTTTAACCAAAACATGTGTCGGGTTCTCCAGGAAAATGCAGCTAATATGAAGGCTTTAGCTGACAGGCAAATTCACTAAAAGAGAACTTGTTTTTAACAAAACCAGGACACTCAGCTTTGTGTAACTTATTGTACAAGAAACAGGAGTTTGCTGACGCCTTGCAAAGATAATAATCCTTGGGTGCCTGGTTGGAAAGGGAAAATTCATAAAGGTGGCCTGGTTGGAAAGGGAAAATTACTGAACAGAAGAAATGTCTGCTGAAAAATACTGTCAGAAAAATTGCCTGCTAGTCTGGGATCTGCAAGGCTGGGAACTAGGCCTTGGAACCAGAAACATCCTTGAAAAGTGCAACTGGCCTTTTTGAAGTATAGATGAGGTACCCAGAAACCAGAGACATCCCGAGATACCACTGATAAGCACAAAATCAAGGGACTGTAATGGTAACTTATTGTCTGAAAAAGTGGAAACCGTCTAGGAAAATAAAATGGGTCTGAAAGAAGAGAAAGCACCGTTCTCTATTGGTTGTTACAGATGAAAAATTGAAATTAACAGCATCTATTGGCTGCTTGAAGTAGTAGGTCCTGTGCCCTCTTATGTCTCTATGATATAAAAAGGACTTAATTTTTATCCAAAATTAAGCCTCTCTCTCTGAGAACTTCTCATGCTACATGTACTCTTACTTTCCTAAATGGGTTGAATTTTCCACACGAACTTCCTATGAGGTCTTGGACTCTCACTGGGGATACCTGGATGACTCCAAACTCTGTGATGCAGATAATCTTTGAAGTGAAACTCTGTTGTCTTATTGGTCCCCCTTTGGACCCACTTTTGAGGGTCAGTTTGGTTTATCCTCCCCTCTTTTGGGGATGGTTGGGTTCCCCTCTGGGATTGGTTTGTCCTCCCTTTTGGGATGGTTTGGCCCTTTCTGAAATCTAATTTGCTTGATACCAGCATTAGATATCCATATAAATAATCTATCATAAGCATAACTGCTGTTAAATTGTTGATAAGTTGCTTCACTAATGATGAATTTGCAGCAATCTATAATAGTGTATACCTACTTGGCTGTTGCTATTATTGGTTTTTGCTATATGATTGATCACTGCCATGCTATTGATCAATACTATATTATTGATTGCTGATAGCAATTTGTAAGAACTTGATATATATATAGTAAATATATAAATATTATATATTTATTAATCATAAATATACTTGCTAG
The DNA here is from genome assembly GCF_037038585.1 of Patagioenas fasciata. NCBI lineage: Eukaryota > Metazoa > Chordata > Aves > Columbiformes > Columbidae > Patagioenas > Patagioenas fasciata. The sequence goes on from NC_092559.1 coordinate 54,897,025, forward strand.
TGGTGATTTTTGTGGTATTTGTGGTAATCTGTAATAGAGAAATTTAGAGGATAAAGCCTCTGTGTTCTTGTGTATTACAGAATCCTATGAACCTACAGTCATTATTTCTACACACCCACAGGCCAGGTAACCTTTTACATTGTGACAAAATGTTATCAGTTTTTGTAGAAAGCAGTGACATTATAATATTATTTATTACTTGGTGCAGCGTCATAAAATGATAGGAATGACTTGTCCGTTTAGGTTGGAAAATAAATACCTTTAAGGTCATCAAGTCCAACCGTCATCTAAAGAAAACTTATCTGCCTTCAGTGAGAGAAATGGAAAGAGTAAATGTGTTCATTTTTTTAGCATTAAGCTGATTCTTATTTTACTATCACAAAGATGGGATGATACAAATGTTCTGATTTGATATGGCTTGTGATCAGGGAGAACTGGCATCTGCAGAGGTGTCCTGGTGAATAACTGAAGTCAGTAAAGCTTTTTGCTATTCTTACTTTTATATTTTTGTTTGTTTGTTTGTTTGTTTTTATTTGTATTGTTTTGTTTTTGTTTTTTAATGAAAGGGTTAGGATAAACTAACCCCTTCCACATCAGACCTGTTTAGATATAAGCCAGACTCATAGGGGTTTGTTTTGTTTGCAGGAAAATGCAATTGGAGACACTCAGCGAAAAATATTTAAGATTGTATTGGGTTTAATTGGCAAAGTTTTGGTAGCATGGGGGGGGGGGCAGCTGCAAGGGTGGCTTCTGTGATAAGATGCCAGAAGCTGCCCCCATGATGGATAGAGTCAGTTCCAGCTGGATCCAAGACAGAACCACCACTGGCCAAATCTGAGTCAATCAGCGACATTGGTAGTGCCTATGTGATAACATATTTAAGAAAGGGTTAAAAATGCTGCACAACAGCAGCTGGGAGAGGACTGAGACAATGTGAGAGAAACAACTATGCAGGCACAGAGGCCAGTGAAGGAGGAGGGAGGGAAGATGCTCCAGGCATTGGAGCGGATTCCCCTGCAGACTGTGGTGACAATCATGTGGAACAGTTCTTGTAGAATTGCACACCGTGGGAAGGACACACACTGAAGAAGTTCATGAAGGACTGTCTCCTGTGGGTGGGACCCCACGATGGAGCAGGGGAAGATCATGAGGAGGAAGGAGTAGCAGAGACAATGCATGATGAACTAGCCATCCCCCTGTGCTGCTTGGGGAAAGGAGGTAGAAGAACTGGGAGTGAAGCTGAGCCTGTGAAGAAGAGAGAAGTGGGGGGAAGGTGTTTGTAGCTTTGTTCTTATTTCTCATTGTCCTACTGTCTTGTTAATTGGCAATAAATTAAATTACTTTCCCTAAGTTGAGCCTGTTTTGCCTGGTAATTAGTAAGTGAAGTCCCTGTCCTATCTTGACTCACAAGCTTTTTGTTGTATTTTCTCCTTCTGTCTTGTTGAGGATGGAGAGTGATAGAGTGGCTTGGTAGGACCCTGGCAGCCAGCCAAGGTCAACCTACCACAAAGATATAGATTGACCATCAGAGTTTTCATTCTCAAGTTGCCCAATTCGTTACACCTACAAAGAAGATACAGAAGAACTCATGAAGGATCAGATTATTTGGCTCACTTTGGCACAGCTCTGCAATGAAAGTTCATTCCAAACATTGAGATATGAGAGGCACTTGACAGAGGGCAACACTTCTGCCTTCTTTGTGAATTACATGTCTTCATGCTGCAGAATTACCCAGTGAAATTAATAGTTCTGTTGGCAGCTGAGCTAAGGAAAGACAGAATCACAGATCTGCAGAACAGTTGAGGTTGGAAGACACATCTGGAGATCATCTGGTCCATCCCTTCCTGCTCAAGCAGGGTGTCCTGGTTTTGTTAAAAACAAGAGTAGTTCTCTTTTAGCGAATTTTCCTTTCAGCTAAGTTCTAAGTGCCTTCTAAGTAACTGCATATTTTTCTCGGACACTGTGCTCGGTGCTGATAAGAGGACCAACGGAATGCTGAAGAAGCTCATGTTTAGATTTATTACTATGGTAACCAAAGTTAATTGATAACGGGACATGTTTGCCAGGAGGGGCGGACAGAACAGGTGACTAAAACTGACCAACTGAGTATTGCATCCCATAATCGTCATACACCCTATATAAGAGCAGAGATCATGAGGGTCTCACCCTCTTTGACCATGGCTGGCATCTAGAGAGGACCCTGTCTATCTGTCTGCGAACTATAGGCCTCAGGCCCATCATCCCTGAAATCCAGTTTCTGGTTTACTGTGAAGTCCCGCCCATGACTTCCGGGTGCCTGCCCTGCAGCTGCTGGAGCCATGCCAGCTCCCAGCTCCGCCACCACTGGAGTGACGCCAACTCCATATCGGGCATTCAAGAATGGTTTTGTATATTTTGTATATTTTATTTATTAGTAGTATTGGTAAAGCCTTTAAAACCCTTCCAACTTGAAGCCTTTCCTCCTTATCTACCTTATCATCTTTCCAATCTAAGGAAAGGGCGGGGGGAGGGTAAGGGGGTAAAAGGGAGCATCTGCCATGGTTTATTGTCGCCTTGCTTTAAACTCTGACACAGGGTCACCTAAAGAGGTTGCCGATCTTAGGGAATAGACTGCCTTAGCTTAATGAATTGTTTGGTATGCTGCTGCTTATAGAACTTGTTTAGAAACTGCTTATATAGAATTCACTTAGCATAAGTAAGTATGCTTAGCCTAACTCCTGCAAGCTTTGAACTTTCTGCTTCCTTAAGTAAAAAAAGACCACAGTGTCTTCAAGCTGGAGGATAAGAGGAGCTGCATCCCAGGAGATAAGTAAAGGAACAGAAGACATCTAACAGAAGATGAAACAGAAGAATGTTTTGATTGGCCAAGAAATTATTTTTCTCCAGCTGCAGGTGCAAAATAGCAACTGATGGTCAGGAATTTGGCTGATGGCCTGCCTGATGAAAATGAAGAGATCCAATGAAGAACAGGGAGACTCCAGACTCTAATTTTGCAATTGGTCTGGAGTGATGCACGAGGGTGGGGGTTTGGATTGTGGGGGTAGAATTGTCCAAGTTTTTTTCTGCTGAGGGTCCCTCTTCAGGAGGTACCCAGCTCAAGCTGCTCTATACTGTACCTTGCAAATAAATTATTTCTTTTAGAAAAATTTCTGGAATCCATGCCTGAGTCTCTGGTACAGGAAACCTAGGGAAAAGAAACTTCTTCAACACACAGGACTATGTCCAGGAGGGAGAATCCACAACTTACCTGGGAACCCTGTGCCAGTATTCAGTCACCCTCACAGTAAAAAAGTGTTTCCTGATGTTCATATGGAACCTACTGTGTTGCACTTTGTGCCGACTGGTTCTTGTCCAGTCACTGGGCACCACTGCAAAGAGCCTCTCTCCATCTTCTTTGCACCCTCCCTTCAGGTATTTATATGCATTAATGAGATCCCCCCTGAGCCTTCTCTTCTCTAGTCTAAACAGTCTCAACTCTCTCAGCCTTGCCTCATAGGAGAGAAGCTCCAGTCCCTTAATCATCTTTGTGGTCCTGGACACAGTACTGTGTTCTTTTATTATAACATAAAGGCAACTGTTTAGAGATCTTAAGTATTTGATTTTAGCTTCCATTGGCATGTCTAAGAAAATTAAATATACAGCATAACAAAAATCAGACCCTTTAGCTTTATGCTGATCAAGTTATGTTCATCTGTTTAAAAATTCCCTTTGGCGTCTTATGAATCCATCAACACTGGGAAAGCTGATTTTTCCATTCAGAGTAGTCTTATAATATCATCTGGTTGGACTTGAGAGATGTCAAGGGTTTATGATTGCGGGGTGACAATCAAACCCTGGCAGATGTATTGTTAACCTCCTCTCCTCCTCCCCACTTCCCCCTTTTGCCCCTCCCTCTCCCCCTTTCCCACTAAGGACAGGCGATCGGGAGGGAAAGAAGGACAGAGAGAAGAGAGTTGGAAAAATTAAAGATGTTTTACTAATGTTACTAATAAGAATAGAGAAAATAATACAAAATACACAAAACCAATCTTGAAAGTCTCAGCAACTGCAGAGCCGGCACCCAAAGTCCTGGACTGGACTCTGCAACCAACTGGAGCTGGATTCAGTCTGTCACTAGGCCTCAGTTCGCAGGGACGACTAGTAAGGTCCTCTTCTAATATCGGCCATAAGCAGAAGGGAAAAAAGGGGGGAGATCCTCGTGATCTCCCACTTTTATATGAAGTATTCATGTGAATGGAATGTTATACACAGTTGGTCAGTTTCTTGGTCACCTGTTTCTTGTTGCCCCTCTTGTGAGATGTCCATCCATACTTATCAATAACTTCGCATTCCATTGCTAGTGAGGTAACTAAAATAAATTTACTCTTTGCTTGTCATCTGTGGTTTGTGTTTCTTCCTGCAACCTGCCTGTGTCAGCATGCACAGGTTCCAAACCTTCATCCATTCAGTACTGGGGTTCTCTGGTCTCTGCCGATAATACTCTCAAGTGAGACTCGGTTACAAATAAAACCGTGAATTTCTTGTGGTATAGCTGTTTTTCATCTGCACTTACCTTAGTTCCTTTTATGCTATATCATTTGTTTTTGCACAGGGGCCCCTCTTTTTCAGTAGATTAAACCTACTGAAAACCAGTTTTGCTTTGTTATCTCTTGTCCTGGATTTGTTAAAAAACAAGTTTCTCTTTTAGTGAATTTGCCTGTCAGCTAAAGCCTTCATATTAGCTGCATTTTCCTGGTGAACCAGATACATGTTTTGGTAAACATAGCAATGCTCAGCTGCACTACATTCTGCTATGACAGAATCACAGAATGTTAGGGATTGGAAGGGACCTCATCTAGTCCAATCCCCCTGCCGGAGCAGGAACACCTAGATGAAGCCACAAAGGAATGTGTCAAGGTGGGTTTTGAATGTCTCCAGAGTAGGAGACTCCACAACCCCCCTGGGCAGCCTGTTCCAGTGCTCTGTTACCCTCACCGAGAAGAAGTTTCTTCTCAAATTTAAGTGGAACCTTTTGTGTTCCAGTTTGAACCCATTACCCCTTGTCCTACCATTGGTTGTCACCGAGAAGAGCCTGGCTCCATCCTCCTGACACTCACCCTTTATACATTTGTAAACATTAATGAGGTCACCCCTCAGTCTCCTCTTCTCCAAACTAAAGATACCCAGTTCCCTCAGTCTTTCCTCATAAGAGAGATGCTCCACTCCCTTTAGCATCTTCATGGCTCTGCGCTGGACTCTCTCCAGCAGTTCCCTGTCCTTCTCGAACTGAAGGGCCCAGAACTGGACACAATATTCCAGGTGTGGTCTCACCAGGGCAGAGTAGAGGGGAAGGAGAACCTCTCTCTCAACCTACTGACCACCCCCCTTCTAATACACCCCAGGATGCCATTGGTCTTCCTGGCCACAAGGGCACAGTGCTGGCTCATGGTCATCCTGCTGTCCCCAGGACCCCCAGGTCCCTTTCCCCTACACTGCTCTCTAATAGGTCATTCCCCAACTTATACTGGAACCTGGGGTTATTCCTACCCAGATGCAAGACTCTACACTTTCCCTTGTTATATTTCATTAAATTTTTCCCTGCCAAACTCTCCAGTCTGTCCAGGTCTCGCTGGATAGTGGCACAGCCTTCTGGCGTGTCAGCCACTCCTCCCAGGTTCATGTCATCAGCAAACTTGCTGATAGTGCACTCTATTCCCTCATCCAAATCACTGATGAATATATTGAATAATATAGGCCCCAGTACTGACCTTTGAGGCACTGCACTGGATACAGGCCTCCAACTCCTTCCCTATAATTTGATTATTGTTAATAATATGATACTTATAATAAACCTTAATTATATCAAATAGCATAAAAGCAATAATTTTAGTTTCTCGGCATTCAAGAAGCATTAAAAAATTTGCAAAAGCTTGCTCGCACCTAAAAATAGGCTCCTGCATAGCAGGCAGTGTTCCTTTTAATTCATCCAAAGGTCTGCTTACCTATTGTTCAGCCCAATCAGCATGCGTTATTCGCAGTACACGATCATAGCAATGCAAACACAACCAATGTCTCAATTTTTCTTTGCTTTTAACTACAATTATAACAACACTTATCCCATTTCCCCCCTTTTTGTTTTGCAACCAAAGGTCACACTGCAGCTCCTACAGCCGCAGCCATGACCGTAGCTTTCTCTTGCTCTAACATTCCATCAGCAGCTTCAAGCAGTTGGCCCACATTAGACCCCCGTGGCAATGCACTAAGAGCTCTTTTGGTTTTGTCATTCGCATTTTCAAATGCAAGCATATCTAAAAACCTCGCTTTCATGTCTTCAGACAAATCCGGATAGGCCATAATTGCAGCAGGAAAACAATCTATAAATTTCGCTTAAGGTTCACTCGGGCCTTGCTTAACATTTGTGAATGCAGGTCATGTCCTCTCATCTTGCACAGAGGCCAGCGCCTTAAATGCTAGGTCTTGACTAAGTTGTAACACTTCTGTCACAAAATTTGCTTGCCAGTCTGGTCTAGCAAAAGGACCCTCTCCTAGCAACATCTGTGTTTGTACCCCATACAAAGGATCACTCTGTTGCCAAGGAACAGCAGCTGCATTGTCACAACCCTGTTGCCAATATTGAAAGAATTGTATCCGTTGTGATGGAGATAACATTCTCATGGTCATACGCGTACCATGAGGTGTTAACAAATTAGCCAAAAAAATATGCTGCAATATTGAGTGTGTATATGGTGATTTTAGCCCATATTGAGTTACTGCACTTTTAGCCTCTTTTAATATTTTCCAATCTAGAGCTTCCCACATATTTGTTCCTTGTGCATCTATCACAACCAGATAAGCCATGGGCACCACAACTCCATCTAATATAGCATCACGCACAATCCCCTTCCACTTAATCCCTGTCCCTCCCTCCACCCTCAACCCTGATCTCAAAGGCACTGCACTGAGTGGAGCTGGGACATGAAAGGAACCATACGGATTGGAAATTGGTGGTTCTGAAGAAGCACTAATTGGTGGCGGAGGCATGGGTGCCGATTTCTCAGGAGCATCTAGTCGCGCTTGTAGGTCTTCCAACTTCTGCAGCAGTTCCTACAGCTGGGCGTCTCCTAAACTTTGATTCGTCTCTTCTCATTGTTCACAGCAGGTAATCAGAGTCTGAAGACTTGGTGGTGTAGATGGTGGAAGGGGTGGATACAGCCGTGCCACTGGCTGCTGTGGTTCTGTGCTTGCATTTGGTGATTCTGTAGTGGGTGCCTCAGAACACAGCGGAGGTGGCGGCACGTTGGGTGGCGGAGGGGGAAGTTCATCGGCAGGAGGGTTTTGCGCCATGTTGCTATTTTGATCATATTTTTCTTTATCTGTCTCCCGCGTTACCCTCCCAACTGCTTCTGCTGATCGCCGACTATGACTTCCTCCAGCTCTTGCAGGGGCCGTGGGGATATTGGGGTCCGCAAAAACCATACTCGTTGCTGAGCAGGATCCCCCTCCCAGTATTAAGGCAGCAAAAGCAGAAGCAGCTGCAGTCCTTTCGGCTTTCACTTCTTTCAAAGATTCATGAATCAACCTCCACAAAGTGGATAACTTATTTGCCTCCTTGGATCCCACACTAATTTCTTCCCACAGCTTTGCCCCTATATCGGACCATACGTGGACCTCAAAGGCGGCTTGCACTGAGGGGATTAAGTCCTTACCCCATGCCCAAAGCAGCAGGGCCTTCAAGGTAGACGAGTCATAAGTAACCCCTCTTGTAGAGAGTATATGTTGGAGGAGCTTTACCACTGCCAATTCTTCCTTTGACACTGTGATCCCCATCTCCTTCCCAGCCACCTGCTTGATCAGAGCAGGATTTCCTTAACTATACGCTAGCGTTTTCCCGAGTGCCAGGGCAGCACTCACCTTCGGCTGGCTTCCGCCCCCTCAGTTGTCGGAATCACTGAGTCGTCTTCATTCGTTGCCAATGCCAATCTGAGGGTCCCTGTTCGGGTGCCACTTGGCAATGCAGAAGTCACGGACTAGTCACACGATCAATATGATCAGACAGTAGTCACTTTATTAGCAGAGTCATCAGACTTATATATGCTATTGGCTCCCTTATTATGCGATAGCTAAAATCTGATTGGTTACATGCACTGTCAATGAGCTGTTCATGCATCCTTAAACTGTTTCTGCTAGCTCAGTCCTTTTTGGTCTGTGACCACCAACTCCCCCCATGGCATCCTGTTTTTTTCAGACAGGCGTCGGCCACATACACTTGCCTTTCTTTCTCATTTTTCTGCTGCATAAGCTTGTATCAGTATTTCTTCAACCTTGATTTATCTTGCTGCATCTTTGAGGCCTGCACTTTACAGGCTAATCAAATTCATATTTAAAGTGTCTGGATTGCTCACTACATGTCCTTGGTCTTCTAAAAACCCCACACCCCAGCTTGGTGTCATCAGCAAACTTGCTGACAGCCACTCTGTTCCCTCGTCCAAATCATTGATGAATATATTGAATAATACCGGCCCCAGTACTGACCCTTGAGGCACTCCACTAGATAAAGGCCTCAACTGGACTCTGCCCCATTGACCACGGCTTCTTTCCTTCAGCCAGTTCAAAGTCCATCTTACTACCCGATCATCCAGACCACACTCCCCCAGTTTAGTTGTGAGGATGCTTTGGGAGACTGTGTCAAATGCTTTACTGAAGTCAAGGTAGACCACGTCCACCACTCTGCCATCATCTATCCACCTCATTATGTCCTCATAAAAGGCGATGAGGTTGGTCAAGCACGACTTCCCCTTGTTGAAGCTATGCTGACTGCCCCTGATGACCCTCTTATCCCTGATATGCCTTGAGATGACACCAAGGATAAGTTGTTCCATTACTTTCCCAGGGATGGAGGTGAGGCTGACCGGCCTATAGTTACCCGGGTCCTTCTTCTTGTCCTTTTGGAAGACTGGACTGACATTTGCTTTCCTCCAGTCCTCAGGCACCTCTCTCATTTCCCAAGACTTGGCAAAGATGATGGAGAACGGTCCAGCAATGACCTCAGCCAGCTCCCTCAGCACCCACGGGTGCATCTCATCTGGACCCATGGATTTATGGATGTCCAGATTGCTTAATTTGTCCCTAACCCAGTCCTCATCAACCGAGGCTTTAAAAACAACATAAACTGCAACAAAGTAGTACAATTCAGGGAACAGACATTCCTGATCCCATCTCATAAGTAAAAACGGGGGGGGGGAAGCACAGAGTGGGAGAAGTCTTACAGTATGCTTACACAAACAACACCACAAATAAACATTTGTAACAACAACCAATAAAACAATTAACATGTACTCGTACACTCATAAACTAAAACAAGGACTTGAACAGAGTTTCTTTTCCCCTCTCCTTTCTCTCTCTCTTTTTTTTCCAACCTTTTTTCAAATCTTATTTTTTGGGGTCATCTCCCCCAAATCTTTTACTTTTTCTAGGGGCCTGCATCCCCTGGGCCTTTCACCCTTTTAGGGGACTCTAACCCCTAACCTTTTTAATATGGATTTGTCAGGCCAATCCTGCAAAGGTTTCACGCTTTTGACTAACAGGTAGGCAAGCCCCCCTGCAAGGCTTTCGCAGACTTACGGACGGGCAACCTAAACCAAAAGAAAAAAAGGATGCTTTACTTACAAATGGTTCTTGACTCAAGAATTCCACTGCTTCTGGAGATCAAGGATCTCCCCGAGAATCCCTTGGTGCCGACTGGAGATCTTTTGATCCCAGGATTTGGTTTAAGGTCTAGAGTGCAGTCCCTTTGTGGTTGCCAGAACTGATACTGTAAGTTGGCCAATTAAAAAACTTCTAAAACCAAAATTTGGTTTGCAATTTGACAAGCATCCTTTATTGGTACACTGCCAATCCCAGAGGATCCATCCTCCTAGTGGGGGGGGTGGGGGTGGAAGAAGTTCCAGGCACAGATTATATCCATCCAGATCATATGTATTCATTACATTTCCAATAAATCCTTTGCATATGCATTATATTCCTTTGCTATTCGGCTTGTAACCTGCTTGCGCTGGTGTCACCACCTTATCTTCTGAGAGCAAGGGCATTGTCTCCTACCCTTCTCCTGTTTATCTTAACAAATACCATTCTTGTGACTTAATGCCTTAAATCTAACATCTGTGGATCTGATTCTTATTAACTTAGTAAATGCCTAAAAATCTATGACCCTGTAGGAAACAATTATTCTGCAAATATAATAGGCCCAGGCAGGATCTCTCAGGAAAGCATATTTTAATAATGATTTTGCAAGACTGGGTGTTCTACCTAAAGGTAGGCACACAGAATAGGGCAAAAAGCCCCTGTTTATATTCCTCCAAAATCCTGGCTGTAATTTCCCTCCCCTGTTCCCCATTGGTTGGGTACTTCAGGGTTTACAGACTACCCTGACGCATACAATACCCTTCCCCTTATCAGTCTATTTAAGACATGGATTCCTGGTACTTTGGCTACACTTCCCCCTAAATTAGTTTGTAAATACAGGTATCGGTATTTATACAGGTGTCAGTATATTTTCTGGGAAAAGACTGTGTTTTACATTAAGGATTCATAGTCCGATGTCTCTCAGTCCTTCTCCCCTGCTGGGGTCAGGCACCAGGTCCTCAGTTATGTAAAAACAACAGTTCTTCATTAAACGTTCCTTACAACGCTTATTCGTACAGACTTATTTTATTACTAATTGCTGATTTTAGGTATCGAACCTGCACTGGTGCATGGGGTTATTCCTCCCTAGGTGCAGGACCCTATACTTGCCTTTGTTGAACTTCATTAGGTTCCTCTCTGCCCAACTCTCCGGCCTGTCCAGGTCTTGCTGAATGGTAGATACAGTCTTCTGCTGTATCTACCACTCCTCCTAGTTTTGTATCATCAGCAAACTTGCTGAGACCACACTCTGTCCCTTCATCCAGCTCACTGATGAATAGGTTGAACAAGACTGGGCCCAGTTGTCATGGAGGCACCCCAAAAGTCAATTTAGGCAGGCAACAAGCTCCAAACAGACTTTATTCTAGCCAGAACATTTATCCAAGAAACCAACTAGAAAGGGGGTTTATCCAAATTATTTAGCACTCTGACAATACTATAAAACACAGGTTTGGATATTAAAGATATTCTTATTATTGTACAACCTCATAAGAATAATGATGATCTACAGTGTGCATGCATTCACTAACAAAAAAAAAAGAACCAGAACTAGAAGCCTCTTTCACTCAAGGGCACCCAGTAGAAAATAATCACTTGCCTGGGGTTGGCAAGGGCCCACTCAAGGATATATCCAGAAGGAACATCACTCACCAAAGTGAAGGTGAGGGCACTCTATCCCAGGAAGTCTCCTTCGACAGCATCCCAATCTAAGGGGAGGGTTCCATTCAGAGACCCACTGCTCCGAGAAGACCACTCAAAGGATGGTCTTCAGTGAGGCCCCCATTTTATAGCCTGGTTGGATCTGGATGTGGTTATTACAAGCATGGTTGAGAAGCTTCTCAGTTTCTCTGGGCACCTCCTTTTGTTGAGGACCCTGTCTATTGACCAAGGGTCCCACTTCTCCTGCCTCCCCAGCTGGGTGAATGTGAGGAGTCACTGTTCCCTGGGGTGGGGGAGGATGTGACTGTCAACACCTTGGCACCAACCTAGGTGTGTACATGAGGACAGGTACAGTGGGGCACAAAAGGTTCTAAAGAGCCATCAACTGCCTGTGGCAGAATGCAAACCCCCCCTCTCTCTCCCCCCACTCCTTCAGTATGGAGGGAGTAGTCACATCTCCCTCTCTCTGCTACTTGAAGCTAACAGCTTCTTTTGTTTGGCCCAGAGCACCCTGGCCAGGGCCATTAGGAGAAGGGATTGCCAAGGCGCCAGTGAGCCGCTGGGCGCCTGTGACCAGTGTGGGGGATGTTTGGAGGCTTCAGGGGCACCCCACACACGGTGTAGGGGTGCAGAGAAGCTTCTAGAATGCCTACAGTCAGGTCTGATCAGCCAGTATAAAAATGGGACTCTCGTCGAGACTGGGCCCATTGTCGCCGGTCTCTCGGAGCTACGAGTTGAAGATGCTGCCGCCGAGACCCCCCTCCCTGGGATGGAGACCCTGCTTGCCTTGCCGCCACGGGTGTGAGTAAAACCCCTCGCAGGATTGCGAGTATATTTATCCTTTCCATGCACATATGCACGTGTAACTTCCCGTGCTTAATACAAGCACGTATAAAATTATTTCCTCGCACAATCGCGAGTGTAACTTTATTCCGTGCACATTTGCACGCGTACTTTAAATTATTTCCTCGCACAATCGCGAGTGTAACTTTATTTCCTCGCACAATTGCGAGTGTATTATACATTTATCCTCGCACAATCACGAGTGTATTTTCCTCCCGTGCTTCCACATAAGCACGTGTAGTATTCCGTGCACATTCGCACGTGTAAGTAAATTAACCCTCGCAGCATTGCGAGTGTATTATAAATTTACCCTCGCGGAATCGCGAGCGTACGCTTTACCTTTATCTCTTTAAGAATAATCCCGCACCGTGTTCAGGCAAGTGTGTACTCCTCTGGGACTCGGGGGTGGTTCCGGCATTGTTTTGGGTGAAGCCACGTGCATGCACTCTGTGGACCGCCTGTTGTACTAGTTGCTGCCCCTTAATAATTTTCCTCAACTGATACCCGAACCTATATTTAAGTCACTTTTGGAGTGCTAAAACCCTGTTTCTCACCGGTTTAATAAAAGTTGTTTTGGACCCTGTTGTCCCTTAAATTAGCCTCGGGGTGCCTCCGTGACACTGCCCTATCAAAGACTCCAGAGTTCATCGGGGGAATGTGCAACTGCCACACCAGTACTGACCCCTGGGGAACACCACTAGTTACAGGCCTCCAATCAGACTCTGCAATGCTTATCACAACCCTCTGGGCTTTGCCATCCAGCCAGTTCACAATCCATCTCACTGTCCACTCATCCAACCCACACCTCCTGAGCTTACCTATGAGGATGTTGTGGGAGTCAATGTCAAAAGTCTTGCTGAAATCAAGGTAGACATCCACTACTCTCCCCTCATCTTCCCAGCCAGCCATACCATCATAGAAGGCTATCAGGTTGGTCAAACATGATTTCCTTTTGGTGAACCCGTGTTGACTACTCCCGATTACCTTCTTTTCCTCCACATGCTTGGAGATGACGTCCAGAATGAGTTGTCCCATCACTTTTCTAGGGATGGAGATGAGACTGACTGGCCTTTTTTTTTGCAAAGACCAATTGCAAACTGTTGTTATTTCAACCATTCTGCAGCTAATAAAATTATTTGCTGACTCCACAATACAGTGTGTTTGTTTTTTCCACAATCCAGTGTTCTGATTTGAGTAATACTGAGTAACTTCATTAATGTTAATTGTTATTCTGATGACTAATCCTGTCTGCGTTCCCAATAGCAGGATTTAAAGTTAATCAGCACTTCCACTGAGACTATAACAGACCATGTGTCCCTCTTTCTAGTCCATCGCAATGCAAAATAAAACCACAGAATGGAATTTGCAAAACTTGGAGTTGGAGTACACACAGTGTCTGTTACTGTTTTTGATCAAGTTTAGCTATTATTAGATTAAAAAATTAACGTCACAGAGGTTATAACTTCCAGGTGACTCTGAATTATACAATGGAATAGCAAATTTCTGCTTGGATATAGTATGTTTATAGAGTCATTCATTTGTGAAATCTGATTAACAACAAACAAAGCATTTACATTCGTAAGCTTGTTTGACAAAATTAAAACAGAAAAAAGAATTTTCTGACTGATAAACAGTTGAATTACTGCTATTATTTCAGAAGTGTGTATCAAAATATGTTAGTAGCCAGTGTACTATTTGGCACTAAGATGAAGAATGATTAATCTTGTTTCATATCTACACATAAAATACTGTATGTCAAAGGTAATATCTTTACCAAGTTCCATTAGTAGCAAATAATGAGCGCACAGACACTTCCAGATGAGCAAAATGATTAGTTATGTTCCATGCAACAGAAGACAGTTTTTCACACAGTAATGGAAAGAATTGCTACCTAGTTGCTGATCTGCCCAGAGAGATTAAATGTATTTTGCCAATGTAGCACATTATTCTGTTATCTTACTAGTCAGCATACTTGATGTTTATAGAATCATAGAATGCTAGGGATTGGAAGGGACCTCGAAAGATCATCCAGTCCAATTCCCCTGCCGGAGCAGGAACACCTAGATGAGGCTACACAGGAACGTATCCAGGCAGGTCTTCAATGTCTCCAGAGTAGGAGACTCCACAATCTCCCTGGGCAGCCTGTTCCAGTGCTCTGTTACCCTCACTGAGAAGAAGTTTATTCTCAAGTGGAACCTCTTATGTTCCAATTTGAACCCATTACCACTTGTCCTACCATTGGTTGTCACCGAGAAGAGCCTGGCTCCATCCTCATGACACTCACCCTCTGTATATTTGTAAACATTAATGAGGTCACCCCTCAGTCTCCTCCAAACTAAAGAGACCCAGCTCCCTCAGTCTTTCTTCATAAGGGAGGTGCTCCACTCCCTTAATCGTCTTTGTTGCCCTGCGCTGGACTCTCTTCAGCAGTTCCCTGTCCTTCTTGAACTGAGGGGCTCAGAACTGGACACAATATTCCAGGTGTGGTCTCACCAGGGCAGAGTAGAGGGGAAGGAGAACCTCTCTGTCCTGGTTTTGTTAAAAACAAGTTTCTCTTTTAGTGAATTTGCCTGTCAGCTAAAGCCTTTGTGTTAGCTGCATTTTCCTGGAGAACCCGACACATGTTTTGGTTAAACCTAGCAATGGAATGCAAACTTATTGATAAGCACGGATGGACATCTCGCAAGAGGGGCAACGAGAAACTGGTGATCGAGAGACTGACCAACAGTGTATAACATTCCATTCCCGTGAATACTTCATATAAAAGTGGGAGATCACGAGGATCTCGTTCCCTTTTCCTTCCCTTCTGCTTATGGCCGACATTAGGAGAGGACCTTGCTGGTCGTCCCTGCGAACTGAGGCCTAGTGAGAGACTGAATCCAGCTCCGACTGGCTACAGAGTCTAATACAGGACTTTGGGTGCTGGCTCTGCAGTTGCTGAGACTTTCAAGATTGGTTTTGTATATTTTGTATTATTTTCTCTATTCTTATTAGTAGCATTAGTAAAACATCTTTAACTTTTCCAATTCTCTTCTCTCTGTCCTTCTTTCCCTCCCGATCGCCTGTCCTTAGTGGGAAGGGGGGAGAGGGAGGGGAAAAAGGGGGAAGTGGGGGGGGAGAGGAGGTTAACAATACATCTGCCAGGGTTTGATTGTCACCCCACAATCTTAACCCTCGACAGATAATTGGTGCCCAACGTGGGGCAAGAGAACAGGGTAAATTTGGAGATTTTTGGCTTTTCTACTGCTCTGACGTACCTTTCCATTTTCTTGGCACGGTGCCAACTCATAGAGTTGTGATACTCGCGCGTCTGTTTGCTTCGGATATTATTTAGTGGTATTAAGGCAAAGTGAATTACATTGATTTAAAGATGTTATGGCAAAAGTTGTATCAGTTATTTTCTACATGGTGCTCGCTGATCCCATATCTGTGTTGGTGTTTCTTTCTGAATCGAAGTATTCATTATATAACAACAAGAAACTGGACAGCGGTCATGATGATACTGTGTGGTATGGAACTGGTTTATTTCATTATACTGCAGCCGCTAATGAATTTCTACTTGCTTCTGCTTTACCTTGAAAAACCTCCAGGAGAGATTAAAGAGCAGAATGGCTCTATATTTGCTAATTGGTCAAGCGAATCTTTAGAAAGGCTGACTAACAATACTTTTGTGTTTTCGCTAGGACAGTTTGCAAATGTTTTAGAGAACTCTGAATATCCTTGGAGCTTTGATAGAACTGTGATGGTGTTATCTGATTTGCTGAATGTGTGTCAGTTTGTGTTACTGTTAAGAGAAATGAGGTTCAATAGGAGGTTTGCGTCCCTTTTTAGTCCTGAGATTTGCAGTGCGTCTTCGGAAGCTTTAGCAAAAAGCACTCCTAGCCGCTCGAGAAAAGGCAAAACAGCCAAAGCTGCTGCTGCAGCCACTGCCCCCCCAACCGCGGCTTCACAGGCTGAAGCTACAGCTCCTCCGCAGAGCTCCTCTGCCAAGGTCGCTGCAGATAACCTTACCTCTCCAGCCTCAAAGGCTAACAAGGCAGCCCCCTCTTCTTCACACACTGCTCACTGTTGGTGCTGTGACCACAGCAATCACTGTGACAGTCATTCAGACTCTGGAAATGAATCAAATGATGGTGAACCCATATCAGCATCAGTTGCCGGTTGTAAGAAAGTCACTAGAAAGACTACCCGTGCAGCAGATGATGGCACAGGGCCAACATCAACCCAAGGGGCATCATCAGGACAGGGTGGAGATGAAGTGACCACCACTCGGTCCTTTTCTCCAGGTGAGCTGAGAGATCTGTGAAAAGACTTTAGTCGTCGTGAAGGCGAGAATATTTTAACCTGGCTGCTGCGATGCTGGGACAATGGGGCAGAAACAATTGAATTAGAAGGTGGTGAAGCCAGGCAGGTGGGATCTCTGTCAAAAGATTCTACCATTGATAGGGGAATTTCAAGAGAGTCTAATGCCACTGCTCTCTGGACCCGACTCCTGGCAATTATGAAAGTCAGATTTCCCTACAAGGAAGATTGTATATCCAAGTTAGGGAAATGGAATACTATGGAGAGAGGTATCCAGTTCCTGAGAGAATTAGCTGTGCGAGAGATCATCCATCTAGGACCAAACAGCCAAGAGGGGACAGACCCAGATAGAATCTATTGTACAAAATCTATGTGGCGCAGATTTGTACAAAGTGCACCACCTGCATATGCTAAGTCATTGGCAGGAATGGTCTGGTCAGCTAGAGGTGCACAAGAAATTAATGAAGTGATTGAGCAGCTCCGGTACTTTGAGGACAGCCTTGCTGGTTCTCTACGGGCTTGTGTCTCCGCTGTGGAGAAACTGTGTGAAAAATCTGATGACCGGTTTGAAAAGCTGTTGCAAGAAATCAAAGAGCTCAGAGAAGACTCGTACCGTTCACGACCTGCACAAACCTATGTTTCAGCTGTTAGGAGAAGGCGTTTCCAATCTCGAGAGAGAGGACAGAGACAGCCCACAAAAAGAGGTTCACTGTGGTTCTTCCTACATGAGCAGGGAGAAAACATGAATAAGTGGCATGGAAGGCCTACCTCAGAACTTCAAGAACGAGTACGTGAGATAAAAGGAAAAACTCCTAGGAAGGTGGCTGCTCCAGTTTACAAAAGGAGCAGAAGAGATTCTGATGCTCTTGAAGGAACCTCTAATTCACACCCAGAGACTGTGCAAAACAGAAATTCGAGGTGCCCTGCCTCCAACCAGGTGGAGGAAAGGGATAATAGAGTTTATTGGATTGTACAAATACAATGGCCTGGTACGACACAACCCCAGGAGTACAAAGCTTTAGTGGACACTGGTGCTCAGTGCACAATAATTCCGTCTAATTATAAAGGAACGCAATCCATCAATACTGTTGGAGTGACTGGGGGATCCCAGGATCTGACTGTTGTAGAGGCTGAAATGAGCCTAACTGGAAAAAACTGGCAAAAGCATCCCATTGTGACTGGTCCAGATGCTCCGTGCATCCTTGGTATAGACTACCTCAGGAGAGGGTATTTTAAGGACCCAAAAGGGTATAGGCGGGCATTTGGTATAGCAGCTGTGGACACTGAGAAAATTGAACAGCTGTCTGATTTGCCTGGTCTTTCAGATGACCCTTCTGCTGTAGGACTGCTGATGGTTGATGATCAGCAGGTGCCAATTGCTACCACGACGGTGCATCGCCGGCAATATCGCACCAATCGAGACTCTTTGATTCCTATCCAGAAGCTGATCCGTCAATTGGAAAGCCAGGGTGTGATCAGTAAGACTCGCTCACCTTTTAACAACCCAATCTGGCCAGTGCCTAAGTCTAGTGACGAGTGGAGACTAACTGTAGACTGTCGTGGCCTGAATGAAGTTACACCACCACTGAGTGCTGCTGTGCCTGACATGCTAGAACTGCAATTTGAACTGGAGTCAAAGGCAGCCAAGTAGTATGCTACAATTGACATTGCTAATGCATTTTTCTCTATTCCTGTAGCAGCAGAGTGCAGGCCGCAGTTTGCTTTCACCTGGAGGGGCATCCAGTATACATGGAATCGCTTGCCCCAGGGGTGGAAACACAGTCCTACCATCTGCCATGGACTGATCCAGATCACACTGGAGCAAGGTGAAGCTCCAGAACACTTGCAATATATTGATGACATCATCGTATGGGGCGACACAGCGAAAGAAGTCTTTGAGAAAGGTGAGAGAATAATTCAGATTCTTTTGGATGCTGGTTTTGCCATAAAACGAAGCAAGGTCAAGGGATCTGCACGAGAGATCCAGTTTTTAGGAATAAAATGGCAAGATGGCCGTCGTCACATACCAATGGATGTGATCAACAAAATTGCAGCAATGTCTCCACCTACTAATAAAAAGGAGACACAGACTTTCTTGGGCGTTGTAGGTTTTTGGAGAATGCATATTCCTGACTACAGCCACATTGTGAGCCCTCTCTATCGAGTGACTCGTAAAAAGAACCAATTTGAGTGGGGCCCTGAACAACGACAAGCCTTTGAACAAATTAAGCGTGACATAACTCATGCGGTGGCCCTTGGACCCGTCCGAACTGGACTAGATGTTAAAAATGTGCTCTACACTGCAGCCGGAGATAATGGACTTACCTGGAGCCTCTGGCAGAAAGCACCAGGAGAAACCCGAGGTCGACCCTTAGGTTTTTGGAGTCGAGGATACAAAGGATCTGAGGCCAACTATACTGCAACTGAAAAGGAGATACTAGCAGCATATGAAGGAGTTCAAGCTGCTTCAGAAGTGATCAGCACTGAAGCACAGCTCCTCCTGGCACCTCGACTGCCGGTGCTGAGCTGGATGTTCAAAGGGACGGTTCCCTCTCCACATCATGCAACCGAAGTTACATGGAGTAAATGGATTGCACTGATAACACAATGAGCTCGAATTGGAAGTCCCAACCGTCCAGGGATATTAGAAGTTATTACAGACTGGCCAGAAAGCAAAGACTTTGGGATGTCTCCAGATGAGGAGGAAGTAAAACGTGCTGAAGAAGCACCACCATATAATACGCTTTCAGAGACTGATAAGCAGTATGCACTGTTCACAGATGGATCCTGTCGTCTTGTAGGAAAACATCGAAGGTGGAAAGCTGCTGTGTGGAGTCCCACACGACAAGTTACAGAAGTCACTGAAGGACAAGGTGAATCTAGTCAATTTGCAGAAGTAAAAGCCATCCAGCTGGCTTTGGACATTGCTGAACGAGAGAAGTGGCCAATACTTTATCTCTATACTGACTCATGGATGGTAGCAAATGCCTTGTGGGGGTGGCTACAGCAATGGAAGAAAAGCAACTGGCAGCGCAGAGGTGAAACCATTTGGGCTGCCACACTGTGGCAAGACATTGCTGCTCAGCTAGAGAGCCTGCCTGTGAAAGTTCATCATGTAGATGCTCATGTGCCTAAAAGTCGAGCCACCGAGGAACATCTAAACAACCAACAAGCAGATCAAGTTGCTAAGATTAAAGTAGCTGAGGTGGACTTGGACTGGCAACATAAAGGTGAACTTTTCCTAGCTCGGTGGGCCCATGATGCTTCAGGGCATCAAGGTAGAGATGCAACATACAAATGGGCTCGTGATCGAGGGGTGGATTTAACTATGGACACTATTTCACAGGTTATTCATGAATGTGAAACTTGCGCCGAAATCAAACAAGCAAAACGGTTAAAACCTGTATGGTATGGGGGGCGATGGTTAAAGTATAAGTATGGAGAAGCTTGGCAGATTGATTATATTACACTTCCACAAACACGTCAAGGTAAGCGTTATGTACTTACAATGGTGGAAGCAACCACTGGATGGTTGGAAACATGTGCCGTACCTCATGCTACAGCCCGAAATACTATCTTGGGCCTTGAGAAGCAAGTCCTTTGGCGGCACGGTACGCCAGAAAGAATTGAATCAGACAATGGTACTCATTTCAAAAACAGTATTATAGACAATTGGGCCAACAAACATGGTTTTGAGTGGGTATATCATATTCCATATCATGCACCAGCCTCTGGGAAAATTGAAAGGTACAATGGTTTGTTAAAAACTACACTAAAGGCACTGGGTGGTGGAACCTTTAAAAACTGGGATTCACATTTAGCAAAAGCCACTTGGTTGGTCAACACTAGGGGATCAACCAATCGAGCCGGGCCTGCCCAATCAGAAATTCTACGGACTGTAGAAGGAGATAAAGTCCCTGTAGTACACATGAAAAATATGTTAGGAAAGGCAGTCTGGGTTACTCCTGCCTCAGGCAAAGGCAAACCTATTCGTGGGACTGTTTTTGCCCAGGGACCTGGCAGCACCTGGTGGGTGATGCTTAAGGATGGAGAAGTTCAGTGTGTACCTCAAGGGGATTTGATTTTAGGTGAAAATATGCAATGCTGAACTGTATGATGTGAATTGCCGCACTAACATTGTTTAATAAGTGTTTTTCAGATCAAGACAGTGATGATGAAACCAGAACTAGCTTCTTTGAGTGGCGCCTGACAACTTCTTCGAAGTTGGTGTCTTTAACCCACAAACAGTGGTCATGAGATGCACTTGTACCATTTTTCCTGCCCTGGGAGACTGTTGTGACAAAATGAACTTAATGAACTTTTCAAAGGATGGTCCACTGATTAATTACTCCTGTGTATATATGTACATATGTATATATATATAGTAGTAGTGATTAATTAGATTGTATTGATAGATTGTATTGATAAAGTTTAAATATTCAGTGAATGTCATATTATAAGGGGTGGAATGTCCTGGTTTTGTTAAAAACAAGTTTCTCTTTTAGTGAATTTGCCTGTCAGCTGAAGCCTTTGTGTTAGCTGCATTTTCCTGGAGAACCCGACACATGTTTTGGTTAAACCTAGCAATGGAATGCAAACGTATTGATAAGCACGGATGGACATATCGCGAGAGGGGCAACGAGAAACTGGTGATCGAGAGACTGACCAACAGTGTATAACATTGCATTCACATGAATACTTCATATAAAAGTGGGAGATCACGAGGATCTCGTTCCCTTTTCCTTCCCTTCTGCTTATGGCCGACATTAGGAGAGGACCTTGCTGGTCGTCCCTGCGAACTGAGGCCAGTGTGAGACTGAATCCAGCTCCGGTTGGCTACAGAGTCTAATCCAGGACTTTGGGTGCTGACTCTGCAGTTGCTGAGACTTTCAAGATTGGTTTTGTATATTTTGTATTATTTTCTCTATTCTTATTAGTAGCATTAGTAAATCATCTTTAACTTTTCCAACTCTCTTCTCTCTGTCCTTCTTTCCCTCCCGATCGCCTGTCCTGAGTGGGAAGGGGGGAGAGGGAGGGGCAAAAGGGGGAAGTGGGGGGGAGAGGAGTTTAACAATATATCTGCCAGGGTTTGATTGTCACCTCGCAATCTTAACCCTCGACACTCTCTCAACCTACTAACCACCCCCCTTCTAATACACCCCAGGATGCCATTGGCCCTCTTGGCCACAAAAGCACAGTTCTGGCTCATGGTCATCCTGCTGTCCACCAGGATCCCCAGGTCCCTCTCCCCTACACTGCTCTCTAAGGGATCATTCCCCAGCTTATACTGGAACCTGGGGTTGTTCCTGCCCAGATGCAATACTCTACATTTGCCCTTGTTATATTTCATTAAATTTTTCCCCACCCAGCTCTCTAGCCTGTCCAGGTCACGCTGGATGACAGGACAGCCTTTTGGCATTTCAGCCACTTCTCCCAGCTTGGTGTCACCAGTAAACTTGCTGATAGTACACTCTATTCCCTCATCCAAGTCATTGATGAATATATTGAACAGTACTGGCCCCAGCACCGACCCTTGAGGCACTGCACTAGATACCGGCCTCCAACTGACCATGACTCTCTGGTTTCTTCCCTTCAGCCAGTTTGCAGTCCACCCCACTACCCGATCATCCAGACCACACTTTCTCAGTTTAGCTATGAGAATGCTGTGGGAGACTGTGTCAAATGCTTTACTGAAGTCAAGGTAGACCACACCCACCGCTCTGCCATCATCTATGCACCTCGTTATATCTTCATAAAAGGCTATGGGGTTGGTCAAGCATGACCTCCCCTTGGTGAAGCCATGTTGACTGCCCCTAATGATCCTCTTATCCTTGATATCCCTTCAGATGGCACGAAGGATAAGTTGTTCCATCACTTTCCCAGGGATGGAGGTGAGGCTGACTGGTCTATAGTTACCCGGCTGCTCCTTCTTGTCCTTTTTGAAGACTGGAGTGACATTTGCTTTCCTCCAGTCCTCAGCCACCTCTCCCGTTTCCCACAACTTGGCAAAGATGATGGAGAGTGGTCTAGCAATGACTTCAGCCTGCTCCCTCAGCACCTGTGGGTGCATCCCATCCAGACCCATGGATTTATGGATGTCCAGATTGCTTAATTGATCCCTAACCCAGTCCTCATCAATCAAGGCAAACTCCTCCATTGTCCTGCCTTCCTCTGGGGCCTCAGGGGTACAGGGCTCCTCAGAACAGTCTCCAGCAGTGTAGACAAAGAAGGTGTTCAGTAACTCTGCCTTCTCTGTATCTTCTGTCACCAGGGCACCCACCTCGTTCATCAGTGGGCCTACATTGCCTCTGGTGTTAGTTTTATCTGCCACGTATTAGAAAAAGCTCTTCCTGTTGTCCTTGATCCCTCTTGCCAGGTTTAATTCTGAGGAGGCCTTAGCTTTCCTAGTTGCCTCCCTACATTCTCTGACAACAGCCTTATATTCTTCCCAAGTGGCCAGTCCCTCCTTCCATGATCCATAAACTCTCCTCTTCCACCTGAGCTTACCCAGCAGTTCCCTGTTTAACCACACAGGTCTCCTGGCTCCCTTCCTTGACTTCATACATGTCGGGATGCTCTGATCTTGAGCTTGGTAGAAGAAATCCCTGAATATTAACCAACTATCTTGGGCCCCTTTACCTTGAAGCAGTCTTGCCCGTGGGATTTTCTCTGGCAATTGCTTGAAAAGGCCAAAGTTTGCCCTACTGAAGTCCAGGGTTGTGATTCTGCTTGCTACTCTGTTCCTGCCGCAAAAGATCCTGAACTCCACCATTTCATGGTCGCTGCAACCAAGGCAGACCTCAAGCTTTATCACTTCAACCAGACCCTCCTTGTTAGTGAGGATGAGATCCAGCAGTGCACCTCTCCTGGTCAGCTCCTCCACCCTTTGCATCAGAAAGTTATCTTCAATGCACTTGGAGGAACCTCCTGGACTGTGGCTGGCTGGCTGAATGCTCCTTCCAGCAGACATCAGGGAAGTTAAAATCCCCCACCACAACCAGGACCTGTGACTGTGATGCTGCTCCCAGCTGCCTGTAGAAGGCCTCATCAGCTTCCTGACCTCGATCTGGTCGTCTGTAATAGACACCCACAACAGTATCAGCCCTGCCAGCCTGCCCCTTCATTCTCACCCATAGACTCTGAACGTGCTGCTCACCAGCTCCTGGACAGTACTCAGTATACTGTAGTTGCTCTCTCACGTAAAGAGCAACTCCACCACCACGCCTGGCTGGCCTGTCTTTCCTGAAGAGGACATAGCCATCCACAACCACATTCCAGTCATGTGAGCTGTCCCACCATGTCTCTGTAATTGCCACCAGATCATAATCTCCTGTCCGAACACAGGTTTCTAGCTCCTCCTGCTTGTTCCCTATGCCGCGTGCATTGGTGTACAAGTATTTCAGGAAGCAAGCTGAGCATACTGATTCCACCCTAGGGGGATGGGAGGCCTCCCAGTCCCCATCAATTCTAGAATGCTGCCCCACTGATGCAAGCCCACCTAGAACCCCATCCCCCTTCAAGTCTAGTTTAAAGCTCTCCAAATGAGCCCTGCTAAATCCTGACCCAGCATCCTTTTGCCCCTGCGAGATAAACCATTCCCACGCATCACTGTGTGGACTGGTGTCCTATAAATCCAGCCATTATCAAAGAATCTGAAGCCCTGCCTGTAGCACCAGTCTCGAAGCCAATTGTTTACGGATTGAATTCTTCTATTCCATCCTATGTTGTCACCCAAAAATGGAAGGAGTGACGAGAAAATCACTTGAGCTCCAGACTCTTTCACCATCCGTCCCAGAGCCTTGAAGTCTTTCTTTATTCCCCTCATACTGTGGGATGCAGCCTCCTCCCCATCTGTCTGGAAGATCAGCAGTGGATAGTAGTCTGTCGGGTGCACCAAGTCAGGAAGTGCCCTGATGATATCCCTGATCCGGGCCCCATGTAGGCTACAAACTTCCCTATGATGAGGGTCAACTCTGCATATTGGGCCCTCCATCCCTCTCAGAAGGGTATCACCTATTACAATCATCCTTCTTTCTTTCTTGTCAGAGGCAGTCTTGAAGTGTGGAGTTAACTGCCTCTTCCTATGTATCCCTGTAGGCAGATCTTGCACCATATCCTCACCTACCTGCTCTTCAAGCTCCAGGGCTTCAAACTTGTTACAGAGGGGCACCTGGGGAAGTAAAGCAGGTAGGGAGGGGGGCTTCCTGTGACGCCAAACAGGAACTCGCTTCCAATCCTCCTCATCTTTTCGGTCACTTACCTCTGCACAACAGGGCAGAGGCTGTCTTGGGTCTTCCACCTCTGCCCGACAAGGTAGGGGGTCCGCCACCTTTTGGGGGGGTACCCCCCTGAGGCCTTTCTGAGTGGCACACCAGGGAGTTACTCCACCAGTCTATCTCCTTTTCACACTCCCTGATGGTCCTTAGTGTCTCGACCTCCTCCTTGAGTTTGGCAACCATGCTGAGCAGATCTTGCACCTGCTCACACCTCACACAGGTCAAATTCTGACCTCCCTCCCTCCCCCAACAGCAGCAGGCTCTGGCACTCCCCACAGCCAGTAACCTGAACAGCCACAGTTCGGGGTAAGGTCTCTGTTTGAGTCACCACAGTCTTTTTCAGGCAAGCTCTCTTCTTGGAGGAGACCATGGCCAGCAGCAGTCTAGGACACTGCCAATAGATGAGAGATCTAACAAGCAAGGAGGGCAGAACCTCTGTGCCCTACTGCATGAGCAACCACACCTGTTGCTGCAGCACAGTGTGGGTGGGCCTTACCACCTCACAGCTGCTTCCCCTCACAGCACCTGGTGGGCAGTGACACATTGTTGCCCTCTGGAAGGCTTTTTCAAGACGAGGGTGGGGGTGTGATCACCGTCACCGTGGTAACGACCATGCCAGGTCAGCCACCCCCGCAAGGACTGCTGGGGACTTCCAGGTTGCGATATTGAAAACGCAACCAGAAAACCCTCTTTCTTACCGCTGTGGCTTCGAGATTTCGCTCATGGCTCTGGCTGAGCTGGCTCAGTCATTATAAGCAATGTCTGTCAGAACTAATCAAATATAAAGAAATCAGATGTTATGTTGTACTTCTCAGTAGTGCCTTTACTGCTGACTGTTATGTGCTTCCATTACCAAATCTTCCCTTCATAATTTTACAGTAAGTTTGTAGAATTTATTTTTGGCTATTTGGCTATTACTTAGTCTACAAGGTCTCTGCTGATGAAAAAGTATAAAAATACAATTAGGTGATTCTTAGGTGCTCTGGGGACTTAAAAATAGAAGAAAAAGTATTTTTGGAGTTCTTTTGTCAATTGATAATTACTTTTTCCAGTATTAATGTGATTTCATGACTTAGTGTTTCTGCACAGATGAAGCACCTAGATTCAGGGGCTCTCACTACAGAGTTGCGCTGATAAATCAGTATTCCACTTCCATGTACAAAACAATCAGCTGTAGGGTACATTGTGGGAACTACGGACAGGTGAGTCTAATTCCATGACTTGTAACTTATAGAGTTTATAATTAAGAATAGGATCACCAAATATCTGTATAAAGACATTTCTGTAAAGGGCAGTCCCGCCTCACCTGTTGGAGTTCTTGTTGGCAATAAGGATAGGGATAAAGGGAATAAAGTGGACACAATGTATTTGGATTTTCAGAAAGCATTTGAGAAGGTTCCACATGAAAGGATATTGCAAGGGGTTGGAGAAAAGGTCTCTTTAGAGACAACTGTGCCTGCACAATACTGAACTTGAAAATAGCAGTTAGAGTTCAGAATAGAGATCTTGAAGTCATCATCAACAGTTCTTGCATGCATCAGGAGTCAAAAAGCTCGCACAAAATCATTGAGAACAAGACAGACTATCGTTTTAAAGGTATATGAAACTCTGATCTGACCATATACTGTGTATAGTTGTGCTTTTTTCATCTCAAGAAGATGCAGAGTTAAAGAATTTTTTAAAAAATTGAAATTACTAAAGGGATACAGCAACTATCTTATGAAAAGAGAATAAAAAATGTAAGACTTTTCAGTTTGAAGAGGAGGAGGCTGAGAAGAGATACGATTGAATTTTACAGAAACATGGAGTTGCTGGACAAAAATACAGTACAGTTCATCAGATCCACAGTACTAAAACTGGTGAGCATTCATTGAAACTCATAGGAGAACAGTTTAACAGATAGAAAATAAAGTACTTATTTGCACAGTGAGTAGTGAGCTTCTGGAGCCTGCTGCCACAGGAATTTCTGGAGGTAGGTCCAAAAAGGAATTAGAGAACTGGTCTGCAGAATATAGTAAAGAGAATAGCTGGGAGTGTATCCTCTAATAAAAACCATGGACCTGGAAGAGGTATCAGGGGAATAAATGTCAGAAACTGGCCAATCTTACATGCTCTTATTAAGTAACATTTTCATTGCTACTGTCAGAGACAGGATGGTAGGTCAGACAGATTGTTGAACTATTAGACCCAATATGATGTTTCCTATGTTCTTATGAAATTAGCAATAAAAGAGTAGTGAAATTTAGTTCAGAATCCATTATGTTATTCATGTTAATATCCCATTTAAAAATGAGTTCCCAAGAAAACATATTATATATATAATAAATATAGCAGTTTAATTAAGAATAGAAATTAGACTTTAAAAAGCTACTATTTCAGAAGGCACGTCCTTTTAATTTAGTTTAGAGGCTCTTTATTTAGCATTCTGTAGGAAATATAATTATCCAATAGTTAAATATTACACAGAAATAAAAATGTTTGTTTAAAAAAACTCTTGTTTACAAGTTCATTTTAATATGAACTCAGTCCCTGAGGTCAGCTGATCTGAGCCAGCTCAGCTGGAGCCATTTCAGCAGATCCTGAGGTACAGGGGGGTTTTTCGGTTCCTTGAGTTTTGATTTCGTGACCCGGAAGCACCCGGCAACCCTTGCCAGAGTGGCTGACGTGGTCATGGGTGTTATCATGGTGATGGCGATCACGCCCCCGCCCCTTCCCTTGAAAAAGCCTCAGAGAGGGCAGCGACGTGTCGCTGTCAACCAGGTGCTGTGAGGGGCAAACAGCTTATGAAGCGGGTGAGTACCACCCACACTGTGCTGCAGCATCGGGTGAGGTAGCTTGTGCAACAGGGCGCAGAGGTTGTCACTCCTTGATTGTTAGACCCTCTCACCTATTGCCAGTGTCCCAGACCACTGCCGACCACAGTCTCCTCAAGAAAGAGAGCTTGTCACAAAAAGACTGTGGCAACTCAGACAGAAGTCCTGCCCCGAACTGTGGCTGTTCAGGTCTTCGGCTGCAGGGAGTGCCAGAGCCTGCTGCTGCCAGGGGAGGGAGGCCAGCATTCCACCTGTGTGAGGTGTGAGCAGGTGCAAGATCTGCTCAGCATGGTCGTGAAACTTAAGGAGGAGATCGAGACACTGAGGTCCGTCAGGGAGTGTGAAAAGGAGATCAACTGGTAGAGTAACTCCCTGGCATGCCAGTCAGAAAGGTCCCAGCGATATACCCCCCCAAAAGGTGATGAACATCCCACTCTGTCAGGCAGAGGTTGAAGACCCGAGACAGCCCCTGCCCTGTTGCTGTCGGGCAGAGGTAGGGGACCAAAAGGATGAGGAGGGTTGGAAGCAAGTTCCAGTTCGGCATCACGGGCAACCCCCCTCCCTACCTGCTTTGCTTCCCCAGGTGCCCCTCTGTAATAAGTTTGAGGTCCTGGATCTTGAAGAAGAGGTAGGTGAGGATGTGGTGCAAGGCTCGCCTACAAGGTCACACAGGAATAGGCAGTTGAGTCCACACCTCAAGACTGCCTCCGACAAAAAAGAAAGAAAGAAGGGTAATTGTAGTAGACGATTCCCTTCTGAGAGGGACAGAGGGCCCAATATGCAGAGCTGACCCTCATCATAGGGCAGTTTGTAGTCTACCCAGAGCCCGGATCAGGGATATCACCAGGGCTCTCCCCAATCTGGTGCACCCAACAGACAACTACCCACTGCTGATCTTCCAGACAGATGGGGAGGAAGCTGTATCCCGTAGTCTGAAGGGAATGAAGAAAGATTTCAAGGCATTGGGACGGATGGTGAAAGAGTCTCGGGCACAAGTGATTTTCTCTTCCCTCCTTCCTTTTTCGGGTGATGATGTGGGATGGAATAGAAAAATTCAGTCCATAAATGATTGGCTACAAGGCTGATGCTACAGGCAGGGCTTTGGATTCTTTGATAACGGCTGGTTTTATAAGACATCAGTCAGAACAGTGATACATGGGAAAGGTTTATCTCGCAGGGGCAAAAGGATGCTGGGACAGGAATTAGCAGGGCTCATTTGGAGAGCTTTAAACTAGATTCGAAGGGGGATGGGGTTGTAGCTGGGCTTGTCCCAGTGGGGAAGCACTCTAGAGTTGATGAAGACCGGGAGGCCTCCCATCCCCCTAGGGTGAAATCAGTGTGCTCAGCTCGCTCCCTGAAATGCCTGTACACCAGTGCACGCAACATGGGGAATAAGCAGGAGGAGTAAGAAACCTGTGTTAGGGCAGGAGATTATGATCTGGTGGCAATTACAGAGACATGGTGGGACAGCTCACATGACTGGAATGTGGTCATGGATAGCTATGTCCTTTTCAGGAAAGACAGGCCAGCCAGGCATGGTGGTGTAGTTGCTCTTTACGTGAGCGAGTGTCACGGTCCATTCGATGATGGACTCATGATGGTTCTTTTACCTTGATCTCAGAGCGCAAAATTAAGGCAACTAAAATGCCAAGGGGTTATAATTCAATCAAGCAGTGTTACTTTTATTAATTTGCCCGTAAAACGGCACACGATAGAGAGAGTAAGAAAAAAAAAGGGAAAAAAACCAGGGAAAAGTAAAGGTAAAGATGAGAAATGAGGTTGCGTTTATCACCAGTCCAGTTCCAGAAGTGTCCCTCTGGTCTCCGGTCCCGTGGAGTCCTGCCAGTCCTCCATCGTGGTTCAGGATCCTCTGGTGAGAAGATCTTCAACGGTGTCATCTCTTATGCTTCTTCACCCTCCCTTGCTCCCATTGTTTGAGGCCAGTCTCCGCCTTGATTTCGCAATCCAGACTCATACTGTGCAGGCTCGAAAGATTCACGCTTTCTTTTGCCAACCCTTATGTGTCCAGCATTCAGGGGTCTTTTTCTGGTCCATTGGGTGATCTCAGGACCCTTGGCAAGCTTCTGGGCATGCTTCTTTTCATTGGTCATTGTTTGAGGGAGCAGGTGAGGGACACGTGTAACTGAGGCTGCAGGTGAGAAAACATTCTTCTGGATGGCAGCTATTGTCCCTGGGTCGAAGAGACCCTCATAACAATAGCTTTCAGGAGGCGGGGGCTGGTTTGGCTGAAGAAGCAGGCAAAGTCCACACGACAGCCATTGTTAGCAGGAGCCCCCCCGTATCGGACAAACCAGTGCAACACAATGCTTCTCCTCGGGCCTCTCTCCAAGTCATTGTCCATGCATTCTTTTGGTCTCAGCTTCAGTTCTCTAAGTTCTTGATGGCGATGTTCGGGCAAATACTGCTCCATCTTCGGACTGACTCTCACAGAGAGCAACTACAGTATACTGAGTACTGTCCAGGAGCTGGTGAGCAGCACGTTCAGAGTCTATGGGTGAGAATGAAGGGGCAGGCTGGCAGGGCTGATACTGTTGTGGGTGTCTATTATAGGCCACCAGATCAGAGTGAGGAAGTTGACGAGGCCTCTACAGGCAGCTGAGAGCAGCCTCACAATCACAGGCTCTGGTTGTGGTGGGGGATTTTAACTACCCTGATGTTTGCTGGAAGGACTACTCAGCCAGACAGCCACAGTCCAGGAGGTTCCTCCAGTGCCTTGACGATAACTTTCTGATGCCAATGGTGGATGAATCAACTAGAAGAGGAGCGCTGCTGGATCTCATCCTCACTAACAAGGAGGGTCTGGTTGAAGTGATAAAGCTTGAGGGCTGCCTTGGTTGCAGCGACTATGAGATGGTGGAGTTCAGGATCTCATGTGACAGGAACAGAATAACAAACAGAGTTGCAACCCTGGACTTCAACAGGGCCAACTTTGGCCTTTCCAAGCAATTGCTAGGGGAAATCCTATGGGCAAGGCTCCTTGAAGGTCAAGGGGCCCAAGATAGTTGGTTAATATTCAGGGATTTCTTCTACCAAGCTCAAGATCAGAGCATCCCGACATGTATGAAGTCAAGGAAGGGAGCCAGGAGACCTGTGTGGTTAAACAGGGAACTGCTGGGTAAGCTCAGGTGGAAGAGGAGAGTTTATGGATCATGGAAGGAGGGACTGGCCACTTGGGAAGAATATAAGGCTGTTGTCAGAGAATGTAGGGAGGCAACTAGGAAAGCTAAGACCTCCTCAGAATTAAACCTGGCAAGAGGGATCAAGGACAACAGGAAGAGCTTTTTCCAATACGTGGCAGATAAAACTAACACCAGAGGCAATGTAGGCCCACTGATGAACGAGGTGGGTGCCCTGGTGACAGAAGATACAGAGAAGGCAGAGTTACTGAACACCTTCTTTGTCTACACTGCTGGAGACTGTTCTGAGGAGCCCTGTACCCCTGAGGCCCCAGAGGAAGGCAGGACAATGGAGGAGTTTGCCTTGATTGATGAGGACTGGGTTAGGGATCAATTAAGCAATCTGGACATCCATAAATCCATGGGTCTGGATGGGATGCACCCACAGGTGCTGAGGGAGCAGGCTGAAGTCATTGCTAGACCACTCTCCATCATCTTTGCCAAGTTGTGGGAAACGGGAGAGGTGGCTGAGGACTGGAGGAAAGCAAATGTCACTCCAGTCTTCAAAAAGGGCAAGAAGGAGCAGCCGGGTAATTATAGACCGGTCAGCCTCACCTCCATCCCTGGGAAAGTGTGGGGGACTACGGTGGGTCCGTGGATTCCCTGACGGAGGGCATGGGAACAGAAATTAGCCTTGAAGATATGAAGGCCTACCCATGAGAAAGATGGGAGTAAAGGAGTATCCGGAGATATTAAGGATGTACCCGTGAGAGAGAAGGGAGTAGAAGATGAACACTGATGATAGCAAAATTAGCCAATGAGATGTTACTGCTGTAACTTGTAACCAAGAGTGAAGAGACACATGAATTGGTAAAACTGCATAAAAATGCACTTGTGGCAATAAATGGCATTTACTACTTTCATCCTGGAAGAACTTGGTCCATGTCGTTTGTCTGTCTCAACCATGACAGGAAAGTGATGGAACAACTTATCCTTGGTGCCATCTGAAGGGATATCAAGGATAAGAGGGTCATTAGGGGCAGTCAACACGGCTTCACCAAGGGGAAGTTGTAAAGGGGTTTCTGTTGTAGTTGAACCAGCTAGACTCAAAGGAAGTTCAAGGCCAACTTAGCTGAAAACAGGACCTACTGTGGGAGAGAAGCAGCTCTGCAATAACAAGGCCTCAACGTGACATAGATCAACGGACCTATGAGCAGTGGGACTCTAGCGTGTGGACAGCTCGTGAACATAGATGATATCCAATCAGTGAATGCATGATTGGAGCATGGAGGCATGATGAGGGAATAGTTGCATATATAAGGAGGTTTGTTTCTGTAATAAATGGCTCTAGCGTGATTCACATTGAATCGAAGTGCAGAGTCCTTTATTCACTTCAACAAATGGTGACCTCGCCGTGATACTCTGAATGGTGTATCACTGCGATCGAGGAAAAGCCTGGAGTGGCCCAGCCGGAGGCAGATCATCTGGACTGAGAACCGGCCGGAGGCGTACGGATGTTCCGCAGACAAATTTGTCGAAGAAATCACCGGAAAAGGTGAGCGGCTGGGGCAGGAGGAGGGAAGAGTGAAGCTCCTCCTGATATTGTCTCTGTGAGAGGACTTAAATATTAAGAAAGTAACATACGTAGACTGTTAGTTTGGTGTAGAACTAACGGCTACCCAGCAGAAACTGAGAAAGCTTTTAAACTTGAACTTTGGGATGATATAGGGCAGAAATTGTGGGATAAGGTCAGCAATGGAGATAAAGAAGCTAAATCGTTAGCAACTACATGGAAGCTTATAATTACCACCTTAAAAGATCTTAAGGCTGAACGGTCTGCTGCTGCTGGAGTTTTTTAAGTGTTGCAGCCTGATAAGAATCCTGAAAGTCGCTGTGGACTTTACCCGGTTCGTGTCTTTGATACCCTCCCTACTCCATCCCCTGTTGTGCCTTTGGCACCCCCGATGATTCAGCAGTCCGGGGCGGGGGGAGGAAAAATGCAGAGCGGGTGGCCTCCTGTACCATTGCCCAACACTGGTGAGAACAGCAAGTCCAGAGGATTGGAGTCAGACAACTTGCCTAAAGAACCTGTGAAAGCTGAGAATGCTAAAGTTGTAAACAAGTGTACTGTCAGTCCTTTTACCAATTTGTATCTGCCTTTACCGCCTTTTAACCCTCCAACTTCCACGAGAGAGCAGAAGGAGCCGCTGGATAAGAACTGGGCAACAGAACTGTGTGACAGATTAGATCAGCTATTAGCGAGTGAATCCAGCAGTCGGCAATGTGGTCATGCTGATCGTGACAGGAAAGGGGGTGTGCCTGGGGACTCAGGTTATACAAATAATTATGATGCTAGAAAGTCTTGGCGAGAATGTGTACTGTTCCAAACTCCCCTGTTATTAATGATTCTCCAGCACCGTTCAAATCTGTGTTATCTGATGACTCGGATGAGGATGGGGGTTCGAAGCATTTTCTTCAAAAGTTAACAGGAAAAAGAGTATGTGTATGTGTTGCCCCGAGATCAGATAAAAACCATGAGAGACTCAAGCAAAATTAGACCTGTGCAATGCAACAGCTATAGATCATTTAGGACAGAACGATGGGGATTCGTTGAAAGGGGCAGGTATCCCCCAGCTCTTGGAAGAGACACTAATTGGCACACCACAATTACAGGTGCGATTAGTTTCTGAAATCCTGAGGCAGTCAGCAGACCTCGCATATCAAGCTATGATAGAGGTGCCTGAAACCAACAAAGCAGCCAAATCATTTACAACTATTAATCAGGGTCCCAATGAGAATTACATGCAATTTATTGAGCATCTTCAAGAGGCCATCAATAAGCAGGTTGAAAACTTAGAAGTTAAGGAAGCACTGGTGTTGAAATTAGCAGTAGAGAATGCTAATGTTTGCTATCAACGTTATCTGTGAGTTTTACAGTACATATTATGTGTTCCTGTGCATTGCCTCTCTGAAAATCAAGCAGCTTGTCAGGAATGTGAGTTAATTGTTTTACTGCTTGTTTTTAAGTGCTCCATAAAACCTTCTCCCCATTTTTCCCACTCACGCTGCAAGCAGCCCTATGCTTCCCCCCCTCCCTCCCTCTTCTCAAGGTTTTTACTTATGAGATGGGGTCAGGAATGACTGTTTCAGTCGTGTTCCTAAGTAATTGGTATTGGGAGGTGTTTTAGAACATAGGAAAGCACTTGGAAATAGGAGGAAAGATGATCTTGTAAAATATTGTAATTAATGGTGGCTGCTGTATAATTTAAATGATTGGGAAAAGTGTCCAGAGGATAGAACCTTGAACTATAACACCTTGTTGCAATCAATGTTGTTTTTAAGATGAGAAGAGCAGGACAAAATAAATCCCTACAAGAGATCATTAAATCATTTCAGACAGTTTTACAGGCGGAACGGTTTGAACTTCAACAAGCTGAGAGAGTTAACTGATAACACACAGGTCAGGAAACTTGCTGAAGTCTGCAAGATGCTTTCCTCATTTACCTGTTTTTTTTGTGGGTATCTGTTTAGGTATGTTACAGTTTTGGTAGGTCTTTGTTATATGGTAGAGTAAGTTCACAGACTGTTAAATCATGAGAATCCGTTGACTCAAAATGTGCGTTTTGTGATAATCCAGAAGACCACGAGTAATTTAGTTCTTTACTGCATGAATGTGATGGTAAAATTTTTGTGTCTAGTAGCTGTTATTTTTCTTTCTAGCATGCTGGCTTTATTCCAATATCCAGACTTGCGCAACTCTGTGATAGGCTGTGTCTCATCATGATGTACTGGATTTGGCTCTTTTGTATGCACACCAAGTAAAGAATCCTGGTTTTGGGATGACAGTTGTAGCACACCAGATGAGACACTAATAAAAACCTTGCCCAGTCCAGCTTGCTGCGGCGGTGGGGGGGCGGGTCCTGATCGGGCTCCAGTGCACACTGACCTGCTTTGTCAGGAGACCCAGCGGTACCTCCACCTGACTGAGTAGTAGGTGGTTCAAAGGTGCAATGCAAAAATTGAGATATTGTCTTAAATTAGTGTAACTGTGATCCATCTGCATATTTGAACTTGGTGTTTGGTTTTTACATCTGAGCTCAGTATTTTAGTTTGCATACATATATATATATTTGGTATCAAAATAATTTTATTTGGGGAGATAATTACAAAATGGGAACTGGTTCCACTACTAAAATACCACCTTGCTCCCCCTTAGGATGCATCCTTACACCTTAGAGTAATTGCTCATATTGTTATCTAATAATTTTGAGACCAGAAAATAATTTAAGTTGTTAAACTTTGATTCACATTGAATTTATGTGTTTGTTGGAGGTATGGGAACTAAAACTAAATGCTATGATAGATGTGAATTTGGAAGTCTCCCACAGCATCCTCGCTACTAAACTGGGGGAGTGCAGTCTGGATGATTGGGTAGTGAGGTGGACTGGGAACTGGCTGAAGGAAAGAAGCCAGAGAGTCGTGGTCAGTGGGGCAGAGTTGGAGGCCTGTATCTAGTGGAGCCTCAAGGATCAGTATTGAGGCTATTATTCAATATATTCATCAGTGGTTTGGATGAGGGAATAGAGTGTACTATCAGCAAGTTTGGTGATGACACCAAGCTGGGAGGAGTGGCTGACACTGGAAGCTGTGCTGCCATCCAGAGACCTGGACAGGCTGGAGAGTTAGGCGGGGAAAAATTTAATGAAATATAACAAGGGCAAATGTAGAGTCTTGAATCTGGGCAGGAACAACCTCAGGTTCCAGTATAAGTTGGGAAATGACCTGTTGGAAAGCAGTGTAGGTGAAAGGGACCTGGGGGTCCTGGTGGACAGCAGGATGACCATGAGCCAGCACTGTGCCCTTGTGGCCAAGAAGGACAGTGGCATCCTGGGGTTTATTAGAAGGGGGGTGGTTAGTAAGTTGAGAGAGGTTCTCCTTCCCGTCTACTCTACCCTGGCGATACCACGTCTGGAATATTGTGTCCAGTTCTGAGCCCCTCAGTTCAAGAAGGACAGGGAACTGCTGGAGAGAGTCCAGGGCAAAGCCACAAATATGATGGAGTGGAGTATCTTCCATATGAGGAAAGGCTGAGGGAGCTGGGACTCTTTAGTTTGGAGAAGAGGGGACTGTAAGATTCAGTCCAAAGAACACTATTTGCCTGAACATCGCCATCAGGGACTTGAATTGGACAATGACTTGGAGAGAGGCCTGAGGAGAATTGTGTCGCACAGGTCTCTCTGACCTGGGGGCTACCGCTAAAAATAGCTGCTGTGTGGACTTCACCTGCTGTCTCATCTAAACTTGCCCCCACCTCCTAAAAGGAATTGTGTTATATGGGTCTCTCCGACCTGGGGACAATAGCTGCTGTGCAGAAGATGGATTTTCACCTGCTGCTTCAGCCAAACTTGCCCCCACCTTCTCCCTGTTACAAATGCCAACGAAGAAGAGCATGCGCAGAGGCTCGCCGAGGGTCTTGAGATCACCTAACGGACCAGAAAGAGACCCCTGAACACGAGGTGACACAGTCGCAGACGGGTTCTGGGAAGCGAAGCGGGGAGTCTTCGGGCCTGCGCAGTTAAGCCTGGATTGCGAAACAAAGGTGGAGATTGGCCTCAACCCATGGGAGTGAGGGGGGGTGAAGAAGCATAAAAGATGACTCCCGAATGGACATCATTAAGATCTTCCCACCAAAGGATCCTGGATCACGATGGAGGACCGGCAGGACTCTTCTTATGGGACCTGAGACCACAGGGACGCCTTTGGGACCCGTTTGGTGGTAGCCAACCCTCTTTCCCCTTTTTCTTTTTTTTTCTTTCCCTTTTTCTCTACTTTCTCTATCATGTGCCGCTTTACAGGCAAAATAATAAAGTAACACTCTTTGATTGAATTATAACCCTTGGCATTTTGGTTGCACTTCAAGATCAAGGTAAATGAACCATCACAAGTCCATCACCGAATGGACCGTGACAGAGACTGAGGGGTGACCTCATTAATGTTTATAAATATGTAAAGGGTGAGTGTCAGGAGGATGGAGCCAGGCTCTTCTCGGTGACAACCAATGATAGGACAAGGGGTAATTGATACAAACTAGAACACAGGAGGTTCCACTTAAATATGAGAAGAAACTTCTTCTCAGTGAGGGTAACAGATACTGGAACAGGCTGCCCAGGGAAGTTGTGGAGTCTGCTTCTCTGGAGACATTCAAAACCTGCCTGGACGCCTTCCTGTACAACATCATCTAGGTGTTCCTGCTCCGGCAGGGGGATTGGACGAGATGATCTTTTGAGGTCCCTTCCAATCCCTGACATTCTGTGATTCTGTATGATTCTGTGAATATGTTAGACTTCGATGGCTGAGGAAGAGCCATGAGAACCCACTGTGCTGACAATCTTCATATTAAGAAATTCCATATAAAGTTGTATACAGAATAACCACAATGTAATTATCACAGACAAGTTGTTTGTTTCTTTTGATTCAGTTAAACAGCAATTATACTAAACCATATATTAACTATCTTAATGGCTTCTCAAAAAACTTAACACTATGGCATAAAAATTTCTGTACATCTCAATATAAATTCATAATAGCCTCTCCTTACTATATCTTCAGCGACAGTACAAAAAACTTGTATGATTCTGGAAGCATGTTAATGCCTTACTTGTCTAAGTCTCCCTATGTAAAATTTCTTGTGACATGAAATACTTTTGGATAACGTGCCAGAGTATTGCAACATTGGATGCTGATCTGCTAATTAAACCTCTGCAGGATTAATGAACAGGTGAATATTTCTTTCTCAACTTCACATATTGCACAAGAGCACCTAATCTCAAAAATACAAAAAAAAAAAACCCACATCAAGGAAGAATGTGTGGACTTCTGTGTAATATCTCTTCAGCATGCAAGCATTTGTGTCTGACAACAACAATTAACTCAAGTTTGGGAAACATCCCTGTGTTTTTGTCATGGAGGCACCCTGAAGGTCCAAAACAAACTTTTATTCTGGTCAAAAAGATGCAGCAAATTAACTGGTAAAGAACAGGGTTTTAGCACTCCAATAACATAAATAGAGGTTCAAATATCAGTTGAGGAAATTATTGAGGTGCAGCAAATAATAATAATGGAGATCCACAGTGTGCATACACGTGGCTCACAAAAACAATGTCAGAGCCGTCCCTGACTTTAGGAAACAAATACATGTTCTCATATTTAGGCACGGAATATGCTCACTTTGCCTAAGTGAGGAAAAACAATACCCACAAATCCTGCGAGGAAATATTAATTAGTTTATCACTCACCCACATGATTCGGTGAGGCAGTCCCAGTCCTGGCGATCCTGCCTAAGGGGAGGGCTCTCGATGACAGCATTTGGCCCACGCTCCGAGAGGACATGCCAAGCACATACCTCAGCAGGGTCCCATTTATATAGCCGAGTCAGATCTGACTGTGGGCATTCCAGAAGCTTCTCTGCACCCCCACTCTGGCTGTGGGGTATGACCTTATGTTCTGAACACGACAATTGCATTATTAGGAAGAGATGTGATGTCTCAGTGGGGAATAGTCATGCAGTCACCTTTTTGATAATGGCCATTGCGGTGAGTGACACCTGGCCATGTATGAAGCTGAGTTGGGAAACAAATGATCCTGTTTGGGTGGATCAATGGCCATTACCAAAAGAAAAGCTTGTGCATTTAGAGGAGTTGGTTGAAGAGCAACTCCGTCTCGGACATTTGGTCCCTTCCACCAGCCCATGGAATACACCTGGTTTTACTATCCGGAAGAAATCAGGGAAGTGGCATTTGTTACAGGACCTCAGGGCAGTTAATGCAGTAATGAAAGATAAGGGGGCACTGCAACCAGGTCTTTCTACTCCAGCCATGCTTCCAAAAGATTGGGATGTAATTGTCATTGATTTGAAGGATTGTTTTTTCATGATCCCATTACACCCAGAGGATTGTGAAAAGTTTGCCTTTACTGTTCCACTGCTTAATCATCAAGCTCCCGCAAAAAGATATCATTGGATAGTATTACCTCAGAGAATGAAAAATTCTCCTACTATTTGCCAATGGTATGTAGATTTGGATTTAAAATAATTTAGGCAACAACACCCTCAGATGATCATCTATCATTATATGGATGATATCCTTTTGTGCAATAAAAAGGAAATTAGTGAGGATACAATAATTCGGTTGACAAAGCAATTAGGTCAGTGGGGTCGGGTTGTGGCACCAGAAAAGGTACAGTGAACCGCACCATGGAAACATTTAGGATATGAGCTAACCCAGGCCATGATTAGACCTCAGAAGCTTACTATGAAAGCAAAGGTAGCAACCCTTCACAATGCAATGAAATTGGTAGGGGACTTGCAGTGGATAAGAAATGTTGTGGGAATTACAAATACAGATTTGCAACTGTTGTTTAGTCTCCTTCGTGGGGGATGAGACCCCCAAGAACCACAGTGCCTCACACCAGAAGCACAAAAAGCGCTTGAGCAAATTGCAAGAAAAATTTCACAGAATACTGCTCAACGGATAAGATCAGATTTGCCTGTTACTCTTTATGTCTATAATACCAATAAGGAGGTGGTGGGACTTTTGGCTCAGTGAAGTACAGAAGAAAAGGATCCGTTGTTAGTATTAGAATGGATATTTCTAAACAATCAAAAACAAAAAAACATCATTCAGGGGTGGGAAGCCATTGCCCAAGTGTTAGTGAAAGGACTAAGCTGATATCTGACCTTGTCTGGGTCGTATGTTGCCAAAATTGTGATCCCCATTTTTCTCAATCTCTTTGAACAGATCCTTCTCAAACATGATGATCTTGCCTTAGCTCTTGCCTGGATTCCGGTGCAGGTGGACAATCATTATCCACCGCATCCCATATTTAAAACCAACCTCCCCTTGGAGCCTATGTCAATTGTTAGTGAGCGCTCATTAGATGCAATAACCATTTTCACGGATGCGAGTAGTCGCTCACGCAAAGGAGGTTTTGTATGGTTTAAGAAGGGTCAGTGGCATTCACAGATTGTTGTAGCTGAAGGATCAGTTCAAATTTTAGAGTTGCAAGTAGTGATAGCGGTATTACAAAAATGGCATAACTGCCCAATTAATCTGGTAGTAGATTCTCTTTATGTTGTGGGAGTTGTATGAAGAATACATAGAGCGCTTTTGCAGCGAGTTTCCAATTCCTTGTTGTTTGAAACATTAGATTTGTGGAACATGTTAGATTATAGGACAGCGCCAGTATATATAATGCATATAAAAAGCCACTCTAACCTACCAGGTGGACTAGTTGAGGGAAACAACATTATAGACAAACTCGTGACAGTGACAGATGTATCTCCTTTTGAACAAGCCAGACAAGCTCATGAGTTCTTCCATCAATCCTCAGCATCACTCCAAAAACAGTTTGTCCTTACCAAGGAACAAGCTCCAGCCATTATCGCAGCTTGTCCTGATTGTGCTCGCATAGTGCCTTTTCAACAAAAGGGAGTAAATCCTCGGGGCTTGCAGCCAGGTCAATTATGGCAAACTGATATTACTGAATTTGCACCGTTTGGATGACAAAAGTACATTCATGTGTCCATAGATACCTGTTCAGGACTGCTGTGGGCTACAGCTTTGACCTCAGCAAAGGCAAAAGTGGTAAAGCATCATTTATTACAAGTTTTTGCTGTCATGGGAGTTCCTACACAGATCAAAACAGATAATGGCCCTGCATATCGTTCTGACACACTTGCAACCTTCCTCATTCAGTGGAAGGTGCAACACCTGTTCGGAGTCCCTTATAACTCTACTGGCCAGGCAATTATTGAGTGTGCACACCGCAACTTGAAAAATCTTTTGTCCATTTTGAAAAAACAAGGGGGAATTAGTGTGGGTCCAGAAGAGGTTTTGATGAAGGCATTGTATGTGCTGAACTGGCTTAATCCTAAAAGTGAGACTGAAATGGAGCCTGTTGTTATGCACCATATCAAAAATGTCAAAGATTTTTCCAAAAATGTACCTAAGGTTAGTGTGTTTAATC
Organism: Patagioenas fasciata; assembly: GCF_037038585.1. Taxonomy (NCBI): domain Eukaryota; kingdom Metazoa; phylum Chordata; class Aves; order Columbiformes; family Columbidae; genus Patagioenas; species Patagioenas fasciata. The sequence goes on from NC_092559.1 coordinate 54,937,738, forward strand.
CGATAACACAACAATGGGAAGGTCCTATGTCATTAATAACCTGGAGAAGGGGATATGCTTGTGTTTCTACAGGTAACCATAAAAATTTGTGGATTTCAGCAAAGTGGGTGAGGCCTTGGCTAGCTAACAGAGAAGAAACCGATTGCAATGATGACAACCCTTAACCTCAGACATGTTATCGCTTTTAGCAACGGATGTAGCCAGTGTTGAGCATACCACTTTGCAAAACAGAGCAGCGATTAATTTTTTGTTATTGGCCATGGCTATGGTTGTTAAGAGTTTGATTGTATGTGGTGTTTGAACTTAAAAAGATAAAAGATTTGCAGAACGTGAAAATAACAGATGTTGGGTTTTTTGGGTTGGATGCTTTGTTTGGTTAAAAGGAATATTGAAAACAGGTCTGTTCTTGTTAATTGTAATCGTATTAGTTTTAATGTTCTTACCCTATATTTCGCACTGTCTTCAAACCACGATACGGCATGTTGTTAACATTATATTAAATGAAAGAGGGGGAGATGTAGTGACAGAGCCCCCCGGGGGGATGGGGTTGTCGCCAGCCAGGCTGAGAGGTGAAGCCAGAGACAAAAGAGACAAAAGGAACCCTATAAGAAGGTAACAACCAATGAGCAATCGCCGACACGTGCGTGCAGAGCATGTGGACAGTGCATGCAGCCTGTCATGTTACTATATAGTACATGCTGTAACCAATCACATTGTTGCAAGACGAGTGGACAGGGCAGCTTTTGGTATAAAGCTAGCCCAGTCGGACAATAAAGTTGAACTCTGTGAACATCATATTGGTGTGTCAGGTTCCGTCTCTCGCATGGAAAGCAACAGATCCCCTCATCCAGATCACTGATAAAGAGATTAAACAGAACTGACCACAATTCTGAGTCCTGGGGAACACCACTCATGTCAAATTTTTCATCCACCAGTACTCACAAGTCCTCCACAGGGCTGCTCTCAATCCCTTCATCCCCCAGCCTGTATTGATACTGGAGATTGCCCTGACCCACATGCAGGACCTTGCACTTGGCCTTCTTGAACCTCATGGACCCATTCCTCAAACCTGTCTAGGGCTGTATCAAAAGGAGCGTGGCCAGTAGGTCAAGATAGGTGATTCTGTCCCTCCACTCTGCTCTGGTGAGACCCCACGTGGAGTACTAACTTCAGCTCTGGAGCCCTCAGTACAGGAAAGACATGGACCTGTTGGAGATGTTCCAGAGGAGAGCCACAAAAATTATCCAAATGGTGGAACACCTCTCCTATGAGAAAAGACTGAGAGAATTGGGGTTGTTCAGCCTGAAGAAGAGAAGATTCCGGGGAGACCTTATTGCGGCCTGTACTGGTTTTGTTAAAAACAAGAGAAGTTTCTCTTCTAGTGAATTTTCCTTTCAGCTAAAGTCTTCTTAGCAACTGCACTTTTCTAAAGTAGGATACATGTTTTGGTAGACATAGCAATGGAATGCAAGGTCGTTGATAAGGATGCCTGTCCCATAAGTGAGAGGGGCAAGGAGGAGCGAACTGAACAGGTGACTAAAACTGACCAACTAAGTATTCCATCCCATTCACGTGATACTTCATATAAAAGTGGGAGATCATGAGGATCTCATCCCTTTTTCTCTCTTGGACTATGGCCGACATTAAGAGAGGACCTTGTGAGTCATCCCTGCGAATTGAGGCCTAGTGACAGACTGAATCCAGTTCCGGTTTGTTGCAGAGTCCAGCCCAGGACTTCTGGGTGTCTGTTTTGCTGCTGCTGGAGCAGTTCTGAGTTGCTGGGATTTTCAAGACTGATTTTGTATTATTTTCTCTATTTTATTAGTAGCATTAGTAAAACATTTTTAACTTTTTTTTCCAATTGTCTCTCTCTCTTTGTCTTTCTTTGCCCTCCTATCGCCTGTACTTAGTGGGGAGGGGGGGCAGAGGGGGGCTGGGGGGGAGAGGGGGTTAACAAAGCATCAGCCACGGTTTATTGTCACCCTGCAATCAAACCCTGACACGACCTTTCAGTACTTAAAGAGGGCCTATACGAAAGATGAGGACAGATTTTTTTAGCAGGGCCTGTTACGATAGGAGAGTGGCTAATGGTTTCAAATGAAAGGAAGGGACATTCAGGCTAGACATGAGGAAGAAATTTTTGACAATGAGGGTGGCAAAATACTGGAACAGGTTGCCTACAGAAGTTGTAGATGCCCCATCCCTGGAAACATTCAAGGCCAGGCTGTACAGGGCTCTGAGCAACCGGATCTAGTTGAAGATGTCCCTGCTCATTGTAGGGAGGTTGGACTAAATGATCTTTGGAGGCCCCTTCCAAGAAAAACTTTTCTATGATTCTCTCATTCTATTATCCTTGTGGTCCCTCTAACCTGTTTATTCTATTCTATTCTATTCTATTCTATTCTATTCTATTCTATTCTATTCTATTCTATTCTATTCTATTCTATTCTGATTCTATTTTCTTTCCAAACACAACATAACAAGAAAATTCAGAGTAGAACTTGGCAATCTCCTACTCATTCATCAACAGCATATAGCAACCACTAAACATCACCCAATGATCAAGCGAGCTAAAATATACACCTAGCAGCCACGGTCAAGAGGTCCGTATATGCTAAAAAGCAGGGATGTACGCTTCAACTTGCCTGACTGAATGGCCTGTGGATATTGAAATTATATTAGGAGAAAGGATCATCGAAACTGGCCAGGTTCATGTGCTTTTAGTTAATAACTTCTTCTGTTCTCACTGTCCAAGACAATACTGAGTTAAATTGAACACTGGTCTTGCCCAGTAGGCCATTTCTTATTCTCTTAAGATAGCTAGCTTATAAATAAACAATTACACTGAAATTACAGCAACACGCAGTTTTAAAGTTGGTTCTTTCAACACAGAATCTAAATATGATAACTCTCACCATTGTAATCATTTATGCAATCATCCCACTACAACATACTTTAAAATATAAACAAATGCTCAGGAAATTGACTGTAAGGATCATTTATACCTACACCTTCATAACTATCTGGGTGTCACACCATCAACTCATAACAAAAGATAACAGTTTCTTTTACCTAAATGCTTATAGAGCTATGACATACTGATTTATGACCTTATTCCATCAGCTGCACTAGGCCTCAGTTCGCAGGGACAACCAGCAAGGTCCTCTCCTAATGTCAGCCATGAGGAAAAAGGGAAAAGGGCAAAGGGACGAGATCCTCGTGATCTCCCACTTTTATATGAAGTATTCACATGAATGGAATGTTATACACAGTTGGTCAGTCTCTTGGTCACCAGTTTCTCATTGCCCCTCTCGCGAGATGTCCATCCATGCTTATCAATAAGTTTGCATTCCATTGCTAGGTTTGCCAAAACATGTGTTGGGTTCTCCAGGAAAATGCAGATAATATGAAGGCTTTAGATGACAGGTAAAATTCACTAAAAGAGAAACTTGTTTTTTAACAAAACCAAGACATTCCACCCCTTATAATATGCCATTTACTGAATACTTAAACCTTATCAATACAATCTATCAGTACAATCTAATTAATCACTACTACTATATATATATATACATATGTACATATATACACAGGAGTAATTAATCTTAATCAGTGGACCATCCTTTGAAAAGTTCATTAAGTTCATTTTGTCACAACAGTCTCCCAGGGCAGGAAAAATGGTACAAGTGCATCTCATGACCACTGTTTGTGGGTTAAAGACACCAACTTCGAAGAAGTTGTCAGGCGCCACTCAAAGAAGCTAGTTCTGGTTTCATCATCACTGTCTTGATCTGAAAAACACTTATTAAACACTGTTAGTATGGCAATTCACATCATGCAGTTCAGTATTGCATATTTTCACCTAAAATCAAATCCCCTTGAGGTACACACCGAACTTCTCCATCCTTAAGCATCACCCACCAGGTGCTGCCAGGTCCCTGGGCAAAAACAATCCCACGAATGGGTTTGCCTTTGCCTGAGGCAGGAGTACCCCAGACTGCCTTTCCTAAGATATTTTTCATGTCTACTACGGGGACTTTATCTCCTTCTACAGTCTGTAGAATTTCTGATTGGGCAGGCCTGGCTGGATTGGTTGATCCCCTAGTGTTGACCAACCAAGTGGCTTTTGCTAAATGTGAATCCCAGTTTTTAAAGGTTCCACCACCCAGTGCCTTTAGTGTAGTTTTTAACAAACCATTGTACCTTTCAATTTTCCCAGAGGCTGGTGCATGATATGGAATATGATATACCCACTCAGTACCATGTTCTTTGGCCCAATTGTCTATCATACTGTTTTTGAAATGAGTACCATTGTCTGATTCAATTCTTTCTGGCATACCGTGCCACCAAAGGACTTGCTTTTCAAGGCCCAAGATAGTATTTCGGGCTGTAGCATGAGATACGGCATGTTTCCAACCATCCAGTGGTTGCTTCCACCATTGTAAGTACATAACGCTTACCCTAACGTGTTTGTGGAAGTGTAATATAATCAATCTGCCAAGCTTCTCCATACTTATACTTTAACCATCGCCCCCCATACCATACAGGCTTTAACCGTTTTGCTTGTTTGATTTCGGCGCAAGTTTCCATTCATGAATAACATGTGAAATAGTGTCCATAGTTAAATCCACCACTCAATCGCGAGTCCATTTATATGTTGCATCTCTACCTTGATGCCCTGAAGCGTCATGGGCCCACCAAGCTAGGAAAAGTTCACCTTTATGTTGCCAGTCCAAGTCCACCTCAGCTACTTTAATCTTAGCAGCTTGATCTGCTTGTTGGTTGTTTAGATGTTCCTCGGTGGCTTGACTTTCAGGCACATGAGCATCTACATGATGAACTTTCACAGGCAGGCTCTCTAGCCGAGCAGCAATGTCTTGCCACAGTGTGGCAGCCCAAATGGGTCTACATCTGCGCTGCCAGTTGCTTTTCTTCCATTGCTGTAGCCACTCCCACAAGGCATTTGCTACCATCCATGAGTCAGTATAGAGATATTGACCATTTCTCTCGTTCAGCAATGTCCAAAGCCAGCTGGATGGCTTTCACTTCTGCAAACTGACTGGATTCACCTTGTCCTTTAGTGGCTTCTGTAACTTGTCGTGTGGGACTCCACACAGCAGCTTTCTACCTTTGATGTTTTCCTACAAGACGACAGGATCCATCTGTGAACAGTGCATGCTACTTTTCAGTATCTGAAAGAGTATTATATGGTGGTGCTTCTTCAGCACGTTTTCCTTCCTCCTCATCTGGAGACATCCCAAAGTCTTTGCTTTCTGGCCAGTCTGTAATCACTTCTAATATCCCTGGGCAATTGGGATTTCCAACTCGAGCTCATTGTGTGATCAGTGCAATCCATTTACTCCATGTAACGTCAGTTGCATGATGTGGAGAGGGAACCGTCCCTTTGAACATCCAGCTCAGCACCGGCAGTCGAGGTGCCAGAAGGAGCTGTGCTTCAGTGCCGATCACTTCTGAAGCAGCTCGAACTCCTTCATATGCTGCTAAAATCTCTTTTTCAGTTGGAGTATAGTTGGCCTCAGATCCTTTGTATCCTCGACTCCAAAAACCTAAGGGTCGACCTCGGGTTTCTCCTGCTGCTTTCTGCCAGAGGCTCCAGGTAAGTCCATTATCTCCGGCTGCGGTGTAGAGCACATTTTTAACATCTAGTCCAGTCCGAACTGGTCCAAGGGCCACCGCATGAGTTATGTCACGCTTAATTTGTTCAAAGGCTTGTCGTTGTTCTGGGCCCCACTCAATTTGGTTCCTTTTACGAGTCACTCGATAGAGAGGGCTCACAATCTGGCTGTAGTCAGGAATATGCATTCTCCAAAAACCTACAATGCCCAAGAAAGTCTGTGTCTCCTTTTTATTAGTAGGTGGAGACATTGCTGCAATTTTGTTGATCACATCCGTTGGGATCTGATGACGGCCATCTTGCCATTTTATTCCTAAAAACTGGATCTCTCGTGCAGATCCCCTGACCTTGCTTCGTTTTATGGAAAAACCAGCATCCAAAAGAATCTAAATTATTCTCTCACCTTTCTCGAAGACTTCTTTCGCTGTGTCGCCCCATACGATGATGTCATCAATATATTGCAAGTGTTCTGGAGTTTTCCTTGCTCCAGCGTGGTCTGGATCAGTCCATGGCAGATGGTAGGACTGTGTTTCCACCCCTGGGGCAAGCGATTCCACATGTACTGGATGCCCCTCCAGGTGAAAGCAAACTGCGGCCTGCACTCTGCTGCTACAGGAATAGAGAAAAATGCATTAGCAATGTCAATTGTAGCATACCACTTGGCTGCCTTTGACTCCAGTTCAAATTGCAGTTCTAGCATGTCAGGCACAGCAGCACTCAGTGGTGGTGTAACTTCATTCAGGCCACAACAGTCTACAGTTAGTCTCCACTCGTCACTAGACTTACGCACTGGCCAGATTGGGTTGTTAAAAGGTGAGCGAGTCTTACTGATCACACCCTGGCTTTCCAATTGACAGATCAGCTTCTGGATAGGAATCAAAGAGTCTCGATTGGTGCGATATTGTCGGCAATGCACCGTCGTGGTAGCAATTAGCACCTGCTGATCGTCAACCATCAGCAGTCCTACAACAGAAGGATCATCTGAAAGACCAGGCAAATCAGACAGCTGTTCAATGTTCTCAGTGTCCACAGCTGCTATACCAAATGCCCACCTATACCCTTTTGGGTCCTTAAAATACCCTCTCCTGAGGTAGTCTATGCCAAGGATGCAGGGAGCATCTGGACCAGTCACAATGGGATGCTTTTGCCAGTTTTTTCTAGTTAGGCTCATTTCAGCCTCTACAATAGTCAATTGCTGGGATCCCCCAGTCACTCCAACAGTATTAATGGATTGCGTTCCTTTATAATTAAAAGGAATTATTGTGCACTGAGCACCAGTGTCCACTACAGCTTTGTATTCCTGGGGTTGTGCTGTACCAGGCCATCATATTTGTACAGTCCAATAAACTCTGTTATCCCTTTTCTCCACCTGGTTGGAGGCAGGGCACCTCTAATTCCTGTTTTGCACAGTCTCTGGGTGTGAATTAGAGGTTCCTTCAAGAGCATCAGAATCTCTTCTGCCCCTTTTGTAAACTGGAGCAGCCACCTTCCTTTTATCTCATGTACTCGTTCCTGAAGTTCTGAGGTAGGTCTTCCATGCTACTTATTCATGTTTTCTCCCTGCTCATGTAGGAAGAACCACAGTGAACCTCTTTTTGTGGGCTGCCTCTGTCCTCTCTCTCGAGATTGGAAACGCCTTCTCCTAATAGCTGAAATATAGGTTTGCGCAGGTCGTGAATGGTATGCGTCTTCTCTGAGTTCTTTGATTTCTTGCAACAGCTTTTCAAACCGGTCATCAGATTTTTCACACAGTTTCTCCACAGAGGAGACACAAGCCCGTAGAGAACCAGCAAGGCTGTCCTCAAAGTCCGAAGCTGCTCAATCACTTCATTAATTTCTTGTACACTTCTAGTTGACCAGACCATTCCTGCCAAGGACTTAGCATATGCAGGTGCTGCACTTTGTACAAATCTGCGCCACATAGATCGTGTACAATTGATTCTATCTGGGTCTGTCCCCTCTTGGTTGTCTGATCCAAAATAGATGATCTCTCGCACAGCTAATTCTCTCAGGAACTGGATACCTCTCTCCATAGTATTCCATTTCTCTAACTTGGATATACAATCTTCCTTGTAGGGAAATCTTACTTTCATAGCTGCCAGGAGTTGGGTCCAGAGAGTAGTGGCATTAGACTCTGTTGAAATTACCCTATCAATGGTGGAATCTTTTGACAGAGATCCCAGTTGCCTGACTTCACCACCTTCCAATTCAATTGTTTCTGCCCCATTGTCCAAGTATCGGAGCAGCCAGGTTAAAATATTCTCGTCTTCACGACGACTAAAATCTTTTTGCAGAACACTCAGCTCACCTGGAGAAAAGGACCGAGTGATGGTCACTTCATCTCCTCCCTGTGCTGATGATGCCCCTTGGGTTGATGTTGGCCCTGTGCCATCACCTGCTGCACGGGTAGTCTTTCTAGTGACTTTCTTACAACTGGCAATTGATGCTGATATGGGTTCACCATCATTTGATTCATTTCCAGAGTCTGAATGACTGTCACAGTGATTGCTGTGGTCACAGTAGCAACAGTGAGCAGTGTGTGAAGAAGGGGGGGCTGCCTTGTTAGCCTTTGAGGCTGGAGAAGTAACGTTATCTGCAGCGACCTTGGCAGAGGAGCTCTGCGGAGGAGCTGTAGCTTCAGCCTGTGAAGCCGCAACTGGGGGGGCAGTGGTTGCAGCGGCAGCTTTGGCTGTTTTGCCTTTTCTCGGGCGGCTAGGAGTGCTTTTTGCTAAAACTTCCCAAGACGCACTGCAAATCTCAGGACTAAAAAGGGACGCAAATCTCCTATTGAACCTCATTTCTCTTAACAGTAACACAAACTGACACACATTCAGCAAACCAGATAACACCATCACAGTTCTATCAAAGCTCCAAGGATATTCAAAGTTCTCTAAAACATTTGCAAACTGTCCTAGCGAAAACACAAAAGTATGGTTAGTCAGCCTTTCTAAAGATTCACTTGAGCAAGTAGCAAATATAGAGCCATTCTGCTCTTTAATCTCTCCTGGAGGTTTTTCAAGGTAAATCAGAAGCGAGTAGAAATTCATTAGCGGCTGCAGTATAATGAAATAAACCAGTGCCAAACCACACAGAATCATCATGACCGCTGTCCAGTTTCTTGTTGTTATATAATGAATACTTCGATTTAGAAAGAAACACCAACACAGATATGGGATCAGCGAGCACCATGTAGAAAATAACTGATACAACTTATGCCATAACATCTTTAAATCAATGTAATTCACTTTGCCTTAATACCACTAAATAATATCCGAAGCAAACAGACGCGCGAGTATCACAACTCTATCAGTTGGCACCGTGCCAAGAAAATGGAAAGGTACGTCAGAGCACTAGAAAAGCCAAAAATCTCCAAATTTACCCCTTTCTTTTGCCCCATGTTGGGCGCCAATTATCTGTCGAGGGTTAAGATTGTGGGGTGACAATCAAAACCTGGCAGATGTATTGTTAACCTCCTCCCCCCCCACTTCCCCCTTTTGCCCCTCCCTCTCCCCCCCTCCCACTCAGGACAGGCGATCGGGAGGGAAAGAAGGACAGAGAGAAGAGAGTTGGAAAAATTAAAGATGTTTTACTAATGCTACTAATAAGAATAGAGAAAATAATACAAAATATACAAAACCAATCTTGTAAGTCTCAGCAACTGCAGAGCCAGCACCCAAAGTCCTGGATTAGACTCTGTAGCCAACCGGAGCTGGATTCAGTCTCTCACTACGCCTCAGTTCGCAGGGACAACCAACAAGGTCCTCTCCTAATGTCAGGCATGAGGAAAAAGGGAAAAGGGAAAAAGGGACGAGATCCTTGTGATCTCCCACTTTTATATGAAGTATTCACGTAAATCCATGGGTCCAGATGGGATGCAACCGTGGGTGCTGAGGGAGCTGGCTGAAGTCATTGCTAGACCGCTCTCCATCATTTTTACCAAGTCTTGGGAAACGGGAGAGGTGCCCGAAGATTGGAGGAAAGCAAATGTCACTCCAGTCTTCCAAAAGGGCAAGAAGGAGGACCCGGGTAATTATAGACCGGTCAGCCTCACCTCTGTCTCTGGGAAAGTAATGGAACAGCTTATCCTTGGTGTCATCGCAAGGCATATCAGGGATAAGAGGGTCATTAGGGGCAGTCAGCATGGCTTTACCAAGGGTAAGTCATGCTTGACCAACCTCATAGCCTTTTATGAGAATGTAACAAGGTGGATGGATGATGGCGGAGCGGTGGATGTGGTCTACCTTGACTTCAGTAAAGCCTTTGACACAGTCCCTCACAGCATCCTCATAGCTAAATTGAGGAGATGTGGTCTAGACAATAGAGTAGTGAGGTGGGTTACAAACTGGCTTAAAGAGAGAAGCCAGAGAGTGGTGGTCAATGGTGCGGAGTCCAGTTGGAGGCCAGTATCTAGTGGAGTGCCTCAGGGGTCAGTACTGGGGACAATATTATTCAATATATTCATTAACAATTTAGACGAGGGAATTGAGTGTACTATCAGCAAGTTTGCTGATGACACTAAGCTGGGACGAGTGGCTGACACGCCAGAAGGCTGTGCTGCCATCCAGAGGGACCTGGACAGCCTGGAGAGTTGGGCGGGGAATAACTTGGTGAAATTTAACAAGGGCAAGTGTAGAGTCCTGCATCTGGGCAGGAACAACCCCAGGTTCCAGTATAGGTTGGGGAATGACCTATTAGAGAGCAGTGTAGGGGAAAGGGACCTGGGGGTCCTGGTGGACAACAGGATGACCATGAGCCAGCACTGTGCCCTTGTGGCCAGGAAGGCCAATGGCATCCTCGGGTGTATTACAAGGGGGGTGGTTAGTCGATCAAGAGAGGTTCCCCTTCCCCTCTACTCCGCCCTGGTGAGACCCCATCTAGAATATTGTGTCCAGTTCTGGGCCCCTCAGTTCCAGAAGGACAGGGAACTGCTGGAGAGGGTCCAGCGTAGGGCAACAAAGATGATTAAGGGAGTGGAGCATCTCCCTTATGAAGAAAGGCTGAGGGAGCTGGGGCTCTTTAGTTTGGAGAAGAGGAGACTGAGGGGTGACCTTATTAATGTTTATAAATATATAAAGGGTGAGTGCCACGAGGATGGAGTCAGGCTCTTCTCAGTGGCAAACAATGATAGGACAAGGGGCAATGGGATCAAGCTGGAACACAAGAGGTTCCACTTAAATTTGAGAAAGAACTTCTTCTCAGTGAGGGTAACAGAGCACTTGAACAGGTTACCCAGGGAGGTTGTGGAGTCTCCTTCCCTGGAGACATTCAAAGCCCGCCTGGACACATTCCTGTGCGACCTCACCTAGGCGTTCCTGCTCCAGCAGGGGGATTGGACTAGATGATCTTCTGAGGTCCCTTCCAATCCCAAACATACTGTGATACTGTGATACTGTGAATGGAATGTTATACACAGTTGGTCAGTTTCTTGGTCACCGGTTTCTCGTTGCCCCTCTTGCGAGATGTCCATCCGTGCTTATCAATAACTTCACATTCCATTGCTAGGTTTACCAAAACATGTATCTGGTTCTCCAGGAAAATGCAGCCAATATGAAGGCTTTAGCTGACAGGCAAAATTCACTAAAAGAGAAACTTCTTTTTTAACAAAACCAGGACACATATCAAGTTTATAATTGCAGGAATTAAACGAAGAGAGAAAAAGGGCAAGAGGAGCCCAAGCCTATGCCCGGCAGCTCCCCCTTTATAAGTTGCGGTGAGAAAAAAAAAAAAAAAAAAAAAGGTTGAAAAGCTGTCTGCCTGTTAACCTGTTAAAGCGGTGGAAAAAGGGGGGAGGAGAGCGGTGGCTGCTGGAGCTTTTCTTCCACTGCTGTAGCCACCCCCACAAGGCATTTGCTACCATCCATGAGTCAGTATAGAGATAAAGTATTGGCCACTTTTCTCGTTCAGCAATGTCCAAAGCCAGCTGGATGGCTTTCACTTCTGCAAACTGACTGGATTCACCTTGTCCTTCAGTGGCTTCTGTAATTTGTCGTGTGGGACTCCACACAGCAGCTTTCCACCTTCGATGTTTTCCTACAAGACGACAGGATCCATCTGTGAACAGTGCATACTGCTTTTCAGTCTCTGAAAGCGTATTATACGGTGGTGCTTCTTCAGCACGTTTTACTTCCTCCTCATCTGGAGACATCCCAAAGTCTTTGCTTTCTGGCCAGTCTGTAATCACTTCTAATATCCCTGGGCAATTGGGATTTCCAACTCGAGCTCATTGTGTGATCAGTGCAATCCATTTACTCCATGTAACGTCAGTTGCATGATGTGGAGAGGGAACCGTCCCTTTGAACATCCAGCTCAGCACCGGCAGTCGAGGTGCCAGAAGGAGCTGTGCTTCAGTGCCGATCACTTCTGAAGCAGCTCGAACTCCTTCATATGCTGCTAAAATCTCTTTTTCAGTTGGAGTATAGTTGGCCTCAGATCCTTTGTATCCTCGACTCCAAAAACCTAAGGGTCGACCTCGGGTTTCTCCTGCTGCTTTCTGCCAGAGGCTCCAGGTAAGTCCATTATCTCCGGCTGCGGTGTAGAGCACATTTTTAACATCTAGTCCAGTCCGAACTGGTCCAAGGGCCACCGCATGAGTTATGTCACGCTTAATTTGTTCAAAGGCTTGTCGTTGTTCTGGGCCCCACTCAATTTGGTTCCTTTTACGAGTCACTCGATAGAGAGGGCTCACAATCTGGCTGTAGTCAGGAATATGCATTCTCCAAAAACCTACAATGCCCAAGAAAGTCTGTGTCTCCTTTTTATTAGTAGGTGGAGACATTGCTGCAATTTTGTTGATCACATCCGTTGGGATCTGATGACGGCCATCTTGCCATTTTATTCCTAAAAACTGGATCTCTCGTGCAGATCCCCTGACCTTGCTTCGTTTTATGGAAAAACCAGCATCCAAAAGAATCTAAATTATTCTCTCACCTTTCTCGAAGACTTCTTTCGCTGTGTCGCCCCATACGATGATGTCATCAATATATTGCAAGTGTTCTGGAGTTTTCCTTGCTCCAGCGTGGTCTGGATCAGTCCATGGCAGATGGTAGGACTGTGTTTCCACCCCTGGGGCAAGCGATTCCACATGTACTGGATGCCCCTCCAGGTGAAAGCAAACTGCGACCTGCACTCTGCTGCTACAGGAATAGAGAAAAATGCATTAGCAATGTCAATTGTAGCATACCACTTGGCTGCCTTTGACTCCAGTTCAAATTGCAGTTCTAGCATGTCAGGCACAGCAGCACTCAGTGGTGGTGTATCTTCATTCAGGCCACGATAGTCTACAGTTAGTCTCCACTCGTCACTAGACTTACGCACTGGCCAGATTGGGCTGTTAAAAGGTGAGCGAGTCTTACTGATCACACCCTGGCTTTCCAATTGACGGATCAGCTTCTGGATAGGAATCAAAGAGTCTCGATTGGTGCGATATTGCCGGCGATGCACCGTCGTGGTAGCAATTGGCACCTGCTGATCGTCAACCATCAGCAGTCCTACAACAGAAGGGTCATCTGAAAGACCAGGCAAATCAGACAGCTGTTCAATTTCCTCAGTGTCCACAGCTGCTATACCAAATGCCCACCTATACCCTTTTGGGTCCTTAAAATACCCTCTCCTGAGGTAGTCTATGCCAAGGATGCAGGGAGCATCTGGACCAGTCACAACGGGATGCTGTCACGGAGGCACCCCGAGGCTAATTTAAGGGACAACAGGGTCCAAAACAACTTTTAATAAACCGGTGAGAAACAGGGTTTTAGCACTCCAAAAGTGACTTAAATATAGGTTCGGGTATCAGTTGAGGAAAATTATTAAGGGGCAGCAACTAATACAACAGGCGGTCCACAGAGTGCATGCACATGGCTTCACCCAAAACAATGCCGGAACCACCCCCGAGTCCCAGAGGAGTACACACTTGCCTGAACACGGTGCGGGATTATTCTTAAAGAGATAAAGGTAAAGCATATGCTCGCGATTCCGCGAGGGTAAATTTATAATACACTCGCAATTCTGCGAGGGTTAATTTACTTACACGTGCGAATGTGCACAGAATACTACACGTGCTTATGTGGAAGCACAGGAGGAAAATACACTCGCGATTGTGTGAGGATAAATTTATAATACACTTGCAATTGTGTGAGGAAATAATTTAAAGTACACTCGCGATTGTGCGAGGAAATAATTTTATACGTGCTTGTATTAAGCACGGGAAGTTACACGTGCATATGTGCACGGAAAGGATAAATATACTCACAATCCTGCGAGGGGTTTTACTCACACACGTGGCGGCAAGGCAAGCGGGGTCTCCATCACGGGGAGGGGGGGTCTCGGCGGCAGCATCTTCCTCGTGCTCCGAGAGACCGGCGACAATGGGCTCAGTCTCGACGAGAGAGTCCCGTTTTTATACTGGCTGATCAGACCTGACTGTAGGCATTCTAGAAGCTTCTCTGCACCCCCACACCGTGTGTGGGGTGCCCCTGAAGCCTCCAAACATCCCCCACACCGGTCACAGGTGCCCAGCGGCTCATTGGCGCCTTGGCAATCCCTTCTTCTAATGGCCCTGGCCAGGGTACTCTGGGCCAAACAAAAGAAGCTGTTAGCTTCAAGTAGCAGAGAGAGGGAGATGTGCCTACTCCCTCCATACTGAAGGGGGGTGGGGAGAGAGGGGGTTTGCATTCTGCCACAGATGCTTTTGCCAGTTTTTTCCAGTTAGGCTCATTTCAGCCTCTACAATAGTCAGTTCCTGGGATCCCCCAGTCACTCCAACAATATTGATGGATTGCGTTCCTTTATAATTAGAAGGAATTATTGTGCACTGAGCATCAGTGTCCACTACAACTTTGTACTCCTGGGGTTGTGTTGTACCAGGCCATCGTATTTGTACAGTCCAATAAACTCTGTTATCCCTTTTCTCCACCTGGTTGGAGGCAGGGCACCTCTAATTTCTGTTTTGCACAGTCTCTGGGTGTGAATTAGAGGTTCCTTCAAGAGCATCAGAATCTCTTCTGCTCCTTTTGTAAACTGGAGCAGCCACCTTCCTAGGAGTTTTTCCTTTTCTCTCACGTACTTGTTCCTGAAGTTCTGAGGTAGGTCTTCCATGCCACTTATTCATGTTTTCTCCCTGCTCATGTAGGAAGAACCACAGTGAACCTCTTTTTGTGGGCTGTCTCTGTCCTCTCTCTCGAGATTGGAAACGCCTTCTCCTAATAGCTGAAACATAGGTTTGTGCAGGTCGTGAATGGTATGCGTCTTCTCTGAGTTCTTTGATTTCTTGCAACAGCTTTTCAAACCGGTCATCAGATTTTTCACACAGTTTCTCCACAGCAGAGACACAAGCCCGTAGAGAACCAGCAAGGCTGTCCTCAAAGTACCGGAGCTGCTCAATCACTTCAGTAATATCTTGTACACCTCCAGCTGACCAGACCATTCCTGCCAATGACTTAGCATATGCAGGTGGTGCACTTTGTACAAATCTGCGCCACAGAGGTCGTGTAAAATTGATTCTATCTGGGTCTGTCCCCTCTTGGTTGTCTGATACAAAATAGATGATCTCTCGCTAATTCTCTCAGGAAATGGATACCTCTCTCCATAGTATTCCATTTCCCTAATGTGCATATACAATCTTCCTTGTAGGGAAATCTTACTTTCATAGCTGCCAGGAGTCGGGTCCAGAGGGTAGTGGCGTTAGACTCGCTTGAAATTGCCCTATCAATGGTGGAATCTTTTGACAGAGATCCCAGCTGCCTGGCTTCACCACCTTCCAATTCAATTGTTTCTGCCCCGTTGTCCCAGCATCGGAGCAGCCAGGTTAAAATATTGTTACCTTCACGACTAAAGTCTCTTCGCAGATCTCTCAGCTCACCTGGAGAAAAGGACCGAGTGGTGGTCACTTCATCTCCTCCCTGTGCTGATGATGCCCCTTGGGTTGATGTTGGCCCTGTGCCATCACCTGCTGCACGGGTAGTCTTTCTAGTGACTTTCTTACAACCGGCAACTGATGCTGATATGGGTTCACCATCATTTGATTCATTTTCAGAGTCTGAATGACTGTCAAAGTGATTGCTGTGGTTACAGTAGCAACAGTGAGCAGTGTGTGAAGAAGAGGGGGCTGCCTTGTTAGCCTTTGAGGCTGGAGAAGTAACGTTATCTGCAGTGACCTTGGCAGAGGAGCTCTGCGGAGGAGCTGTAGCTTCAGCCTGTGAAGCCGCAATTGGGGGGGCAGTGGCTGCAGTGGCAGCTTTGGCTGTTTTGCCTTTTCTCGAGCGGCTAGGAGTGCTTTTTGCTAAAGCTTCCGAAGACGCACTGCAAATCTCAGGACTAAAAAGAGACACAAACCTCCTATTGAACTTCATTTCTCTTAACAGTAACACAAACTGACACACATTCAGCAAATCAGATAACACCATCACAGTTCTATCAAAGCTCTTATCTTATCAACCTAGCTTTTATCTTAGCCCAAATATGCCTAGAATGAGAAGAAATATATACAGTTATCTCTGGAATATTGAACAAGTCAGCAGTTATGCAACTATAGAGTATTACGCACGTGCAGTAACCAAAGGTGAAAAGGACAGAAGCGATGAAGACTACTTACTTCAAGGAGATGTGCGTGACCTGGACCCTATGGACCAGAAACAGCTGCAATGGAATAAGGAAGCCACACGAGCCTTTAAAGAACTTAAAAAGGCTTCGATGCCAGCCCCTGCTCTAGGACTCCCAGATCTTCTTTCCTCAGTGGTAATTTTGGAGAACCAGTTCATCATGACTGCCTGGAGACCATCGAAGCAACATAATACAATCGACTAAATCTAAAAGACATTCCTACTGAAAACTCTGAAAACGGAAGCAGCTAACTGTGAGGGTTGTGCATGTGCACAGAGCAATTTGGAAAGAAAAGGGACTTTTGAACTCTCAAGGCAAATATATCAAACGTGCAGAGGAGATATTGAAACTACCGGAAACAGTTCAACTTCCTAAGAAAATGGCAACCATGCATATTAAGGCACACCAGAAAGTGAGCTCGGAATCAGAAAAGGTTGGCGGACAGAGAGGCAAAACAAACAGCTAAGCAAAAAGTAAAACCAGAAAGTGTTCTGGTCCTTGGCGGGCAGGTCTCTTTAAAAGGTAAGCCAGAGTATACTAAAGAGAATCAAAACTCATCATAGATTTAGAGGAATCATATCATAAGGAAGGGTGGGTTCACACTCCCCCTCCCAGGGAAAACTTATTGTCCCCTTTTATCTAGTTTGGCCTTTAGTAAGGGAAGAACATAGGAAAGGATTTTGGGGAGTAGAACCACTATGCAAACATTTGATTAGGGAAACAGGAGCTAGAAATTTGTATATCACTGTAAAACAGGTGACAGCAGTGTGATCTTTGCCTCCAGACCAATCCCAAAAATATGCCCAAGCTTGAAATGGGTCACATGGGGAAGGGGAATGGGCCTGGACCACAATGGCAAATTGAGTTTTCACAACTCCCAGGAAAAAGGGGGGGGTACTGATATTTGTTGGTATTATCTGATGTTTTTTCGGGTTGGCCAGAAGCATTCCCTACCAGGACAAGCAAAAGTTTAGGAGGTGACTAGAACATTGATACATGAAATAACACCAAGGTTTGGAGTTCCAGCTGTTCTATCCTCTGATAGAGGGCCACATTTTAGTTATGTGTATGTGAAGTCTTTTGCAGAGAACTTTGGAACCATAACAGCAAGGCCCGTTTCAAGACCTCCTGATATCCTTCACTGCTACCAATATTAAATAACAGAGTGTAGAAAGAGAAATCAAATTCCGTGTTGCTCCTGTTGTTCCTAGGAAGTGAAGGCCAAGAGTTGGGAAACGATAAGAAGTCGCCACGCTAACGGCAAAAATAGGAAAGGTGGGGACACTACCCTTGCTGCCGAGAAGATGAACTTGGCTGCCAGTTGCAACCTGGTAGGCCAGAGAGGCAGAGGGTGTAGAAACCTGGACCTGATCCTCTTGCTTGGAGTGGTGACTTATTGTTCCCAACTTAGCCTGGCTAATCCCTGTACCAAGTGCTACGAGCGTGTGAGAATAGGAAGACTAACCCAATATGTTCTAAACTATCATGTTCATATTAACTCTGAATGTTGTGATAGAACGAAATTGGAGAAGTGTGAAATCCAAGGGCAGAAATTATGGGTAGCAACTAACCCAGGGAAAGGTGGACTCGGTGTAGGCTCTGTCTCCTGCCCTAGGGGAGAACAGAGTGTCTGTTTTACACAAGCTGGTATGTGGGGCTATTCAGATGGAGGGGGAGTGCAAGATCAGTACAAGGAGGAGATAGTTAAGAGTGACACTCAGGAATTAAAAAGAAAGCAAGACAAAACAGAAATTGGTACAGAAAAGCAGATATTAAAGAGATACCTTTGTCCATTGTCAAGGTGGCAGTGATTACAGGCTGCATTTGTCGGAAACAATTAGACTCACAGGCAGCCTCTAAAATTGGCATTGATAAAGACAAAATTGACTGTAAAGGAGTTATAGGCAGTATGGGACATTTAGTTTGGGCCTTAAGTGATGGGACCTGGACTACACATTTGCCAATGGGAGGACCAATTAGAGAAATTACTCTGGGGTTGCCAACACTATGTCCCATTTGGAAAAGGTCACCTTTGAAAAATAGGCAAGAACTTTTACAGGTCAGACATAAACGAGAAATAAATAAGGTTGATGTGTGGCACGAACCATCAAGCAGTGTTAAATTCGGCTGGGCACTAGAATCTTTCTTTTCACCGATTGCAGCCTATAGGAATAGAGAAATGATTGATAAATTGATCGAGCAAATGGTTCGACTGGCCAGAATAACTAAGAAAGGTTTTCGGGATCTTAATATACAATTACAAGCTACGACTAAGATGACCTTGCAGAATAGAATGGCACTCGACATAATGTTATTGAAAGAAAATGGTGTCTGTGGATATTTGAAAGATAGAATCGATCATTGCTGCATCCATATTCCAATCGTAACTTCAGAGGTTGAGAAAGACATCTCCCAACTAACCCAAACAGAGGTGAAGCTGCCAAAAGAAAGGCAAGATGCAGAATAGAGCTGGATAGGAGCTCTGTTGAATAAATTTGATTTAAATTTGGGAGGATGGGTACATTCACTACTAGAAAGTGTAGTTGTACTTGCAATTGTGATTGTACTTCTTTGTTTATTGTATGTAGGTATTAAGTGTGTAATTAGTCAAACAAATGCTAGAAATAATCGCATTTTCAGTGTCCTGAGTAGGAATTATGTTAATCCTATATTTGATAATCCTCCAGCTTATGAAGAGGTACAACTCGAACTATCGCATCTGCCTAATAACCAATCAAATCGTAGTAAATGAATCAATAATCGAAGAAGTTGATTGAGGTGAAAATGCATTGTCTAAGAATAGAAAAGCATTTTCAAAGGGGGGAAATGTTAGTAACAGAATCAGTTTTACAAAATGTTCCCTTCAGGGACAGTTACAAAACTGATTCATCCTTTCGGGATGTTCAGGGATGTTCAAGCATATCGTGTTTTACCTAGTAAAGAATTAAAGTATACTCTTATCTTATCAACCTAGCTTTTATCTTAGCCCAAATATGCCTAGAATGAGAAGAAATATATACAGTTATCTCTGGAATATTGAACAAGTCAGCAGTTATGCAACTATAGAGTAGTACGCACGTGCAGTAACCAAAGGTGAAAAGGACAGAAGCGATGAAGACTACTTACTTCATCCTGCAGACCCCCTGAAAGACCACCAGAGGACACTGCGCATGATCAAAGTAGTTCCAAGACGTTGCAATCGATGTTGCAATCAATGTTGAGTAACTGTTACGTATCTTAATGAATATATGAATATGTATGTGAATAGACTGTATAAATACTGCGTAACTTAAACTGACCGGCAAAGCCAGCTTTGGGTCCGAACCCCTGGTTTCCCAGCGCTGGAATAAAGCACCGCATATAACTACGCCCATGGTTATGTGTCCTGATTGCTAACAACAGGACAGAGGGACAAAATAAGATAAAAAATCTCATGGGTCAAGATAAAGAAATGGAGATCACTTACCAATTACCATCGTGGGCAAAACAGACTTGACTTGAGGGAAATAAATGTAATTTATTGCCAATTAAAAGTTCTGGATAGTGAGAAACCATGACAAATTAAAGCAACACCTCCTCATTCCCAACTTCTCTACCTCAGAGGAGATGGGGAATGGGGGGATTTTGGTCTGAGCATAAGTTCCTGTGGAGAGTTTTTGGAAGAAAGAGGACATGGGCTGTGTGCTGTGAACAAGCCAGAGCTTGATGTGGCTGTGGTGCAGGCTAGGACCTGCACGGAAGGTTTTTCTGGAGACACCAAAGACAGAACGGAAGTAAACAGAAGTTGGTCTGCCCTCAACCCAGGCTGCAGGAGGGGCGCCGTCGTCGCTGTGCATGAACAGTTCGTGGACAGTGCCCTGCAGCTAATCACCATAGTGGAGGGGGGGGAAGAGCGACTGCAGAGAGTAACCAATCGTAGCCTGCGCTTGCTGCATGGCCTTTGGGTAAAGAGTATATAAGGGTTGTAAAAACGTGCTCTGGCGGACATTGATATTCGGTGTTGTTAAAAGTTCATTAAAGGGTATTGATGTTAAATTCACATTGAACTAGATTCATTACTCTTGCCGGACCGCACGTTGCATTCAAAGAGATCCTGCCGGCAAAGTTTTTGCATTCTCTCACAAGTTCCTCTCTGCCACTCCTTTCTCCTCATGCTTTTCTCTTGCTACAGCATGGGTCCTCTCCCCTGCGGCTACAATCCTTAAGGATAAACCTGCTCTGGCCTGGGTCCTCCATCTTAAGGCTAGCACTCTTCAATGTATTCATAAATTACTTAGGCGCAGGACTTGAGGGAATACTAAGTAAGTTCGCCAATGACAAAATTGGGAGGAGTTGTTGACACTCTCAAGGACAGAGAGGCCCTGCAGAGGGATCTGGACAAATTGGAGAAGTGGACAATCACCAACCACATGAAGTTCAACAAGGGCAAATGCCAGATTTTGCACCTGGGACACGGCAACCCTGGCTGTACATGCAGACTGAGGAACAAGAGGCTGGAGAGCAGCTCCGCGGAGAAGGATCTGGGAGTTCTGGTCGATGGCAAGTTGAACATGAACCAGCAGTGTCCCTGGCAGCCAAGAGAGCAACCATGTCCTGGGATGCATCAAGCACAGCATTGCCAGCCAGTCGAGGGAGGTGATTGTCCCGCTCTACTCTGCGCTGGTGCAACCTCACCTGGAGCACTGTGTGCACTTCTGGGCACCACAGTATAAAAAGGATATAAAGCTACTGGAAAGTGTCCAGAAGAGGCTACAAAGTTGGTGAAGAGTTTAGATGGGAAGCCATATGAGGGGAGACCTCATTGTGGTCTACGGCTTCCTCAGAAGGGGAGGAGGAAGGGCAGGCACTGATCTC
This sequence comes from Patagioenas fasciata, assembly GCF_037038585.1. NCBI lineage: Eukaryota > Metazoa > Chordata > Aves > Columbiformes > Columbidae > Patagioenas > Patagioenas fasciata. Next base: position 54,958,820 of record NC_092559.1, read on the forward strand.
TTCTCTCTGGCGACCAACGATAGGACCTGAGGGAATGGCAGGAAGATGTGCCAGGGGAGGTTTAGGTTAGATATTAGGAAAAGGTTCTTCACCCAGAGGTTGGTCCCTCTCTTTCCCTGCCTTTGGTTCCTCCCCTAAAGAACCCATAAGTCCTGTGCAGTCCCAAAATGATCTTCCCCTGCCATCTCATAATGTGTCCCATACCCTTAGGCAGCAATCCCTGCTCAGTCAGAAGGTGCTCTGATGTTGACTCATCTTGATGGGTGTCAACCCTGAAAACTGGGGCTGAGAGTCATCTGGGAAAGTTGTGGACAGGTGTGGCGGATGCACTCGACCCTCCCCCAGCCAAACCAGCAGCAGTTTGGTCCAGGCTCCAGAGGAGGGAAGGGCCTGAGCCACAGCTAGGCCAAGAACTCCTTCCAGGAGACCCACAGGGAAGCAAAAGAGCACACTGAACGCCGGTGGCTTGTGGGCGCAGAGAGTCTTGTGCATACTTTTCCTACTGTATGCAATTTGACTACAAGTCAACCACTTCATTCTATAAACACGACAGCCTGGATGAGCCCACTTTGAGCTCTCCCTGCTACATAAGTGAGCTGTATGGCAATGGCTTTACTACTCACAGGTCAGTGGATGAGCCCAATTCAAGTCCGATGTTGATCATTTAGCTTAAGTAGATGCACACCAAATGTAATGGATTATTTAGAGATATAAGGTTATATGATTTTTAGTGTACTCTTTGATTCATGTTACTTGGTAAACTAGATTTGCTAAAATTTTAAGCTGTAAGGTCCTGCTTGTATTTACCAAAAGCAACTGCAGACTACACTAAATGCCTGCAAGATAAAGTCCAGCTTGCATTTTGCTGGAAAAAATGGAACTGACTGGGAAAACAATGACTCAAGGTTAACACGGAGACGTTACAGATATCACAGTATCACAGTATGTTTGGGATTGGAAGGGACCTCAAAAGATCATCTAGTCCAATCCCCCTGCTGGAGCAGGAATGCCTAGGTGAGGTAGCACAGGAACATGTCCAGGCGGGTTTTGAATGTCTCCAGGGAAGGAGACTCCACAACCTCCCTGGGCAGCCTGTTCCAGTGCTCTGTCACCCTCACTGAGAAGTTGTTTTTTCTCAAATTTAAGTGGAACCTCTTGTGTTCCAGCTTGATCCCAATACCCCTTGTCCTATCATTGTTTGCCACTGAGAAGAGCCTGGCTCCATCCTCGTGGCACTCACCCTTTATATATTTATAAACATTAATAAGGTCACCCCTCAGTCTCCTCTTCTCCAAACTAAAGAGCCCCAGCTCCCTCAGCCTTTCTTCATAAGGGAGATGCTCCACTCCCTTAATCATCTTTGTTGCCCTACGCTGGACCCTCTCCAGCAGTTCCCTGTCCTTCCTGAACTGAGGGGCCCAGAACTGGACACAATATTCTAGATGGGGTCTCACCAGGGCGGAGTAGAGGGGAAGGGGAACCTCTCTCGATCGACTAACCACCCCCCTTGTAATACACCCGAGGATGCCATTGGCCTTCCTGGCCACAAGGGCACAGTGCTGGCTCATGGTCATCCTGTTGTCCACCAGGACCCCCAGGTCCCTTTCCCCTACACTGCTCTCTAATAGGTCATTCCCCAACCTATACTGGAACCTGGGGTTGTTCCTGCCCAGATGCAGGACTCTACACTTGCCCTTGTTAAATTTCACCAGGTTATTCCCCGCCCAACTCTCCAGCCTGTCCAGGTCCCGCTGGATGGCAGCACAGCCTTCTGGCGTGTCAGCCACTCGTCCCAGCTTAGTGTCATCAGCAAACTTGCTGATAGTACACTCAATTCCCTCGTCCAAATCGTTAATGAATATATTGAATAACATTGGCCCCAATACTGACCCCTGAGGCACTCCACTAGATACTGGCCTCCAACTGGACTCCGCACCATTGACCACCACTCTCTGACTTCTCTCTTTAAGCCAGTTTGCAACCCACCCCACTACTCTATTGTCTAGACCACACCTCCTCAACTTAGCTGTGAGGATGCTGTGGGAGACTGTGTCAAAGGCTTTACTGAAGTCAAGGTAGACCACGTCCACCGCTCTGCCATCATCCATCCACCTTGTTACATTCTCATAAAAGGCTATGAGGTTGGTCAAGCATGACTTCCCCTTGGTAAAGCCATGCCGACTGCCCCTAATGACCCTCTTATCCCTGATATGCCTTGAGATGACACCAAGGATAAGCTGTTCCATCACTTTCCCAGGGACAGAGGTGAGGTTGACCGGTCTATAATTACCCGGGTCCTCCTTCTTGCCCTTTTGGAAGACTGGAGTGACATTTGCTTTCCTCCAGTCCTCGGGCACCTCTCCCATTTCCCGAGACTTGGCAAAGATGATGCAGAGCGGTCTAGCAATGACTTCAGCCAGCTCCCTCAGCACCCACGGATGCATCCCATCTGGACCCATGGATTTATGGATGTCCAGACTATTTAACTGCTCCCTAACCCAGTCCTCATCGCCTAAAGCAAACTCCTCCATTGACCTGGCTTCATCCGGGGTCTCAGGGGTACAGGGCTCCCCAGGACAGCCTCCAGCAGAGCAGACAAAGACAAAGAAGGCATTCAGCAATTCTGCCTTCTCTGTATCTTCTGCCACCAGGGCACCCACCCCATTCATCAGTGGGCCTACATTGCCTCTGCTGTTAGTTTTATCTGCTATGTATTTGAAAAAGTTCTTTTTGCTGTCCTTGACCCCTCTCGCCAGCTGTAATTCTAAGGAGGCCTTGGCTATCCTAGCTGCCTTCCTACATCCTCTAACAGCAGCCTTATATTCCTCCCAAGTGGCCAGCCCCTGCTTCCATGACCTGTAAACTCTCCTCTTCTGCTTGAGCATACCCAACAGATCCCTATTCAACCACACAGGCCTCCTGGCTCCCTTCCTCGACTTCCTACATGTGGGGATGCTCTGATCCTGAGCGTGGAAGAAGCAATCTCTGAATGCAATCCAGCTCTCTTGGGCCCCTTTTCCTTCAAACAGTCTTGCCCATGGGATTTCCCCTAGCAATTGCTTGGAAAGGCCAAAGTTGGCCCTGCTAAAGTCCAGGGTTGCAATTCTACTTGCTATTCTGTTCCTGCCACACAAGATGCTGAAGTCCACCGTCTCGTGGTCACTGCAACCCAGGCAGCCCTCAACCTTTACTGCTTCGACCAGACCCTCCTTGTTAGTGAGGATGAGATCCAGCAGTGCACCTCTCCTAGTTGGCTCCTCCACCATCTGCATGAGGAAGTTATCATCAATGCACTGGAGGAACCTCCTGGACTGTGGCTGGCTGGCTGAATGGTCCTTCCAGCAAACATCAGGGAAGTTAAAATCCCCCACAACAACCAGGGCCTGTGACTGTGAGGCCACTCTCAGCTGCCCATAGAAAGCCTCATCAACTTCCTCAGCCTGATCTGGTGGCCTGTAATAGACACCTACAACAGTGTCACCCCTGCCAGCCTGCCCCTTAATTCTGACCCATACGCTCTTCAACTCGCTCCTCATCTGCTCCTGGGCAGAATTTAGTACATTGCAGTTGCTCTCTCACATAGGGAGCAACTCCACCACCATGCCTGGCTGGCCTGTCTTTCCTGAAAAGGGTGTAACCATCCATGACCACCTGGAGAGAAGGTAAACAGCATTTGGCTTGGCATATTTCCCCCATGCAGTAAATAATAGAGTGAACCTACCACCGAGCTCTTTTAAGTCGCACTTCTCTTTAAGAAATCTAGACATTGTTCTGCAGCAAGCAGAACCCTAAATTACACCCCCGCGACAACAGTGTGTCCCTTCCTCTGAGTCCTTCATTTGGGTTCCTGCCTGCCATTGTGCCCCGTGCTCTTTTGTGCTTGTGGAGATGTGCTTTTGATAGGCTGATGGCTCCTGGGATGGGCCCGGAAGGAGCCAGGGCAGGGTACTATTTGGGGTCCCCCACCTGCCTTTGTGGGGGTGCCAATGACCTTTACCACATTCCACTTCTGGTTTTTGTCTCGTCCTTAACTTGGGGTTTTGTTTGTGTCCCATGTATCACAGGGCTTGTCCAGATATTCCTGTACACTCTCTTTGTGCTGTGCAAAATACACATGGAAGAGGCAACATTCAAGTTCAGCTCTATGAACATCATTATGGTGTCATTGAAGTAGCTTGTAGTTCACTGGTGGTGCGCATACCAGAGTTGAGATCCATTGATGAAATGCTTCTTAAAGTCTAACTTTTTCTAAGAGCCTGCTGTGCATGAAGTTTAATGTTCCTTACATAATGAGGCAGAAGTGCATCATGGCTTCTGATTTCAAATCTCATTTCCAAATTCTCTCTTTGTATTAGATTTAATGAATGCAGAGAATCTAAACAGTGAACACCAGGTGAGTGTCTTAGTTCGATTTTGTCTTCTTTTTCAAAATATCTGCACCCAGCACTGCTGGAAAGACAAAGCTGAGTTCTTTTGACAAATCTATCCTAGTTATGGATGCTAAGTGTTTAGCTGTTGCCTTTATACGTTTTCTTTCAGATTTCTAGCCAGATTTCCTGGGTTTTTTGAAACTTTTTATTTCTACAACAGAATAGTTGTTGGCAGATGATATTAGAAATGGTTGTCATGTTCTGTCACGCCTATTTTGCCTCTGTACTCTTAGCATTTGTAGTTCTAGCTATACAGAGAACAACTTTCTCTCCTTTTGTCATATTAAGATTAACGTGTTCTTGCCATTTTCTTTTCTTGTAACTGAATAGAGCACATTGTCATGGGTCTATAATTTTTCAGTGCAAGTTTGTGATTCCTGATCATTATGGATTTCTTCTAGGCTTTTATTTACGATAGCCTGGCGGAGTAGGGAAAACAAGAAACAAGGAGATAAAAATTTACCAAGTGTTCAAAATCAGTGAATCACAGAATCACAGAATGCTAGGGATTGGAAGTGACCTCAAAAGATCATCTAGTCCAATCCCCCTGCCGGAGCAGGAACACCTAGATGAGGCTACACAGGAATGTGTCTAGGGAATTAACAACTAACTAATTAACACTTAAAGAACTAACACTTAAAGACTTAAAAGAGCTAACAGAGAGCTAACCCTTTAACCTACATCACTATTGCCCAGCCTTGCTTAGTTTTGTGTAACTTATTGTACGAGAAACAGGAGTTCGCTGATGCCTTGCAAAGATAATAATCCTTGGGTGCATCCTTGGGTGAACTAGATAACAGAAACTTGGGCACAGGACAGGAGATTCGCCAATTCTAACCAACTCAGCAGTCTGAGTCCCAACCAACTCATCACACTGGACCAAAGGTGACCGTGTACAGAGAAGAGGACCCGGGTTCATGATCACTGCGCAGCTGCAACCGGGAGGAGCCGGAGGTGGAGGCTATGGAAATGGTCTCGCGGAACTCATTGTAATAAGAACCACCTTCTCAGGGACAGGTTATGAATATGTATAGGCGTTCCTAAAACTTTCATGAATATGTAACACTTTACTGCATTTAACCAAGCTGATAGCTACTGTAAATTTACACACATATTAGGTGAAATGATTCCCCGTGTGTCCGGCGCCGTGTAAATACATACCTTCTTTACAGTCTCAAGGGTTGTAAGGTCATTTCCGCACCTCATTTTGGCGAGCCAGCCAGGAGGGAGTTCTGCTTGGCTGCATGAGCAGCCGGGAACGGACGGCTTTGGCACGCCCCGAAGTTTTTTCGGAAAACCTGAGCCCCCAGCCGGTCATTTGCGGGAGCAGACAAAAGACCTCTGGCAAAAGCAGCGGATAAGGTATGTTGTAATAAAATTGCATTTAATTGCATTTGGCGGGGAGCCAGTAAGACGTGGAGGGATGCCCCACGCGTGGCCAGAGTTTCCGCAGTGGTAAAGGTACCTGGGAAGTGAGGGCTGCTGTCTGAGAGTCGGCCGCTAGCGATCTCGGGAGTAGGTCGAGCAACCCCGAGATTTCTGCGTCTCGAGTTTGGGAGCCAGGATGGACCTTTGCTAATGATGATTTTAGCTAGGTGAAAGGTAATGCAGAAATCTCTCTTTTTGCAGCTGCTGGAAAAGGTAATAGTCAGTGAAATAGGAATAATAGTTGATCTGCAACTGCGTGTTATCTTTTGTAAGTGCCCGGGCATTCCATGCATTCCATTCTAAATCGTAAAGTAAATCGTAAGTGGTAAAACCAACCAGCCGTGTCTGTGTGAGCTGCGTGAGTGTGTGCTAATTAGAGTAATTACTATTTATGGTAGTACGCTTTAGCCTGTGATCTGTATAAAGCAGAAGATGAGCTTAAAACACCTTGATTCAAGTCACGTGGCATGAGTTAAATTACAGTGCGTGTGATGTAAGAGAGTATATGCAAAGAAATATGGTTTCCACCCACCGAAATCAGGGACATAATAACAAAATGGGAACCGGTTCCGTTAAAATACTAAAATACCATCTTGCTCTTCTTAGGATGAATCCTTACACATTGGAGTAACTTAGTGGGGAATCCTGATAAAAGAAAGTTTGAAACAATATTGTATTCACTTGTGGTTTGAATGTGGGGTTATAGCAATTAGTGGCAATTAATGTTGTTGTGCAGAACTTGGGAAAAATAGGATGAAGTACAGTACTGCAAGTTAATTTGTTCCTATTGTTATTTAATAATTTTGAGACCAGGAAAGGATTTAAGTTGTTAAACTCTGATCTGTATTGAATTTATATGCTAGTCAGAGATATGGAAAAAGAGCAAACTAAATGTTATGATGGATGTGAGCTTGGGAGAGATTGTATTTGAGTGGTTTACAAGTGGCTAGAATATGAACTGAATTGGATCTAGGAAAACAGAAATAATGGACTTATGTTTAATATGTTGTTTTTCTGACATCTGCAAAAGGTAAATGGGACTGAGGAATGTAACTATTGCTGAGCTAATTGGAATTGCATATAAAGTGTATTATGACTGGAATTAAACGGAAAACTAAAAAAGTGAAATATCCCAGGCCTGTGCTGTAACATAAATTTCAGGTCTGTGCCAAGCTGCAAGATAAACTCAACCTCCCCTGTCCGCGTGGCCTTGCCTGTGTCTAAACTGCAACAAGGAGAGAAAGAAGGAAAAAAATAGAAAAACCGCTGCTACAAGCGGAGGGGGGGGGAGGGCAAGCCGTATGCCTCTCAGGGTAGCCTGACACCCGAAATGGTGCAAGCTCCCCTAGAGAAGTTATAGAAACCGAGAGCAACAGAAAGTAGTAATTTGGAAATGTTGTTAGATGAACCTTGGAGAGTATTCAGTAACAGGGAAAAGGAAGATTGTTGAAAGGATAAGGGAAAGGATAGGAAAGTAGGGAACTAAAGAGGTTGGAAGGCTTTGAAAGCCTTTAGAGAGAGAGATCAATGTATATTGGGAAAATGAATGTCGGGGAAGGTACAGAGGAAGTAGGCAGAGAGAGAAACGGACAGTAGCAAGTTTTGAAAAAGACTGACGGGAACCTGGAATGAACAGAAACAAGTGGAATTTTTGGTAAATTGCCAATAAGTAACAATTACATAGTAGGTAAAGGGAGTCACTGGCCAAAGTGAAAGGGTGTATTTTTGTGAACCTTTGAAGTACAAATTGGCTAAACAAGTAGGTATTGATAAATTTCTATATATGCCCAGTTCCCCAAAACCTTTTTGGGGAGAAATTTGTTGGAACAAATGGATGCAGTAATCAGATTTGGAAAAGGAGAAATTACTCTGGAGGTAAATGATCGGCAACATATGAAAATAATGGGCTTGCATTTAGCAACTGTTCCCACAGAAGGCAAGATTAATGAAGAAGTCATGAACCAAGTGTATCCCGGGGTACGGGCTACTGAGGTACCTGGAAGGGCCAAAAATGCTCCACCCATCAAGGTAAAAATCAAAGAAGGAGAAAAGCCGGTAAGGATAAAACAATGCCCTTAGAAAAGGGAGGACAGGGAAGGAATTCGGCCAGTAATAGAGAAATTCATACAAATCGGGTTATAAACAGAATAACAGAGGACCTCTACCCAGTGGTAGCAAACCCATACACCTTTCTGACTGTATTAACGCTGATTTTATTTGGTTTACTGTTTTAGATTTAAAAGATGCCTTTTTGCCTCCCTCTCCATGAAGCCAGCCAGACAATATTTACATAAAACCCAGCTCACATGGACGGTGTTGCCACAAGGATTTAAGAACAGCCCGACAATATTTGGAAATCAACCTGCTAAAGATCTTGAATCTTGGGAAGCTCCCTTTGATGAAGGACAGATGCTACAATATGTGGATGACATTTTGATTGCTACCAAAACAAAGGAGATGTGCATAACCTGAACTGTAAGTTTATTGAACTTTTTGGGGCTCCAAGGATACCGGGTATCACAGAAGAAAGCCCAGATGATACAGCAACAAGTAACTTATTTGGGCTATGAAATTAGTGCAGGTCAGAGGACCCTGGGACAGGCTCAAAAGGAGGCTATATACCAAACACCAAAGCCTCAAACTGTAAAAGAATTACAGACCCTTTTTGGGCACGACAGGGTGGTGCAGGTTGTGGATTTACAACTATGGATTGCTTGTCAAGCCATTGTATGCACTAGCAGCCACGGATCAGAAACACCTGCAATGGAATAAAGAAGCTCCACGAGCCTTCGAAGAACTTGGTAAGGCTTTGATGACAGCCCCTGCTCTAGGACTCCCAGATGTGAGTAAACCATTTTTTTATTCTCTCACGAGAAGCAGGGAATAGCCTTGGGTATACTGGCACAGGATCTTGGCCCGTACCGATGAGCAGCGGCCTATTTCTCCAAACAATTAGACGCAACTGCAAAGGAGTGGCCTGGATGCCTGCGGGCAGTTGCAGCAGTGGTACTGAACATACAGGAGGCCCGTAAATTTACCATGGGTCAGAAAATGACTGTGCTGGTATCCCACACGGTGTCTACAGTTCTAGAAGCAAAAGGGGGACATTGGCTTTCCCCACAAAGATTTCTCAAATATCAGGTTAAATCATCGTCACTAACATTGTTAACTCAGCTTCTTTCCTCAGTGGTAACATTGGAGAACCAGTTCATCATGATTGCCTGGAAACCATCGAAGCAACATACTCCAGCCGACCAGATCTAAAGGCCAATCCTATGGAAAACACTGAGAACTGCTTTATGGACGAAAGCAGCAATATTCTGAACAGTGAAAGGCATGCTGGTTATGCTATAGCCATGAAGTGATGGAATCTGGACCTCTGCCTAAAAGTACTTCAGCACAGAAGGCAGAAATAATCGCCCTTATTCGTGCTCTGGAACTAGCTTGAGGTAAAATGGTTAACATCTATACTGACTCCAAGTATGCTTTCGGGGTCGTACATGCGCACGGAGCAATTTGGAAAAAAAAAGGACTCTTGAACTCTCAAGGCAAATATATCAAACATGCAAAAGAAATATTCCTAAGAAGATGGGAATTATGCATAACAAGGCACACCAGAAGGTGAGCTCGGAATTGGAAAAAGGAAATGAGCTGGTGGACAGAGAGGCAAAACTGGCGGCTAAGCAAAAGGTAAAAGTAGAAAGTGCCCTAGTCCCTGACGGGCAGGTTACTTTAGAAGGTAAGCCAGAATATACTAAGGAAGACCGGAAACTTATTATAGATCTAGAGGGATCATATAATTGGGAAGGGTGGGCTCACACCCCACAGGGAAAACCTATTGTTACCTCCTATTTAGTTTGGCCTTTAGTAAGGGAAGAGCACAGAAAGAGACACTGGGGAGCAGAAGCACTATATAAACATTTGATTCAAAAATAGTAGCTAGAAATTTGTATGCTACTGTAAGACAGGTGACACAGCAATGCGATCTTTGCCTCCAGACTAATCCTAAGAATATACCCAAGCCAGAAATGGGTCAAATTGGGAAAGGAAATGGACCTGGGCAACAATGGCAAATTGATTTTTCGGAACTCCCAAGAAAAGGGGAGTGCCGATATTTGTTGGTACTAACTGATACCTTTTCAGGTTGGCCAGAAGCACTCCCTACCAGAACAGCAAAAGCTCGGGAGGTAACTAAAACATTAGTACAAGAAATAATACCGAGGTTTGGAGTTCCAGCTGTTATATCCTCTAATAGAGGGCCACATTTTATTTCAAAAGTTGTACAGCAAATCATTCAGCACTTGGGAATAGACTGGCAACTACAAACCCCTTATTGTTCTCAATCCAGTGGCCAGGTTAAAAAAAAAAAAAAAAAAAAAAAAGGATCATCTAATTAAACAACAAATTGTAAAATTGGGGCAGGAAGCAAATTTGGCTTGGCCTCAATCATTGCCTTTGGCCTTCTTGCGTATCCAAACAAGGCCAAAGGCAAAGGAAGGGTTGAGTCCTTTTGAAATCCTGTATGAGCGACCCTATAGTATACAGAAGGGGATGTCTGCACAAGTAGGGGATGAAATTATGATTTCTTATATGGTGGCATTGGGTAAACAACTTAATAAAATTGGGAAGCGTGTTTGGGACTCGGAGTAGGGGTTCGGATGGGCCAGTACATAACATCCAATTGGGAGATTATGTGTACGTGAAGTCTCTTGCAGAAAAGGACTTTGGAACCACAATAGGAAGGTCCGTTTCAAGTCCTCCTGACATCTTTCACTGCTATCAAGAGAAGAGCCTAGCTCCATCCTCATGACACTCACCCTTTATATATTTATAAACATTAATGAGGTCACCCCTCAGTCTCCTCCAAACTAAAGAGACCCAGCTCCCTCAGCCTTTCCTCATACAGGGGATGCTCCACTCCCTTCATCATCTTTGTTGTCCTGCGCTGGACTCTCTTCAGCAGTTCCCTGTCCTTTTTGAACTGAGGGGCCAAATGACTGTATGGTGTGGCTGGGGAAGGAAAGGGATGCACATGATTTTCCAATCCCGTTACCTTACAAATGTGGCAGGAGCAAGGAGCTGTTATCACACTGTCATGCTAAGCTCGGTGAACCCTATATCTTGCAGGGTCCTTGCAGATGTGCTAGTGCTGGCTGATTTGTGAAGTGCCAACATTTTGCTCATCAGCTTTACTTGCCTTTCTTCTATGCAATATAGAAGCTGGGTGTGTGAACCAACACAGGCTTGTTGCAAGAAGCAACCGGACGCCACAAATGCAATTGCAAAGAGCAAATTTATTTTAGTTACCTCACTACTGGGGGATCTCCGAAGCAGCACCTGAGCTCCTGGGCAGAGGTGACACAGGTGGAGACGCAAGCGCTGCAGAATTCAGCCCTGGTAGAAGATCACCGGGTCTGCTGTGTTCGCCTGTATTTCAAGGCTTCAAGCAGGCGCAGCCTTGCGCTCTTTCTCACAACAAAGCAGGAATCTCAGGCATAGTGATAAGGTGCCTTAGAGTTTCTCACAGACCTATGTTATCTGACACAGAGGTTCTACTTGTCAAGCACACAAGGTCAGTAAAACAATTAGTGTAATGGATGTGCTTTCTCTACACCCTAGCTGCAGTCACTTGAGCATATTTACAATTAGCCTCCTCGCCGTTCTTGCGCAATTCCCATACACTGGGTGTTGTTGCCACTGAACTTGTAGAGAGGATAAAGAAAGTGTTGTTGAAATTACAGCTTTTTACAAAAACACAGTGAAAAAAATATTTTACAAAAATAAAGCGCATGTGCTAAGCAAATTGAAAAGTGGCATTGTAACGTTCTGTCCCGCATTGCTAGCTTTACTAACTTGTATGCCATGGTTAGTTCTATACTCTTTCAAAATGTTTATAAGTTGCTAAATAGATGCCATGACCTAGCTTGAAGAAATCATATGCATTCACTGTCCTTAATGAGTACAAGCACATGTATTAGGAGCACTGCAGCAGTCCCGTATGTACTTGTCACCTGTAGCAGTGACTCCTTGAGCACTGGTGTTTTTTAATTTTGACATTCTGTCATGTGACAGTGCAGGAAAGGAGGTTTGCCATACATCAGTTGTATTGGTTTTTGTGGTTTTTTTGAGGCTTCTTCTTTTAGAAGTCAGGTATTTATTTCTTGGCTTATTTTAAGAACTACACTAAGTGAGAGTATTCAAGATTACAAGGACCTTTTTTTTTTTTTTTTTTTATTAACTTAAAATCAGTCCCAAGGTGTTGGAATGAAGAAGTCTGAAAAAAAGAGTTTGTCCTATAACTGAATATGAGAAATAGTTGCTTTTGTAGCAGTTATCAAGACTAACTGTATACAAAGTAGAAAAGATTAAATTCATAGGATGACTCTTGTCATTTACTCATTTATTGTAAAGCAGGGACTTCACTAGTTTATTTTTGCATTTGCATTTCCACTGGACACATTCCTTCTGCTAAGATCTAATAGCACATACTCTACCAAGATGTAGCAGACATAGTCACGGTCTAAGAGGGTTACCCAACCCATGGATGCGTAAAGATCGTGACTGTGGAAAGCAAGTATGTATATATATGTGTATATATATATATATATATCACAAGAGTAAAGCAAATACATATATTAGAAGTTATTACAGAATTCCAACTAGTGAAGCAAGTATATACTTGTGAACCTTTACCCATGTGCGTGCCTATAAATATGTTACGTGAGGTGTTACCAGTATGACACTCACCAAACCACTCCCAGGAGTGGACTACTTGATGACAGAAAAGTCTCACTTCAAAGATGATCTGTGTCACGGAGTCCGCAGTCAGCCAGGCATTCTCAGTGAGGGTCCAGTCTGTCCTGGACACCCTGTGCAGGGAAGCTCTTACAAGGAAGCTCTGGCTGAGAAGTTCATTTTGGGTAGGTAGGGAGCTACTTTTTATACCTCATTAGGGTAGATACATAAGTGGGAGTAGGACATTAGATCCTGGAACAGCTGTTGCTGTTGGGCACCACCGCAAAGAGCCTATCTCCATCTTCTTTGCACCCTCCCTTCAGGTATTTATATACATTAATGAGATGCCCCCGAGCCTTCTCTTCTCTGGTCTAAACAGTCCCAGCTCTCTCAGCCTTGCCTCATAGGAGAGAAGCTCCAGTCCTTTAATCATCTTTGTGGTCCTTTGTTGGACTCTCTCCAGTAGCTCTATATCTATCTTCAACGGGGGAACCCAGAATTAGACACAGAACTCTAGGTGTGGCCTCGCCAGTGCTCAGTAGAGGGGAAGGATCACCTCCCTCGACCTGCTGGCAACACTCCTAATGCAGCCCAGGATACCATTCACAGTCTTTGTCACAAGAGCACACTGCTGGCTCATGTTCAACTTGGTGTCCACCAGGACCCCCAGGTGCTCTTCTGACAAGCTGCTTTCCGGCTGGGTGGCTCCCAGCATATACTGGTGCATGGAGTTGTTCGTCCCCAAGTGTGGGACCTTGCACTTCCCCTTGTTGAACTTCATGAGGTTCCTGTCAGCCCATTTCTCCAGCCTGTCCAGGTCCCTCTGGATGACAACACGACCCTCTGGCATATCAACCACTCCTTCCAGTTTTATATCATCAGCAAACTTGCTGAGGGTACACTCTGCCCCATCGTCCTGATCATTAACAAAGATGTTGAACAGGACTGGACCCAGTATTTCTAAGGAAAATGAGTTTTACCATGTAGCTATCTCAGAGTTTTCATGGAATGGTGTCACAGTTTCTCTTATCTTTCCCTGTGCAGGCCACCAATTAATCTGCCATGGTGTCCTGGTTTTGTTAAAAAACAAGTTTCTCTTTTAGTGAATTTGCCTGTCAGCTAAAGCCTTCATATTAGCTGCATTTTCCTGGAGAACCAGATACATGTTTTGGTAAACCTAGCAATGGAATGCAAACTTATTGATAAGCACGGATGGACATCTCGTGAGAGGGGCAACGAGAAACTGGTGACCGAGAGACTGACCAACGATGTATAACATTCCATTCACGTGAATACTTCATATAAAAGTGGGAGATCACGAGGATCTCATCCCTTTTGCCTTTTTCCTTCCCTTTTTCCTCATGGCTGACATTAGGAGAGGACCTTGCTAGTCGTCCCTGCGAACTGAGGCCTAGCGAGAGACTGAATCCAGCTCTGGTTGGCTACAGAGTCTAATCCAGGACTTTGGGTGCTGACTCTGCAGTTGCTGAGACTTTCAAGATTGGTTTTGTATATTTTGTATTATTTTCTCTATTCTTATTAGTAGCATTAGTAAAACATCTTTAATTTTTCCAACTCTCTTCTCTCTGTCCTTCTTTCCCTCCCGATCACCTGTCCTGAGTGGGAAGGGGGGAGAGGGAGGGGCAAAAGGGGGAAGTGGGGGGGAGAGGAGGTTAACAATACATCTGCCAGGGTTTGATTGTCACCCTGCAGTCTTAACCCTCGACACATGGTTAAATTGCAAGGTGACAATAAACCATGGCAGATCCAATAAACCCCACCCTCTCCGCATCGGAAAAAAAAAAAGTCCTCCCTAAGGAAAGATGATGGCCTCAAGTTGCACAAGGGGAGGTTTAGATTGGATATTAGGAAAAATTTCTTCACGAAAAGGGTTGTCAGGCACTGGAACCGGCTGCCCAGGGAAGTGGTTGAGTCATCATCTTGGAGGCGTTTAAAAGACACGTAAATGAGGTTTTAGGGACATGGTTTAGAGGTTCACTTGACAGTGCTAGATTAATGGTTGGACTTGATGATCTTTAAGGTCTTTTCCAACTTCACAAGTAGAACCGCTGTGCTTAGATAACAGGCCTGTCAAAAAAGTCGAAAAGGCACCTTATCATACATCCTTGAGATTGCTTTAGGCAAAGATCAAAGCAGTGTGAAAAACTGCGCCTGCGTGAATCCCTATATACAGGCCAAAACGAGCAGGCTCATTGATCTTCACCAAGGGCTGAATTCTGCAGTGCCTGTGTCTCTACTTGCGTGATCTCTGCCGGGGAGCTTAAGTGCTGTTTCAGAGATTCCACAGTTAGAGAGGTAACAAAAATGAATTAGTTCTTTGTGTTACATCTGTGGTTGTTCCTGCGACCTACCTGCGTTGGCTCACACGGTAGGTTCCAACTCCTCCAGTTTGTTGCCCGTGCTGTGCGCATTGGTGTAGTGGCACTTCAGCTCTTGGCCACATCACCTTCTTAGAGGAACACCCCTTAATTCCTCTGAAGTATTTCACTGTTGGCCTCTATTACCTCAGGAGCCCCTGGCTCATCTCCATAAGACTTCAAGTATGCTCCAGCAAGGCCAACACGTCTCAGCGCCACTGGCCCTCGCTAGTACCCATCCCCTCTATCATTGGCATTCCGTCCCACAGCTTGCCATGGGCAAACCTGACATCATCCCCCTCCCCCATCATGTCTAGTTTAAAGCTCTGTCAATGAGCCCCGCTAGCTCATGTGTGAAGACCCTCTTCCCCCTTTGAGAAAGATGAACCCCATCCGATGCCAGCAAACCTGATGCCATATAGGCCATCCCGTTATCAAAGAACCCAAAATTGTGGCAGTAACACCAGCCATGGAGCCATGTATTAATAGACTGTCTGTCTGTTTCTTCTAATGTCACTGCCTGCAACTGGAAGGAGAGAGGAGAAAATAACCTGTGCTCCTGATTCCCTTACCATCTGTCCCAAGGCTCTGAAGTCCTTAAGTACTGAAAGGCTGAAATTACTTTCCCCCCCCTCATTGACGAGAAACGGAACCTTAACCATTTCGTAGCCTCACGAGGAGTTAAAAAACTAGAAGCTGCAGACTGGGACCTGGACCGCCCAACCGGCTTAGTACTTTCCTGCCGATGATCCACTGCTAAGGAACCCTACATACACATCCCCATCGGTTCAAAGTGGATAAGTTTAGAATTCTTAATAGACACAGGAACCCAAATCAGTGTTTTAAACAAGCAGCAAGCCGACGAGCTCGGGACCAAACCATCAAGGAAAGCCATCAATATAGTAGGGGTAAAGGGCGTGGCAAAAAGTTGTCCTTTAGCTTGAACTCAGTTTTTGGCTGCCTGGGGAAAAATGGCTGATGGCTGTGGAAGTGGCTGTGAGCCCTTATATGGGGAATATATTAGGATTTGATATTTTAGTGGGTTAAGCAGTGGAGTTTTGGGAGCCACGGGGGTGGAAGCTGCTTGAATTAGGACATTGCAATTTGCCCCTCCATTGCTGCTACAGCCTAAAGAAGCTTCTAGCCTTAGGACTTCAGAACCTACTCCCGCGCTGCTGCAGCTTAAGGAAGCTGCTCGCATTAGGACCTTGCAGTTTGCTCCCGCATTGCCACTATCCAAAACAACCTGCACTCCACAATACCTCCTGCCAAGTGCAGCAAAACGAGGCATTACAGAGGTCATTAACGATCTTGGAAAAAAACCAAACAGATAATCAGCTGCACTCATTGACCCTATAGTTCTCCGGTTTGGCCAGTTCACAAGCCCGATGGGCGGTGGTGCTCAAATATAAATTATTGAAAACCGAAGAGTAACACCCCACCCCTCACAGCTGCCATCTCAAACATAACTTTGGTGGTGACTGCAATGCAAGCAGCAGCCCATCCATGGATGGCTGCCTAAGATGTCAAAGATATGTTTTTCATTACATGGATTTATGGATGTCCAGATTGCTTAATTGATCCCTAACCCAGTCCTCATCAATCAAGGCAAACTCCTCCATTGTCCTGCCTTCCTCTGGGGCCTCAGGGGTACAGGGCTCCTCAGAACAGTCTCCAGCAGTGTAGACAAAGAAGGCGTTCAGTAACTCTGCCTTCTCTGTATCTTCTGTCACCAGGGCACCCACCTCGTTCATCAGTGGGCCTACATTGCCTCTGGTGTTAGTTTTATCTGCCACGTATCGGAAAAAGCTCTTCCTGTTGTCCTTGATCCCTCTTGCCAGGTTTAATTCTGAGAAGGCCTTAGCTTTCCTAGTTGCCTCCCTACATTCTCTGACAACAGCCTTATATTCTTCCCAAGTGGCCAGTTCCTCCTTCCATGATCCATAAACTCTCCTCTTCCACCTGAGCTTACCCAGCAGTTCCCTGTTTAACCACACAGGTCTCCTGGCTCCCTTCCTTGACTTCGTACATGTCGGGATGCTCTGATCTTGAGCTTGGTAGAAGAAATCCCTGAATATTAACCAACTATCTTGGGCCCCTTGACCTTCAAGGAGCCTTGCCCATGGGATTTCCCCTAGCAATTGCTTGGAAAGGCCAAAGTTGGCCCTGCTGAAGTCCAGGGTTGCAACTCTGCTTGGTATTCTGTTCCTGTCACATGAGATCCTGAACTCCACCATCTCATAGTCGCTGCAACCAAGGCAGCCCTCAACCTTGACTACTTCAACCGGACCCTCCTTGTTAGTGAGGATGAGATCCAGCAGCGCTCCTCTTCTAGTTGGATCATCCACCCTTTGCATCAGAAAGTTATCGTCAAGGCACTGGAGGAACCTCCTGGACTGTGGCTCCCTTAAGGGAGAAGGACAAACCCCAATTTACTTTTACCTGGGAAGGGAGACAATACACTTCTAATTGGCTTCCTCAAGGGTTCAAGCACTCTTCTACTATTGCCCACAACACCGGAACTGCACTCCTCAACACTGTGAAAGCGCCCTCGGGCATTCACATATATCAATATATAGATGATATCTTAGTGGGCAGACACAATAAGGAACAGGTTGGACAAGAAGCAGAGAGTATCTGGAACCTATTGACAAAAACTGGATTGGATATTTCACCTTCCAAGCACCAAGGTCCCGGGCAGGAAGTTAAATGCCTAGGGGCTTGATGGACAGTGGGAGCTATTGCAGTACCCGATGATGCCCTATCAGCTACAGAGAAGGGGCAGACCCTGAACAGCAAAGCGAAGTTGCAACACCTATTGGGCACATTAGGGTACTGGAGAAAATATATACCAGGATTTTCAGTGATTGCCCGCCCTCTATATGACCTGCTTTGGAAAAACAGGCAATGGGATTGGACGTTGCAGCATACAGAGACCCTTAATATTCTAAAAGATTGTCCTGGTTTTGTTAAAAACAAGGCCAGTTTCTCTTTTAGTGAATTTTTTCTTTCAGCTAAATTCTTCTTAGTAACTGCACTTTTCTGAAGTTGGATACATGTTTTGATAGACATGGCAATGGTATGCAAGGTCATTGATAAGAATGCACGTCCCGTAAGCAAGGAAGGGCGAACTGAACAGGTGACTAAAACTGACCAACTAAGTATTCCATCCCATGCCATCCATGTCATGTGAGCTGTCCCACCATGTCTCTGTAATTGCCACCAGGTCATAAACTCCTGCCCTAACACAGGTTTCTAACTCCTCCTGCTCATTCCCCATGCTGTGCGCATTGGTGTACAGGCATTTCAGGGAGTGAGCTGAGCACACTGATTTCAACCTAGGGTTACTGTTGTTGACAATGAGGACAGCTTGTGTCAACCGTGTGTCCCAAGTCGTTTGCGAGATGTCATGATGCTTTTTAATCAGACCATTGGTCTGTTCCATGTTCCCATTTTCTTGGGGGTAATATGGTGTATGAAACACCCACTTAGTACCTCCCCCTTGAACCCAGTCTTGAACCACTGTGGCTGTAAAATGTGTGCCATTATCACTTTGAATATTCTCAGGGATGGGTAGAACACTAAGCCGCTCACACAACACTCGCACTGTTTGGTCCCCAGCGGCAGTGCAGACAGCTGTAGCCATTGGTAGTCCTGATACCAGCTGTACTCCCACCAGGATGTATTTCTTTCCATGAGAGGGTTTTAATGGCCCGACATAGTCAACTTGCCAGGTACTCCAGAGGGCCTTGCCCTGTCTGATATGCTGGGCCAGGGTTTGATTTGGCTGGTCAGTTTTAAGTCTTATTCAGCACTGGGGACAGGCTGTGAGGACTGCTTCCCATGTTCCCATGGACACTGGCCATTCCCAAGGCCAGCATTCGTAATAGAGATCCACTTTTCCAGAGTGGCCTCTCTTAATGTGTAGCCACTCAGCTAATCATGTCCACTCCTCCGGTACACCATCAACCACTATAATTTGAGCTAGATGGTCAGCCTGTTGGTTCCATTTGGTGGCTGGAGTTGCATCTTTCCATGTCCTTTCACCCAACCCATTCTCAAGGGTCGTGACTCGCCTGTCTCCAATAGCCTCTGCCAATCTTCAGCTCTCCAGACTCTGCTGCAACCCACTTCCCACCATTTGGATTCCCATTGGCATATCCACTCAGTTGCACCCTTATAAGTTGCATAAGAATCCATGTAAAATGTGGAGGCTCCTCCTTCTGCTGCTAATAAGAGAGCACATAACTCCCTTACCAGAGCACTACCTTCCCCCTCCTCTGTCATAGTTTTTCTGGTAGCAATTTCCAGTGCTGCTGCCTTATACTGCCACTTTGACACCACCTGTCGCGGTTGAGACAGACAAATGACATAGACAAAGTTCCTTTTATGTACAAACAGCAGTCTTCATTTATTGCCACAAACACATTTTTATATAGTCTTTAGCAGCTCAAGTGTCTTTTTGCCATTGGTTACAGGCTGCAATAGTAACATATTGGCGAATTTTGCTATCGTCAGTGTTACTCTTACCCCCTTCTTTCTCATGGCTACACCTTAATATCTTCAAGGCCCATCTCTGTTCCCATACCCTCTGCCAGGGAATCCACGGACCCACTGTAGTCCCCCACACCCACCGGATGGGCTGATGCATCAGTAAACCAAATCACCTGTGTGTCTGAATCCTCGGTTAACTTGGGTGCCTCCTTAATTGGGGAAGGCTTAT
This sequence comes from Patagioenas fasciata, assembly GCF_037038585.1. Lineage (NCBI taxonomy): Eukaryota > Metazoa > Chordata > Aves > Columbiformes > Columbidae > Patagioenas > Patagioenas fasciata. The sequence continues at coordinate 54,978,514 of NC_092559.1, forward strand.
AAGGTAGGTTTATGTCGAGGGTTTAGATTGTGGGGTGACAATAAAACCCTGGCAGATGTATTGTTAACCTCCTCTCCCCCCCACTTCCCCCTTTTGCCCCTCCCTCTCCCCCCTTCCCACTCAGGACAGGTGATCGGGAGGGAAAGAAGGACAGAGAGAAGAGAACTGGAAAAATTAAAGATGTTTTACTAATGCTACTAATAAGAATAGAGAAAATAATACAAAATATACAAAACCAATCTTGAAAGTCTCAGCAACTGCAGAGTCAGCACCCAAAGTCCTGGATTAGACTCTGTAGCCAACCAGAGCTGGATTCAGTCTCTCACTAGGCCTCAGTTCGCAGGGACAACTAGCAAGGTCCTCTCCTAATATCGGCCATAAGCAGAAGGGAAAAAGGGAAAAAAGGGAAGAGATCCTCGTGATCTCCCACTTTTATATGAAGTATTCACATGAATGGAATGTTATACACAGTTGGTCAGTTTCTTGGTCACTGGTTTCTCGTTGCCCCTCTCGCGAGATGTCCATCTGTACTTATCAATAAGTTTGCATTCCATTGCTAGGTTTATCAAAACATGTATCTGGTTCTCCAGGAAAATACAGCTAATATGAAGGCTTTAGCTGACAGGCAAAATTCACTAAAAGAGAAACTTGTTTTTTAACAAAACCAGGACAGTTTAGCAGGACTGGATCAGGGTTCACAGGTTGTTGGAGTTTGGAAACTTTGACAGAGCCCTCTTTCAACGGTAGTAACTGACTACTGACTAACTCCCTCCAAGTAGGCATACCACTTCCGTACTGTTGCCTTCTGCACCGCCCCCACGGTGGGGGGGGGGTGGGGGTGTGGGGAGGTGACCCTTTAAGGATTGAGTTTAGTAGAGGGAGAGGGCCTTGTATAATAATGTTCTGTGATGTACGCAATCTCTCTACCTCCTTAACTGCTCAGGTGAGTGAGAGAAGTCCCTTCTCCCACTCCGAGTATCGTTGCTCACTTTCCTTGAATGTTGTGGGAGAAAATAACAAGGGTGTGGCTCTGGCCCTTTTGGTTCTCCTTTGGAATATGTTGCAATAGGAAGCATGCTCTGCAAACCCCCGTTCCACCCTTAATGGGTCTTGTGGGTGCAGTGGGCCCAATTTCTGTTAGGTTTTAAGTTCACCCTTGCCACTGTTTAATTGCAGGGCCAGAATAAACCATGGCAGATGCTTTCTGTTAACTCCCTCCCCTTCGCTCCCCCCTCAGCCCCCCCTCTTTCCACCAAGGAAAGGCAATAGGAGGGCAAAGAGAGGCAAAGAGAGAGAGGACTTGCAAGTTGGAAAAGTTAAAAATGTTTTACTAATGCTACCAATAAAATAGAGAAAATAATACAAAAAATACAAAAACAATCTTGAAATTCCCGGCACAGCTCAGCACCAGCTCTGCACTGCTCCAGCAGCTGCAGAGCAGGCACCTGGAAGTCCTGGGTTGGACTCTGCAGCAGACCAGAACTGGATTCAAGGATGCAGGGTCTGTCACTAGGTCTCAGGTCACAGGGACAGCAAGACAGGGTCCTCCCCAGATGCTGGCCATAGTCAAAGAGAATGAGACCCTTGTGATCTACCACCTTTATATGATTTATGACATGGATGGCATGGGATGGAATACTTAGTTGGTCAGTTTTAGTCACCTGTTCAGTTCGCCCTTCCTTGCTTACGGGACGTGCATTCTTATCAATGACCTTGCATACCATTGCCATGTCTATCAAAACATGTATCCAACTTCAGAAAAGTGCAGTTACTAAGAAGAATTTAGCTGAAAGAAAAAATTCACTAAAAGAGAAACTGGCCTTGTTTTTAACAAAACCAGGACAATCTTTTAGAATATTAAGGGTCTCTGTATGCTGCAACGTCCAATCCCATTGCCTGTTTTTCCAAAGCAGGTCATATAGAGGGCGGGCAATCACTGAAAATCCTGGTATATATTTTCTCCAGTACCCTAATGTGCCCAATAGGTGTTGCAACTTCGCTTTGCTGTTCAGGGTCTGCCCCTTCTCTGTAGCTGATAGGGCATCATCGGGTACTGCAATAGCTCCCACTGTCCATCAAGCCCCTAGGCATTTAACTTCCTGCCCGGGACCTTGGTGCTTGGAAGGTGAAATATCCAATCCAGTTTTTGTCAATAGGTTCCAGATACTCTCTGCTTCTTGTCCAACCTGTTCCTTATTGTGTCTGCCCACTAAGATATCATCTATATATTGATATATGTGAATGCCCGAGGGCGCTTTCACAGTGTTGAGGAGTGCAGTTCCGGTGTTGTGGGCAATAGTAGAAGAGTGCTTGAACCCTTGAGGAAGCCAATTAGAAGTGTATTGTCTCCCTTCCCAGGTAAAAGTAAATTGGGGTTTGTCCTTCTCCCTTAAGGGAGCCACAGTCCAGGAGGTTCCTCCAGTGCCTTGACGATAACTTTCTGATGCAAAGGGTGGATGATCCAACTAGAAGAGGAGCGCTGCTGGATCTCATCCTCACTAACAAGGAGGGTCCGGTTGAAGTAGTCAAGGTTGAGGGCTTCCTTGGTTGCAGCGACTATGAGATGGTGGAGTTCAGGATCTCATGTGACAGGAACAGAATACCAAGCAGAGTTGCAACCCTGGACTTCAGCAGGGCCAACTTTGGCCTTTCCAAGCAATTGCTAGGGGAAATCCCATGGGCAAGGCTCCTTGAAGGTCAAGGGGCCCAAGATAGTTGGTTAATATTCAGGGATTTCTTCTACCAAGCTCAAGATCAGAGCATCCCGACATGTACGAAGTCAAGGAAGGGAGCCAGGAGACCTGTGTGGTTAAACAGGGAACTGCTGGGTAAGCTCAGGTGGAAGAGGAGAGTTTATGGATCATGGAAGGAGGAACTGGCCACTTGGGAAGAATATAAGGCTGTTGTCAGAGAATGTAGGGAGGCAACTAGGAAAGCTAAGGCCTTCTCAGAATTAAACCTGGCAAGAGGGATCAAGGACAACAGGAAGAGCTTTTTCCGATACGTGGCAGATAAAACTAACACCAGAGGCAATGTAGGCCCACTGATGAACGAGGTGGGTGCCCTGGTGACAGAAGATACAGAGAAGGCAGAGTTACTGAACGCCTTCTTTGTCTACACTGCTGGAGACTGTTCTGAGGAGCCCTGTACCCCTGAGGCCCCAGAGGAAGGCAGGACAATGGAGGAGTTTGCCTTGATTGATGAGGACTGGGTTAGGGATCAATTAAGCAATCTGGACATCCATAAATCCATGTAATGAAAAACATATCTTTGACATCTTAGGCAGCCATCCATGGATGGGCTGCTGCTTGCATTGCAGTCACCACCAAAGTTATGTTTGAGATGGCAGCTGTGAGGGGTGGGGTGTTACTCTTCGGTTTTCAATAATTTATATTTGAGCACCACCGCCCATCGGGCTTGTGAACTGGCCAAACCGGAGAACTATAGGGTCAATGAGTGCAGCTGATTATCTGTTTGGTTTTTTTCCAAGATCGTTAATGACCTCTGTAATGCCTCGTTTTGCTGCACTTGGCAGGAGGTATTGTGGAGTGCAGGTTGTTTTGGATAGTGGCAATGCGGGAGCAAACTGCAAGGTCCTAATGCGAGCAGCTTCCTTAAGCTGCAGCAGCGCGGGAGTAGGTTCTGAAGTCCTAAGGCTAGAAGCTTCTTTAGGCTGTAGCAGCAATGGAGGGGCAAATTGCAATGTCCTAATTCAAGCAGCTTCCACCCCCGTGGCTCCCAAAACTCCACTGCTTAACCCACTAAAATATCAAATCCTAATATATTCCCCATATAAGGGCTCACAGCCACTTCCACAGCCATCAGCCATTTTTCCCCAGGCAGCCAAAAACTGAGTTCAAGCTAAAGGACAACTTTTTGCCACGCCCTTTACCCCTACTATATTGATGGCTTTCCTTGATGGTTTGGTCCCGAGCTCGTCGGCTTGCTGCTTGTTTAAAACACTGATTTGGGTTCCTGTGTCTATTAAGAATTCTAAACTTATCCACTTTGAACCGATGGGGATGTGTATGTAGGGTTCCTTAGCAGTGGATCATCGGCAGGAAAGTACTAAGCCGGTTGGGCGGTCCAGGTCCCAGTCTGCAGCTTCTAGTTTTTTAACTCCTCGTGAGGCTACGAAATGGTTAAGGTTCCGTTTCTCGTCAATGAGGGGGGGGAAAGTAATTTCAGCCTTTCAGTACTTAAGGACTTCAGAGCCTTGGGACAGATGGTAAGGGAATCAGGAGCACAGGTTATTTTCTCCTCTCTCCTTCCAGTTGCAGGCAGTGACATTAGAAGAAACAGACAGACAGTCTATTAATACATGGCTCCATGGCTGGTGTTACTGCCACAATTTTGGGTTCTTTGATAACGGGATGGCCTATATGGCATCAGGTTTGCTGGCATCGGATGGGGTTCATCTTTCTCAAAGGGGGAAGAGGGTCTTCACACATGAGCTAGCGGGGCTCATTGACAGAGCTTTAAACTAGACATGATGGGGGAGGGGGATGATGTCAGGTTTGCCCATGGCAAGCTGTGGGACGGAATGCCAATGATAGAGGGGATGGGTACTAGCGAGGGCCAGTGGCGCTGAGACGTGTTGGCCTTGCTGGAGCATACTTGAAGTCTTATGGAGATGAGCCAGGGGCTCCTGAGGTAATAGAGGCCAACAGTGAAATACTTCAGAGGAATTAAGGGGTGTTCCTCTAAGAAGGTGATGTGGCCAAGAGCTGAAGTGCCACTACACCAATGCGCACAGCACGGGCAACAAACTGGAGGAGTTGGAACCTACCGTGTGAGCCAACGCAGGTAGGTCGCAGGAACAACCACAGATGTAACACAAAGAACTAATTCATTTTTGTTACCTCTCTAACTGTGGAATCTCTGAAACAGCACTTAAGCTCCCCGGCAGAGATCACGCAAGTAGAGACACAGGCACTGCAGAATTCAGCCCTTGGTGAAGATCAATGAGCCTGCTCGTTTTGGCCTGTATATAGGGATTCACGCAGGCGCAGTTTTTCACACTGCTTTGATCTTTGCCTAAAGCAATCTCAAGGATGTATGATAAGGTGCCTTTTCGACTTTTTTGACAGGCCTGTTATCTAAGCACAGCGGTTCTACTTGTGAAGTTGGAAAAGACCTTAAAGATCATCAAGTCCAACCATTAATCTAGCACTGTCAAGTGAACCTCTAAACCATGTCCCTAAAACCTCATTTACGTGTCTTTTAAACGCCTCCAAGATGATGACTCAACCACTTCCCTGGGCAGCCGGTTCCAGTGCCTGACAACCCTTTTCGTGAAGAAATTTTTCCTAATATCCAATCTAAACCTCCCCTTGTGCAACTTGAGGCCATCATCTTTCCTTAGGGAGGACTTTTTTTTTTTCCGATGCGGAGAGGGTGGGGTTTATTGGATCTGCCATGGTTTATTGTCACCTTGCAATTTAACCATGTGTCGAGGGTTAAGACTGCAGGGTGACAATCAAACCCTGGCAGATGTATTGTTAACCTCCTCTCCCCCCCACTTCCCCCTTTTGCCCCTCCCTCTCCCCCCTTCCCACTCAGGACAGGTGATCGGGAGGGAAAGAAGGACAGAGAGAAGAGAGTTGGAAAAATTAAAGATGTTTTACTAATGCTACTAATAAGAATAGAGAAAATAATACAAAATATACAAAACCAATCTTGAAAGTCTCAGCAACTGCAGAGTCAGCACCCAAAGTCCTGGATTAGACTCTGTAGCCAACCAGAGCTGGATTCAGTCTCTCGCTAGGCCTCAGTTCGCAGGGACGACTAGCAAGGTCCTCTCCTAATGTCAGCCATGAGGAAAAAGGGAAGGAAAAAGGCAAAAGGGATGAGATCCTCGTGATCTCCCACTTTTATATGAAGTATTCACGTGAATGGAATGTTATACATCGTTGGTCAGTCTCTCGGTCACCAGTTTCTCGTTGCCCCTCTCGCGAGATGTCCATCCGTGCTTATCAATAAGTTTGCATTCCATTGCTAGGTTTACCAAAACATGTATCTGGTTCTCCAGGAAAATGCAGCTAATATGAAGGCTTTAGCTGACAGGCAAATTCACTAAAAGAGAAACTTGTTTTTTAACAAAACCAGGACACCATGGCAGATTAATTGGTGGCCTGCACAGGGAAAGATAAGAGAAACTGTGACACCATTCCATGAAAACTCTGAGATAGCTACATGGTAAAACTCATTTTCCTTAGAAATACTGGGTCCAGTCCTGTTCAACATCTTTGTTAATGATCAGGACGATGGGGCAGAGTGTACCCTCAGCAAGTTTGCTGATGATATAAAACTGGAAGGAGTGGTTGATATGCCAGAGGGTCGTGTTGTCATCCAGAGGGACCTGGACAGGCTGGAGAAATGGGCTGACAGGAACCTCATGAAGTTCAACAAGGGGAAGTGCAAGGTCCCACACTTGGGGACGAACAACTCCATGCACCAGTATATGCTGGGAGCCACCCAGCCGGAAAGCAGCTTGTCAGAAGAGCACCTGGGGGTCCTGGTGGACACCAAGTTGAACATGAGCCAGCAGTGTGCTCTTGTGACAAAGACTGTGAATGGTATCCTGGGCTGCATTAGGAGTGTTGCCAGCAGGTCGAGGGAGGTGATCCTTCCCCTCTACTGAGCACTGGCGAGGCCACACCTAGAGTTCTGTGTCTAATTCTGGGTTCCCCCGTTGAAGATAGATATAGAGCTACTGGAGAGAGTCCAACAAAGGACCACAAAGATGATTAAAGGACTGGAGCTTCTCTCCTATGAGGCAAGGCTGAGAGAGCTGGGACTGTTTAGACCAGAGAAGAGAAGGCTCGGGGGCATCTCATTAATGTATATAAATACCTGAAGGGAGGGTGCAAAGAAGATGGAGATAGGCTCTTTGCGGTGGTGCCCAACAGCAACAGCTGTTCCAGGATCTAATGTCCTACTCCCACTTATGTATCTACCCTAATGAGGTATAAAAAGTAGCTCCCTACCTACCCAAAATAAACTTCTCAGCCAGAGCTTCCTTGTAAGAGCTTCCCTGCACAGGGTGTCCAGGACAGACTGGACCCTCACTGAGAATGCCTGGCTGACTGCGGACTCCGTGACACAGATCATCTTTGAAGTGAGACTTTTCTGTCATCAAGTAGTCCACTCCTGGGAGTGGTTTGGTGAGTGTCATACTGGTAACACCTCACGTAACATATTTATAGGCACGCACATGGGTAAAGGTTCACAAGTATATACTTGCTTCACTAGTTGGAATTCTGTAATAACTTCTAATATATGTATTTGCTTTACTCTTGTGATATATATATATATATATACACATATATATACATACTTGCTTTCCACAGTCACGATCTTTACGCATCCATGGGTTGGGTAACCCTCTTAGACCGTGACTATGTCTGCTACATCTTGGTAGAGTATGTGCTATTAGATCTTAGCAGAAGGAATGTGTCCAGTGGAAATGCAAATGCAAAAATAAACTAGTGAAGTCCCTGCTTTACAATAAATGAGTAAATGACAAGAGTCATCCTATGAATTTAATCTTTTCTACTTTGTATACAGTTAGTCTTGATAACTGCTACAAAAGCAACTATTTCTCATATTCAGTTATAGGACAAACTCTTTTTTTCAGACTTCTTCATTCCAACACCTTGGGACTGATTTTAAGTTAATAAAAAAAAAAAAAAAAAAGGTCCTTGTAATCTTGAATACTCTCACTTAGTGTAGTTCTTAAAATAAGCCAAGAAATAAATACCTGACTTCTAAAAGAAGAAGCCTCAAAAAAACCACAAAAACCAATACAACTGATGTATGGCAAACCTCCTTTCCTGCACTGTCACATGACAGAATGTCAAAATTAAAAAACACCAGTGCTCAAGGAGTCACTGCTACAGGTGACAAGTACATACGGGACTGCTGCAGTGCTCCTAATACATGTGCTTGTACTCATTAAGGACAGTGAATGCATATGATTTCTTCAAGCTAGGTCATGGCATCTATTTAGCAACTTATAAACATTTTGAAAGAGTATAGAACTAACCATGGCATACAAGTTAGTAAAGCTAGCAATGCGGGACAGAACGTTACAATGCCACTTTTCAATTTGCTTAGCACATGCGCTTTATTTTTGTAAAATATTTTTTTCACTGTGTTTTTGTAAAAAGCTGTAATTTCAACAACACTTTCTTTATCCTCTCTACAAGTTCAGTGGCAACAACACCCAGTGTATGGGAATTGCGCAAGAACGGCGAGGAGGCTAATTGTAAATATGCTCAAGTGACTGCAGCTAGGGTGTAGAGAAAGCACATCCATTACACTAATTGTTTTACTGACCTTGTGTGCTTGACAAGTAGAACCTCTGTGTCAGATAACATAGGTCTGTGAGAAACTCTAAGGCACCTTATCACTATGCCTGAGATTCCTGCTTTGTTGTGAGAAAGAGCGCAAGGCTGCGCCTGCTTGAAGCCTTGAAATACAGGCGAACACAGCAGACCCGGTGATCTTCTACCAGGGCTGAATTCTGCAGCGCTTGCGTCTCCACCTGTGTCACCTCTGCCCAGGAGCTCAGGTGCTGCTTCGGAGATCCCCCAGTAGTGAGGTAACTAAAATAAATTTGCTCTTTGCAATTGCATTTGTGGCGTCCGGTTGCTTCTTGCAACAAGCCTGTGTTGGTTCACACACCCAGCTTCTATATTGCATAGAAGAAAGGCAAGTAAAGCTGATGAGCAAAATGTTGGCACTTCACAAATCAGCCAGCACTAGCACATCTGCAAGGACCCTGCAAGATATAGGGTTCACCGAGCTTAGCATGACAGTGTGATAACAGCTCCTTGCTCCTGCCACATTTGTAAGGTAACGGGATTGGAAAATCATGTGCATCCCTTTCCTTCCCCAGCCACACCATACAGTCATTTGGCCCCTCAGTTCAAAAAGGACAGGGAACTGCTGAAGAGAGTCCAGCGCAGGACAACAAAGATGATGAAGGGAGTGGAGCATCCCCTGTATGAGGAAAGGCTGAGGGAGCTGGGTCTCTTTAGTTTGGAGGAGACTGAGGGGTGACCTCATTAATGTTTATAAATATATAAAGGGTGAGTGTCATGAGGATGGAGCTAGGCTCTTCTCTTGATAGCAGTGAAAGATGTCAGGAGGACTTGAAACGGACCTTCCTATTGTGGTTCCAAAGTCCTTTTCTGCAAGAGACTTCACGTACACATAATCTCCCAATTGGATGTTATGTACTGGCCCATCCGAACCCCTACTCCGAGTCCCAAACACGCTTCCCAATTTTATTAAGTTGTTTACCCAATGCCACCATATAAGAAATCATAATTTCATCCCCTACTTGTGCAGACATCCCCTTCTGTATACTATAGGGTCGCTCATACAGGATTTCAAAAAGGACTCAACCCTTCCTTTGCCCTTGGCCTTGTTTGGATACGCAAGAAGGCCAAAGGCAATGATTGAGGCCAAGCCAAATTTGCTTCCTGCCCCAATTTTACAATTTGTTGTTTAATTAGATGATCCTTTTTTTTTTTTTTTTTTTTTTTTTTAACCTGGCCACTGGATTGAGAACAATAAGGGGTTTGTAGTTGCCAGTCTATTCCCAAGTGCTGAATGATTTGCTGTACAACTTTTGAAATAAAATGTGGCCCTCTATTAGAGGATATAACAGCTGGAACTCCAAACCTCGGTATTATTTCTTGTACTAATGTTTTAGTTACCTCCCGAGCTTTTGCTGTTCTGGTAGGGAGTGCTTCTGGCCAACCTGAAAAGGTATCAGTTAGTACCAACAAATATCGGCACTCCCCTTTTCTTGGGAGTTCCGAAAAATCAATTTGCCATTGTTGCCCAGGTCCATTTCCTTTCCCAATTTGACCCATTTCTGGCTTGGGTATATTCTTAGGATTAGTCTGGAGGCAAAGATCGCATTGCTGTGTCACCTGTCTTACAGTAGCATACAAATTTCTAGCTACTATTTTTGAATCAAATGTTTATATAGTGCTTCTGCTCCCCAGTGTCTCTTTCTGTGCTCTTCCCTTACTAAAGGCCAAACTAAATAGGAGGTAACAATAGGTTTTCCCTGTGGGGTGTGAGCCCACCCTTCCCAATTATATGATCCCTCTAGATCTATAATAAGTTTCCGGTCTTCCTTAGTATATTCTGGCTTACCTTCTAAAGTAACCTGCCCGTCAGGGACTAGGGCACTTTCTACTTTTACCTTTTGCTTAGCCGCCAGTTTTGCCTCTCTGTCCACCAGCTCATTTCCTTTTTCCAATTCCGAGCTCACCTTCTGGTGTGCCTTGTTATGCATAATTCCCATCTTCTTAGGAATATTTCTTTTGCATGTTTGATATATTTGCCTTGAGAGTTCAAGAGTCCTTTTTTTTTCCAAATTGCTCCGTGCGCATGTACGACCCCGAAAGCATACTTGGAGTCAGTATAGATGTTAACCATTTTACCTCAAGCTAGTTCCAGAGCACGAATAAGGGCGATTATTTCTGCCTTCTGTGCTGAAGTACTTTTAGGCAGAGGTCCAGATTCCATCACTTCATGGCTATAGCATAACCAGCATGCCTTTCACTGTTCAGAATATTGCTGCTTTCGTCCATAAAGCAGTTCTCAGTGTTTTCCATAGGATTGGCCTTTAGATCTGGTCGGCTGGAGTATGTTGCTTCGATGGTTTCCAGGCAATCATGATGAACTGGTTCTCCAATGTTACCACTGAGGAAAGAAGCTGAGTTAACAATGTTAGTGACGATGATTTAACCTGATATTTGAGAAATCTTTGTGGGGAAAGCCAATGTCCCCCTTTTGCTTCTAGAACTGTAGACACCGTTGGGATACCAGCACAGTCATTTTCTGACCCATGGTAAATTTACGGGCCTCCTGTATGTTCAGTACCACTGCTGCAACTGCCCGCAGGCATCCAGGCCACTCCTTTGCAGTTGCGTCTAATTGTTTGGAGAAATAGGCCGCTGCTCATCGGTACGGGCCAAGATCCTGTGCCAGTATACCCAAGGCTATTCCCTGCTTCTCGTGAGAGAATAAAAAAATGGTTTACTCACATCTGGGAGTCCTAGAGCAGGGGCTGTCATCAAAGCCTTACCAAGTTCTTCGAAGGCTCGTGGAGCTTCTTTATTCCATTGCAGGTGTTTCTGATCCGTGGCTGCTAGTGCATACAATGGCTTGACAAGCAATCCATAGTTGTAAATCCACAACCTGCACCACCCTGTCGTGCCCAAAAAGGGTCTGTAATTCTTTTACAGTTTGAGGCTTTGGTGTTTGGTATATAGCCTCCTTTTGAGCCTGTCCCAGGGTCCTCTGACCTGCACTAATTTCATAGCCCAAATAAGTTACTTGTTGCTGTATCATCTGGGCTTTCTTCTGTGATACCCGGTATCCTTGGAGCCCCAAAAAGTTCAATAAACTTACAGTTCAGGTTATGCACATCTCCTTTGTTTTGGTAGCAATCAAAATGTCATCCACATATTGTAGCATCTGTCCTTCATCAAAGGGAGCTTCCCAAGATTCAAGATCTTTAGCAGGTTGATTTCCAAATATTGTCGGGCTGTTCTTAAATCCTTGTGGCAACACCGTCCATGTGAGCTGGGTTTTATGTAAATATTGTCTGGCTGGCTTCATGGAGAGGGAGGCAAAAAGGCATCTTTTAAATCTAAAACAGTAAACCAAATAAAATCAGCGTTAATACAGTCAGAAAGGTGTATGGGTTTGCTACCACTGGGTAGAGGTCCTCTGTTATTCTGTTTATAACCCGATTTGTATGAATTTCTCTATTACTGGCCGAATTCCTTCCCTGTCCTCCCTTTTCTAAGGGCATTGTTTTATCCTTACCGGCTTTTCTCCTTCTTTGATTTTTACCTTGATGGGTGGAGCATTTTTGGCCCTTCCAGGTACCTCAGTAGCCCGTACCCCGGGATACACTTGGTTCATGACTTCTTCATTAATCTTGCCTTCTGTGGGAACAGTTGCTAAATGCAAGCCCATTATTTTCATATGTTGCCGATCATTTACCTCCAGAGTAATTTCTCCTTTTCCAAATCTGATTACTGCATCCATTTGTTCCAACAAATTTCTCCCCAAAAAGGTTTTGGGGAACTGGGCATATATAGAAATTTATCAATACCTACTTGTTTAGCCAATTTGTACTTCAAAGGTTCACAAAAATACACCCTTTCACTTTGGCCAGTGACTCCCTTTACCTACTATGTAATTGTTACTTATTGGCAATTTACCAAAAATTCCACTTGTTTCTGTTCATTCCAGGTTCCCGTCAGTCTTTTTCAAAACTTGCTACTGTCCGTTTCTCTCTCTGCCTACTTCCTCTGTACCTTCCCCGACATTCATTTTCCCAATATACATTGATCTCTCTCTCTAAAGGCTTTCAAAGCCTTCCAACCTCTTTAGTTCCCTACTTTCCTATCCTTTCCCTTATCCTTTCAACAATCTTCCTTTTCCCTGTTACTGAATACTCTCCAAGGTTCATCTAACAACATTTCCAAATTACTACTTTCTGTTGCTCTCGGTTTCTATAACTTCTCTAGGGGAGCTTGCACCATTTCGGGTGTCAGGCTACCCTGAGAGGCATACGGCTTGCCCTCCCCCCCCCCTCCGCTTGTAGCAGCGGTTTTTCTATTTTTTTCCTTCTTTCTCTCCTTGTTGCAGTTTAGACACAGGCAAGGCCACGCGGACAGGGGAGGTTGAGTTTATCTTGCAGCTTGGCACAGACCTGAAATTTATGTTACAGCACAGGCCTGGGATATTTCACTTTTTTAGTTTTCCGTTTAATTCCAGTCATAATACACTTTATATGCAATTCCAATTAGCTCAGCAATAGTTACATTCCTCAGTCCCATTTACCTTTTGCAGATGTCAGAAAAACAACATATTAAACATAAGTCCATTATTTCTGTTTTCCTAGATCCAATTCAGTTCATATTCTAGCCACTTGTAAACCACTCAAATACAATCTCTCCCAAGCTCACATCCATCATAACATTTAGTTTGCTCTTTTTCCATATCTCTGACTAGCATATAAATTCAATACAGATCAGAGTTTAACAACTTAAATCCTTTCCTGGTCTCAAAATTATTAAATAACAATAGGAACAAATTAACTTGCAGTACTGTACTTCATCCTATTTTTCCCAAGTTCTGCACAACAACATTAATTGCCACTAATTGCTATAACCCCACATTCAAACCACAAGTGAATACAATATTGTTTCAAACTTTCTTTTATCAGGATTCCCCACTAAGTTACTCCAATGTGTAAGGATTCATCCTAAGAAGAGCAAGATGGTATTTTAGTATTTTAACGGAACCGGTTCCCATTTTGTTATTATGTCCCTGATTTCGGTGGGTGGAAACCATATTTCTTTGCATATACTCTCTTACATCACACGCACTGTAATTTAACTCATGCCACGTGACTTGAATCAAGGTGTTTTAAGCTCATCTTCTGCTTTATACAGATCACAGGCTAAAGCGTACTACCATAAATAGTAATTACTCTAATTAGCACACACTCACGCAGCTCACACAGACACGGCTGGTTGGTTTTACCACTTACGATTTACTTTACGATTTAGAATGGAATGCATGGAATGCCCGGGCACTTACAAAAGATAACACGCAGTTGCAGATCAACTATTATTCCTATTTCACTGACTATTACCTTTTCCAGCAGCTGCAAAAAGAGAGATTTCTGCATTACCTTTCACCTAGCTAAAATCATCATTAGCAAAGGTCCATCCTGGCTCCCAAACTCGAGACGCAGAAATCTCGGGGTTGCTCGACCTACTCCCGAGATCGCTAGCGGCCGACTCTCAGACAGCAGCCCTCACTTCCCAGGTACCTTTACCACTGCGGAAACTCTGGCCACGCGTGGGGCATCCCTCCACGTCTTACTGGCTCCCCGCCAAATGCAATTAAATGCAATTTTATTACAACATACCTTATCCGCTGCTTTTGCCAGAGGTCTTTTGTCTGCTCCCGCAAATGACCGGCTGGGGGCTCAGGTTTTCCGAAAAAACTTCGGGGCGTGCCAAAGCCGTCCGTTCCCGGCTGCTCATGCAGCCAAGCAGAACTCCCTCCTGGCTGGCTCGCCAAAATGAGGTGCGGAAATGACCTTACAACCCTTGAGACTGTAAAGAAGGTATGTATTTACACGGCGCCGGACACACGGGGAATCATTTCACCTAATATGTGTGTAAATTTACAGTAGCTATCAGCTTGGTTAAATGCAGTAAAGTGTTACATATTCATGAAAGTTTTAGGAACGCCTATACATATTCATAACCTGTCCCTGAGAAGGTGGTTCTTATTACAATGAGTTCCGCGAGACCATTTCCATAGCCTCCACCTCCGGCTCCTCCCGGTTGCAGCTGCGCAGTGATCATGAACCCGGGTCCTCTTCTCTGTACACGGTCACCTTTGGTCCAGTGTGATGAGTTGGTTGGGACTCAGACTGCTGAGTTGGTTAGAATTGGCGAATCTCCTGTCCTGTGCCCAAGTTTCTGTTATCTAGTTCACCCAAGGATGCACCCAAGGATTATTATCTTTGCAAGGCATCAGCGAACTCCTGTTTCTCGTACAATAAGTTACACAAAACTAAGCAAGGCTGGGCAATAGTGATGTAGGTTAAAGGGTTAGCTCTCTGTTAGCTCTTTTAAGTCTTTAAGTGTTAGTTCTTTAAGTGTTAATTAGTTAGTTGTTAATTCCCTAGACACATTCCTGTGTAGCCTCATCTAGGTGTTCCTGCTCCGGCAGGGGGATTGGACTAGATGATCTTTTGAGGTCACTTCCAATCCCTAGCATTCTGTGATTCTGTGATTCACTGATTTTGAACACTTGGTAAATTTTTATCTCCTTGTTTCTTGTTTTCCCTACTCCGCCAGGCTATCGTAAATAAAAGCCTAGAAGAAATCCATAATGATCAGGAATCACAAACTTGCACTGAAAAATTATAGACCCATGACAATGTGCTCTATTCAGTTACAAGAAAAGAAAATGGCAAGAACACGTTAATCTTAATATGACAAAAGGAGAGAAAGTTGTTCTCTGTATAGCTAGAACTACAAATGCTAAGAGTACAGAGGCAAAATAGGCGTGACAGAACATGACAACCATTTCTAATATCATCTGCCAACAACTATTCTGTTGTAGAAATAAAAAGTTTCAAAAAACCCAGGAAATCTGGCTAGAAATCTGAAAGAAAACGTATAAAGGCAACAGCTAAACACTTAGCATCCATAACTAGGATAGATTTGTCAAAAGAACTCAGCTTTGTCTTTCCAGCAGTGCTGGGTGCAGATATTTTGAAAAAGAAGACAAAATCGAACTAAGACACTCACCTGGTGTTCACTGTTTAGATTCTCTGCATTCATTAAATCTAATACAAAGAGAGAATTTGGAAATGAGATTTGAAATCAGAAGCCATGATGCACTTCTGCCTCATTATGTAAGGAACATTAAACTTCATGCACAGCAGGCTCTTAGAAAAAGTTAGACTTTAAGAAGCATTTCATCAATGGATCTCAACTCTGGTATGCGCACCACCAGTGAACTACAAGCTACTTCAATGACACCATAATGATGTTCATAGAGCTGAACTTGAATGTTGCCTCTTCCATGTGTATTTTGCACAGCACAAAGAGAGTGTACAGGAATATCTGGACAAGCCCTGTGATACATGGGACACAAACAAAACCCCAAGTTAAGGACGAGACAAAAACCAGAAGTGGAATGTGGTAAAGGTCATTGGCACCCCCACAAAGGCAGGTGGGGGACCCCAAATAGTACCCTGCCCTGGCTCCTTCCGGGCCCATCCCAGGAGCCATCAGCCTATCAAAAGCACATCTCCACAAGCACAAAAGAGCACGGGGCACAATGGCAGGCAGGAACCCAAATGAAGGACTCAGAGGAAGGGACACACTGTTGTCGCGGGGGTGTAATTTAGGGTTCTGCTTGCTGCAGAACAATGTCTAGATTTCTTAAAGAGAAGTGCGACTTAAAAGAGCTCGGTGGTAGGTTCACTCTATTATTTACTGCATGGGGGAAATATGCCAAGCCAAATGCTGTTTACCTTCTCTCCAGGTGGTCATGGATGGTTACACCCTTTTCAGGAAAGACAGGCCAGCCAGGCATGGTGGTGGAGTTGCTCCCTATGTGAGAGAGCAACTGCAATGTACTAAATTCTGCCCAGGAGCAGATGAGGAGCGAGTTGAAGAGCGTATGGGTCAGAATTAAGGGGCAGGCTGGCAGGGGTGACACTGTTGTAGGTGTCTATTACAGGCCACCAGATCAGGCTGAGGAAGTTGATGAGGCTTTCTATGGGCAGCTGAGAGTGGCCTCACAGTCACAGGCCCTGGTTGTTGTGGGGGATTTTAACTTCCCTGATGTTTGCTGGAAGGACCATTCAGCCAGCCAGCCACAGTCCAGGAGGTTCCTCCAGTGCATTGATGATAACTTCCTCATGCAGATGGTGGAGGAGCCAACTAGGAGAGGTGCACTGCTGGATCTCATCCTCACTAACAAGGAGGGTCTGGTCGAAGCAGTAAAGGTTGAGGGCTGCCTGGGTTGCAGTGACCACGAGACGGTGGACTTCAGCATCTTGTGTGGCAGGAACAGAATAGCAAGTAGAATTGCAACCCTGGACTTTAGCAGGGCCAACTTTGGCCTTTCCAAGCAATTGCTAGGGGAAATCCCATGGGCAAGACTGTTTGAAGGAAAAGGGGCCCAAGAGAGCTGGATTGCATTCAGAGATTGCTTCTTCCACGCTCAGGATCAGAGCATCCCCACACGTAGGAAGTCGAGGAAGGGAGCCAGGAGGCCTGTGTGGTTGAATAGGGATCTGTTGGGTATGCTCAAGCAGAAGAGGAGAGTTTACAGGTCATGGAAGCAGGGGCTGGCCACTTGGGAGGAATATAAGGCTGCTGTTAGAGGATGTAGGAAGGCAGCTAGGATAGCCAAGGCCTCCTTAGAATTACAGCTGGCGAGAGGGGTCAAGGACAGCAAAAAGAACTTTTTCAAATACATAGCAGATAAAACTAACAGCAGAGGCAATGTAGGCCCACTGATGAATGGGGTGGGTGCCCTGGTGGCAGAAGATACAGAGAAGGCAGAATTGCTGAATGCCTTCTTTGTCTTTGTCTGCTCTGCTGGAGGCTGTCCTGGGGAGCCCTGTACCCCTGAGACCCCGGATGAAGCCAGGTCAATGGAGGAGTTTGCTTTAGGCGATGAGGACTGGGTTAGGGAGCAGTTAAATAGTCTGGACATCCATAAATCCATGGGTCCAGATGGGATGCATCCGTGGGTGCTGAGGGAGCTGGCTGAAGTCATTGCTAGACCGCTCTGCATCATCTTTGCCAAGTCTCGGGAAATGGGAGAGGTGCCCGAGGACTGGAGGAAAGCAAATGTCACTCCAGTCTTCCAAAAGGGCAAGAAGGAGGACCCGGGTAATTATAGACCGGTCAACCTCACCTCTGTCCCTGGGAAAGTGATGGAACAGCTTATCCTTGGTGTCATCTCAAGGCATATCAGGGATAAGAGGGTCATTAGGGGCAGTCGGCATGGCTTTACCAAGGGGAAGTCATGCTTGACCAACCTCATAGCCTTTTATGAGAATGTAACAAGGTGGATGGATGATGGCAGAGCGGTGGACGTGGTCTACCTTGACTTCAGTAAAGCCTTTGACACAGTCTCCCACAGCATCCTCACAGCTAAGTTGAGGAGGTGTGGTCTAGACAATAGAGTAGTGGGGTGGGTTGCAAACTGGCTTAAAGAGAGAAGTCAGAGAGTGGTGGTCAATGGTGCGGAGTCCAGTTGGAGGCCAGTATCTAGTGGAGTGCCTCAGGGGTCAGTATTGGGGCCAATGTTATTCAATATATTCATTAACGATTTGGACGAGGGAATTGAGTGTACTATCAGCAAGTTTGCTGATGACACTAAGCTGGGACGAGTGGCTGACACGCCAGAAGGCTGTGCTGCCATCCAGCGGGACCTGGACAGGCTGGAGAGTTGGGCGGGGAATAACCTGGTGAAATTTAACAAGGGCAAGTGTAGAGTCCTGCATCTGGGCAGGAACAACCCCAGGTTCCAGTATAGGTTGGGGAATGACCTATTAGAGAGCAGTGTAGGGGAAAGGGACCTGGGGGTCCTGGTGGACAACAGGATGACCATGAGCCAGCACTGTGCCCTTGTGGCCAGGAAGGCCAATGGCATCCTCGGGTGTATTACAAGGGGGGTGGTTAGTCGATCGAGAGAGGTTCCCCTTCCCCTCTACTCCGCCCTGGTGAGACCCCATCTAGAATATTGTGTCCAGTTCTGGGCCCCTCAGTTCAGGAAGGACAGGGAACTGCTGGAGAGGGTCCAGCGTAGGGCAACAAAGATGATTAAGGGAGTGGAGCATCTCCCTTATGAAGAAAGGCTGAGGGAGCTGGGGCTCTTTAGTTTGGAGAAGAGGAGACTGAGGGGTGACCTTATTAATGTTTATAAATATATAAAGGGTGAGTGCCACGAGGATGGAGCCAGGCTCTTCTCAGTGGCAAACAATGATAGGACAAGGGGTATTGGGATCAAGCTGGAACACAAGAGGTTCCACTTAAATTTGAGAAAAAACAACTTCTCAGTGAGGGTGACAGAGCACTGGAACAGGCTGCCCAGGGAGGTTGTGGAGTCTCCTTCCCTGGAGACATTCAAAACCCGCCTGGACATGTTCCTGTGCTACCTCACCTAGGCATTCCTGCTCCAGCAGGGGGATTGGACTAGATGATCTTTTGAGGTCCCTTCCAATCCCAAACATACTGTGATACTGTGATATCTGTAACGTCTCCGTGTTAACCTTGAGTCATTGTTTTCCCAGTCAGTTCCATTTTTTCCAGCAAAATGCAAGCTGGACTTTATCTTGCAGGCATTTAGTGTAGTCTGCAGTTGCTTTTGGTAAATACAAGCAGGACCTTACAGCTTAAAATTTTAGCAAATCTAGTTTACCAAGTAACATGAATCAAAGAGTACACTAAAAATCATATAACCTTATATCTCTAAATAATCCATTACATTTGGTGTGCATCTACTTAAGCTAAATGATCAACATCGGACTTGAATTGGGCTCATCCACTGACCTGTGAGTAGTAAAGCCATTGCCATACAGCTCACTTATGTAGCAGGGAGAGCTCAAAGTGGGCTCATCCAGGCTGTCGTGTTTATAGAATGAAGTGGTTGACTTGTAGTCAAATTGCATACAGTAGGAAAAGTATGCACAAGACTCTCTGCGCCCACAAGCCACCGGCGTTCAGTGTGCTCTTTTGCTTCCCTGTGGGTCTCCTGGAAGGAGTTCTTGGCCTAGCTGTGGCTCAGGCCCTTCCCTCCTCTGGAGCCTGGACCAAACTGCTGCTGGTTTGGCTGGGGGAGGGTCGAGTGCATCCGCCACACCTGTCCACAACTTTCCCAGATGACTCTCAGCCCCAGTTTTCAGGGTTGACACCCATCAAGATGAGTCAACATCAGAGCACCTTCTGACTGAGCAGGGATTGCTGCCTAAGGGTATGGGACACATTATGAGATGGCAGGGGAAGATCATTTTGGGACTGCACAGGACTTATGGGTTCTTTAGGGGAGGAACCAAAGGCAGGGAAAGAGAGGGACCAACCTCTGGGTGAAGAACCTTTTCCTAATATCTAACCTAAACCTCCCCTGGCACATCTTCCTGCCATTCCCTCAGGTCCTATCGTTGGTCGCCAGAGAGAAGAGATCAGTGCCTGCCCTTCCTCCTCCCCTTCTGAGGAAGCCGTAGACCACAATGAGGTCTCCCCTCATATGGCTTCCCATCTAAACTCTTCACCAACTTTGTAGCCTCTTCTGGACACTTTCCAGTAGCTTTATATCCTTTTTATACTGTGGTGCCCAGAAGTGCACACAGTGCTCCAGGTGAGGTTGCACCAGCGCAGAGTAGAGCGGGACAATCACCTCCCTCGACTGGCTGGCAATGCTGTGCTTGATGCATCCCAGGACATGGTTGCTCTCTTGGCTGCCAGGGACACTGCTGGTTCATGTTCAACTTGCCATCGACCAGAACTCCCAGATCCTTCTCCGCGGAGCTGCTCTCCAGCCTCTTGTTCCTCAGTCTGCATGTACAGCCAGGGTTGCCGTGTCCCAGGTGCAAAATCTGGCATTTGCCCTTGTTGAACTTCATGTGGTTGGTGATTGTCCACTTCTCCAATTTGTCCAGATCCCTCTGCAGGGCCTCTCTGTCCTTGAGAGTGTCAACAACTCCTCCCAATTTTGTCATTGGCGAACTTACTTAGTATTCCCTCAAGTCCTGCGCCTAAGTAATTTATGAATACATTGAAGAGTGCTAGCCTTAAGATGGAGGACCCAGGCCAGAGCAGGTTTATCCTTAAGGATTGTAGCCGCAGGGGAGAGGACCCATGCTGTAGCAAGAGAAAAGCATGAGGAGAAAGGAGTGGCAGAGAGGAACTTGTGAGAGAATGCAAAAACTTTGCCGGCAGGATCTCTTTGAATGCAACGTGCGGTCCGGCAAGAGTAATGAATCTAGTTCAATGTGAATTTAACATCAATACCCTTTAATGAACTTTTAACAACACCGAATATCAATGTCCGCCAGAGCACGTTTTTACAACCCTTATATACTCTTTACCCAAAGGCCATGCAGCAAGCGCAGGCTACGATTGGTTACTCTCTGCAGTCGCTCTTCCCCCCCCTCCACTATGGTGATTAGCTGCAGGGCACTGTCCACGAACTGTTCATGCACAGCGACGACGGCGCCCCTCCTGCAGCCTGGGTTGAGGGCAGACCAACTTCTGTTTACTTCCGTTCTGTCTTTGGTGTCTCCAGAAAAACCTTCCGTGCAGGTCCTAGCCTGCACCACAGCCACATCAAGCTCTGGCTTGTTCACAGCACACAGACCATGTCCTCTTTCTTCCAAAAACTCTCCACAGGAACTTATGCTCAGACCAAAATCCCCCCATTCCCCATCTCCTCTGAGGTAGAGAAGTTGGGAATGAGGAGGTGTTGCTTTAATTTGTCATGGTTTCTCACTATCCAGAACTTTTAATTGGCAATAAATTACATTTATTTCCCTCAAGTCAAGTCTGTTTTGCCCACGATGGTAATTGGTAAGTGATCTCCATTTCTTTATCTTGACCCATGAGATTTTTTATCTTATTTTGTCCCTCTGTCCTGTTGTTAGCAATCAGGACACATAACCATGGGCGTAGTTATATGCGGTGCTTTATTCCAGCGCTGGGAAACCAGGGGTTCGGACCCAAAGCTGGCTTTGCCGGTCAGTTTAAGTTACGCAGTATTTATACAGTCTATTCACATACATATTCATATATTCATTAAGATACGTAACAGTTACTCAACATTGATTGCAACATCGATTGCAACGTCTTGGAACTACTTTGATCATGCGCAGTGTCCTCTGGTGGTCTTTCAGGGGGTCTGCAGGATGAAGTAAGTAGTCTTCATCGCTTCTGTCCTTTTCACCTTTGGTTACTGCACGTGCGTACTACTCTATAGTTGCATAACTGCTGACTTGTTCAATATTCCAGAGATAACTGTATATATTTCTTCTCATTCTAGGCATATTTGGGCTAAGATAAAAGCTAGGTTGATAAGATAAGAGTATACTTTAATTCTTTACTAGGTAAAACACGATATGCTTGAACATCCCTGAACATCCCGAAAGGATGAATCAGTTTTGTAACTGTCCCTGAAGGGAACATTTTGTAAAACTGATTCTGTTACTAACATTTCCCCCCTTTGAAAATGCTTTTCTATTCTTAGACAATGCATTTTCACCTCAATCAACTTCTTCGATTATTGATTCATTTACTACGATTTGATTGGTTATTAGGCAGATGCGATAGTTCGAGTTGTACCTCTTCATAAGCTGGAGGATTATCAAATATAGGATTAACATAATTCCTACTCAGGACACTGAAAATGCGATTATTTCTAGCATTTGTTTGACTAATTACACACTTAATACCTACATACAATAAACAAAGAAGTACAATCACAATTGCAAGTACAACTACACTTTCTAGTAGTGAATGTACCCATCCTCCCAAATTTAAATCAAATTTATTCAACAGAGCTCCTATCCAGCTCTATTCTGCATCTTGCCTTTCTTTTGGCAGCTTCACCTCTGTTTGGGTTAGTTGGGAGATGTCTTTCTCAACCTCTGAAGTTACGATTGGAATATGGATGCAGCAATGATCGATTCTATCTTTCAAATATCCACAGACACCATTTTCTTTCAATAACATTATGTCGAGTGCCATTCTATTCTGCAAGGTCATCTTAGTCGTAGCTTGTAATTGTATATTAAGATCCCGAAAACCTTTCTTAGTTATTCTGGCCAGTCGAACCATTTGCTCGATCAATTTATCAATCATTTCTCTATTCCTATAGGCTGCAATCGGTGAAAAGAAAGATTCTAGTGCCCAGCCGAATTTAACACTGCTTGATGGTTCGTGCCACACATCAACCTTATTTATTTCTCGTTTATGTCTGACCTGTAAAAGTTCTTGCCTATTTTTCAAAGGTGACCTTTTCCAAATGGGACATAGTGTTGGCAACCCCAGAGTAATTTCTCTAATTGGTCCTCCCATTGGCAAATGTGTAGTCCAGGTCCCATCACTTAAGGCCCAAACTAAATGTCCCATACTGCCTATAACTCCTTTACAGTCAATTTTGTCTTTATCAATGCCAATTTTAGAGGCTGCCTGTGAGTCTAATTGTTTCCGACAAATGCAGCCTGTAATCACTGCCACCTTGACAATGGACAAAGGTATCTCTTTAATATCTGCTTTTCTGTACCAATTTCTGTTTTGTCTTGCTTTCTTTTTAATTCCTGAGTGTCACTCTTAACTATCTCCTCCTTGTACTGATCTTGCACTCCCCCTCCATCTGAATAGCCCCACATACCAGCTTGTGTAAAACAGACACTCTGTTCTCCCCTAGGGCAGGAGACAGAGCCTACACCGAGTCCACCTTTCCCTGGGTTAGTTGCTACCCATAATTTCTGCCCTTGGATTTCACACTTCTCCAATTTCGTTCTATCACAACATTCAGAGTTAATATGAACATGATAGTTTAGAACATATTGGGTTAGTCTTCCTATTCTCACACGCTCGTAGCACTTGGTACAGGGATTAGCCAGGCTAAGTTGGGAACAATAAGTCACCACTCCAAGCAAGAGGATCAGGTCCAGGTTTCTACACCCTCTGCCTCTCTGGCCTACCAGGTTGCAACTGGCAGCCAAGTTCATCTTCTCGGCAGCAAGGGTAGTGTCCCCACCTTTCCTATTTTTGCCGTTAGCGTGGCGACTTCTTATCGTTTCCCAACTCTTGGCCTTCACTTCCTAGGAACAACAGGAGCAACACGGAATTTGATTTCTCTTTCTACACTCTGTTATTTAATATTGGTAGCAGTGAAGGATATCAGGAGGTCTTGAAACGGGCCTTGCTGTTATGGTTCCAAAGTTCTCTGCAAAAGACTTCACATACACATAACTAAAATGTGGCCCTCTATCAGAGGATAGAACAGCTGGAACTCCAAACCTTGGTGTTATTTCATGTATCAATGTTCTAGTCACCTCCTAAACTTTTGCTTGTCCTGGTAGGGAATGCTTCTGGCCAACCCGAAAAAACATCAGATAATACCAACAAATATCAGTACCCCCCCCTTTTTCCTGGGAGTTGTGAAAACTCAATTTGCCATTGTGGTCCAGGCCCATTCCCCTTCCCCATGTGACCCATTTCAAGCTTGGGCATATTTTTGGGATTGGTCTGGAGGCAAAGATCACACTGCTGTCACCTGTTTTACAGTGATATACAAATTTCTAGCTCCTGTTTCCCTAATCAAATGTTTGCATAGTGGTTCTACTCCCCAAAATCCTTTCCTATGTTCTTCCCTTACTAAAGGCCAAACTAGATAAAAGGGGACAATAAGTTTTCCCTGGGAGGGGGAGTGTGAACCCACCCTTCCTTATGATATGATTCCTCTAAATCTATGATGAGTTTTGATTCTCTTTAGTATACTCTGGCTTACCTTTTAAAGAGACCTGCCCGCCAAGGACCAGAACACTTTCTGGTTTTACTTTTTGCTTAGCTGTTTGTTTTGCCTCTCTGTCCGCCAACCTTTTCTGATTCCGAGCTCACTTTCTGGTGTGCCTTAATATGCATGGTTGCCATTTTCTTAGGAAGTTGAACTGTTTCCGGTAGTTTCAATATCTCCTCTGCACGTTTGATATATTTGCCTTGAGAGTTCAAAAGTCCCTTTTCTTTCCAAATTGCTCTGTGCACATGCACAACCCTCACAGTTAGCTGCTTCCGTTTTCAGAGTTTTCAGTAGGAATGTCTTTTAGATTTAGTCGATTGTATTATGTTGCTTCGATGGTCTCCAGGCAGTCATGATGAACTGGTTCTCCAAAATTACCACTGAGGAAAGAAGATCTGGGAGTCCTAGAGCAGGGGCTGGCATCGAAGCCTTTTTAAGTTCTTTAAAGGCTCGTGTGGCTTCCTTATTCCATTGCAGCTGTTTCTGGTCCATAGGGTCCAGGTCACGCACATCTCCTTGAAGTAAGTAGTCTTCATCGCTTCTGTCCTTTTCACCTTTGGTTACTGCACGTGCGTAATACTCTATAGTTGCATAACTGCTGACTTGTTCAATATTCCAGAGATAACTGTATATATTTCTTCTCATTCTAGGCATATTTGGGCTAAGATAAAAGCTAGGTTGATAAGATAAGAGCTTTGATAGAACTGTGATGGTGTTATCTGATTTGCTGAATGTGTGTCAGTTTGTGTTACTGTTAAGAGAAATGAAGTTCAATAGGAGGTTTGTGTCTCTTTTTAGTCCTGAGATTTGCAGTGCGTCTTCGGAAGCTTTAGCAAAAAGCACTCCTAGCCGCTCGAGAAAAGGCAAAACAGCCAAAGCTGCCACTGCAGCCACTGCCCCCCCAATTGCGGCTTCACAGGCTGAAGCTACAGCTCCTCCGCAGAGCTCCTCTGCCAAGGTCACTGCAGATAACGTTACTTCTCCAGCCTCAAAGGCTAACAAGGCAGCCCCCTCTTCTTCACACACTGCTCACTGTTGCTACTGTAACCACAGCAATCACTTTGACAGTCATTCAGACTCTGAAAATGAATCAAATGATGGTGAACCCATATCAGCATCAGTTGCCGGTTGTAAGAAAGTCACTAGAAAGACTACCCGTGCAGCAGGTGATGGCACAGGGCCAACATCAACCCAAGGGGCATCATCAGCACAGGGAGGAGATGAAGTGACCACCACTCGGTCCTTTTCTCCAGGTGAGCTGAGAGATCTGCGAAGAGACTTTAGTCGTGAAGGTAACAATATTTTAACCTGGCTGCTCCGATGCTGGGACAACGGGGCAGAAACAATTGAATTGGAAGGTGGTGAAGCCAGGCAGCTGGGATCTCTGTCAAAAGATTCCACCATTGATAGGGCAATTTCAAGCGAGTCTAACGCCACTACCCTCTGGACCCGACTCCTGGCAGCTATGAAAGTAAGATTTCCCTACAAGGAAGATTGTATATGCACATTAGGGAAATGGAATACTATGGAGAGAGGTATCCATTTCCTGAGAGAATTAGCGAGAGATCATCTATTTTGTATCAGACAACCAAGAGGGGACAGACCCAGATAGAATCAATTTTACACGACCTCTGTGGCGCAGATTTGTACAAAGTGCACCACCTGCATATGCTAAGTCATTGGCAGGAATGGTCTGGTCAGCTGGAGGTGTACAAGATATTACTGAAGTGATTGAGCAGCTCCGGTACTTTGAGGACAGCCTTGCTGGTTCTCTACGGGCTTGTGTCTCTGCTGTGGAGAAACTGTGTGAAAAATCTGATGACCGGTTTGAAAAGCTGTTGCAAGAAATCAAAGAACTCAGAGAAGACGCATACCATTCACGACCTGCACAAACCTATGTTTCAGCTATTAGGAGAAGGCGTTTCCAATCTCGAGAGAGAGGACAGAGACAGCCCACAAAAAGAGGTTCACTGTGGTTCTTCCTACATGAGCAGGGAGAAAACATGAATAAGTGGCATGGAAGACCTACCTCAGAACTTCAGGAACAAGTACGTGAGAGAAAAGGAAAAACTCCTAGGAAGGTGGCTGCTCCAGTTTACAAAAGGAGCAGAAGAGATTCTGATGCTCTTGAAGGAACCTCTAATTCACACCCAGAGACTGTGCAAAACAGAAATTAGAGGTGCCCTGCCTCCAACCAGGTGGAGAAAAGGGATAACAGAGTTTATTGGACTGTACAAATACGATGGCCTGGTACAACACAACCCCAGGAGTACAAAGTTGTAGTGGACACTGGTGCTCAGTGCACAATAATTCCTTCTAATTATAAAGGAACGCAATCCATCAATATTGTTGGAGTGACTGGGGGATCCCAGGAACTGACTATTGTAGAGGCTGAAATGAGCCTAACTGGAAAAAACTGGCAAAAGCATCTGTGGCAGAATGCAAACCCCCTCTCTCCCCACCCCCCTTCAGTATGGAGGGAGTAGGCACATCTCCCTCTCTCTGCTACTTGAAGCTAACAGCTTCTTTTGTTTGGCCCAGAGTACCCTGGCCAGGGCCATTAGAAGAAGGGATTGCCAAGGCGCCAATGAGCCGCTGGGCACCTGTGACCGGTGTGGGGGATGTTTGGAGGCTTCAGGGGCACCCCACACACGGTGTGGGGGTGCAGAGAAGCTTCTAGAATGCCTACAGTCAGGTCTGATCAGCCAGTATAAAAACGGGACTCTCTCGTCGAGACTGAGTCCATTGTCGCCGGTCTCTCGGAGCACGAGGAAGATGCTGCCGCCGAGACCCCCCCTCCCCGTGATGGAGACCCCGCTTGCCTTGCCGCCACGTGTGTGAGTAAAACCCCTCGCAGGATTGCAAGTATATTTATCCTTTCCGTGCACATATGCACGTGTAACTTCCCGTGCTTAATACAAGCACGTATAAAATTATTTCCTCGCACAATCGCGAGTGTACTTTAAATTATTTCCTCACACAATTGCAAGTGTATTATAAATTTATCCTCGCACAATCGCGAGTGTATTTTCCTCCTGTGCTTCCACATAAGCACGTGTAGTATTCTGTGCACATTCGCACGTGTAAGTAAATTAACCCTCGCAGAATTGCGAGTGTATTATAAATTTACCCTCGCGGAATCGCGAGCATATGCTTTACCTTTATCTCTTTAAGAATAATCCCGCACCGTGTTCAGGCAAGTGTGTACTCCTCTGGGACTCGGGGGTGGTTCCGGCATTGTTTTGGGTGAAGCCATGTGCATGCACTCTGTGGACCGCCTGTTGTATTAGTTGCTGCCCCTTAATAATTTTCCTCAACTGATACCCGAACCTATATTTAAGTCACTTTTGGAGTGCTAAAACCCTGTTTCTCACCGGTTTATTAAAAGTTGTTTTGGACCCTGTTGTCCCTTAAATTAGCCTCGGGGTGCCTCCGTGACAGCATCCCGTTGTGACTGGTCCAGATGCTCCCTGCATCCTTGGCATAGACTACCTCAGGAGAGGGTATTTTAAGGACCCAAAAGGGTATAGGTGGGCATTTGGTATAGCAGCTGTGGACACTGAGGAAATTGAACAGCTGTCTGATTTGCCTGGTCTTTCAGATGACCCTTCTGTTGTAGGACTGCTGATGGTTGACGATCAGCAGGTGCCAATTGCTACCACGACGGTGCATCGCCGGCAATATCGCACCAATCGAGACTCTTTGATTCCTATCCAGAAGCTGATCCGTCAATTGGAAAGCCAGGGTGTGATCAGTAAGACTCGCTCACCTTTTAACAGCCCAATCTGGCCAGTGCGTAAGTCTAGTGACGAGTGGAGACTAACTGTAGACTATCGTGGCCTGAATGAAGTTACACCACCACTGAGTGCTGCTGTGCCTGACATGCTAGAACTGCAATTTGAACTGGAGTCAAAGGCAGCCAAGTGGTATGCTACAATTGACATTGCTAATGCATTTTTCTCTATTCCTGTAGCAGCAGAGTGCAGGTCGCAGTTTGCTTTCACCTGTGACTCGTAAAAAGAACCACTTTGAGTGGGGCCCAGCACAACGACAAGCCTTTGAACAAATTAAGCGTGAGATAACTCATGCAGTGGCCCTTGGACCAGTTTGGACTGGACTAGATGTTAAAAATGTGCTCTACACCGCAGCCAGAGATAATGGACTTACCTGGAGCCTCTGGCAGAAAGCAGCAGGAGAAACCCGAGGTCGACCCTTAGGTTTTTGGAGTCGAGGATACAAAGGATCTGAGGCCAACTATACTCCAACTGAAAAAGAGATTTTAGCAGCATATGAAGGAGTTCGAGCTGCTTCAGAAGTGATTGGCACTGAAGCACAACTCCTAGCACCTCTACTGCCTGTGCTGAATTGAATGTTCAAAGGGACAGTTCCCTCTCCACATCATGCAACCGAAGTTACATGGAGTAAATGGATTGCACTGATCATGCAACGAGCTCGAATTGGAAATCCCAATCTCCCAGGGATCTTAGAAGTGATTACAGACTGGCCAGAAAGCAAAGACTTTGGGATGTCTCCAGATGAGGAGGAAGTATAACGTGTTGAAGAAGCACCACCGTATAATACGCTTTCAGAGACTGAAAAGCAGTATGCACTGTTCACAGATGGATCCTGTCGTCTTGTAGGAAAACATCGAAGGTAGAAAGCTGCTGTGTGGAGTCCCACACGACAAATTACAGAAGCCACTAAAGGACAAGGTGAATCCAGTCAGTTTGCAGCAGTGAAAGCCATCCAGCTGGCTTTGGACATTGCTGAACGAGAAAAGTGGCCAATACTTTATCTCTATACTGACTCATGGATGGTAGCAAATGCCTTGTGGGGGTGGCTACAGCAGTGGAAGAAAAGTAACTGGCAGCACAGAGGTAAACCCATTTGGGCTGCCACACTGTGGCAAGACATTGCTGCTCAGCTAGAGAGCCTGCCTGTGAAAGTTCATCATGTAGATGCTCATGTGCCTCAAAGTCAAGCCACCGAGGAACATCTAAACAACCAACAAGCAGATCAAGCTGCTAAGATTAAAGTAGCTGAGGTGGACTTGGACTGGCAACATAAAGGTGAACTTTTCCTAGCTCGGTGGGCCCATGATGCTTCAGGGCATCAAGGTAGAGATGCAACATACAAATGGGCTCGTCATCGAGGGGTGGATTTAACTATGGACACTATTTCACAGGTTATTCATGAATGTGAAACTTGAGCCGAAATCAAACAAGCAAAACAGTTAAAACCTGTATGGTATGGGGGGCAATAGTTAAAGTATGGAGAAGTTCGGCAGATTGATTATATTACGCTTCCACAAACACGTCAAGGTAAGCGTTATGTACTTACAATGGTGGAAGCAACCACTGGATGGTTGGAAACATATCCCCTACCTCATGCTACATCCCGAAATACTATCTTGGGCCTTGAAAAGCAAGTCCTTTGGTGTCACGGTATGCCAGAAAGAATTTAATCAGACAATGGTACTCATTTCAAAAACAGTATGATAGACAATTGGGCCAAAGAACATGGTTTTGAGTGGGTATATCATATTCCATATCATGCACCAGCCTCTAGGAAAATTGAAAGGTACAATGGTTTGTTAAAAACTACACTAAAGGCACTGGGTGGTGGAACCTTTAAAAACTGGGATTCACATTTAGCAAAAGCCACTTGGTTGGTCAACACTAGGGGATCAACCAATCGAGCCGGGCCTGCCCAATCAGAAATTCTACAGACTGTAGAAGGAGATAAAGTCCCCGTAGTACACATGAAAAATATGTTAGGAAAGGCAGTCTGGGTTACTCCTGCCTCAGGCAAAGGCAAACCCATTCGTGGGATTGTTTTTGCCCAGGGACCTGGCAGCACCTGGTGGGTGATGCTTAAGGATGGAGAAGTTCGTTGTGTACCTCAAGGGGATTTGATTTTAGGTGAAAATATGCAATACTGAACTGCATGATGTGAATTGCCGCACTAACAGTGTTTAATAAGTGTCTTTCAGATCAAGACAATGGTGATGAAACTAGAGCTAGCTTCCTCGAGTGGTGTCTGACAACTTCTTCGAAGTTGGTGTCTTTAACCCACAAACAGTGGTCATGAGATGCACTTGTACCATTTTTCCTGCCCTGGGAGACTGTTGTGACAAAATGAACTTAATGAACTTTTCAAAGGATGGTCCACTGATTAAGATTAATTACTCCTGTGTATATATGTACATATGTGTATATATAGAGAGAGACATTAGTAGTGCTTAATTAGATAGTGCTGATAGATTGTATTGATAAGATTTAAGTATTCAGTGAATGGCATATTATAAGGGGTGGAATGTCCTGGTTTTGTTAAAAAAAAAGTTTCTCTTTTAGTGAATTTTGCCTGTCAGCTAAAGCCTTCATATTAGCTGCATTTTCCTGGAGAACCAGACACATGTTTTGGTAAACCTAGCAATGGAATGCAAACTTATTGATAAGCACGGATGGACATCTCGTGAGAGGGGCAACGAGAAACTGGTGACCGAGAGACTGACCAACGGTATATAACATTCCATTCACGTGAATACTTCATATAAAAGTGGGAGATCACGAGGATCTCATCCCTTTTGCCTTTTTCCTTCCCTTTTTCCTCATGGCTGACATTAGGAGAGGACCTTGCTGGTCGTCCCTGCGAACTGAGGCCCAGTGAGAGACTGAATCCAGCTCCGGTTGGCTACAGACTCTAATCCAGGACTTTGGGTGCTGACTCTGCAGTTGCTGAGACTTTCAAGATTGGTTTTGTATATTTTGTATTATTTTCTCTATTATTATTAGTAGCATTAGTAAAACATCTTTAATTTTTCCAGTTCTCTTCTCTCTGTCCTTCTTTCCCTCCCGATCGCCTGTCCTTAGTGGGAAGGGGGGAGAGGGAGGGGCAAAAAGGGGGAAGTGGGGGGGGGAGAGGAGGTTAACAATACATCTGCCAGGGTTTGATTGTCACCCCGCAATCTTAACTCTCGACACCTACCCAATTTAATTATCAGAAGACTAACAAACATTAGTGAAGACTGGATTTTGGATTCATTCGGTTGAACTGAATTAAGAAAATAAATCATCTTGGAAATCAGTAAGAAAGTTTCTGAAAATGTTCAAGATAAATGTTCAGAAAGAATTAGACATAATATATAAAAGGAAGTTTGACTTCAAAAATTATAATAAAAAGTGATTAAAATACATTTTTCTAATTTTGTACAATGGAAAACACTAGAGCTGCTGATAATGTTGTCAGTAATGGCAAGTTATGGCAATGCTACTTCTTTCTAGGAGAAAAAACTAATTTAACTCAAATATTAAAAAATATATTAATCTGTTAAGGAACTAGATTATAAAAATGACAGACAAAGCTGGAGAAACTTTCTGTGTGGGAATAGCACAAGAATGGCAAAGATAATTGTAAATATGCTCAAGCAACTGCAGCTGGGGTGTAGAAAAACACATAAATCACAAGTAGAACCTCTGTTTAGATAACAGGCCTGTGAAAAGAGTCATAAAGGCACCTTATCATACATTCTTGAGATTACTTTAGGCAAAGATCAAAGCAGTGTGGTAAACTGCACCTGCATGAATCTCTATATACAGGCCAAAATTAGCAGGCTTGTTGGTCTTCAACCAGGGCTGAATTCTGCAGTGCTTGCATTTCCATTTGTGTGACCTCTGCATGGGAGCTTAAGTGCTGTTTCAGAGATCCCCCAGTAGTGAGGTAACAAAAATAAATTTGCTCTACGCAAATGCATCTGTGGCTTCTGGTTGTTCTTGAGACCTGTCTGTGTTTGCTCACACGCATACCTGCTATCAGACTGAGTGTTGACTGAGAAAGAAACAACAATCCCAACTGATTCTACATTCTGCACATTTCACAGAATCACAGAATGCTAGGAATTGGAAGGGACCTCAAAAGCTCATCTAGTCCAATCCCCCTGCCGGAGCAGGAACACCTAGATGAGGTTACACAGGAAGGCGTCCGGGCAGGTCTTGAATGTCTGCAGAGAAGGAGACTCCACAACCTCCCTGGGCAGCCTGGTCCAGTGTTCTGTCATCCTCACTGAGAAGAAGTTTCTTCTCAAATTTAAGTGGAACCTTTTGTGTTCCAGTTTGTACCCATTACCCCTTGTCCTACCATTGGTTGTCACTAAGAAGAGCCTGGTTCCATCCTCATGACCTCACCCTTCATGTATTTGTAAACATTAATGAGGTTACCCCTCAGTCTCCTCCAAGCTAAAGAGCTCCCTCAGCCTTTCATCATAAGAGAGATACTCCACTCCCTAAATCATCGTTGTTGCCCTGCGCTGGACTCTCTCTCCAGCAGTTCCCTGTCCTTCTTGAACTGAGGAGCCCAGAACTGGACACAATATTCCAGGTGTGGTCTCACCAGGGCAGAGTAGAGGGGAAGGAGAACCTCTCTCAACCTACTGACCACCCCCCTTGTAATACACCTGAGGATGCCATAGGCCTTCCTGGCCACAAGGGCACAGTGCTGGCTCATGGTCATCCTGTTGTCCACCAGGACCCCCAGGTCCCTTTCTGTGGAGGGGTTTTGTTAGAAGGAGATATGTTGTTGAATTAGTCAGGCCCAAAGGAATCTCAAGGCCACTTTGAGAATCTGAGAGCAGAATCTGCTGTGAGAAAGAGGGGCGTTTCTTCATTAACAGGGCGTCAGCATGGCGTGAGTCATCGAACCTATCATCGGTGGGGCTCCAGTGTGTGGACTGCCCATGATACTCATTTAGTGAATCCATGCTTGGAGCGTGGACGCGTGATTAGAGAATAGTTGCGTATATAAGGAGACATGTTTCTGTAATAAATGGCTTTACGTGATTCACATTGAATCGGAATGCTGAGTCCTTTATCGCTCCAACAAATGGTGACCCCGACGTGATACTCTGAACGGCGTCTCACTAAGATCGGGGAAAAGCCTGGAGCGGCCCAGCCGGAGGCGGATTAGCTGGACTGAGAACCGGGCGGAGGCGTACGGACGTTCCGCAGATAAATTTTGTTGAAGAAGTCCCCGGGAAAGGTGAGCGGCTGGGAGCAGGAGGAGGGTAGAGTGAAGTTATGGGGCAGAATATATCCTCTGAGGAAGAAGCTATAGTTAAACTCCTCCTGCATATTCTCTCTATGAGAGGACTTAAATATGAAGAAAGTAACCTACGTAGACTGTCGGTTTGGTGTAGAACTAACGGCTACCCGACAGAAGCTGAGAAAGTTTTTAAAATTGAACTTTGGGACGATATAGGGCAGAAATTATGGGATAAGGTTAGCAATGGAGATAAAGAAGCTAAATCATTAGCGACTACATGGAAGTTTATAATTTCCACCTTAAAAGAATTTAAGGCTGAACGGGCTGCGGTTACCGGAATTTTTGCAGTGTTGCAGCCTGATAAGAACTCTAAAAATAATTGTGAAGCTTACCCGGTTCGTGTCTTTGATACCCTCCCTACTCCATCCCCTGTTGTGCCTTCGGTGCCCCCGATGATACAACAGTCTGGGGCAGAGGGAGGAAAATTACCGAGTGGATGGCCTCCTGTACCATCACACGACCCTAGAGAGACCAAGAAGTCCAAAGAACTGGAGTCAGATAATTCGTCAAAAGGACTGGTGAAAGTTGAGAATGCTAAAGTCGTAAATAAGTGTAGTATCAATTCTTTTACTAATCCGTGTCTGCCTTCACCGCCTTCTACCCCTCTAACTCCTACAAAAGAACAGAAGGAGTTGCCAGAAAAGAATTGGACAAAAGAACTGTGTGAAAAAATAGATCAACTGTTAGTGAAAGAATCCAGCACTCAGAAAGGCGATAGTGTTGATGGTGACGAGAAGGGGGGTGCGTCGGGGGGTGCGTCAAGGGGCTCAGGTTCTACGGATAATTATGACCTTAAAAAACATTGGCGAGGAATTATCAGAAATGCAATGATAGAAGGTGAAATAACAAGTGCATACCCAGTCTTTTACCAGCGAGACGAACAGGGTAATCAGAATCCTGGGTGGGCTGGGTTGCCTTGGGAGGAGATAAAAGAGGCTAGAAAAGCGGTGCAGCAGTATGGATTACATGGAAAATATACACAAGGCTTTATTAATACTCTCTTTGATGGGCAAATATTAACTCCTTACGATTGTCGTCAGCTAGCTACGTTGCTACTAACACCAATACAAGAAATTCTCTGGAGAAGTAGGTGGATTGATGCTTCTGAGGAAGCAGTTATTTTTAATTTAGACCGTAATGAGGGAGACCCATTACGCCTTGCTTCGAAAGATATGCTGATAGGGTCAGGGGAATTTGCTAACCCTCAAGTGCAGGCACGGTTAAATACTGCCATCTTGCGGCAGAGTTCCTCTCTTGCAAAAGATATTTTCCGAACTCTACCGGAAGAAGGTAAAGCAGTCCCTCCGTACTCTCAGGTAAAGCAAAAGGACGATGAATTGTATATGTTTTTTCTTGACCGTCTAAGGGAAGCCTTGGATAGGGCACCGATTGATGCTAATGTAAAAGAACCTTTGTTTATGACACTCACAGTTGACAATGCTAACCCGGTTTGTAAGAAAATTTTGCTTGCTTTACCAAAGCATAGCTCAATAACTGAGATGATGGATGCTTGTGCCATAGTGGCCTCAGACGAAGAGAAATTTGGTCTTATGGCTTCTGCATTTGCGGCTGCTATTAAACCCCTGTTAGCTCACAACCCGAATAGATCAGGCCGAGTTTGTTTCAAATGTGGAAAAACAGGGCATTACAGATTCCAATGTCATGTCAATCAGACTTACCGCAGATCAAATAAGAGTGTTACAGGTCCAACAGACAATAATGTATGTCACCGCTGTGGAAAATTTGGACACAAAGCTAAAGACTGTAAGTCTAGTCTTCATAAAAGTGGGCAGGCACTGGGAAACGGGGGAACGAGTGCACCGAGACCTGGCGCAACGACACAAGTGAGGTCTCAGGCTGCTTGGACACAGTCACCGCTGCCACTTCAGGGAGTACTGGAGTGGATGTAGAAACTATGAAAGATGTAACATTAATTGACACTCAGGTACAATGCATACCAACAAACATGACTGGACCATTAGGGCATGGTTTAAGTGCTTTGCTTCTAGGGACATCATCTGTCACTAGAAAAGGCATTTTTATACTTCCAGATATAATTGATGCAGATTTTGCTGGTATCATTTCAATTATGGTATGGACTCTTAGTCCACCAGTCCACATTCCCAAAGGATCAAAGGTAGGTCAATTGGTTCCATTTAAAGCAAGTGTTCCAAAAGTTTCAATTAAAGAGTGTGCAGAAGGAAGCTTTGATTCTACTGACAATGCAGAGTTGTATTTAGCTCTAGGCATTAGTAAGGCAAAGCCAATGGAAAAGGTGACTCTTTTAGACAAAACTGGCCATTCACAGACTTTTGAAATTCTGGTAGACACAGGTGCAGATGTGACTATTATCAGCAAAAAAGATTGACCAGCTTGGTGGCCTCTCGAGTCTCCGCAAATACCAGTCATGGGTGTTGGGGATATGCAGAGTACCCAGGTGAGCAAATATCATTTACAAATGAAGTTATCTGATGATTCACTATGTTCTGTACGACCTTATGTGATGTCTATCCCTGTTTCTCTTTTAGGACGAGATGTGTTAGGACAACTAGGAGCAACTCTGGTGACAAAACAACAGCATTTCTAGAAGCGACCATTGATGATGGGCGACCAGTACTGAAATTACAGTGGAAAAATGATGATTCAGTCTGGGTAAATCAATGGCCGCTCAGTAAAGAAAAACTCGCCCATGTCGAAGATCTGGTACAGGAACAGCTTGAAAAAGGGCATTTAGAGCCGTCTACAAGTCCCTGGAATACTCCTGTGTTTACTATTCAGAAAAAAATCAAACAAATGGAGGTTGTTACACGATCTTCGAAAAATTAATGATACCATGGAAGACATGGGAGCATTACAGCCGGGATTACCATCCCCTGTCATGATTCCAGAAAACTGGCAGATCTTAATAATTGACTTGAAAGATTGTTTTTTCACCATTGCTTTGCATCCTGATGACTGTAAACGTTTTGCATTTTCCATAAATTCTGTAAATAAGGCTGAACCTGCAAAAAGGTAGCAATGGGTACTTTTGCCACAGGGAATGAAAAATTCCCCAACTATGTGTCAAATTTATGTAGCTTGGGCCTTGCAATCAATCAGAAAATCTCATCCTGAGTTAGTGATTTACCACTACATGGATGACATATTAATAGCTGGGGAAACTTTTTCAACTGATTTGTTGATAAATGAAGTATCTGATACATTGCAGCATAGAGGATTACAAATTGCTCCAGAAAAGGTACAAATTCAACCAGCATGGAAATATCTTGGTTGGGAAATTTCTCAGTCCACAGTGAAACCTCAGAAAATAGTATGTCGGCCTGTCATTCAATCCTTAAATGATGTGCAGAAACTAGTGGGTGATCTGAATTGGGTCCGGACCATTTGTGGGATCACTAATGAGGATTTAGCTCCAATTGTAAAACTGCTAAAAGGGGATAGTGACATTAGGTCTCCTAGAACGCTTACTGGTGAGGCGGAAGCTGCTCTGAAAAAGATTATGTCCAAACTTGTAAAAGCTTTCAGCCATAGGTGGAACCCAGATTATGTAATCAGACTACTAATTGTAAACAATACTAACTATCCTTTTGCTCTCATAATACAATGGACAACTGGTAAGGAGCCGTTAAAGATCTTAGAGTGGGTGTTTTTGCCTTTTCAACTCAAACGAACCATTACAACCAGGGTTGAGGCCTTTGCTCAGCTTATAATGAAAGGTAGGCAGAGAATAGTTGAAATTTCAGGGGCTGAGCCTGCATATATCATTGTTCCCCTCGTTTCAGAATATTTACAGTGGGCTTTGCAGAACTCCTTACCTTTTCAGATTGCGTTATTAGATTCTCAAGCTTTAATTAAGCCATTTTCCCCTCCACACAAGTTAATGTCAGTTTTGAATATGGGATCAATGGAGGAGGGTCCCTCTCTTCTCTCAGAATTTCCTGTTAAAGGGCCCACAGTATTCACTGATGCAGGGGGTAAAATGCAGAAAGCAGCAATTACATGGAAAACAGATGGAAAATGGCAAGATGTGATACTAACTGACCTGAAAGGATCAACTCCGCATTTGGAACTCAGGGCTGTAATAGAAGTGTTTATCAGATTTGCTCATAGCCCAGTGAATGTTGTTTGTGATTCTTTGTATGTGGTAGGTGTGGTAGCTCGCATTGAAAGATCATTGCTCAAAGAGGTTCAGGATGCACAACTGATGTCTTTGTTCAAGCAACTATGGTTGTTGATCGAAGAGAGACAACACCGATACTTCATAACACATATCCGTAGTCATCTGACAATTCAAGGCGATTTAGCTGAAGGAAACCGCCGAGCTGATTTTCTTGTATCTCCTGCCTGGGTTCCACCTCCAATAGATAGGTTTGGGCAAGCAGTACGCTCTCATAGTTTCCTCCATCAGTCTGCTCAGGTCTTACAGCAGCAATTTTCATTGTCCGAAAGTGAAGCCCGAGGTATTGTTAAAAGTTGTGCAGATTGTCAGCGCATCTCAGTAGGACTGGGTGCAGGAGTCAATCCAAGAGGATTAGGAGCTTTGAAATTGTGGCAAATGGATGTCACACATGTCCCTGAATTTGGCAGGCTGAAGTATGTGCATGTGTCTATTGATACATATTCTTTCACCATATGGGCCACTGCTCAGACTGGTGAAACTAGTTCACATGTGCAACGACATTTACGTTCTGCTTTTGCAGCTTTGGGAGTTCCTGCACAGGTCAAGACAGACAACGCACCTGGTTATATCGCCAAAGCTACTGCCACCTTTTTTCAATTGTGGGGTGTTAAGCATATTACAGGGATACCAAATTCTCCTACTGGTCAGGCCTTGGTAGAAAGGATGAATCGAACTCTCAAGCATCAGCTTGACAAACAAAAAGGGGGAACTGACTGTACTACTTCACATGACAGACTAAGCAAAGCATTATATGTCTTGAACTTTTTACGCCTTCCGCAAGGGTTCAACATTCCACCTATGATTCGTCATGGAACAAGCTTGAAAGGACACTTAGACCTTAGGGAAAATCAATGTCAGGTCAAAATGCGCAATGGAGTTAATGGTGAATGGGAGGGTCCTTTCCAATTAATAACTTGGGGGAAGGGTTATGCTTGTGTCATTACAGACCAAGGATCAAAATGGATTCCTGCGAGATGGATCAAGCCATGGCTGAATAAAGACAACAAAGATTCGACAGATGCAGAAGGACAGGAGGGAGATAAGTTGTGAGAATTGTCTCAAATGTAAACCATGAATTCTTATTCAGTGTTATAGATGCTCCTAGACCCAGTGGTCTAAAAGCTTATTAGTAAACAGATAAGGTACCTTCCATAGTGAATGCTAATTTGAACACATAGTAAGAGTTCCAAAAGGGTGATATTACAATTAGATAATCTATGCATAGATAAGGTAAAAGTATAAGATATTTCTACCATGGCAACCTAATTTAGCAACTGGTAAGGTTTTAAAAGAGATATTAAGATTAAGCTATAGATCGTTTAAATAGGTTAATATAAGTTTTAAGATATTAATTCAATAATTAGCATATGCTGATGGTATTAAGTATGTTACTCTATAAACTGCGCAGTTATAGATCTTTTAGGAATTTAAGAGAATATATTGTATTAAGTTGTCTGACTATCCTGGATCTATTCATAGTACTTTTGATAAATTAAAATAGTGCGTTGGTAAGGTTGTCATAAGTAGAATTATGATTTGAAGGTTTGAGTATAAGCAGATAGTTTTTAATCTTATTAAGTAAGGTTTACCTACATTATATGCAATTGTAATTATGTTGTTAATCATGTGTCCTATGTTGCAGTGTATTTCAAAGACGATTCAGCATGCTGTTTAAGGGGTCTGACTAATTCAAGAACAAAAAGGGGGAATTGTGGAGGGGTTTAATTAGATGGAGATATGTTGTTGAATTAGTCAGGTCCAAAGGAATCTCAAGGCCACTTCGAGAAGCTGAGAACAGAATCTGCTGTGAGAAAGAGGGGCGTTTCTTCATTAACAGGGCCTCAGCATGGCGTGAGTCGTCAGACCTATCATTGGTGGGGCTCCAGCGTGTGGACTGCCCATTTAGCGAATCCATGCTTGGAGCGTGGACGCGTGATTAGAGAATAGTTGCGTATATAAGGAGGCTTGTTTCTGTAATAAATGACTTTGCGTGATTCACATTGAATTGGAATGCTGAGTCCTTTATCGCTCCAACACCTTTCCCCTACACTGCTCTCTAACAGGTTGTTCCCCAACTTATACTGGAACCTGGGGTTGTTCCTGCCCAGATTCAAGACTCTACACTTTCCCTTGTTATATTTCATTAAATTTTTCCCCGCCCAGCTCTCCAGCCTGTCCAGGTCTCTGGATGGTGGCACAGCCTTCTGGCGTGTCAGCCACTCCTCCCAGTTTTGTGTCATCTGGTACATTCTATTCCCTCATCCAAGTCGTCGATGAATATATTGAACAGGACTGGCCCTAGTACTGATGCTTGAGGCACTCCACTAGATACAGGCCTCCAACTTGACTCTGCCCCACTGACCATGACCCTCTCGCTTTTTTCCTTCAACCAGTTCGCAGCCCACCTCACTAACCAATCATCCAGACCGCACTCCCTCAATTTAGCTGTGAGGATGCTGTGGGAGACTGTGTCAAATGCCTTACTGAAGTCAAGGTAGACCACATCCACTGCTCTGCCATCATCCATCCATCTTGTTATGTCCTCATAAAAGTCTATGAGGTTGGTCAAGCACGACTTCCCCTTGGTGAAGCGATGCTGACTGCCCCTAATGACCCTCTTATCCCTGATATGCCTTGAGATGGCACCAAGGAGAAGTTGTTCCATCACCTTCCCAGGGATAGAGGTGAGGCTGACTGGTCTATAATTACCCGGGTCCTCCTTCTTGCCCTTTTTGAAGACTGGAGTGACATTTGCTTTCCTCCAGTTCTCAGGCACCTCTCTCATTTCCCAAGACTTGGCAAAGATGATGGAGAGCGGTCCAGCAATTACCTCAGTCAGCTCCCTCAGCACCCATGGGTGCATCCCATTCAGACCCATGGATTTTTGAAATAGCTAAATATTATGGCTAATAGGGTCAATAATGAAATAACTGTAAATCATATTTAATTGTTTTCCCTCAAACATAACTCGTATTAAAACTAGATCCATTTCTGATCAGAATAAGATACATTTCATAAAATAACAGAATAATATGTGCAATGCTCTTGGTTCTTCCCTTGCATTTTACCATGATGACACAAAAGCTCACCTTATAAATTGCCTGTTAGTCTGGGAAGAGAATCAAGGAAGATCTAGCAGTTACAGGAGTGCTCCTTTGAGGGTCTCGGGACAAATATAGACTGATATATCTTATAGTAAGATATGTATATTGTGGGATATACCTCTTCCTGTGAACAGAATAATACAAAGCTAGCTTATTAAAAAAAAACATAATACATTTAAAAGAAATGTATAATCAAAATAAAAGTAGGATAACATGCTAAGGGTACAATTTTTCTGAGTGTTATTTGTGTCATCAAGATGTGTTTTGAAATCAGTTATTGGTATCATTATTGGTTATATCTATTATCTTTGCACCACTCAACATGAATTAAATAGTTATTTTCAGTATTACATAAAAGTTGTTAAATAAAAAAAACATCAACTGCCTACTTATTACTGTCTGAAGTATAGCCATAATAATGTGCTGCCCATTTTGCCTGCATCTCCACCTAAGAGCTCCAATCTACTGCTCCATAGACTTCATAAGCAGCAAGTACCTCCACAGTCTTGTTTGCAGGTCTGCTCCCGTGAATGTGAATAATACTATTCTGGTCATATCCTGGGTTTGACTAAAAGGGATTTGAAAGGGAAAGACTAATTTTAATGTAAGAAATAAAAAATTTCCTTTTAGCATGGAGGATGTCTTTCTCATGTATTACTGTATGTAAAATATTTGAACCATGCCTCTTCAGAATTATTGTTACTGGTTTCTTCTCTTGTGCTGACCTACCAATTCTACAAGTACAACTATACTTTAAAATAAAGAGAAGCTTTTGTTAAAAAGTAGGGGGGGTTATTCATTGAAAGAAAGTTTAAAGTTGGTTTGCAATCAAGTCAGTCACTTTTTCTATTTAGAAATGTAGGTTTTCCATTTCTGGAAGTTTTTTATTCCAGTAAGCCTTTCACCAACTCTTTGTACAACAGCAAATGAAATTTAATAGAATCATAGAATAGCCGAGGTTGGAAGGGACTTTGAAAGATCATCTGGTCCAACCTTTTGTGGGAAAGGGAGCCTAGATGAGATTATCTAGCACCCTGTCCAATCATGTCTTGAAAAACCTCCAGCAATGGGGACTCTACCACATCTCTGGGGAGGTTGTTCTAATGAATGATTTTTCTCACCATAAAAAACATCTGTCTTAATGTTAAGAAACTTCTCCCAGTGCAACTTGTACCCATTGCCCCTTGTCTTCGCCACGTGGCTCCTTCTGAAGAGAGCCTCTATCCTCTGTGTAGCTGCCCTTTAAGTATTGGGATACTGTGATGAGGTCCCCTCTGAGCCTTCTCTTCTCCAGGGACAAAAGTCCTAACTCCTTCAGTCTTTTGTCATAGGGCAGGTTCTCCAGCCCTTTAATCATCTTCGTGGTCCTCCTTTGGACCCTTTCCAGTCTGCCTGCATCTTTCTTGAATTGTGGGGACCAGAACTGTACACAGTATTCCAGGTGTGGCCTGACGCGCTGAGCAGAGTAGAATGATCACGTCTCTGCTAGTAACGCCCCTGTGGGTGCAGCCCAGGATCTGGTTTGACTTTGTTGCTGCAGTGGCACACTACTGACTCATCTTCAATTTATTGTCTACTAGGATTCTCAGGTCCCTTTCAGCAAGGCTGCTTCCTAGCCTGTGTTGGGCTCTTTGGTTATTTCATCCCAGGTGCAGGACCTTACACTGTGCTATAAAAATGTTGAAAGCAAAAACTAAAAGAATATTAATAGACTTCAAAAAAATGAAGTCTGGAACAGCTGATACGTGTACCATTTCATTACATTTCTGATGAGAGTGACATGTCTTTTTACTTGCTGTGCAATAAAAGAATAAATAAAGGACATATCTGTGGCTCTATAAGTAAACAAATCAAGACATATTATGTGCTGGAGGGTTGGGGAGAGGAATTTACCTTCCAGTTTTTTACAGCTTAGCATAAGGCAATCCTTATTCTTTATATTTTAATCAAAACATTTGAATGAATAATTAAAATGAGACTTAAAAAGATGATCAGCTAAGCTACTGAAGACACAATTACATTTTCTAATAAGAATTACATTTTCTATTAAGAAATAATTAAGAATAATATGTTACCAAATAATTTAATTATCCATATTTTGCAGGTCAACTATTAGAATTAGTTTCACTTAATTTGGGATGCAATGTCTTCCATGTCTTGCTGCATTGCACTGTTCCCCTCTGTTGTACTTTAGAGCTGTCGTTCTGAACACTCTGAAATAGTGTATATTATTGAACTCAGAATTCAGAATACGAAAGTAAGGGAGAAAGAGCTCTTAACTTGCATTACTTTTCTATCTTTTGTGACAAATTAGGCAAGAAATGTTTAAAGGAGTCTAGAGAATAGAATAGAATAGAATAGAATAGAATAGAATAGAATAGAATAGAATAGAATAGAATAGAATAGAATAGAATACTTCAGATGAAAGGGACCTACAGTGATCATCCCATCCAACTGCATGACCACTTCAGGGCTGACCAGAAGTCAAAGCATACTATTAAGGGCATTGCCCAAATGCCTCTTAAACACTGACAGGCATGGAGCATCAAACACCCCTCTCTAGGAAATCTGTTCCAGTGACTGACCACCCTCTTTTGGCCTATTCCAGTGATTGACCACCCTCTTTTGGTAAGGAAATGCTTCCTAATGTCCAGTCTGAACCTCCTCTGACATAGTTTTGAACCATTCCCGTGCATCCTGTCACTGGATGCCAGGGAGAAGAGCTCAGCACCTCCCTCTCCACTTCCCCTCCTCAGGAAGCTGTAGCAATAAGCAATGAGTTTGCTCCTCAGCTTCTTTTTCTCCAGACCAGACAAACCCAGACTTCTCAGCTGCTCCTCATAGGACATGCCTATGACATATGCTCTAAGAGATATGCTAACAAAGTATCTCATACCCAATTTTTGTTTTTCCATTAACCTTGAACAGGTAAACACCTAAACCATTCAAAAATTGTTTCTCAGTTTACTTAAGCTTTTCTCTGTTTTTGAAGTTTGCTGAGCTCATTTACACTAAACCCCACCATCTAGGATGACATATGTATTCATCTTCTTGTTCTGTATAATATTTTGCTGTTCTGGTTTTAAATGGAATTACATCTTGCTAGCTTCAGTGGAGTTGTTTTTGTTTCATTTTAGCAGAAATGAAATCAACATGTATGAATAGCATGGAGGGTGTTGGTCTCTTCTCCCAAGTAGCAAGTGATAGGACAAGAGGAAATGGCCTCAAGTTGCGCCAGGGGAGGTTTAGATTGGATATTAGAAAAAAATTATTCCTGGAAAGGGTTGTCAGGCATTGGAACAGGCTACCCAGGGAAGTGCTGGAGTCACCATCCCTGGAGGTGTTTAAAAGGCATTTAGACGAGGTTCTTAGGGACATGGTTCAGTGCTAGAGTTAGGTTATGGTTGGACTTGATAATCCTGAGGGTCTCTTTCAACTGAAATGATTCTATGATTCTATGAACATGAATATATATCAAAAGAGAGTAATTTTATCCTTAACCACAGAAAACTTCCACTTGTGTCACCATTTCTTTATCTTCCTACAACAGGTGTAAATCAACCAATTTCCAGAGCATATTTAATATTACTTAAAAACAATTAAGGTGTTTTTTTTTTTTTTTATAGTGTTGTGGGTTTTTTTTTTCCCAAATATTAATCATAACATTATTTTAACACTTTTGACCACTAGTAAAAAATTCAAGTGATATGATTATGTACCTAAGATGAGTAAAAGTGACTTTTTGTCTTATTACCACAATAGTCTGGTGTTCAAGAGTAGTTCCATCAGGGAAGTATCTAATTTGATTATGTACCCATCTGGCCTTCTGCCCCACAATAATACTCAGGTTGCTTAAGTCCAGCTAAAACAGTGAAATTCCAAAGTATTTCAATAAAAACCTTAATCATCGATTTTTCACTTCAATCATTGTCTTAACCTGAAGTAAACCAGGTCTTATCATTAACTGAAATGTTTGTCTTCCTTATTCTCCTAAGACATGTTGAGAAAAGCAGCAATCAAGATATTGATACACAATGTTATTCCAACTTTCTAAAAACAGCACTTAGAATAAAACAAATATACTACAG
Organism: Patagioenas fasciata; assembly: GCF_037038585.1. Classification (NCBI taxonomy): domain Eukaryota; kingdom Metazoa; phylum Chordata; class Aves; order Columbiformes; family Columbidae; genus Patagioenas; species Patagioenas fasciata. The sequence continues at coordinate 55,023,096 of NC_092559.1, forward strand.
CATGTGATAACTAATTAATAACCTTTAGTATACAATAATAAAACTTTTGAGTACATTTAACTGACAATTGCTAAGAGACTCCAAATACTTCATCTGGAGACAAATGGAATTTTATTTATAGGGAGAGAGTGACTTTTCTTTATAATAGATTTATAGAAGTGCAGTTTTAAATATTTACTACATGCAAGTAATTTTTTTTTGTTAGCATCATATAAAGTAATTTCATGTAATAATGTATCTCTGCAAGAATACAATTGAATGTATTGAATTAATGCATTTCTTCAGTTGAGTGGTAGTCTTTGATCATGGAAATAACCACCTCGTACAGGACCATGGAAAAAAAAAAAGCAAATTTTCAGTAACATTTTGGTAAATACAATTCTCTATTGACAGTGTGAAATGACAAATTAAAATGAGTAATTTTGGCCCCGTTTTGTCCACAGTAGCCCACTGTGTGCTTCAGTGGACTGTATAATTATTTTGTTGTAGTAGTTTTGTTTTCTAAAGTGTGTCCACATGGGGAATGCCCCCAATTGCCAGAACTTTTTAAACCTGTTCTTAGTCACAATTTAATTTAGCCAATATAAACAGTTCTGTACTTATTACCAAATCTGAATCTCATACGTCAAGAAACATTCTCTTTATGACAAACAGCATAAAGATATAGAAAAATAAACAGAAGAAAATGGTAGAAGATGACAGAAGACTAAGCAAGAAGCTCTGGTATTCTTCAGCTGTATGATACTTCATCAGTTGCTCAGTTTTAGAAGACCAATTTACACTTAAATCAGAAGGATCAGAGAGTATTCCAGAAAGTACATACACAGAGCAGTACTGTAAAAATATTTTCCTTAAATGTCAGGAAGTCATTAATCAATATGACAGAGAAGTGTGAAGGGAGCAGGAAGGAGCGTTTTGGCCAAGGAGACAGTAAACCTTGAATGTCATGTGCAGTGACATGACATTTTGAATATCTTCAGAAGGAAGACTTTTCTTTTTAAGAACTTACTGGAAATAAACAGGAACTTTTTTTTTTTTCCTGTGAGACAAATGAAACCCAATTCTTATACTTTTCCATTCCTAAAACCAAGCATGACTTGTTGACTTCAGTCCTTATACAGTTGGGTTTAGTCCATATTTACACAAACTTGTTATTCTTACAGGGGAGCAGAAATTTGTTTTTCTTGTGCTACCATTTCCTTTAAGGGCTTTTTCTTCTGAATAAAAATTAAATTAAGACCTTTCAAAGTGAAAAGGGCAACCCTCTCAAACCAGAATACCTAGTAGCCCATGAAGTGCTTAAAATGAGGGGTTTAGATACTGCTCACTGTTCATGGAAATGTCAGGATTAGGTTTTAAGAGGATTGTAGTCTTACTCCTTGTTTTCTAATTTGTAAGCCTTTCTTTTGGCCACACACTTCTACCTCTTCCCTTTAGTCAGCTTGGCACTTGTCCTAACCATTCATTAGCCAAACTGGCTCAAAACGTGAAAATGAGAGTACTACTTTATAGCTAAGCAAGAAGAACAGAAATGAGTGGGGTTGTTTTCACCCATTTTACTAGCTTACCAAGTACCAAGGGCTGACACAAGGGAGAGGGAAAGCACCATGTAGCTGAGACCCAGGAACCAAGGAGGAATTATAGGTTGGTTCATTTTGGCAGCAATGAGCTATGAAATTGGGTCAAGTGATTTGTGAAACTTCACTGTCACTGATAGGAGAAGTTTTCATGAGGAGCAGGCAAATGCATTTTTTGTGGCAGATGAAGCTTTCTCTGTTTACAAATACTCAGAAAATTTGAGGTGTTTGGGACAGAATAGTATAAAATGGTTTGGCAATCAGGTCATATGATCATAGTATGTGGTATAAGTTTATGTCACAGCTATTGCGCAATTTATCACATAAAGAATTTCTACATTTCACATATTTAATATGCACTTGTATTTTTTTTATGTTATTCTCACTGAGACATAAAGATAAAATAAATCCTTCCTCACTGATTCCACTCCTTTACATTCTGCAACAGGAAAGAAAAATAAATAGCAATTCACTGAAGTCTTTACTCAGGCAAATTATTTCCATTCCAAGAATCTTATTTAAACTGTTGTAATCACAAAATAGAGAATAAAGTCGTTTTTGAAAGTGGCTTGAAATTCTATTTCTTCAGTGGTAAAGATGCGAGAACCAATGATTGTTGTTCAAGTATGACCCAGAATGCTGAAAAGCTACATGTAGGCATCTTTCTGTTATTCCTATCATCACTTAGGCAAACAAAAACACAAAAAAAATTCCTGCTCTTGCAGTACTACTGCAATCATGCAAAACACATAAGAAATTAAAGAGCCTACAAATTCTGATTATTACAGATTATTATTTCTTTTCCCCCATGCTTCTGAGTTTCTGTTATACACAAGCCAAAAAATCTTTAGTAATGTCAAATAACTGTTTTCACTGTACTGAACCTGAAATGTTTTGAACTTACTGTCTATAGTAAAAATATTCAGGAAATGTTAATATTAGGTTCGTGCAAAAGGAATTGCGGTTTTTGCATTGTTAAAATTTGCTGTTTGGTATTGGATACATTCTTAAATAAATGTGGTTATGTTATACATAATTTTAATGCACTTTTCTTGTTTTATGTTTTTTTTTGCTACTGACTTATATTTATTTTAGACTATGGAAATTATGTTAAACAAAAAGCAAATTCGAGTGATTCTCTTATTCAAGTTCAAAATGGGTCATAAAGCAGCAGAGACAACTCACAACATCAACAATGCATTTGGCCCAGGAACTGTTAACGAACGCACAGTGCAGTGGTGGTTCAAGAAATTTTGCAAAGGAGATGAGAGCCTTGAAGATGAGGAGCATAGTGGCCGGTCATCAGAAGCTGACAAGGAACAATTGAGAGCTATCGTCGAAGCTGACCCTCTCACAACTACACGAGAATTTGCCAAAGAACTCAATGTCAACCATTCTATGATTGTTTGGCATTTGATGCAACTTGGAAAGGAGAAAAAGTTCAATAAGTGGGTGCCTCATGAGCTGGCCAAAAATAAAAAAAAATCGTCATTTTGAAGTGTCATCTTCTCTTGTTCTGCACAACAGCAATGAACCATTTCTCGATCGGATTGTGACGTGCAACGAAAAGTGGATTTTATACGACAACCTGTGATGACCAGCTCAGTGGTTGGACCGAGAAGAACCTCCAAAGCACTTCCCAAAGCAAAACTTGCACCAAAAAAGGTCATGGTCACTGTTTGGTGGTCTGCTGCCGGTCTGATCAACGCCAGCTTTTGGAATCCCGGCGAAATCATTACATCTCAGAAGTATGCTCAGGAAACCTATGAGATGCACCAAAAACTGTAACGTCTGTAGACAGCATTGGTCAACATAAAGGGCCCAATTCTTCTCCATGACCAACGCCTGACTGCACATTGCAAACCAACGCTTCCAATGTTGAATGCTACGAATGCTACGAAGATTTGCCTCATCCGCCACATTCACCTGACCTCTTGCTAACCGACTGCCACTTCTTCAAGCATCTTGACAACTTTTTGCAGGGAAAAGGCTTCCACAACCAGCAAGATGCAGAAAATGCTTTCCAGGAGTTTGTCAAATCCCAAAGCATAGATTTTTCCACTGCAAGAATAAACAAACTTATTTCTCATTGGCGAAAATGTGTTGATTATAATGGTTCCTATTTTGATTAATGAAGATGTGTTTGAGCCTAGTTACAATGATTTCAATTCACAGTTCAAAACTGCAATTACTTTTGCACCAACCTGATACATTGACAAGGAGGACAGAGCATGTATAATTGAAAAAGTAAACACTGGAATAATATATCTATACAATATTTATCATAAGAAACATTTTGGGAGAACAAGAAACTCAAATATATTTCAGAAAAGCTAAATGTCAAGGAATGAAGATGCTATAGTATACAGTTATAGAAAAAAAATACTGTATTTTTAACCAGCAAGATTTTTGAGGAGCAGTATTTATGCATTAGCTTTTTCAACAAAATAAACAAAAAAAATTCCTATTTTTGTCCCCAAACAATAGATAATACATGTATTTAAATGACACTTTAATAGCAAATATGATCTTTATTTTTGTAAAGACTGCGAATTAAATAAACGTATCTAACCACCCCGGCATGATAAATAAGGAATCCAGCAATAGACTTCGGCTTAGACCAGAACCCCCCCCCGCCCCCCAAAAAAACAAAACAAAAACAAAAACAGAAACAAACAAATCACAAAACAAAAACAAACAAAAAAAAACCCCAACAAAAATACCAAAAAAAAGAAAACAAAACCCAACAAAAAACAAAACCAAAAAACCCAATTACAACACCAAACCAAAACACAAAAAAACACCACCACAAAAGCAGCTTTAGAATAAGATTGATCTGGTTGAACTCTCTTGCATTTTAGATGGTATCTTCAACATCAACTTTGCCCAAATAATTATTCTATTCCTTTCTTTCCTGCAGTATGGCTACTGTGAAAAAGCTTGAGTGAAAGTTACAGTAAAAATCGCTGTAACTAGATAAATAATGACCCTCAGTGTATTACTAATTGCATGGAAATATTTGTTTTGATTGATACAACTCAAAATATTCTGGGAAAATAAAAGCCAGAAAAAAAAAGAAAAAAGACACCTGGGTTCTTATCAAACCAAAACACATTGTTTTTCAAGATCTCTACTAAACTAACAAATTGGACAGGAACATACGACTTTAGTTGTCTATGTCCGAAGAGAGACTGTATCTACAAAACTGTGAAGGTCTAAATTAGACATTAAATATTTACAACAGGACATTTTAATTTCCTTTACTTTCCTTTACCTTTTTAAAATACTGTGCACACTTCATTAGTTTAATAATGTAATGCAAGATAACCATGTACAGAGCTCCAAAAACAATAGTACATATAATAAATTATTTGGGCTTTTTTTTTTTTTCATGTGGGTTAACAAGTCTTTGTTTTCTCCTATTGTTTCATTATTTTGTGAAGAATGTTTAACAAAGGAAGGGGCATTAGGTTGAGTAATCTGAAAGTCTTTTGCATCTTACAAAAAGCTTGAAGTCTAGCAATGTCTTCATATGTAGCCCTTTTGCCCCTTTTTAAAGTTTTTGCAAATTGTGCAGTCAGTTTTGACTGATAGCCAGCATAAAGTCTTTTTTCCACTTTCAAACTTAAAGTGTTTCACAATCATGTGGCAGTACAGTTAAAAATTACAGTTCATATACCTTGAAAATCAAGAGTCTGAATAAAAAGTAAACTGCCCTTATAGTTTCATCATCCTATAGATGTCAGGACAGTGCCACTTAGTGAAAAAAAGTAAGTTTAAGGTTTCTGCAGCTTTCTTGCAGCTTTCTTGTACTAGTGAACGCTTAGAATACACAGGTTCCCAAGATGTTTTCCTTTTCTCCTCTCCCATTTATGCATTCAATTAAATCACATAATTTTGGCAAAGTTAAAAGGGTTTCTGTCTTGTTTTTGCCTTCAGCTTCATGTTAGTGGCACATACTTCTGGACTCAAACACTATAATGCATAGTAGAAATCAACAATTAAAACAACAGTAATGGAATATATTGCAGGTGGGAACAACTATGACATTGAAAAAGGAAATGTTTTTGTAAACACTGTCACATTGCGATGCTGTGTTAGGTGTTTCATTTAAGGCTTGCATTAGCATGCTGAATATATATTTTTTTCAGAATATGCTCAAATGATCTAAACATTGCCACAGGTTCAACTCAGTTAAAATATACCAGAAGGCCAGTGGCACACACACTTGAATTTTGCAATCACAATATATCTATAAAGCATGAGTAAACTTTTGTTTTGTTTCTATACAAAGCTTAAAACCCCATTTCCTCCCCCCCAATATCCTATAACAATACAAACCCCAAACCTTCATTAGACACCGCTGGTTGTTTGGTGTATGTTTGTTGTTTGGTTGGTTTTTCTTTGTTTCTGTTTTTTTTTTTTTTCTTTCCCTACAGTTCTATTTACATCACTAAATCCAAGGCAGCCAATGTATTCCCAGGTTAAAAGAAGGGGTATTATCACACACTCAACAGCGGAAACAGAAAATTTGTTATGTGATTTGTTATGTTTATAAGGAAGATCAAGACCAATACTTTAATGACAGATATAACAAGAATAACTGTTCTGATCACATATTTAGAATGCCAGTGTCAATTTTTATAACCTAAAACTATCTGCTTTAGCTTTAATAAATAAAATTATTTAACTCTTCAAAGTTGTTAACACTAGCAACGTTGTTGTTGTTAGATCTAAGGTTTCTGTAATTTCTGAAAATATGTTTAACTGATCTGATGTTGTGTATTTTTTCATGATATTTTTAGGGAAATACCATATACACATTAATGCTTATGTTCAATAGTTTGAAATGTCTCTAAACTCACTTTGCTAACAAAGGCTATTATAAAGGCAAAAATAATTGAAACTGAATCTGCCAAATACAAATTCATATTTAAGAGCTTATGTTCCAATCCTAGCTATAATGGCATAAATTTTTTTTAACAAAAAAATGGTTTCTACATCTCTATAAAGCCCTGACAAGCTTTAAGCACTGTTTTGATTGTGAATGTCCTCTGCGTGTCTCCAATTTACTTTTGCTCAGGAATATACAAATTATTTTATACAGCGTGATGCTAGTACCCCTCTGTACTATAAGATTTTTTGCTTTTAAAAGAAAACAAACAAATCCCTAGTCAGAAATAAACTGACAAAATTTACATTCTTCTCTTTAAAAAGTAAATAAAATAACATTATTTAAAATGTAAATTAGCTGTAAGACATACGATACAATTACATAGATACATATCAACATGGCACATTCAACTTGTCAAAAATTAATGATTACAAAGTCAATATGGATGCTGCCATATATATATATGTATGTACAATGATTATAGCATTCATAATAGCACTATACCTAAAATCAGTATTCAATTATAAGGAGCAAAAAATAGCAACTGTTCTTGTTATTGTTGTATTCAAATTGGGAGAGTTAAGAAGCAAAAACATCTCATTAGTATTTATTGTTAACTTTGTTACTCAACTAATAAGTCATTCTTTTTTGACCTCTCCTGTGCTGCTGAGAGGCAGCAATTTCTGTGCTATGTGCACTCTAGTGCTACTTGACATTGTAGATAATCAATCCAATTATGTTTGACCTCTGAGTTCTCTGTAGCTTACTAGCAATCATGCATGTGATCAAAAAAACCTTTCAACCTAAGCTGCTCATCGATGTGTACTACATTTTTGTTGTTAAAAATTTGCAGGTTTAAATTTCAAGAGTGATTTTCTGACTGTTTCATTTAAGTTAATAAATCTTTCTAAAGAACATCAAGAGGCTATTTTGCATGAAGCCTATCAAATGTCTGTGAATTGGTTAAGAAGCAACCTTATCAAAAAAGGTTCCTGAATGTGATCATTCATCAATAATTTCATGCTGTAAAAAGGTTGTGTTGTGGGCAGTGACACTAGAAGAAACAGACAGACCCAGTCTGTATTAATACATGTCTCTATGGCTGTTATCACCACCACAATTTTGGGTTTTATGATAATGGAATGGCCTACACGGCACAAATTTACTGGCATTGGATAGGGTTCACCTTTCTCAAAGGGGGAGGACAGTCTTTGCTCATGAGCTAGGGGCCTGATTGACAGAGCTTTAAACTAGACATGATGGGGGAGGGGGACAATATCAGATTTGCCCATGACAAGTTGTGGGATGAGACGCCAAGGTTAGAAGGGCAGCATGCTAGCGAGGCCCCTTGACCAGTGGACCTGAGACGTGTTGGCCACACTGAAGCAAACTCAAAGTCTTATGGAGATGAAGCAGGGGCTCCTGAGGTAATAGAGGCCAACAGGAAAACACCAGTGAAATACTTCAGAGGAATTAAGGGGAGTTCCTCTAAGAAGGTGACGCAGCTGACAGCCCAGCTGAAGTGCCTCTACACCAATGCATGCAGCATGGGCAACAAATAGGACGAGTTGGAAGCCACCGTGCTGCTAGAAGGCTAGGATCTAGTGGCCATTACTGAAACTTGGTGGGACGGATCCCATGACTGGAGTGTGGCGATCGATGGCTGCAGGCTGTTCAGAAAGGGCAGGTAAGGAAGAGTGGAGGGGTTACCCTGTACATCAAGAGGTAGATAGAGCGTGAAGAATAGCCACAAGCAGGTTGAAAGCATATGGGTAAGAATCAGAGACCGAGGCAACAAAGGAAACCTTGTGGTTGGTGTCTGCTACAGGCCACCCAATCAGGGGGAGACTATTGATGAAGCCTTATTACTCCAGCTACAGGAGGCATCATGCTCACAGGCTCTTGTCCTGATGGGGGACTTAAACCACCCCAACATCTACTGCAAAAGAAGCATGGTGAGCAGTAAGCAATCTGGGAGACTCCTGGAGTGCATTGAGCATAACTTCCTAAGCCAGGTAATAGACAGCCCTACCAGGGGGGATGCAATACTGGACCTGATGGTCACCAATGCAAGTGAGCTAATAGGTGGTCAAGACTGGAGGCAGCCTGGGCTGCAGTGATTATGTGCCTGTGGAGTTTGCAGTCCTGAGGGATGTGGGGCAGGCGAAGTGTCAAGTTGGGACCCTAAATTTTAGGAAAGCAAACTTCCAGCTCTTTAAGGAGTTAGTCAACAGGATCCCCTGGGAAACTGCCCTCAGGGACAAGGGAGCAGAACAGAGCGGGCAGATCTTTAAGGACATTTGCCATACAGCACAAGAGCTCTCGGTCCCCAAGTGTAAGAAACTGGGTAAGGAAGGCAAGAGGCTGACCATGGCCAAGAAAAGACCTGCTAGTAAAACTAAAGGGCAAGAAGGAAATCCACAGGCAGTAGAAGCAGGGACAGGTACCCTGGGAAGAGTATAAAGACACTGCCAGGTTGTGCAGAGATAGGGTCAGGAAGGCCAAGGTGCAGCTGGAGCTGAACTTGGCAAGGGATGCAAAGAATAACAAGAAGGGCTTCTACAGTTATGACAACTAGAAAAGGAAGGACAAAGAAAGCGTGCCCCCCCCAATGACCAAGACTGGCAAATTGGTAACAACAGACAAAGAGAAGGTCGAGGTACTCAACAACTTCTTTGCCTCAGTCTTCTCTGGCAACCTCCCTTCCCAGAGCTCTTGAGTAAATGAACTGCAAGACAGGGACTAGGGGAACAAAGTGGCTCCCACTGAATGTGAGGACCATGTTTGTGACTGCTTGAGGAACCTGAACGTACATAAATCTATGGGACCTGATGAGATGCATCCCAGAGTCCTGAGGGAATTGACTGATGTAGTTGCCCAGAAAAGGAAGGTCAAAGAAAGTGTGTCCCCCTGATGAACAAGACTGGTACACTGGTAACAACGGGCATGGAGATGGATGAGTTATTCAACAACTTTTTTGCCTCGGTCTTCACTGGCGATCTCTCTTCCCACACCTCTTGATTGGATGGACCTCAAGGCAGGGACTGGGAGAGCAAAGTCACTCCCACTGTAAGAGAAGATCAGGTTTGAGACCACCTGAGGAACATAAGTCTATGGGGCCTGATGAGATGCATCCCAGAGTCCTGAGGGAATTGGCTGCTGTAGTTGCCAAGTCACTCTCCATGATATTTGTGAAGTCATGGCAGTCAGGTGAAGGCCTTGGTGACTGGATAAAGGGAAACAGCCTCACCTCTGTGCTTGGGAAAATCATGGAACAGATTCTCCCAGAAGCTGTGTTAAGGCACATGGAGGACAGGGAGGTGATTCCAGACAGCCAGCATGGCTTCACCAAGGGCAAGGTCTGCCTGACCAACCTAGTAGCCTTCTACTCTGGAGTAATTACATCACTGGACAAAGGAAGGGCTACAAATTTCTGGACTCCTGTAAAGCCTTTGAAACAGTTCCCCACAACATCATTCTCTCTAATTTGGAGAGATATGGATTTGATGGGTGGACTGTTTGGTGGATAAGGAACTGTCTGGATGGTCGCACCCAGAGTGTAGTGGTCAATGGCACAATGTCTGGACAGACACCAGTAACAAGTGGTGTCCCTCAGGGGTCCGTACTGGGACCAGTACTGTTTAATATCTTCATCAATGATGTAGACACAGGGATCGAGTGCACCCTCTGTAAGTTTGTGGATGACACCAAGCTGAGTGGTGCAGCTGACACACCTGAGGGACAAGATGCCATTCAGAGGGACCTGGACAAGCTTGAGAATCGGGCCCATGGGAACCTCATGAGGTTCAACAAGGCCAAGTGCAAGGTCCTGTGCCTGGGTCAGGGCAACCCCCAGTATCAGTACAGTCTGGGGAAAGAAGGGATTGAGAGTAGCCCTGCAGAGAATGACTTGGAGATACTGATGGATGAAAGCCTGGACATGAGGGAGGTGATTCTGTCCCTCCACTCTGCTCTGGTGAGACCCCACCTGGAGTACTGAGTCCAGCTCTGGAGCCCTCAGTACAGGAAAGACATGGACCTGCTGGAGAGGTTCCAGAGGAGGGCCACCAAGATGATCAGAGGTCTGGAACAACTCTCCTATGAGGACAGGCTGAGAGAGTTGGGGTTGTTCAGCCTGGAGAAGAGAAGCCCCGGGGAGACTTTATTGCAGTCTTTCAGTATTTAAAAGGGGCCTATAAGAAGGATGGGGACAGACTTTTTAGCAGGGTCTGTTATGATAAGACAAGGGGCAACGGTTTTAAACTAAAGGAGGAGAGATTCAGGCTAGACACAAGGAAGAAATTTTTTACAATGCGGGTGGCAAAATACTGGAACAGGTTGCCCAGAGAGTTGGTAGATGCCCATCCCCTGGAGACTTTCATGGTCAGGTTAGACGGGGCTCTGAGCAACCTGATCTAGTTGAGGATGCATTGCAGGGGATTTGACTAGATGAGCTTTGAAGGTCCCTTCCAACCCAAACTTTTTTATGAGCCTATGATATTATTACAGAAAACGTATGCTATCTCCTGCCATCTCTGACATAAGGAGAGAGCTGAACTGTCTTCTGTACATGTATACCTAGTAGCATATTCTCTCACACTGTTGTTTTTGATATTAGAAAATGGAATACTTTTTTAAAAAGTGAACATATGACTGAAACTATGCTTGTTTATCATTTGCAGTTGACTCAATCAGGTCAGTTCCCAATCCATCAGCTTGGCACTTCAATCAGTATCTTATGGTTCAAAAGTATTGATTTTATAAAAAGCCAGATTTGGCAAGACATTTTTTCTACTGTGGAAAAACACACTTTAAAAAAGCTCTAAACTAAGAAAAAATACACACCTAAAAAAAAAAAAAAATCCCTCAACCACCACTGTTTCAGGTTGTAGCCACTGGGAAAATGTAGTGTCCGTGACATTTCTGTTTGGCATTTGTGAATACAGAAAAGATAAAATAATGCCACATGGCAATTAAAAAAAATATTCTATCATATTCCATGAACATCCCAGGTTTGTCTTTAATTATTTCATTACTGTCTTCTATGCATCTTTCTGAACTGTGAAAATATGATTAAATTCTAAATCCATACACAAATATTACTGTTTTGCAACCCCAATATTCTAACCTCAGAAGTGAAGACAGAATGAAAACACCCATGTCAAGAATCTAAAAATCACTCTATCAGTGCTTTTGATCCTTTAGAGAAAGTACATTTTGTAAAATTGTAATGACTGATAACTTCAGTTCTGATGATAACATTTTTCCTGACCAAATCACTCAACAGAAAATATTTTACCAAGGAATGCAACTGAGAAAATGCCCATTGTATCTTTAAAAACATAAGGGAATGGGAGGAAGGAGAAGAGGAAAGGAAGAAGGATTGGGGAAAGAGGAATCCAGATTGATTTTGTTTCAGTAGCAAAAAACTTATCTTTTGTGAGTATGTGACTAAGAATTTAAACCCCACTGAGTCACGAGGTTTTGCCTAAAAAATAAGGAAATGTACTGTGAATGTACTTCAGCATCTTTTGTTTTTCCTCCATATAGTTTAAATAAAATCACGATATTAACTAAAAACTCTGTGGACATTCACAGAGTCAAAGCCAGCAATAAATTAGTATTACACATTTTTTTTCACAGATGATACAGTCCCTCTTGTGTATCTTCAATCACGCAAAGGTGGTCTTGGAGGGCCTCCTGGGCACAGTTAGACCAGATTGTACTCCTTCAGGTTTAACTGTAGGATTGTGTCCTTGACAGCAGCAAAGACGAAGCGTATATTCTCTGTGTCTGTAGCGCATGTGAAGTGGGAGTAGATAATTTTTTCACTGTCTGGATTCAGGTCTACAAACATCTTCAAGATGAACTCTCGTGCTGCTTGTGCATCCCGTTGCGGTCCTGATAATTAAGAAGAGATAGTCAGTTTTTCCTAAAGTCAGTTCAATATTTGAGTTTCTTTAGGAGGGGAACCTTAGGAGTAGAAAACAGAAGAAAGACTCAGTCTGTGATCCTCGTACAAAAGAGGAAGGAAAAATTTTTACTAATAAATACCACTATATACTATTTATTCTCAGTAGGAACCATTAAAAATAAAAATAGAAGGAAATTCTGAAGTTGAACAGCAAGACCTGTTCTTTTCTAATTGACTATCCTCTTTCTTCCATAACATGTTTAAAATGGAGTGATGAATTCGATGATCTATAGCCACGCAAAATGAACAACAGAAGAAATAGTTGCTTTATACTAATAAATATTTTAAAAAATAATAGAAATGGCCCATTTTCAGTCTATATCTACTATATTTAAACTATAACTAAGTACGTTCTTTTAAAATGTAGCAAAATCAAGTTACATCCTAAAATGATCTGACACTGTCTCCAATACAAATTCATTTACTTAAGTGATAATAAAATATTCATGCTTGCTAGTTGAAGTTGTTCAATTGCAAAAAGTTAATGTTGTAACAAATCAATTATCTAAATTATATATAACAATCCTATTAAATCCAAATTTAGTTTGTAATTCTCAGAAGAACACAAAGTCTATCATAGAATCATTTCAGTTGGAAGAGACCCTCAGGATCATTGAGTCCAACCATAACCTAACCTAACTCTAGCACTAAACCATGTCCCTAAGAACCTCAACTAAACACGTTTGAAACACCTCCAGGGATGGTGACTCCACCACTTCTCTGGGCAGCCTATTCCAATGCCCAACAGCCCTTTCCATGAAGAATTTTTTCCTAATATCCAATCTAAACCTCCCCTGGCGCAACTTGAGGCCATTTCCTGTTGTCCTATCACTTGCTGCTCGGGAGAAGAGACCAACACCCTCCATGCTACAACCTCCTTTCAGGTCGCTGTAGAGTGTGATAAGGTCTCCCCTCAGCCTCCTTTTCTCCAGGCTAAACAGCCCCAGCTCCCTCAGCCGCTCCTCATAAGACTTGTGCTCCAGGCCCCTCACCAGCTTTGTTGCCCTCCTCTGTACACTCTTCAGCACCTCAGTGTCCTTCTTATGATGAGGGGCCCAAAACTGAACAGTGTTCAAGGTGTGGCCTCACCAGTGCCGAGATACCTTATTGCCAGGCGGCTTTCCAGTCACTCTTCCCTGATCCTGTAGCATTGCCTGGGGTTGTTATGATCCAATTGCAGGACCCAGCACTTGGCCTTATTGAACCTCATACAATTGGCCTCAGCCCAATGATCCAGCCGGTCCAGATCCCTCTGTATGGCCTTCCTACCCTCCAGCAGGTCAACACTCCCACCTAATTTGGTGTCATCTGCAAACTTACTAAGGGTGCACTAAATTCCTTTATCCAGATCATTGATAAAGAGATTAAACAGAATTGGCCCCAATACTGGGCTCTGGGGAACAGCACTTGTGACCGGCTGCCATCCGGATTTGGCTCCATTCCCCAGAACTCTTTGGGCCTGGCCCTCCAGACAGTTCTTTATCCATCACAGAATGCACCCATCCAGGCCATGAGCTGCCAGCTTCTCCAGGAGAATGCTGTGGGATATGGTGTCAAAACCAAGACACTGGTCTAAGTACACAACATCCATAGCCTTTCCCTCTTCTACTAGGTGGGTCACCTTGTTATAGAAGGAGATCAGGTTGGTCAAACAGGACCTGCCTTTCATAAAGCTATGTAACCAAACCGCATGTTCTGCTTTACACAAGATGGCAAAATAATGACTTCCAGTCTAGAACAGTGAGGATTTGTTCATGTTCGCAGCCAAAAGAGCAGCACAGATGGAGGAACATTAACAACAAGTTCTTGTTTTCCTATACTGCAGTTCTGTTCCAGTGCAATTTTCATACGTCATTATTCCCCTGCCCTCATGTTTCTGCAATATGGATTTCTACACAACATATATATTTGTTGTGCCTTCTCCTCCTATCTCCTCATTAGTCCTGGTCTTATTACATGACAATATAAATACTAGAGCTCAGCTGTTATGTAGTTTTGTCCTTCAGTGGTTATGAAATCTGTGCTTAGGGGTTTAGCACGTGCCCTCATAACTTTCAGTAATTACACAATAAATGCAATTGGAAACATTTCTAATTTGGATAACTGCAAAAATTAGGTAGCACAGGAAGCACAGAAGAGAAATATGCTTTCTGATATCTATTGCTTGCAAAGCCCTGTGGAAGGAGAATACAGTTCTTGCTGAGAAGTAGAGAAGAACATGTAAACAGATAATAAGTTCTCCGAGGTAGAGGACTATTCAAAATTCTTAAAATTTCTAAACAGATTCTAGCCTTTAGCTTCAGCACATATTCTACAGAAACAGTAACAACAATACATTTTACTACTATTTTTTTTTTTTACTCTTAATAGGTTTAAATATTTGTAAAGGAGACTCCTAGACTTTCAAAGACAAGGATTTCTTCAAAATAAGACATTTATTGTTTTAATCAACTTCCTAGAATTGTGTTAAACACTTTTACAGTGGGTAGACATAGGTAGGGTTGTCCCTCTCTCAAAATCTACTGCACTATTCAATGTCTGCATCCAAATTTTGCTTACCTAATAACATGTCTGCTGATTGTCATATATATATATATTTTTTTTTTTGACTGGAGTTCAGGTATGGAAAACTGAGGTAAAAAAAAAAAGTTTGCCATCTTGAAATTTAGAAAAAAAAAAGAATAACCCAATATTAAGATTTACAGTGCTAAGTGATTATGATCTAAATAATCTTGAAAAATAATCATAATACAAATCAGTAGGTTTCTTGTCCATTGTTCCCTATTTATCAGTCTTCAAAGGGTCTCTCTATATCATCGTCACATCCTATATAAAAAGTACTACAATTTGGTTTGGTTACATTAGCTTAGTGAGTATAATTATTTTCTTTGAAGACTCTGGAGGAGAGTGTGCTACTGTGGATGGACATTTTTCTCTTCTTTCTTTCCTAAGCTTGGTCCCTTTTGTTTTTTTGTTCTCTTCCAGCACTTCATTCCAGTCTGTGAGTCAGTCTTTTAGTATTAGTTGTGAAAGCATACATTCATGTGATACTCTGACTCTTGAGCATGCCTCAGTCTCTCATCAAATGTTGTTATGGCATACTGTGTAGTAAAACTACTTAGTTTAATCAGTCCAATTTGCCATAATGGTTAACATTTCTCATCCCTATGCTACTGTTTCCATTGTGTTACAACACAGGAAACTGCATGGGAGAAGTGATCCAGATGAAAAATACTGAATTCTGATGAGTTCTCCAAATCTGTCCATCTTCAACATCTCCAAACAGAGTGCTGGAACACCAGAGGGGATCGCACAGTGACCTGAGTAAGCCACAGATTGTGTAACCCACCCCATTTTTCCACCAGAAGAAACCAAATCAAACCATAACCTTATCTAAGGGGTTAAGTCCAGCAAGACCCATAGAATTAGAGTCAGATGCTTAAAAACTTTCAGGTCTGGTCTGCTGGTTATAGCCCTACTGGTCCATAACCTTCTTTTGTTTCCCTTACCCATGGCAAAGAAAAAGAGAGTTTCTCTGAGCTGACATTGAAAACCTGTTAACCTTCTACAATTAAATGACTGGCTTGGTAGATGAGGGTAGAGCAGTGGATATTGTCTAACTAGATGTCAGTAAGGCTTTTGACATTGTCTCCCATAAGATCCTCATACAGAAGCTGATGAAGTATGCGCTGGACGAGCAGACAGTGAAGGGGATTGAAAACTGGCTGAATGGTTGGGATCAGAGGGTAGTGATCAGTGGCACGAAGTCTAGTTAGAGGTCAGTAACTAGTGGGGCAGTCCGGGGTTCAATACTGGGTCCAGTCCTGTTTAACATCTTTTTAATGACCTGTATGAGGGAGCAGAGTGTACCATCAGCAAGTTTACTGATAATAGAAAACTGGGAGGAGCAGCTGCCTGCCATTCAGAGGGACCTCAACAGTCTGGAGAAATGGGCTGACAGGAACCTCATGAAGTTCAACAAGGGAAAGTGCCAAGTCCTGCCCCTGAGGAGGAACAAGTCCAGGCACCAGTATATGCTGGGGGCCACCCAGCTGGAAAGCAGCTTGTCAGAAGAGCACCTGGTGGTCCTGGTGGACACCAAGTTGAACATGAGCCAGCAGTATGCTCTTGTGGCAAAGACTGCGAATGGTATCCTGGGCTGTATAAGGAGAAAAGTTACCAGCATGTCGAGGGAGGTGATCCTTCTGTACTCAGAACTGGTAAAGCCACACCTGGAGTCCTTCTCTGGGCTCCCCAGTACAAGAGAGACATGGACATACTGAAGAGAGTCCAGCAAAGAGCCACAAAGATGATTAAGGGACTGGATGAAAGGCTGAGAAACCTAGGGCTGTTTAGCCTAGAGAAGAGAAGGCTCAGGCAGGGATCTCATCAATGTGTACAAATAGCTGAAGGGAGGGGACAAAGAAGAAAGGCCAGGCTCTTGTCGATGGTGCCCAGTGACAGGACAAGAGGTAATGGGAACAAGTTGAAAAGCAGGAGTTTCCATCTGAACATCAGGAAACCCTTTTTTACTGTCAGGGTGACTGAACACTGGAACAGGTTGCCCAGAGAGGCTATGGAATCTCCCTCCTTGGAGATATTCAAAAGTCATATGCACATGGTCCTGGGCAACCTGCACTAGGTGACCTTGTTTGAGCAGGGGTTTGGACCAGATGATCTGCAGAGGTCCCTTAGAACCTCAAGTATTCTCTGCTAATTTTGTCTGGTTTTGTGTTTTGTGGTTTTTTTTGTTCTGGACAAGCATTTAACACAGGTGTATCTCCACCTGAGTGATGATAACAGAAGGAGCCATAGAGCCTTCTCACCCGTGGGATATCATCTAGGGCACCTGTCACATTTGTAACTTGAAAGGACAATAATATTTTCTATTCAGCTGTCAGTTCTCTTCTGTACAGTACTATCAAATTAAAATTATACTGACTCATAAATAAGTATGGTGTCTGATTCTGCAGATCACTGTGAACACACCCTTTCCTCTCAAACAGGAAAAAAACTAACTTTTTCCTTTTATCACTCTCCAGTTTTGAAAATGAGAGATTTAATCTTTTTTGTAGCTTTTGAATCTGCTTTTCACTCTCTAGTGAGACAAAGGAGATGTTATTGTATGAATTTGTTTTTTTTCTCTGTTACCAAAGCCTCTACTCAGTTACCTTAGAATACCTAACTTTTCACCTCAGGAGAACTTTCTGAAAGTATAGCTTCCTTAGAAACAGCTGTGTGTTCCATATAATGTTTTCTGGGACAAGCATATTAAAATTTATATAAGTAACATAAAATAAAGGAAACAAAAAAGAAATGATCTAATGAAAGGGTGGGAGTGCTACTGGTTTCTCTGACAGCTACAGAGAATTTATGACATTTCTGTTCAGATATCCAGCCTTAAACAAAAAAAAACATACCAAAAGAAAAAAAAACTAACCCAAACAACAACAAAACCAAAACAAAACAACAAAAAAAAAATCAAAAAGAAGAATATGTGAAACACTGTGTAAAATTACATAAAAATACATTTCTCATTTTTTATCTTTATACTTTAATTCAAACCCCTCACCCCAACTTATGAACAAAGACAGAATAAGGTCCATTGCTACTATGATGTTACTCATCTAGAATCAATAATTTCACATGAAAGGTACTGCCATCCTACCCACAATTAATGGAGGTATAAAATGAAATTATAGCAATCTAGAAAAACTCACATGACTTCAGGGACTTCAAAAATTTGGAGTATTAATAATTTATATTTTTAATAATTTTTTCCTTTTCATATAATTTAAAAAAAAAACCCATGACCAGCAAGTCATTCAACTGCAAACTAACCATTTGGTGTATTAAGTACAATCCGTAAAGAAGAAAATGGGTGGAATGAAGAATGGGTGATAATCTTTGTCCTAAGAACTTCTAAGTAAAATATGGGCAAAGCTATTACATTTTGTCATTACTGCAGCGTAAATGGGGCATGAGCTCTGGTGGCAATATACTTACCATCATACTCAGGGAAATAATCAACTAAATGGGAGCACATAATTTTCTCCTCTAAGAGATCTTTTTTATTTAAGAAAAGAATGACCGAAGAATTCTGGAACCATGGATATGTGATAATTGTCCTAAAGAGTGCTTTACTTTCTTCCATTCGATTCTGGAATAAAACAAAAGAGAGATGAATTTATGCAGTCGCGAAAATAATTTTTACTTTTTTTTTTAAATCAGTCCATGCAATTCAATATTATTTGATAAACAGATCCATTTTACGTTTTCCACCTTCTTACCAAAATGTAAGATTTAACTGATTAACTTACAATTCATAGGTAAGCAGTAAATTAAATATGCAGGCAGTTTCCTTTTGCAAACTCAATGACACAAGCATAATTATTCTTTAAAACACAGGTCACAATATCTGTAACAGGTACCATTATAAATACTGACTATACAAAGTTATGATCAGCCAACAAATTCATGGGTACTGAAATGCATGTGGTTTAAGGTAGAGACAAGTGTACAAGACATAATAATTAAGTTTTAAGAATTTTATTTTATATGATTTTTCTGAACTTTAAATGCAAGTAATCATTATTTTTTTGAAAGAGATCAGCTTTAAAATAGCTCCAGGTAAAATTGGAATTTATTCATTGATAACCTGAGAATATTTCCTCAAATTAAAGTCTTATGACATGAAATCTTGCAAATGGTAAATTTGTTTCTTATGTCATTGGGTTAGCCTTTACTTTAACCTTGCTTAATTGCTCCTGAAAAGCATCTGGCATTATCATGGAAATATAAGTGAAGCATACAGTTCTGTTTGTAAGTGCTTTCTGACACTGTAAAATTATGTTGTGTTTTGATACAATTCTGAAGAACTGTTAGGCTGACCTGATATAGTTAACAGTCGGAACAAATTGAGTTTGGTACCAGGAATTAACTCTACTACTTTATTTGGAAAACTTTAAGGCAGGCCTGATTAGCTACCTATGGAATTTTTTTTTAGGAGCTGTCTCCTGAAAAACACAGTTTCACTACCAAACAGGCCTCCAGAGAACAAAAATCAAAGATGATCCTGCACACACAGTTGAATCTTACTCCTAACACGAGGTCTACAACGCCTCCTACCACTGATAGCCACCTGATGACTCCTAGCCAATCTTACAAACATGGCACTCCCCCCAACAACAAACCTAATAGCAGAATTAACTGTTATAATCGCACTATTCAACTGATCTACCCCTACGATCATTTTAACTGGAGTTGCAACCCTATTAACTGCTTAATACACCCTATTTATACTACTAATAACTAAATGAGGGACTTTACCAACCCACATCACATCCATTCAAAACTCAACCACATGAGAACATCTCATAGCCTTCCACATCATTCCTATACTACTTCTTATCCTAAAACCTGAACTCATCTCTGGAATCCTCTCATGCAAGTATAGTTTAACCCAAACATTAGACTGTGATCCTAAAATAGAAGTTAAACCCTTCTTACCTGCTGAGGGGAGGTTCAACCAACGAGAAGTGCTAATTCCTGTATCTGAGTCTAAAACCTCAGCCCCCTTGCTTTTAAAGGATAATAGCAATCCACTGGTCTTAGGACCATTCATCTTGGTGCAAATCCAAGTAAAAGTAATGGAACCTGCCCTACTACTTAACACCTCCGTTCTCCTCACACTAACAACCATTCTAACACCAATGCTACTCCCACTAGCATAAAAAAATTCTAAAAACTCACCAACCATCATCACACATACTGTCAAAACCACATTCCTAATGAGTCTGGTACCAATAATACTCTTCATATACTCAGGCTCAGAAAGCATTGTCTCCCACTTAAAATGAAAATTCATCACAAACTTCAAAATTCCACTTAGTTTTAAAATAGACCAATACTCCCTAATATTTTTTTCCTATCGCACTATTCATGACATGGTCCATCCTCCAATTCGCAATATGATACATAAGCACAGAACCATATATTACAAAATTCTTCTCCTACCTCCTGATGTTCCTGATCACTATATTAACACTAACCATTGCCAACAATATGTTTTTACTGTGCATTGGCTGAGAAGGAATTGGAATCATATAATTTTTATTAATTGGTTGATGACAGGGCCAAGCAGAAGCCAACACAGCTGCTCTCCAAGCTGCACTCTACAACCAAATCAGAGATATTGGTCCCATCTTAAGCATAGCATGACTTGCTTCAACCATAAATACCTGAGAAATTCAGCAAGCCTTCTCCCCTACTTGAACCCTCACTCTCCCCTTATTAGGCCTCATCCTAGCTGCCACAGGAAAATCCACCCAATTCGGTCTCCACCCCTGACTACCAGCTGCTATGGAAGACCCAATCGCAGTCTCTGCTCTACTCCACTCCAGCACTATAGTAGTAGCTGGAATCTTCCTACTCATCTGCACTCACCCCTTACTAGCCAGCAACCAAACTGCCCTTACTCTATGCCTATGCTTGGGAGCTTTGTCTATGTTATTTGCTGCAACATGTGCTCTTACACAAAATGACATCAAAAAATCATTGCCATCTCTACATCAAGCCAACTAGAACTAATAATAGTCGCAATCAGACTAAACCTCCCACAACTAGCGTTCCTCCACATTTCAACATGCCTTTTTTAAGGCCGTGTTATTCTTCTGCTAAGGGTCAATTATCCATAGCCTTAACAGAGAGAGAACAAGACATTAAAAAAATAGGAAGCCTACAGAAAGTTCTCTCAACAACCACCTACTGCTTAACCACTGGTAATTTAGCCCTAATAGGGAACCCATTCCTGGCAGGATTCTACTCAAGGGACCCCGTTATCGAAAATCTAACCACTTTGTACTTGAACACTTGAGTGCTACTTCTAACCCTCATAGCCACATCCTTCACTGCAACTTACAGTCTGTGCATAACTCTACTAGTCCAAACAGGATTCACCTGCATGCCTTCAATCACCCCAGTAAATGAAAACAACCTAGTAGCCATCAATCCAATCACCCAAATCACCCTAGGCAGTGTCACAGCAGGACTACTCATTACATCCTACATTCTCCCCAAAAAAACCCTCCAATAACTATAATCAATACTCACAAAAACCATCACTATCATCATCATAATCCTAGGCATCATCCTAGCCTTAGAACTCTCCAAGATAACACACAACCCATCCAAAACAAAGCAGCCCCCTAAACTTCTCCTCATTAGGATATTTCAACCCCTTAACCCACCAACTCAGCTCTGTAAAACTACTAAATACTGGACAAAAAATTGCTGTACACCTCATCAACTTATCCCGATACAAGAAAATAGGCCCTGGAGGACTCGCCAACCTCAACTTATAACAACTAAAACCTCAATCAACCTCCACACTGGTCTAATTAAAGCTTACCTAGAATCCTTTGTACTATCCATCCTCATCCTATCACTGCATAGATTCATAACTGCATAGATTCAAAACCAATGGCCCTCAACTTCCAAAAATATCATCCCCTACTAAAAATAATTAACAACTTCCTAATTGATCTACCAACACCTTCAAACATCTCCACCTGATGAAACTTTGGATCCCTGCTAGGCATCTACCTAGCTACACAAATCCTAACCATCTTATTATTAGCCGCACACTACACTGCAGATACAACCCTAGGCTTTTCATCTGTTGCCCACACATGCCAAAACATACAACACAGCTGATTAATCTGTAACCTTCAGCAAATGGAGCTTCATTCTTTTTTATCTGTATTTACTTACACATTGGATGAGGACTCTATTAGGGCTCATATCTACACAAAGAAACCTGAAACACAGGCAGCATCCTCCTACTAACCCTCATAGCAACTGCCTTTGTAGGACAAATATAATTGTGAGGGGGCTACAGTCATTACTAATCTATTCTCAGCTGTTCCCTATATTGGTCAAACCCTCGTCAAATGGGCCTGAGGCTGCTTTTCAGTAGACAATCCCACGTTAGCACGATTCTTCGCCCTCCACTTTCTCTTCCCCTTTATAATTGCAGGCCTCACCATTATCCACCTCATATTCCTCCATGAATCAGGCTCAAACAACCACCTAGGTATCTCATCAGACTGTGATAAAATCCCATTCCACCCTTACTTCTCTCTAAAACACATCCTAGGCTTCATATTAATATTCCTCCCTTTAATAACTTTAACCCTATTTTCCCCTAACCTCTTAGGAGATCCAGAAAACTTTACGCCTGCAAACCCACTAGTCACACCTCCCCACATTAAACCAGAATGATACTTTTTATTTGCATACACCATTCTACGCTCCATCCCCAACAAACTAGGGGGAGTACTAGCCCTAGCTGCCTCCATACTTATCCTATTCCTTCATAAATCCAAGCAATGCACAATGACTTTCCGTTCCCTTTCCCAACTTCTATTCTGAGCCCTAGTCACCAACCTCTTTATCCTGACATGAGTAGGAAGCCAACCAGTAGAGCATCCATTCATCATCATCGGCCAACTAGCCTCCCTCACCTACTTTACCATCCTCCTAATCCTCTTGCCCACTATTGGAGCCCTAGAAAATGAAATACTTGACTACTAAACACTCTAATAGTTTATAAAAACATTGGTCTTGTAAAACGAAGAATGAAGGCTATACCCCTTCTCAGAGTTCCACTAAACGCCTCCAACCCATCAGAAAAAGAGGAATTAAACTCCCACCTCCAGCTCCTAAAGCTGGTATTCTATATTAAACTATTTTCTGACCCCCCTACACTGCCTGAATCGCCCCCCGAGATAACTCCCGTACAACTTCTAATACAACAAACAACGTCAACAACAACCCCTATCCTGCCACCAAAAATATTCCTGCCCCACACAAATAAAACATAGCCACCCTACTAAAATCCAACTGAACAGAAAATATACCCTCACTATCAACAGTTACTAACCCGAACTTTCATCCCTCAACAAACCCCCCAACAACAAGCACCAAGACAAACCCTAAACCATACCCCACAACACGTCAATCCTCCCAAGCCTCCGGAAACAGATCCACCACTGTTGTGTATTAATAAGGATCATGGCTGAAAGCATTGTGGTGAAACTAGTTCAGCCAGGAGATGACACATTCAGTGCAGGGGGAACTGCGATCTACATATCAAGGACAAACTAACGAGCCACAAGGTGGAGGATGTGCTGGAAGGCACATAGCCCCATCTTCTGATATGCCCCATCTTCTGATATGCCCAGCTCAGCAAAGGGGCAAAGCTGAGACCCTTCGACGTGGGCCAGGACTTGTCCAGACTTGTCCATCTTTCGCAATCACCACTTTCCCCCGCCAGACTTTCCTCTACTCTGAGAGCTATAAAAAAGCTCGCCAAAACCAGCACAGGTAGGGAATATCAGCTCAGCCTCACCAAGGGAATCCAGCACCACAGTATCACAGTATGTTTGGGATTGGAAGGGACCTCAAAAGATCATCTAGTCCAATCCCCCTGCTGGAGCAGGAACGCCTAGGTGAGGTCGCACAGGAATGTGTCCAGGCGGGCTTTGAATGTCTCCAGGGAAGGAGACTCCACAACCTCCCTGGGTAGCCTGTTCCAGTGCTCTGTTACCCTCACTGAGAAGAAGTTCTTTCTCAAATTTAAGTGGAACCTCTTGTGTTCCAGCTTGATCCCATTGCCCCTTGTCCTATCATTGTTTGCCACTGAGAAGAGCCTGACTCCATCCTCGTGCCACTCACCCTTTATATATTTATAAACATTAATAAGGTCACCCCTCAGTCTCCTCTTCTCCAAACTAAAGAGCCCCAGCTCCCTCAGCCTTTCTTCATAAGGGAGATGCTCCACTCCCTTAATCATCTTTGTTGCCCTACGCTGGACCCTCTCCAGCAGTTCCCTGTCCTTCTTGAACTGAGGGGCCCAGAACTGGACACAATATTCCAGATGGGGTCTCACCAGGGCAGAGTAGAGGGGAAGGAGGACCTCTCTCGATCTACTGACCACCCCCCTTGTAATACACCCAAGGATGCCATTAGCCTTCCTGGCCACAAGGGCACAGTGCTGGCTCATGGTCACCCTGTTGTCCACCAGGACCCCCAGGTCCCTTTCCCCTACACTGCTCTCTAATAGGTCATTCCCCAACCTATACTGGAACTTGGGATTGTTCCTGCCCAGATGCAGGATTCTACACTTTCCCTTGTTAAATTCCATCAGGTTATCCCCCGCCCAACTCTCCAGCCTGTCCAGGTCCTGCTGGATGGCAGCACAGCCTTCTGGCGTGTCAGCCACTCCTCCCAGCTTAGTGTCATCAGCAAACTTGCTGATGGTACACTCAATTCCCTCGTCTAAATCATTACTGAATATATTGGCCCCAGTACTGACCCCTGAGGACCCTCAGCCTACCGGCCTCACCGAAGGGAACCCACCCTCAGGACTCTGAACCAAACATCGGAAGACACTGCGGTCCTGAACTGCAAACCTTGCCATGGAACACCGAGGCCATACATTATCATACAAGTCCTGTCATCTTCACTGTGGGGCTGTAAGAGACTGGATCCCTCACTCCTTTCTTCCTTTCTCTCTGCTCTTTCATTCTCTCCTTTTTATTTTCTATATCCCTATTTCTTTGTCTCTTCTTCTGTGATATATTACTCTCTTTCTCTCTCTCTTATACCTTAGTTTTCCTTCCCTCTCTATCACTCTCTTTCTCTCTTTTCTTTTTGAACATATAAGGATAACACCATCTTTAAGCTCTGCTGTTGGATTCTGGTTAAATTTCATGTTATAGCTACCGATGGTTGCCAATACACCGCTCGTAGTAGGACTTTCGCTGTCAATGTGTTGATAAGTTCTGTTATACTTTTGCCAAGTCACCATTCACTGTAACCAATATTCCAACAAGTACTTCTAGTAAAACTCACAATTGAATTGGACCCCAGGGGTGATTGTCTGTCATTCACTTCACATAACTGTGCAGAATTAACCCAGAGTTAACTCACACCTGGTCTCATCTGTTGAGTCAGGGCACATGTTGCATTTAGAGTTAACTCATCCCTCATCCCATCTGTTAGGACGAGACAGCCACCAAGGGCACCGAATACACAAATACCATCGACATCCCCTCCCCCAAATAAACCATGAACAAGACTAATGATACAAGCAAACTTAACAACCACCCGCAACCACTAACAGATGCTACCACCAAACCAACTCCCCCATAGTAAGGAGAAGGATTTGACGCTACCCCCAACCCACCCAACATAAAACCTAACTCTAAAAAAAGTACAAAAAAAGTCATAGCAATTCCTGCTTGGCTTTTATCCAAGATCTGCGGCCTGAAAAAACACCATTGTCAAACTTCAACTATGGAAACAAAATAAAAAACCTAGGATATACTGCAGGAACCCCCCCCCTCCATACACCCCCCACACTTATATCCTATGTATTGCTGTGCATTAATCTATCTACCATATTAATAGTCCCCATTTACTTAGAAAACCACATATAATGCATGTATTGTACATATACATATGTAATCAGGCATATACCTCTCATCCAAGATAATAATCCTCATAATACCTAAAGAACCCCATAATACTGCATGTACTATACACAGAGCCATGTAATTGGGCAATACTCCTATGTCCACAATACATTTTCCTTCCAGAGTACCTACACATGTAATGATACCCAGGAGAAGACAACATCTCTCCTCTCACTAAACCCATAAATTTGCCAAACTATACATATCATATCCAATCAATATGGAAGTCAGCAACTCAACACACATGGCATCCATCATGACTAACTTCAGACCCATTCTTTCCCTCTACACCCTAGCACGACTTGCTCTTTTGCGCCTCTGGTTCCTATGTCAGGGCCATAACTTGGCAAATCCCTTGAACTTGCTCTTCACCGATACATCCGGTCAGGGTCATATCCCACCATTTCAGTCTGTGATTGCAGCATTCCCTGACCTTGGTGCCTTTGGTTCCTTTTTTTTTTTTTTCTGTAGCCTTCAGGTTGCCCCTCCAGTGCACTGAGGTGAATTGGTTTATATCCTGCACCTAAATTATGTGTTGTAGCCTAATCTCACCCTCAGGTCCTGCTCAATGAGACAGTTTGTGGGTATGGGGAATCATCATAGCACTGATGCACTTTGTTTTCCATTTGGTTATGGTGTGTCCATGGGTCGTTTTAATGGTGCAATTTAGTGAATGCTTGTAGAACATAGTTTTTTACTGTTTCATTTTCTTTTTTTCCTCTAACTTTCTAAATGACACTAGTAGTTTTCAACTATACATTCAAAACATTTTCCATCATATGTTTTATTCATTCTATCATTTTCACCTTTCTTAGCGCTGGAGTAACGTTAATAGATTAATAATATACTTCATATACATAACCTACATAATCCTCTAACAAACCATTAATAAACCATTCAACATTTCTTTCTTATCTTACATCATACACGAACCAATCTAAGGCTGTATTTTATACCATGCACAAACCAACAAATAACCAACAGTATTCCTGTCCCTGTAGCTTACAACAAAGCATGGCACTGAAGATGCCAAGATGGCTATACACTCACCCAGGGACAAAAAACTTAGTCCTAACCTTACCATTAGTTTTTGCTAAACATGCACATGCAAGTATCTGGACCCAAATGTAAATGCCCTTAATCCCTATGTTGTAGGTAAAAGGAGCTGGTATCAGGCATGCTCATTGCAGCCTAAGATGCCTTACTTAGCCATACTCCCATGGGTACTCAGCAGTAATTAACATTAAGCAATAAGTGTAAACTTGACTTAGTTATAGCAACACTCAGGGTTGGTAAATCTTGTGCCAGCCACTGCGGTCACACAAGAGACTCAAATTAACCGTGTACAGCATAAAGAGCGGTCCCATATTATCACAATAATTAAGATCAAAATATAGCTGAGCTGTCATGAGCCTAAGGTGCATTTAAAACCACCCTAAAGACAACCTTAACACTTATGATTAAATCCCATGAAAACTAGGACACAAACTGGGATTAGATACCCCAGTATGCTTAACCCTAAATCTTGATGCTTACCATACTAAAGCATCTGCCCGAGGGCTATGAGCACAAATGCTTAAAACTCTAAGGACTCGGCGGTGCCCCAAACCCACCTAGAGGAGCCTGTTCTATAATCAACAACCCATGATACACCTGACCGCTTCTTGCTAAAAACAGCCTACATACCATGATCGCCAGCTCACCTCCCACTAACCCCACTAATAAGGCAGGTCAAGGTATAGTCTATGGAACAGAAGAAATGGGTTACATTTTCTAAACTAGAAAACCACATGGAAAGGGGCATGAAACAACCCATAGAAGACAGATTTAGCAGTAAAGTGGGAAAATAATGCCCCCTTTAAATCAGCTCTGAGGCACATACATGCCACCCGTCATTGTCTGCACAAGCTATAAGTCCCTATAAATAATACCCTCCTTCACCAAAGATGAGGTAAGTCATAACAAGGTAAGTGTACCGGAAGGTGCAGTTAGCACACCAAGATGTAGCTATAACATGAAAGCATTCAGCTTACACCTGAAAGATACCTGCTACCCATCAGATCGTCTTGAAGCCCAACTCTAGCCCAACCACCACAACTAAAAGCAATTAAAAATCTATGTAACTTTTGAACTAAAACATTCTTCCAACTTAGTATAGGCAATAGAAAAGACTATCTGGTGAGATAGAGACTCATATCATAAGGGAAAGATGAAATAACAGTGAACAAGACAAGCAATAAATAGCAAAGATAAACTCTTGTATGTCTTGCATCATGATTTAGCTAGAACAACCAAGCAAAGTGGACTTAAGCTTGCCATCCTGAAACCCAAGCGAGCTACTTGCAAGCAGCTATTCCCTGAGCGAACCTATCTCTGTTGCAAAAGAGTGGGACGACTTGTTAGTAGAGGTGAAAAGCCAACTGAGTTGGGTGATAGCTGGTTACCTGTGAAATGAATCTAAGTTCCCCCTTGACACCTCTTCCAAGCATGTTCAATTAACCCCCATGAAGTTAGTCAAGAGCGATTTAAAGGAGGTACAGCTCCTTTAAAAAAGAATACAGCCTCTCCTAGCGGATCCTTGGATTATGGGGGCTTCATTCTACTCCCTATCCCTGTCTTCCAGTTCAGGGGGCTGAGTACTCAGAGAACAAGTGGTCTTACTATTAAATACTGCGGCAAAGGAGGCATTAAGTACATCAGCGCTTTCCTCATCCTCTGTCACTATGTTACCGCCCACATCCGATAAAGGATGGAGATTCTCCTTAGCCCTCCTTTTGTTGTTAATGTATGCAACATTTTGTTAGAAAACTCAGTCACTTTTGCTTTAAGTGTGTTGATACAGGGAATTGACAATTAACTAATTAACACTTAAAGAACTAACACTTGACACATAAAGAACTAACCCTACCCCACATCACTAAAGACACTTAGAGAGCTAACCCTTTAACCCACATCACTATTGCCTAGCCTTGCTTAACTCTGTGTAACTTATTGTATGAAAAACAGGACTTCACTGATGCCTTGCAAAAATAATAATCCTTGGGTGCATCCTTGGGTGAACTAGATTACAGAAACTTGGGCACAGGACAGGAGATACACCAGTTTTAACCAACTCAGCAGTCTAAGTCCCAACCAGCTCATCACACTGGACCAAAGGTGACCATGTACAGAGAAAGAGGACCCGGGTTCACGATCACTGCGCAGCTGCAACCAGGAGGAGCCAGAGGTGGAGACTATGGAAATGGTCTCCCGGAACTCATTGTAATAAGAACCACCTTCTTGGAGACAGGTTATGAATATGTATAGGTGTTCCTAAAACTTTCGTGAATATGTAACACTTTACTGCATTTAACCAAGCTCACAACTACTGTAAAACACACACGTTTTGGGTGAATTTTTCCCTGTGTGTCTGACGTCGTAATTGCATACCTTCCTTACAACCTCAAGGGTTGTAAGGTCATTTCCACGCCTCAGTATTTTCACTTGTATTATTTTACATTTTCAAGTGACCTGTATAAGAAAGGAAAACAAGAGCTCAAAAAAACCCCATCACCTAAAATTCAGTTTTGTTGAAGTTGATGGTTTAGTTGTCTTGTATCACTACAGAATCTTCAAGCAATTTATTAAATTTTACAGCATGTTGGAGTGGTGAGTGAAAGTAAATAGACAAATTAATAGATGGAGAAACTAAGGCAGAGAAGTAAAATGTTTGCTTTTTTTTTTGCAATCAGTTGCATTTATTTCAATGGTGCAAGAATTTCATTCAAAGACAATAAAAACTGAAATATCAATAGAGTCGAGCATAAAACATAAGTCATTAAGTTAATTGTTAAAGTACAATCGTGACCATTCCTTTTATATATAGACCTAATAGCAATATTACAGTTAAAACTCAAGGGGAGTCAGGAGGGGATTTTTTTTTTATATATAATTTTTGTTTTCTGTGTTTGTTTGTTTTTTACTGCCACAAACTACATGCATACTATGGACTATTGTATCTCTAACTATTAAAGTTTGAGAAAATAAAATACCTAACATGCTCTAAAGACAGGAGCACGCCTGTGTCTTCTCTTGATGTATAGTCTTAGCAATAATAAATCCTGTAGGATCTAACTCTTCCATCCCATCCCTGTAATTGCTACCTTCAGGTCTTTCCAAAACTGAGCCCTTCCTTAGGAAGTAAATAAAAATGTTTACCAGGCTTTTTCCCTTTCCCTGTTGTTATAAGGAAAGTAGACAGGATCTTGTTAAACACATATTAAACTCTCATCAGTTTTTAAAAACTGTCCCAAAAGCAGTGTCACTGTAAACCTGAATTTAAAAACTATTAGCCTCTGGTTTCTATTGAAAGACCCACATGAATAAAACCTTTTGCTTTTTGTAGTTTTTGTTTGATAGAATCAGAAAGTTCAAAAGAAAGCAAAAGTATAACAAAATAAGCAAAGAGATTAAATGTTATAGCTAAAATACTAATAGAATACTAATATAAAGCAATGGACTTTTAATGAAAATATTAGAATTTGAATTTCTGAGTTTACGGACTGGTTTTCTTAAATGTGTCACTCATATTTACAGTGAGGAGCAAGTGCAGTAGATTTATTTTGAGGTAGCTGATAAATATCCAACTTAAGCCTCAAGGATAAATATTAGGAGAATTAATTTCTTACTGTTATTAATTTCTTATTATTATTCCTGATCAACCTGCTCTAGCTGACCTTGCTTGAACAAGGAGGTTGGACTAGGTGATCTCAAGAAGTCCCTTCCAACTTCAAGCATTCTGTGATTCTGTAATATGTTAACAATCTGGATTCAGCAAAGTACTTAAGCCTAATTCTAACTATAAATATGCATGTATTTCTGCAAAACTACTCTTTTGCTTATCATTAGGCATAAGTCAAGAGAAAAATTGTGCTGTAAACTGGTCTGTTAGGAACTGAGTAGGAAAATATCATCATATCCTCTTCTGTTGCCGAGTAGCTCTTCCCAAGAGGGAACCTCCAGCATTCTTTGCATTAGATACTGGGACACATTTGGAGAATTTTCTCTTTATTTCACCAGAAATTACTCATTATAAAATTAGGAATGGTAATTTACAGTTTATTTCCAGAATCAGACTTATCATACAATACTACTACTCCTACCCAATACACTTGTAGAGTTTGAATTAATGGGTGGCTTCAGAGTAAGGGTTAGGTCAATCAAGGAATCTCTCTGGCCTTTCAGTTGGGTAGGGTTATTGGCAACATGAGACCAAGTCAGTTATGGCTTTGTCTAGGCAATTCCTCCAAGGATGGAGATTTCACCACCTATCTGGGTTCCCTTTTCCAGTGCTAAACTAACTTCTGAGGGAAAACTGTTTCCTGCAAACACATGAACTAAACTAGCTGTTTGTACAGCTAAAGAAATATGAACTAGTCTGGAAATAGGGATGGGATACCAAGGAATATAGAGCAAGGCCTGCATTGGGGATCTGTCCTTAGATGCAATGTGAAGGAAGCCTTGCCAAACCAAGCAAGACGGTATGGCTCTTTGAAGAGAGGGCAGGAGCAATGGGGAGCAGACAGTATTTAATAGCTCGTTTCTATGAGCTATTATTATTATTTTTTACCATTTCTTAAATATGTTATCACAGAGGCACCACAAACTTTGCTGATTGGCTCAGCTTTGGCCTGCAGTGAGGCTGTTAGGGAGCCAACTGGAATCAGCTGTGTTTGGCACAAGGTAGCCTCTGACCTCTTCCCATAGAAGCAGCCTTCTCCTCCACACTACCAAAACCTTGCCACATACACCAAATACACTGTTTATGCTGGTAAGAGGTAGTTATCTGAGTGACAGAAGATTCAGTCAGAGATAACTGCTGATGAAGAGGGGGTACTGACACAAGAGACCTTCAGTTCAGTCCCCCCGCCTCCAAAGATCACAAAGCAGGGATTAATATTTCTGGAGTTATTTGGCATCACAGTGATGCACTCCATTATTTGACCTGACAAAAGCTTGTGCATTTGAGTCTTTTTTTTTCTGTTGGAAAGTCTATATTAATTAGAAATATCTCTGTTCTCCAAATAAGACTGTACAGCAATTATTTAAGTAGCAGCACTGTCTGGCTGCACAGAAAGACACTGTAGCATATTCCTTGGCTGGGAATATAATAGGGCTGCTACATATAACGTTGGGTAATAAGAGGAAATCAGGTAAGTGCTAAGTCCTCCACCATGTAAAAAAGTAAGTACAGTTTCAAAACTGGAAACACTTTTTTTTGCAATCAGTATGAAATATGATCATGCAGCTATAACTAGCTGTCTGAGAGAGAACTGTAATGGTTGTACAAACCATTGTATTATGGTAACTCAAATGCAGTAAGAGACTACTTCAAACACATACAGAATTCAGGAATGATTCCTTTATTCTCTTCACTTGTTTTAATCTTTCTACAGACCAGTCTGATGAAAAGAGCTGCTGGTAGAAGACTGGGAAGACATCTTTGTAGCTGAGAACTGTTTTTAAATCACCTTAAAGAACTCTAACCTCTCCAACTTAAAGTTGCAACATTCAAAATATATTGCAATTTTATCTATTCATAAGAGGGACACACAGATCAAATGACAGCTGAAATATACTGAAATAAATTTGTTCAACAATCATTAAATCACAAAAATATTGTCCAAATAAATGTGATCTAAGCAGTGATCAAAGAACATGGTCTAAACATTGCTGCCAAATTACTTTTTAAAGAAAAAATGGCTGTTAAACTATTTTTAATGAAATATCATGAATGCTGGAATAAACAGTTTTTCATAAATACCCACATATTTTTGAAAAAAACAGGTGAAAATCTTTTAAAATAAAAATGTCAATGAAAAAGGCCATTTTCTGGTTGGTTTTGACACTGGTTACTGAAAAAAGTGACCATCTTCTTTGCCAGCAATCATGGCCAATAGTAACATTTCCCAGTAACATTTACATATGCAAATGGGTGTATCATAATTCAAATTCCCATTTCCATTATGAACCATCCATTTTAACACAAAGAACCAAGCTCTAGCTCTTTGCTATGCAAATGCTTCTTAGTACTGATACTTTATATTCAAAAGATTTTTTAGCTACAGAAAAAAGAAAATATATATATGCATGTGTATGAATATGCATGACTAGGTATAATATATACAGCAAATAATTTTGGCACAGAAGATAAATATGTTATTTTCTCTAGTGTCCAAATAAACAATGAGCTCTGGAGATTTTATTTCCCATGGAAATAATATAATTCTATCTAGGAGTTCATATTATTCCTCTACTCCATGCCCAATTGTTCTGAATTGCTGAATGCTGATGAAAAAAAAAGCAACTAGATGTTTTACATGCTTTTTTACACAATGCAGAAAAAAAAAGTGCTCTGATCTCAACATTATTTTCTTTCAGCCTTCATGGCAAGCCATGTAGGACTAGCCTGTGAATAAGGAACTCAAAGTGCCAGAAGAAAAGTAGAAACATGCCTAGATGTGAACAAAAAGATAGTTCTGATATAAAAATGAAATACATTCTTCAGATGATTGTCTCCACAAAGAATGAAAGTTTTCTGAACACGGTGGCCTCATGTCACCTCATATTTTTGGCCCACATCAAAAGAACGTGTGACTGGAACATTGTGCCAATTTGTCAGAGCACACTGATGAATGCTACAGAAGTTCCATCTAGGCTTTGGATACTCATCTATTTTACAGATGTATTTTGTCCAAATTCAAAACATGAGCATATAGGCCTGCATCTACATACCTGAATAAAAGCACAAATTAACACACACTGAAAATACCTATCCTGTATTCACGTATTTAATGTAATTTTAATACAACGGACTTTAACCTGAATATTTTTTAACAATCCAAACAACTTTATTCTACCTAGAACTACTTAAGGATAACAAAGTTTTTTCCATTCCTATTGTTTTAAAACACTAAAAATTTTAGTTGCAGTTAAATTGAATAATTTATTAAGATGCAATATGACCAAACAAAAGCTTAATAAAAGGAGCAACACTCTTTATTTGAAAAGAACCTTTTCCTTCTCTAATCAATTAGAACCAATAATGTAAAAAAGTCTCTTAAGACGATTACAAATTACCTGTCTGAATAGGACATACAAATGAATTAACCTTAAAACCAAAAATTATTAATTCTATTTGTTTTGTTAGTCAGTGAAAGTTTTTAAAATTCTATTAATATTAATATTTTAAGATGTCTGTTTCAACAGAGACATTTCAATGATTCTTTTATACGTGGTTTCATTTATCATTGACAAGAAATTGCTTAACAAGTAAAATAATGCAGAAAATTTTGTTTTCCTAAGGCATAAAGATAGATATATATGTGCATATATAGGATACATCTTATATACAGGGCACTAGTGAAATTGCTTACTCAAAAGTTTGGGAATAGCATAGGAATGGTGAGAAGAAGATTTTTAAATACACTCAAGCGACTGCAGCTGGGGTGTAGAAAAACACATAACTCACAAGTAGAACCTCTGTGTTTAGATAACAGGCCTGTCAAAAAAGTCGAAAAGGCACCTTATCATACATCCTTGAGATTGCTTTAGGCAAAGATCAAAGCAGTGTGAAAAACTGCGCCTGCGTGAATCCCTATATACAGGCCAAAACGAGCAGGCTCATTGATCTTCACCAAGGGCTGAATTCTGCAGTGCCTGTGTCTCCACTTGTGTGACCTCTGCCCGGGAGCTTAAGTGCTGTTTCAGAGATTCCACAGTTAGAGAGGTAACAAAAATGAATTAGCTCTTTGTGTTGCATCTGTTGTTCCTGCAACCTACCTGCGTTGGCTCACACAAAAGTCAAAGTGGAAAGAATATTACAGTTTTAAATACCAGTGAAATTTATCTCCAGTCCTGTTACAAACTCACGTTTTACAGTCATATTTTATATATATATTTAACCAAAATATATTAACTCTGACAAAAATTATTTAAATTGGCATTTCTTTCCCAATTATTTTGGCCAACTGATGTTCTGCTTTACTTCTAAAAATCATCTTTTATCAATGAATTTTTTATGTCATTCATTGCCTCAGTCTCCAATGGTATCTCAGAAAATGCTTTTGATTTTTGATAATTTAAAAAAATGTCAAAATTTCATTTACCCTATTATAAATTTAGCAGTGTTTAATCCATTAATTTAGCTGAACCGAGGAAATAATGTCCTAAGTGCCTTTTCTGTTTTCCTCTGGGAATACACACAAAAAAGATCCCTCTATACAAAAAGCCCACACGTTTATAGACCACCATAGACCTACAGAAGTTATATGAAATCATTTAACTCTTAGACTTTTGGTATGTTAACGTGGAAAAGACATTTGTCCAAATATCAAGAAATACCATTATTTGTTTTGCTGTTCCTATTAGTGTTAACTACTTAATGAGCTCTGCAAAGGTCATGAAAATCTTATTTCTATGAACCCAGATTTTAAGACTATACTCTGCTGTCTCTAGTCCACCAGATTACTAGATCTCTTGGAAAACTGGAACTTATTTCTGCATTTATTGCCCTGAGATCATGACATATTCTATATTTAGAACAGCTTCCTGTGATCCGTGCTTGAATGCAACTTATCCTGGAATATGAAATAATAATATACTTTGTAGGAAACATCCTTTATTTAAGGAAACAAGTTGATTTTTAAAAAATATTTTAAAATAAGTTTAACTTATTTAAAATTTAACTTATTTAAAAATAAGTTCTAAACTCTGCTTTTTGGTAAAACTGCAAGTTTCTCCAGATCCACTGATATAACTTAGGGAAAATTTGAGCTATAGGACATAACAAATTTATGTGAGAGCTGATCCCTTCATTTTTCTTCTCACTGCTAATTCTGTCAGGCTTTTCTGGAAAAGTGAAAAGGTCAAATACATCTGATAATTTAACTTATGTTTCCCTTCATCACATCATATGATATCTAAGACTGAGGGAAGATTTACTTAATTTATACTACTAATGATATAATGAATATATTATGTCATCTGGATCAAATTTTGTCCACATTTCCAACGATGAATCTAGACAGGCTTACTGTATTATTAAGGGAAGAATTTGGAACACCTATCTGCTCTTTTATGCTCATTTAACAAGAGAGGCATTTCAAAGCTGTACACCATCTGAAATTTTTGAAAGAGATGTTTAAATATACTATCCTTAGCAATTTTTCACATTTTGTATTTATGTACCAAAATGAGATGCCTAGTTGTGTATAAACTCAACATATACTTAAGAGAGGGAAGATGACACTGTTTCTGATAATTGGTTATTAGAGGAGTCATAGTTATGATACAACTTGAGTAGCTATGCATGTTTTTCTTCCTGTTTGAAACCTCCAATTCTTTAATTGCTGATCTTTGTCACTGGACTGCAATTTCATGGATATATCATCTAAGCGTCATCCTACACAGGGCTCTGAAAGACAGGCAGTCTGAACACACTCTGTCTCCTTACAGAGTAGTTGAAGACAGTTCCTCTAAGGATATGAAGTCAGAAATGGTGTCTAACACAATCCCACACACACCCAGTAAGTAAAAGCCCTTGCAATACACTAGCAAAACCTCTCAACTTACTATAGCCTCATATGATTTATAATCCAAAGGCTCTTGAATAAGCTAAACAAGGAAAGAAACAGATTTACAGCAGAAAGTCTATCATGCACTGTACGTTGAAAACACAAACCTGAGCCTTAAGAACTCAAAAACAGTTTCAGAGTGATGAAGGGTCATGTAAACAAACACAGATGCATTGAATGGCAAATAATAATTCTTATAGATTTATATTTATATATTAAAATGAAATTAATGAAACAATGTAGTAACTGAAAATAATCACATAGATAATTTAAAAAGTATAGTTTTCTTTGTTAAAACATACTACAATGAAAAAGACTTCAGGGAATACCATGCAGTGGACTAAATAGAAAAAGCAGGCAATCTTACAGAAATGATACTATCAGGCCATGAAAGCAATAAAAGAGGAGTAGCAGAACACTGAAAGTTTTTGAGTCAGATCTCTTACACAGATCACAGGTACAAGTATCAAAGAAAGATTAGATTCTATCATAGTATCACACTGATGCTATCCATAAGAAAAAAGTAGGGCATTTATTCACACTCATGTTGGTGCTGAAATTTTAATACAGTTTCACAGTTCAAAGGTTATTTGAATTTTGTAGAGTGTGAAAAAAATATCACAGTATCACAGTATGTTAGGGATTGGAAGGGACCTCAAAAGATCATCTAGTCCAATCCCCCTGCTGGAGCAGGAACGCCTAGGTGAGGTCACACAGGAACATGTCCAGGCAGGTTTTGAATGTCTCCAGGGAAGGAGATTCCACAACCTCCCTGGGTAGCCTGTTCCAGTGCTCTGTCACCCTCACTGAGAAGAAGTTTTTTCTCAAATTTAAGTGGAACCTCTTGTGTTCCAGCTTGATCCGATTATTCCTTGTCCTATCATTGGCTGTCACTGAGAAGAGCCTGGCTCCATCCTCATGACACTCACCCTTAATATATTTGTTCTTTTTGTTCTTTTTGCTGTCCTTGACCCCTCTCGCCAGCTGTAATTCTAAGGAGGCTTTGGCTATCCTAGCTGCCTTCCTACATCCTCTAACAGCAGCCTTTTATTCCTCCCAAGTGGCCAACCCCTGCTTCCATGACCTGTAAACTCTCCTCTTCTGCTTGAGCATACCAAACAGATCCCTATTCAACCACACAGGCCTCCTGGCTCCCTTCCATTGACCAAAGTACCCAAGTTCAGTTACTGTCTTCCTTAATGAACCTGTCACTTCACAGTAAGAAATAAGAACAATATTTATAAAAAATTTCTTAATTTACGGTGAGAACTAGCACATTTAAAACCTTTTCATATTTCTGTCACACCCACATTCTGACAAAAATACACTTTGATTTATGTGGAATAAATAAATAGAATCTTGCTTTCTGAGAGTGGAAGACAAAGGAAAAGGATGGGAATAAAGCAGTGTTCTGGTACACTAAAAAACCCTATATAGAATCATAGAATGACCACCCCTCTGGGCAACCCATTCCAGTATTTTACTACCCTCACCATAAAAAACATCTTCCTTCTATCTAGTCTGAATCTCCTCTCTTTTAGTTTGAAGCTGTTGCCCTTTGTTGTATTATTACAGGAGCTTCTAAAATGTCCATCTCCATCTTTCTTATCGGCCCCTTTTAAGCACTGAAAGGCCACAATAAGGTCTCCCCAGAGCTTCTCTTCTCCAGGCTGAACACCCCAACTCTCTCAGCCTGTCCTCATAGGAGAGTTATTCCATCCCTCTGATCATCTTGGTGGCCCTCCTCTGGACCCTCTCCAGCAGGTCCATGTCTTTCCTGTACTGAGGGCTCCAGAGCTGGAGTCAGTACTCCAGGTGGGGTCTCACGAGAGCAGAGTGGAGGAACAGAATCACCTCCCTCATGTACAGGCTTTCATCCACCAGTACCCCATTACCCCTTGTCCTATCATTGGTTGTCACCAAGAAGAGCCTGGCTCCATCCTCATGACACTCACCCTTAATATATTTGTAAACACTAATAAGGTCACCCCTCCCAGCCACTCCTCCCAGCTTGGTGTCATCAGCAAATTGCTGGTAGTACACTCTATTCCCTCATCTAAATCATTGATGAATATATTGAATAATAGTGGCCCCAGTACTGACCCTAGAGGCACTCCACTAGATACAGGCCTCCAACTGGACTCTGCCCCATTGACCACAACTCTCTGGCTTCTTTCCTTCAGCCAGTTTGCAGTCCACCTCACTACCCAATAGTCCAGACCACACTTCCTCAGTTTAGCAGTGAGGATGCTGTGGGAGACTGTGTCAAATGCTTTACTGAAATCAAGGTAGACCACATCCACCGCCCTGCCATCATCTATCTACCTCTTTATGTCCTCATAAAAGTCGATGAGGTTGGTCAAGCACGACTTCCCCTTGGTGAAGCCATGTTGACTGCCCCTAATGACCCTCTTATCCCTGATATGCCTTGAGATGACACCAAGGATAAGTTGTTCCATCACTTTCCCAGGGATGGAGGTGAGGCTGACCAGTCTATAATTACCCGGGTGCTCCTTCTTGCCCTTTTTGAAGACTGGAGTGACATTTGCTTTCCTCCAGTCCTCAAGCACCTCTCCCATTTCCCAAGACTTGGTAAAGATGATGGAGAGTGGTCCAGCAACGACCTCAGCCAGCTTCCTCAGCACCTGCGGGTGCATGCCATCCAGATGCATGGATTTATGGATGTCCAGATTGCTTAACTGCTCCCTAACCCAGTCCTCATCAACCCAGGCAAACTCCTCCATTGTCCTGCCTTCCTCTGGGGCCTCAGGGGTACAGGGCTCCTCAGGACAGCCTCTGGCAGAGTAGACAGAGACAAAGAAGGTGTTCAGTAACTCCACCTTCTCTGTGTCTTCTGTCACCAGGGCACCCACCTCATTCATCAGTGTGCCTACATTGCCTCTGGTGTTAGTTTTATCTGCCACGATTTGAAAAAGCTCTTCCTGTTGTCCTTGACCCCTCTTGCCACCTTTAATTCTAAGGAGGCCTTAGCTTTCCTAGTTGCCTCCCTACACCCTCTGATAACAGCCTTATATTCTCCCCAAGTGGCCAGCCCCTCCTTCCATGATCTATAAACTCTCCTCTTCCACTTGAGCATACCCAGCAGTTCCCTGTTTAACCACGTAGGCCTCCTGGCTCCCTTCCTTGACTTCCTACATGTTGGGATGCTCTGTTTTTGTGCCTGGTAGAAACAGTCCCTGAACACTAACCAAGTATCTTGGGCCCCTTTACCTTCAAGCAGCCTTGCCCATGGGATTTCCCCCAGCAATTGCCTGAAAAGGCCAAAGTTGGCCCTGCTGAAGTCCAGGGTTGCAGTTCTGCTTGCTATTCTGTTCCTGCCACAGGAGATCCTGAACTCCACCATCTCATGGTCGCTGCAACCAAGGCAGCCCTCAACCTTTACTGCTTCAACCAGACCCTCCTTGTTAGTGAGGATGAGATCCAGCAGTGCACCTGTCCTAGTTGGCTCCTCCACCCTTTGCATCAGAAAGTTATTGTCAAGGCACTGGAGGAACCTCCTGGACTGTGGCTGGCCGGCCGAGTAGTCCTTCCAACAAACATCAGGGAAGTTAAAATCCCCCACCATAACCAGGGCCTGTGATTGCAAGGCTGCTCTCGCCTATCTCTAGAGGCCTCGTCAACTTCCTCACCCTGATCTGGTGACCTGTCGTAGACATCCACAACAGAATCACCCCTGCCAGCCTGCCCCTTCATTCTCACCCACAGACTCCCAACTCGCTCCTCATCCGTGCCTGGACAATACTCAATACATTGTATTTGCTCTCTCACCTAAAGAACAACTCCACCACCACGCTCGGCTGGCCTGTCTTTCCTGAAAAGGACACAGCCATCCATGACCACATTCCAGTCATGTGAGCTGTCCCACCATGTCTCTGTAATTGCCACCAGATCATAATCTCCTGCCCTAACACAGGTTTCTAACTCCTCCTGCTTATTCCCCATGCTGCGCACATTGGTGTGCAGGCATTTCAGAGAGCGAGCTGAGCACACTGATTTCACCCTAGGGGGGTGGGAGGCCTCCCAGCCTTCATCAACTCTAGAGTGCTGCCCCACTGATGCAAGCCCAGCTACAACCCCATCCCCCTTCGAGTCTAGTTTAAAGTTCTCCAAATGAGCCCTGCTAATTCCTGTCCCAGCATCCTTTTGCCCCTGCGAGATAAACCTTTCCCACGTATCACTGTTTGGACTGGTGTCTTGTAAATCCAGCCGTTATCAAAGAACCCAAAGCCCTGCCTGTAGCACCAGTCCTGTAGTCAGTTGTTTATGGACTTAATTTTTCTATTACATCCCATGTCATCACCCAAAACTGGAAGGAGGGAAGAGAAAATCACTTGAGCCCCAGACTCTTTTATCATCCGTCCCAAGGCCTTGAAATCTTTCTTCATTCTCCTCAGACTGTGGGATGCAGCTTCCTCCCCATCTGTCTGGAAGATCAGCAGTGGGTAGTAGTCTGTTGGGTCCACCAGGTTGGGGAGTGTCCTGGTGATGTCCGTGATCCAAGCTGCAGGTAGACTACACACTTCCCTACAGTGAGGGTCAACTCTGCAGATTGGGCCCTCCGTCCCTCTCAGAAGGTAATTGCTTACTACGATTACCGTTCTTTCTTTCTTATCTGAGGTGGTCTTGAGGTGTGGGGTCAACTGCCTCTTCCTATGTGACCTTGGGCCTCGCACCACATCCTCACCTACCTCTTCTTCAAGATCTAGGGCCTCAAACCTATTACAGAGGGGCACCTGGGGAAGCAGAACAGATAGGGAGGGGGGTTGCCCGCAGCGCCTAATTGGAACTAGCTTCCAACCCTCTTCATCTTTTCAGTCCCCTGCCTCTGTCTGACAGCGACAGGGCAGGGGCTGTCTCAGGTCTTCAACCTCTGCCCAACAGGGCAGGGGGTCCATCACCTTTTGGGTGTTATCCCCCTGAAGCCTCTCTGAGTGGCACACCAGGGAGTTACTCCACCAGTCGATCTCCTTTTCACACTCTGATTCCTGTTACTTAGTAAGCTGGAGTTGCTGAAATCTTAAGCTGTAAAGTTCTGCTCATATTTACCAAAAGCAACTACAAACTACACTGAACACTTGCAAGATAAGGTCTAGTTTGCACTATGCTGGGAAGAATGGAGTTGAATGGGGAAAAATAACGATTTCAAGGCTAATGCAGAGACATTACAGTCATCTACAAAATGGGGCCTGTTTTGCACTTCACTGAGAAGAAAAGGATTTATTCAGACAAAACAGTACTGGCAAGGCTATGGACTATAAACAACATCTACAGCTGAACAAAACAAAGGCACATATGAGATCACTGAAAAGGATCCAATGAGAAGCAAGAAGACCCCAAACTGAAATATTGGTATTGGAATGAATCATGGTTTTCTATGCTTGGGTTGGACCTCTGTGCAGGTACTCAGCTTGAGCCAGCCCTCCTTCTATTCCACTCCATTATTTTTTTTTTTTTTAATTTATTTATGAGAATTTTGTTTCCTGAAAGTTTGTTCTGCAAATGGTTATCAGGCCTCACCTGAAAGTTTTCCTCCACGGTTCTAAAATACAAACTCCGGAGCGAACAGCTATCAGGGAAGGAAATGCTTGAAAGTTTGCTACATGAACGGGTATCAGACCTCCCTTAAAAGTTTCCCTCCAGAGTTCTAAAATACAGACTCTGGAGCAAATGGTTATCAGGGAGGGAAGACACCTGAAAGTTTGCTTCACAAACTGGTACAGCCCCCTGGAGAGAAGATGCCTGACAGTTTGCTCTGTGAACAGGTATCAGGCTCCTGGAGAGAAAGTAAGCAGCATTTGTCTTGGCATATTTCCTTCATGCAGTAAATAATAGAATGAACCTTTCATCGACCTCTTTTAAGTCCCGCCCACTTTTCTTTGAGAAATCTAGACATTGTTCTGCAGTAAGCAGAATCCTAAATTACTCACCTGTGACATCCTAATAGCTGAAATATTGCTTCACACAGGTGGTGAATAGAACCTGCCCTCTCTGAGTGCTTTGATTTCCCTAACAGCTTTTCGAACCAGTCATCAGTTTTTTCACACAGTTTCTCTGCAGTCAAGGCTCAAGCCCATAGAGAGATAGTGAGGTTGTCCTCAAAGTTCCAAATTTGGTTAATCACATCATTCACATTTTCTACAACTGTATCTGTCCATCACACTGATGCCAATGACCTAGCATATGCCAGTGGTGTTCTTTGTACAAACTTGCACCACATGGGTCATGTACAAATTATTCCCCCTGACCATCATCTGTGGCATGAGCAGTCTTTTTTGTGACTCTCTTTACAGGGGCAACTGATGCTGACATGGGCTTGTCATCTCTTGATTTTTTTCCAGAGACTAAGTGACTGTCATTTGTATTAGCATAGTTATAGTGGCTATTGTGGAGGTTGAAGCAGCAGCAACAGTGTCCAGTGTGGGCAGTGCCCATTGCAGGAGTAGCAGCAGTGCCTGGTGCTGAAGGGGAGAAGCTGCCTTGCCTGATGTGGGAGGTGTAATAGTTGCCTTGGTTGCCTTGCTTGTGTAGGGGCTGGAGCTGCCTTTGCTGTCTTGCCCTGTGTGGGGGGTGCAGTGGCTACAGCAGCTGCCTTGGGCACTGCAGTAGCTGCCATGCCTGTCACATAAGTGACATAAGTGTTCATAAAATATAC
The DNA here is from genome assembly GCF_037038585.1 of Patagioenas fasciata. Taxonomy (NCBI): domain Eukaryota; kingdom Metazoa; phylum Chordata; class Aves; order Columbiformes; family Columbidae; genus Patagioenas; species Patagioenas fasciata. Next base: position 55,066,365 of record NC_092559.1, read on the forward strand.
CCAGCACAAATAAGGTACCGCAGAACACACTGTAGAGAGCAGCTGATACATCTTTTGCCACAGCATGTTTAAACTAATATAATAAATGCAATCTGCTTTAATACTGCTAGATGATGTCCAAAGCACGTGGACCTGTGATTCTCTCAACCCCATAAGTTGGCACCATGCCAAGAAAATTGAACCCAGGTCTCAACAGTAAAAATACCAAAATCTCCAAATTTTACCCCTTTTTAGTGCTGAATTTTAGTGTCTTGAGCCCCACGTTGGGCACCACAAAAGCCTGTCATGATTTAACCCCAGTTAGCAATATAACTACAATAGCTGCTCGCTCACTACCCCCCTCCCACCCCTGAATAGGGGAGAGAATCAAAAGGGGAAGGAGAGACTCTTGGACTGAGTATACTACTACTACTAATATATGTAAAATGGAAGTAGAATATAAAATAAAAGATACTCAATACAATTCCTCATGAACTCCATCTGCACCGAGCAGCCAGACTCAGGAAGCAGCACCCTGGTCCTGAACAACTAGTCCCAGAGAGAGAAGAGAGAAAATGGCAGAAAGGCCCAGAGGCCTCTGCAAAACAGCAGGATGGCAAAAGGCCAAAATAAAGAAAATCCCAAACACAACTCCCCCGAACAGGTCTCCGTCCCAGCTCTGAACCGACTCTGTCCCTAGACAGAACGAGAGTGATGGCTGCTGCAGCTCCTCTCCTCCAGGCTCGCTGCCCGGGAGGGGGGGGCAGTCGCCGCCTGGTCCGTTCCTGCTGGGCTGCTCAGGTGTGTGTAACGCGCACAGAGTACGTGGATTTCCCCTTAGATATCCACCTTCTGACCCAGGTTCAGAAGTAGGAATTCGGCCAGTAATAGGAATGTGAGTCCAGTTATAACACCCCTATGTTGCCTGTCTGCCATCCAAACGGGTCATATTGGGTGGTTCAGGACTTATGAGCTATAAACAAAATAGCTGAAGACCTCTACCCAGTGGTAGCAGACCCATACACCCTTCTGAGAGTATTAACACCTCATTTGACTTGGTTTATCATTTTAGATTTAAAAGATGCTTTCTTCTGCCTCCCTCTCCATGAAGCTAGCCAGAAAATACGTGCATTTGAATGAGAAAACCCTAAAAATAAATGTAAAACCCAGCTCACATGGATGGTGTTACCACAAAGATTCACGAATAGCCCGACAATATTTGGAAATCAGCTTGCTAAAGATTTTGAATCCTGGGAAGCCTCGTCTGATGAGGGACAGATGCTACATTATGTGGATGACGTTTTAATCGCTACTAGAACCAAGGAGACGTGCGTGACCTGGACCCTATGGACCAGAAACAGCTGCAATGGAATAAGGAAGCCACACGAGCCTTTAAAGAACTTAAAAAGGCTTCGATGCCAGCCCCTGCTCTAGGACTCCCAGATCTTCTTTCCTCAGTGGTAATTTTGGAGAACCAGTTCATCATGACTGCCTGGAGACCATCGAAGCAACATAATACAATCGACTAAATCTAAAAGACATTCCTACTGAAAACTCTGAAAACGGAAGCAGCTAACTGTGAGGGTTGTGCATGTGCACAGAGCAATTTGGAAAGAAAAGGGACTTCTGAACTCTCAAGGCAAATATATCAAACGTGCAGAGGAGATATTGAAACTACCGGAAACAGTTCAACTTCCTAAGAAAATGGCAACCATGCATATTAAGGCACACCAGAAAGTGAGCTCGGAATCAGAAAAGGCTGGCGGACAGAGAGGCAAAACAAACAGCTAAGCAAAAAGTAAAACCAGAAAGTGTTCTGGTCCTTGGCGGGCAGGTCTCTTTAAAAGGTAAGCCAGAGTATACTAAAGAGAATCAAAACTCATCATAGATTTAGAGGAATCATATCATAAGGAAGGGTGGGTTCACACTCCCCCTCCCAGGGAAAACTTATTGTCCCCTTTCATCTAGTTTGGCCTTTAGTAAGGGAAGAACATAGGAAAGGATTTTGGGGAGTAGAACCACTATGCAAACATTTGATTAGGGAAACAGGAGCTAGAAATTTGTATATCACTGTAAAACAGGTGACAGCAGTGTGATCTTTGCCTCCAGACTAATCCCAAAAATATGCCCAAGCTTGAAATGGGTCACATGGGGAAGGGGAATGGGCCTGGACCACAATGGCAAATTGAGTTTTCACAACTCCCAGGAAAAAGGGGGGGGTACTGATATTTGTTGGTATTATCTGATGTTTTTTCGGGTTGGCCAGAAGCATTCCCTACCAGGACAAGCAAAAGTTTAGGAGGTGACTAGAACATTGATACATGAAATAACACCAAGGTTTGGAGTTCCAGCTGTTCTATCCTCTGATAGAGGGCCACATTTTAGTTATGTGTATGTGAAGTCTTTTGCAGAGAACTTTGGAACCATAACAGCAAGGCCCGTTTCAAGACCTCCTGATATCCTTCACTGCTACCAATATTAAATAACAGAGTGTAGAAAGAGAAATCAAATTCCGTGTTGCTCCTGTTGTTCCTAGGAAGTGAAGGCCAAGAGTTGGGAAACGATAAGAAGTCGCCACGCTAATGGCAAAAATAGGAAAGGTGGGGACACTACCCTTGCTGCCGAGAAGATGAACTCGGCTGCCAGTTGCAACCTGGTAGGCCAGAGAGGCAGAGGGTGTAGAAACCTGGACCTGATCCTCTTGCTTGGAGTGGTGACTTATTGTTCCCAACTTAGCCTGGCTAATCCCTGTACCAAGTGCTACGAGCGTGTGAGAATAGGAAGACTAACCCAATATGTTCTAAACTATCATGTTCATATTAACTCTGAATGTTGTGATAGAACGAAATTGGAGAAGTGTGAAATCCAAGGGCAGAAATTATGGGTAGCAACTAACCCAGGGAAAGGTGGACTCGGTGTAGGCTCTGTCTCCTGCCCTAGGGGAGAACAGAGTGTCTGTTTTACACAAGCTGGTATGTGGGGCTATTCAGATGGAGGGGGAGTGCAAGATCAGTACAAGGAGGAGATAGTTAAGAGTGACACTCAGGAATTAAAAAGAAAGCAAGACAAAACAGAAATTGGTACAGAAAAGCAGATATTAAAGAGATACCTTTGTCCATTGTCAAGGTGGCAGTGATTACAGGCTGCATTTGTCGGAAACAATTAGACTCACAGGCAGCCTCTAAAATTGGCATTGATAAAGACAAAATTGACTGTAAAGGAGTTATAGGCAGTATGGGACATTTAGTTTGGGCCTTAAGTGATGGGACCTGGACTACACATTTGCCAATGGGAGAACCAATTAGAGAAATTACTCTGGGGTTGCCAACACTATGTCCCATTTGGAAAAGGTCACCTTTGAAAAATAGGCAAGAACTTTTACAGGTCAGACATAAACGAGAAATAAATGAGGTTGATGTGTGGCACGAACCATCAAGCAGTGTTAAATTCGGCTGGGCACTAGAATCTTTCTTTTCTCTATTCCTATAGGCTGCAATTGGTGCAATGATTGATAAATTGATCAGGCAAATGGATCGACTGGCCAGAACAACTAAGAAAGGTTTTCGGGATCTTAATATACAATTACAAGCTACGACTAAAATGACCTTGCAGAATAGAATGGCACTTGACATAATGTTATTGAAAGAAAATGGTGTCTGTGGATATTTGAAAGATAGAATCGATCATTGCTGCATCCATATTCCAATCGTAACTTCAGAGGCTGAGAAAGACATTTCCCAGCTGACCCAAACAGAAATGGAGCTGCAAAAGAAAGACAAGATGCAGAACAGAGCTGGATAGGAGCTCTGTTGAATAAATTTGATTTAAATTTGGGAGGATGGGTACATTCACTACTAGAAAGTGTAGTTGTACTTGCAATTGTGATTGTTCTTCTTCGTTTATTGTATGTGGGTATTAAGCGTGTATTTAGTCAAACAAATGCCAGGAATAATCGCATTTTCAGTGTCCTGAGTAGGAATTATGCTAATCCTATATTTGATAACCCTCCAGCTTATGAAGAGGTGTGACTTGAACTATCACACCTGAAGGGAATTACCAATCAATCGTAGTAAATGAATCAATAATCGAAGAAATTGATTGAGGTGAAAATGCATTGTCTAAGAATAGAAAAGCATTTTCAAAGGGGGGAAATGTTAGTAACAGAATCAGTTTTACGAAATGATCCTGAAAGGATAAATCAGTTTTGTAAACTGTCCCTGAAAGGATGGTCAAGCATATCGTGTTTTACCTAACAAGGGATTCGAGTATACTCTTATCTTATCAACCTAGCTTTTATCTTAGCCCAAATACGCATAGAGTGAGAAGTATAATATACGGTATCTCCTGAGGTTGAGCAAGTCAGCAGTTATCTAACTATAGAAGTAGTACGCATGTGCAGTACCCAAAGGTGAAAAGGATAGAAGCAATGAAGACTACTTACTTCATCCCGAAGACCCCCTAAAAGACCACCAGAGGACACTGCGCATGATCAAAGTAATTCCAAGATGTTGCAATCGATGTTGCAATCAATGTTGAGTAACTGTTACGTATCCTAATGAATATATGAATATGTATGTGAATAGACTGTATAAATACTGCGTAACTTAAACTGACCGGCAAAGCCAGCTTTGGGTGCGAACCCCTGGTTTCCCAGCGCTGTAATAAAGCGCCGCGTATAACTACGCCCGTGGTTATGTGTCCTGATTGCTAACACTGACTCTCCTTAAATATGAAGCATGATGCTAATAGGATGGAATATTGTTACTGACCAGTCTGGATGTCAGTCAAGGTCTGCCCGATCTATGTCCCTCTTCCTAGCTGCCCACACCTGTGGGCAGAGAGCTCAGAAAAAGTCCTTGGCTCCCAGACAACTGCAATTAAAAACCTTAACTCTGCGCCAAGGTGTTATCTTCTTTTTCTCAAACTAAATCCAAACAATAACCATCCTAACTATGAAAAAGGAAGGTTTCTAACTGCCTGAAGAAAATTAACTCATTTTCAGCACACCATCTCATGGATGCACTAGCTTTCAACCTCAGACTCGGGACATTATTAGTGCTCTCACTGGTATGGGATGGCAGTAGAGATAACAGGTGTGTGAGGTGTGACCAGATGGATGATCTGCTCAGCCTGGTGGTAGAGCTGAGAGAGGAAGTAGAAAGGTTAAGAAGCATCAGGGAGTCTGAGAAGAAGACAGACTGGTGGGACTGTCATCACTTAAAAGAATGAACCCTGTCTGGAATTGCTAACCTAAAGATATGTAAATCCTTTCAGTTTTAGGTCAGCCTGCTCATATAACAAAGAGTGACTTGCAAAACACCTAACCACAAACTACAGACACTACTGAGCTTGCAGCTTTACTCATTTTGAAACCCGCACAATTAATTGAGTCTTGCTTTAACACATCCCCAGCAGATCCCTTGGTTCTGATAAAGCTGGGAAATGAAACTATAGATTTTTTTAGTAGACCCAGGAGCAACTTATTCTATAGTAACTAATTGTAAAGGATCTCTCAGTACATTCACCATGCCAGTTGTTTGGGTCACAGGAAAGAAAGTGTTAAGGTTGGTTTTGAAACCAATAGAATGCCAAATTGGGAACAAAATTTCAACACATGAATTGTTATACATGCCAGAAAGCCCTGTACCTCTCTTAGGTTGAGATTTTTTAAGTAAATTAAAAGCTCAAATAACATTTTCTGAGAACTCTGTTCAGCTCCATATCCCACAAGAAAATGCTTGGAAGGTGCAGATCTACTTGTTGCAATCAGAACAGTGAAGTGAGCAAGAAATCTCCAAGGAAATTTTGGATGCTGTATTTCCACTAGTATGGGAAGTTGAAGTACCTGGTAAAGCCAACACTACATCAACAAAGACAGAACTAAAACAGAACTTCAAGCTAATAAGGAAAAAAACCAATATCCAATGAAAACGGAAGCTAATATTGGGTTAGAGACTTTGATAAACAAGTTTATGCATGGTGGACTTCTGCGGGAATTTCAATCAGAAAATAATACTCCCATTTTGTCAGTAAAGAAGCCACATTCTATGGAATACTGGTTGGTACAAGATTTGAAAGCCATTAATAAGACTGTGATAAATGTGCACCTGGTAGTGCCAAAACCCCTACACTCTTTTGACTAATATAGCAGGAAATAATGTTTATTTTATTGTTTTAGACTTGAAAGATGCCTTTTTCTGTATATGATCGGATTCAGAGAGACAGAAGCTTTTCACCTTTGAATGGGAAACAGTCCAGCTTGCTGGACTGTTTTGCCACAAGGATTTAAGAACAGTCCTACTGTGTTTGGTAATGTACTGATGAAAGAATTAAAAGCTTGGCAGGTATCTGTGATGGTGTTGCTGATTCAAGAGGCAAGGAAAGTAACTTTGGCACAGCAGATTACTGTATTTGTACCACATGCTGTGGCCTCAGTGCTGGAACAACAAGGACACCATTGGCTCTCACCTAGCAGAATGTTACAGTACCAAGCAGCATTATTGGAACAGGATGATGTAAGTTTTAAAACAACAACATCTTTGAATCCTGCTACTTTCTTGCCTGTATCTAATGATGAAAATTTGGAGTATGACTGTATACTAACTATTGAACAAGTATTTTCTAGCAGACCAGATTTAAAGGATATTCCACTGGAAGATCTGGAGTGGACTCTATAAAGATGGGAGTAGTTTTACTCTAGGTGGGGAACAATGATCTTGATATGCTATGGTAACTTTAGAGAACATAACTGAACCACAGCCATTGCCATCAAATGCCTCAGCACAGAAAGCTGAGCTAATTGCTTTGACCAGAGCCTAAGAATTGTCACAAGATAAGCAAGTTAATATATATACAGAGTCTAAATATGCTTTTGGAATTGTACATGCACATGGGGCAATATGGAAAGAAAGAGGGCATCTGACTTCACAAGGGTCATGTATCAAACATTGGCAAGAAATATTGAAGCTATTAGAAGCTGTTCTAAAACCTGAAGAGGTGCCAGTAATGCACTGTAAGGATCACCAATTTGGACAGTCTGAAATTATATGAGGCAATTGTAAAGCTGATGAAACTGCAAAGAAAGTGGCCAATGGAGTGATAATGCGTGCCCTGATTCCACAAAACCCATATGAGAGCAGGTGCTATGACAGAAAATGTTAAAAGATATGCAAGTGGACCTAAAATGCAAATGTGCTAATCAAAGAGTGAAATAATGTGTGATATGTTGTAAAATGAATTGTATGTTGTAAAATTAATTGTAAGACAGTGGTAAAACCTCCACCTGGAGACATAAAAAGTGGGAATTTTCCAGGAGAATATTGGTAAATTGATTTTTCTGAATTAACAAAGTGTAATAATTATAAATATCTTTTGGTATTAGTAGATACCTTTTCTGAATGACTTGAAGCTTTCCCATGTTGGACCAACAAAGCTAGGGAAGTAGCAAATAAATTATTGAATTAAATCATACCAAGGTTTGGGGTTCCATGTGGGATCTTGTCAGATCGAGGCCCACATTTTATAGCAAAAGTAATATAGACCATTTCTACTCTCCTGGGGATAAGATGGGATTTGAACACCCCTTGGGGACCTCAGTCTAGTGGAAAGGTAGAAAGAATGAACCAATTCATAAGAAGGCAACTAGCTAAATTGTATCATCAGGAAACTAATTTAAAATGGATAGATGTATTGCCAATTGCTTTACTGAGAATTTGTATTACCCCAAGAGTAAAAATAAGCCCTTTTGAAATTTTGTATGGGAGACCCTATTCAGTAAACTTGACAGGAAAAGCTGATCATATGCATATTTTGGGGAACCAAATTCTCACTGAATATATATTGTCTTTGGGAAACACTTTCTCATCATCTCATTCTCATCATCTCATCCAGGAGAAAGCACCTGTGGCATTGGATGTGACTACACATCTCTTCTGACCTGAAGATCCAGTCTAACTTGGGACCTGAAAGGACAAACCTTTGAAAGAGTAGTAGAAAGGATCCTGGACGGTACTGTTGGTAACTAACACAGCTGTGAAACTTAAGGGAATCAATTCCTGGATTCACCACACTAGATTAAAGTACAGAGACTGGGTAGAAATCAGAAGAGATCACTCCCTTAACACTAAAACTTATGAAAACTTAATGAACTGCTCTTGGACTGAAATAGAATCTTATATAGAATTTGATTGTATTCAGGGAGGTTTGTTAATGATTGTAGCATTTATATTAGCCTGTTTTCTTTGTAGATATCTGTTTAAACATGTGTTGTGGTTTAACCCGAGCTAGCAATACAACCACGATAGCCATTCACTTACCCCCTCCCCACCCTCCCCCCAAATAGGGGAGAGAATCAAAGGGGAAGAGAGAAACTTGGATTGAGATAAACAGAGTTTAATAAATAACAAAATACTAATACACTACTAGTAAATATATATATAAAGTAGTAATAGAATATAAAATAAAAGATACTCAATGCAATTCCTCATGAACTCCGTCCACACCAAGCAGCCAGTCCCAGGAAGCAGCACCTGGTCCCGAACAGCTGATCCCAAAGAGAGAAAAAAAGGAAAAAAGGCAAAAAGGCCCAGAAGCCTCTGTAAAATGGCAAAAGGCCTAATTAAATGTCCCAAACAGAACTTCCCCAACTCTGACAAAAAGGGTAAAGAAAGAATACATGAGAGAAAGAGCAGAAGATCCCAACTCTCCTTAAATATGAAGCATGAAGCTAATGGGATGGAATACTCTTATTGATCAGTCTGGATGGCAGTCAAGCTCTGCCCTATCTATGCCCCTCTTCCTTGATGCCTCGCACCTGTGGGCAGAGCGCTAAAAACATCTTTGGCTCTCAGACCAGAGCAATTAAAAACATGAACTCTGTGCTGGGGTGTTATCTCTTGTTCTCAAGCTAAGTCTGTGCTAGCTATGAAAAAAACAGGTTTCTAACTGCAGGAAGAAAATTAACTCATTTTCAGTCAAACCAGCGCAACATGTATTACAGTTACATAAGTCTTTGCCTGTCATATGGTACAGTAAGTTCACAGATTGTTAAATCAGGAGATTCCATGGACCTAAAATGTACATTTTATGATGATCCGGAAGACCATGCAGATAGCTATCAAGACTAGTTGCTGGGCATGCACGTTTCCTGGAAAATTCAAATAAAGGGGTTCCTATATTAGGAATACCCCTTCCTATTAATATATCTTGGGACTACTCTTGGGAAAACACTTGATTTGGATATTGATCAATCTAAAAGGATCACAAACAACAGGAGATTTGGAAAATTACTATACTCTTGCATGAGGTGCAGAAAAACAATACCTCTTACAGATTTCAAGAAATTTGGACATGACTGATGTCCGGGATTCCTGATTTACAGACATGGATTAAGAAACTGATTGCAATTATTGTATAAGCAATTATATTTGTATGTTTGCATGTTATGTTGCAATGTGTGATTAGGTGTTGTGTTGCAGTTACTAAAAGAGTTTAGAAAAGGTGAAACTTCTTTGATATATAGATGTATAGAAAATAGTCTCAAAGGGGGAACTGTTGTCATCACTTAAAAGAGTTAATCCTGTCTGCAATTGCTAATCTAAAGATATGTAAATCCTTTCAGTTTTAGGTCAGTCTGCTCATATAACCAAGATAAGAGTGACTTGCAAATCACAAACTGCAGACAGTACTGACCTTGCAGCTTTACACATTTTGAAGCCCGCCCAATTAGTTGTCTTGCTTTAACACATATGTCAAGATTGTTGGATAAAGTGTCCTTTAGCTGAATGCTACTCATTATATACTAAAAGGATTATGTAATGCAATATGCAAACATGTAACCAACTGGCTCTTTAGGGTGTGAACGCAGTGATAAGTTTTTTTATATAATGCCTTTTACTTTTCTTGTTGGCATGCTGGCTTTATTCCAGTCTGTAATAAAATATCTCTGTGTGCTAATTTTGGCTCATTTGTATGCACATCGGGTAAAGAATCCTGTTTTGGGGATAACAGGACCATGCTCTGGCCTCCCTCCGACAGGAATGGCCACCAGAAAAAAAACAAGATCAAGGGGGTCCTGTATCCTCCCCCTGCCAGACTGAAGACAGTAGCTCAACAGAATGGAGGTGAGTCCACACTCAGGGTGGCAGGTGAAAGCATCCCCTTGCCCACCTTGCCCTCCCAGGTCCCTCTGTACAACAGGTATGAGGCTCTGGATGTGGAAGGCCAGTCAATGGATGAGGAAGATGAAGATCCATCTACACCAGAGGTGCTGACAGGATCAAAAAGGCCTATCCCCCATATTGCGACCACCTCCACAAAGAAGTCGGCTTATAGTTGTAGGTGACTCCCTGTCGTGGTTGAGACGGACAAACAACATAGACCAAGTTCTTCCAGGATGAAAGTAGTAGATGCCATTTATTACCACAAGTGCATTTTTATACAGTTTTACCAATTCATGTGTCTCTTCACTATTGGTTACAAGTTACAGCAGTAACATCTCATTGGCTAATTTTGCTATCATCAATGTTACTCTTCTACTCCCTTCTCTCTCACGGGTACATCCTTAATATCTCCTGATACTCCTTTACTCCCATCTTTCTCATGGGCAGGCCTTAATATCTTCAAGGCTAATTTCTGTTGCCATGCCCTCTGTCAGGGAATCCAAGGACCCACCATAGTCCCCCACAACTCCCTTCTGAGGGAAACAGAGGATCTTATTTGCTGGACAGACCCTCCTCTTAGGGAAGTCTGCTGCCTTCCTGGGCCCTGGGTTAAAGACATCACTAGGAAACTTCCTAACCTGGTACAGCCCTCAGACTACTACCCACTACTGGTCTTCCATGTGTGTGGCAATGAAGCTGCAAAACGTAGCTGAAGGGTAATGAAAAGAAACTTTCTTTGCCTCGGTCTTAAACAACGAAGATGGACTTGGAGGTCCCCATAGCCCTGGGTTAGAGAACCATGGCTGAGTGAACAATAAACTCCCAGTCAATTGGGAACTGGTATGGGATTTGCTACTCCAGCTGGATCCCTAAAAGTCGATGGGGCCTGATGGGATTCATCCAAGTGTGCTTAAAGAGGTGGCTGACGTCACAGCGAGACCTCTCTCTGTGATTTTTCAGTGCTCATGGGAATCTGGAGAGGTCCCAGATGACTGGAAATTGGCAAACGTTGTCCTAATCCACAACAAAGGCAACAGGGATGACCCTGGCAAATACAGGCCTGTCAGCCTCACTTCCGTGCCTGGCAAAAATATGGAGAAGATTGTTCTGGGAGTTATCAAAAAACATCTGAACAACAACACAGTCATTGGTCCCAGCCAGCACGTGTTCATGAGGGGAAAGTCCTGCTTAACAAACTTAATTTATTTCTACAACAAGGTTACACACTTAGTTGACCAAGGGAAGCTTGTTGATGTGATCTTTTAATATTTCAGTAAAGCCTTTGATACGGTCTCTCACAGTATACTCCTGGACAAGATGACTAGCACACAGCTGGGTAAACACACAAATCAGCAGGTGTCTCACAGGCCGGGCTCAAAAGGTTCTACTAAACAGGGTTATGTCAGGCTGGCGACCAGTCACTAGTGGGGTTCTGCAGGGATCCATCTTAGGGCCAGCACTCTTCAATGTCTTCTTAAATGATTTGGACACAGTACGTGAGGGAATAATAAGTAAGTTTGCTGATGACACAAAATTGGAAGGAGCTGTTGACACTCTTGAGGACAGTCAGACCCTGCAGAGGGATCTGGACAAACTGGAGAACTGGGCTATCACCAACTGCATGAAGTTTAACAAGGGCAAGTGCCGGATTTTACACCTGGGATACAGTAATCCTGGCTGTACATACAGACTGGGGTATGAGATGCTGGAGAGCAGCTCCGTAGAGAAGGATCTGGGGGTTCTGGTCAACAGCAAGTTGAACATGAGATAACAATGTGCCCTGGCAGCCAAGAGGCCAACTGGGTCCTGAGGTGCATCAAGCACAACATTGCCAGTCGGTCAAGGGAGGTGATTGCCCACTCTACTCTGCACTGGTGTGGCCTTACCTAGAGCACTGTGTGCAGTTCTGGTCACCACAGTATAAGAAGGATATAAAGCTACTGGAGAGTGTCCAGAAGAGGGTTACAAAGTTGGTGAAGGGTTTGGAGGGGAAGTCATATGAGGAGCAGCTAAAGTCACTTGGTTTGTTCAGTCCGGAGGAGACTGAGGGGAGACCTCATCGCAGTCTACAGCTTCCTCACAAGAGGAGGAGGAAGGGTAGGCACTGATCTCTTCTCTCTGGTGACCAATGATGGAACACAAGGAAATGGTAGGAAGATGTGCTAGGGGAGGTTTAGGTTGGACAGTAGGAAAAGGTTATTCACCCAGAGGGTAGTGGAGCACTGGAACACGCTCCCCAGGGAGGTGTCCTGGCCCCAAGCCTGCCAGTATTCAAGAAGAGACTGGACACCTCCCTCAGACACATGGTGTGAACTGTGGGGCTGTCCTATGCAGGGACAGGAGTTGGACTCGATTATCCTTGTGAGTCCCTTCTAACTCAGGACATTCTATGAACTATGAGAGGGAGACTGGGGGAGAAAATACCCTCCCACTGTAAAAGATTAGGTTGGTGACCACTTGAGGAACCTGAACATACATAAATCCATGGGAGCTGATGTGATGCATCCCAGAGTCCTGAGGGAATTGGCTGATATAGTCGCTAAGCTGCTCTCCATGATATTTGAGAAGTCATGCCAATCAGGTGAAGTCTCTGGCGACTGGAAAAAAATGAAACATTGCACCCATTTTTAAAAAGAGTAGAAGGGAAGAGCCCCAGAACTACCACCCTGTCAGCCTCACCTCTATGCCTGGGAAGATCATGGAACAGATTCTCCCAGAAGCTACAATAAGGTACATGGAGTACAAGGAGGTAATTCAAGGGCAAGTCCTGCCTGATCAACCTTGGAGCCTTCTATGATGGAGTAACTTCATCAGTGGACAAAGGAAGGGCTATGGATGTCATCTAGCTGGACTCCTGTAAAGCCTTTGAAACAGTTCCCCACAACATCATTCTCTCTAATTTGGAGAGGTGTGGATTTGATGGGTGGACTGTTCAGTGGATAAGGAACTGTCTGGTGTAGTGGTCAATGGCACAAAGTCTAAATGGACACCAGTGACAAGTGGTGTCCCTCAGGGATCTATACTGGGACCAGTACTGTTTAATATCTTCATCAATGACATAGTGGGATCAAGTGCACCCTCAGTAAGTTTGCGGATGACACCAAGCTGAGTGGTGCAGTTGACACGCCTGAGGGATGGGATGCCATCCAAAGGGACCTGGACAAGTTTGAGAATTGGGCCCATGGGAACCTCCTGAGGTTCAACAAGGCCAAGTGCAATGTCCTGCACCTGGGTCGGGGCAACTCCCAGTATCAATATAGGTTGGGGGATGAAGGGATTGAGAGCAGCCCTGCAGAGGAGGACTTTGGGGTACTGGTGGATGAAAGCCTGGACATGAGGGAGGTGATTCTGTCCCTCCACTCTGCTCTGGTGAGACCCCACCTGGAGTACTGCGTCAGGAGTATTCCAGTCAGGCAGAAAGGGACCTGAAGGTACTAATTGACAGGAAGCTCAATATGAGCCAACAGTATGCCCAGGTGGCCAAGAAGGCCAATGGTATCCTGTCCAGTATCAAAAATAGTGTGGTCAGCAGGACAAGGGCAGTGATCCTTCCCCTGTACTCTGCATTGGTGAGGCCACACCTGGAGTATTGTGTTAAGTTCTGGGCCCCTCAGTTCAGGAAAGACATTGAATTGCTGGAGCGGGTCCAGAGAAGAGCAACACGACTGGTGAAGGGACTTGAACATAAGACCTATGGGGAGAGGCTGAGGGAGCTGGGGTTATTTAGTCTGGAGAAGAGGAGGCTTAGAGGTGACCTCATCACTCTCTAGAACTACCTGAAGGGAAGTTCTAGCCAGGTGGGGATTGGTCTCTTCTCTCAGGCAGTTAGCAATAGGACAAGGGGGCATGGGCTTAAACTCTGCCAGGGGAAATTTAGGCTGGATATTAGAAAGAAATTCTTTACAGACAGAGTGGTCAGGCATTGGAATGGCTGCCCAGGGAGGTGGTGAACTCGCCGTCCCTGGAGGTTTTTAAACTGAGATTGGACATGGCACTTAGTGCCATGATCTAGTAAACGGACTAGAGTTGGACCAAGGGTTGGACTCGATGATCTCTGAGGTCTTTTCCAACCCAGTCGATTCTGTGATTCTGTGATTCTGTTCAGCTCTGGAGCCCTCAGTACAGGAAAGACATGGACCTGTTGGAGAGGTTCCAGAGGAGGGCCACCAAGATGATCAGAGGGCTGGAACAACTCTCCTGTGAGGACAGGCTGAGAGAGTTGGGGTTGTTCAGCCTGGAGAAGCGAAGCTCTGGGGAGACATTATTGTGGCCTTTCAGTACTTAAACGGGGCCAATAAGAAAGATGGAGATGGACTTTTTAGAAGGGCCTGTTACGATAGGACAAGGGGTAATGTTTTTAACTAAAGGAGGGGAGATTCAGGTTAGACATGACGAAGAAATTTTTTGCAGTGAGGGTGGTAAAATACTGGAACAGGTTGCCTAGTGATGTGGCAGATGCCAGGTTGGATGGGGCTCTGAGCAACCTGATCTAGTTGAAGATGTCCCTGCTCATTGCACAGTGGTTGGACTAGATGACCTTTGAAGGTCTCTTCCAACCCAGACTATTCTATGATTCTATGACTCTATTCTATGATTTTATATTTCTCTACAGTCAGCTATTCCACTTTTAAAGCAAAATAGACAGGTTCCACTGACCCTCCATGGAAGAGATGATGTTGTGCCATATTATTTGAGGATTAGACTCTTAATCTCAATAGAACTTCTCATTTCATTACTTGTAGTTGCATATGGCTGCTGGTAGACATTTGGAAAACAGCCAGGACTGAACAAGCCAGCGTCATTTGAAAATTTTAAAAGAACTAAAAACTTTGAGTTTTTCTGTTTAGCAGGAAGTATTCAATCTCTCATTGTACTTTACTGGTCCAACAAATTTAATATCCAGATAATTATGTAAAAATACACACATTTCTACTTAAGTTCTCTACAATGTTGTGCTTTAATCAAATTGTAAATAATATTTTAAATTTAAAATTAATTTTCATTATTTATGGTGATACTTGCTTACCTCATTGTCTGACTCCACAAGCACTTGATCATATTCACTAAGAGCTACTAGGAACATGATAGAGGTGACATTTTCAAAGCAGTGTATCCATTTTCTTCTTTCAGATCGCTGGCCTCCTACATCCACCATTCTGCAAAATTAATAATGATCACATCATTTCCACAAATACCTGAGCAGATAAACATACAATCACATGTGTAACACTGAATCCAAGAATTTACTTGAAAACACAATTTGGTTTGTTTATCTCAAAAATTGAAGCCTAATGGAATGTGTTGTAAGTAAACAGATTGTTGTATTTGCTTTGTAGTCTGATATGATTTCTGAATTTGAATTAATATGTATCTCAAACCCCTTAAATTTCTGATACTCAAAACTTTCATGATTCTGAGCCACAATTCTAGAATTTACTATTAAAAATTCCAAACTTGTCAAGGCTGACTAATTTTAAGAGTATAAATATTATATAATACAATCTGTATTTACTGAAGTTGTTAATAGTCAAAATAAAAACTCAAATTTGCTGACAGAGCATATTCCAAATTCATTATGGGTCTCAATGTAACTAGAGACTTGTGTGCCTAACTTGAAATTGTAATTGCATAGTTATTCTTTAAGTAATTGTATTTGCACTCAGAATAAGCTGTGGGGAAAATTATTTGTAGGAGTGATATTAAACTTACAGAATGTCATTTGTGTCTAAAAATCAAGTACAGAAGTGGTACCTTTACATTATTATTCATAGTAAAACTGATATATTAATTTTATTAAAAAATTACTTCCAGTTTTTCTATCAATAATAACTACCTTCAGAAAAAGACAGGTCTGTTTGTCTCTCACCCTCTTGACATCTTTACCAACAGCTGCTAATCATACATGGACAAAACCATGAAAATAAAATGAACAAGCTCAAATTTTAAAAACATTGAATAATTTGTACTTTTAACCAATATTCTGTACATGGTATTACTAACATAAAAGGAAATGAAATAAACAAAGTAAATGATTGTTAAACTTTTTTCCTACCTGAAAATGACGCTTTGTAAGTCGAATGGATATTCAATGATCCCTGTTGTCGGGACTCGAACTCTAAGCACATCTTGCTGAGTTGGCAAATAGGCTGAATCTGCTATGCGGTCCAAGTCGTTAAGGTAACTATAGATGGGGAAAAACAACAGGAATGCAAGACGATACCATAATCTCACTGAGGAAAAGAGAAAGGAAGACTTGTGAAAAGAAATGGGATGTGGGCTAAGAAGTGCAACAGGAAATGGAACAATATTGACATAAAAGAGGGAAGGAAATAAAAAGCTTCAAGTAAATTCTACAAAAGGATAGCATGATTATTATGATTTTCACATAAATTTGCTTGGCTTTCACATGTTGAATCACCAACAACTAAAAATTTTTCAGTTATTCAATTCTGGTTAATTTAAAGACAAATAATATGATAAAATGTGTAAGAAATATAAGGCTATAATTTTATCTGAAACTGTAGCATATGTCTACAAAAAATAGATAAACATGAATCTCCTAAGTGACAATGAACTATTAATTATCAGTTTCAAAATGGTAGGAGGATAAATATCACTCTTTGGAGATAAAAAAAAAAAATCCCACACTGACAAATTAAAAAACTGTCCACCTGAAATTCCTGCATCCAGACTGAAACTTCTGATCAAGTTAATAAGCCTACAGTACATGCAATATATCCCAGTCAGTTAGCAAATAATCTGAAACTGCAATAAAATTGCTTGTAAGGGCTTATTAACTACAACACACAACTCTTTTGCTACTTTTTAATGGTGGTTTTCAAGTGTAAAGCAGCAGTGCACTCTAGGTTTTAATTAAGTTTCATAGGAGATGCTTCAAAAAAAGAGGGATAATATAACAATGCGTGATAGCCTGTCCAGGAGTTAATTCCATTCCATTAATTCAGTGGACCAGGCAGCTGGGGTTCTCCTCAGTGTAGATGTCTGGGAAAAAGACTGCCGTAAGAAATTAAGTTTTTGTGTATTTTATTACTTCCAAGCATAAGAACGACCAATTGGGTCAGAGTTAGCTATTGATAAGATAAGCTAAGGCTGCCCTGATTCATTCCAGGGAAGGGTACCAATGTACTCCTTGCAATTTATCAAATCATTAAATATCACTAAACTCTGAATGCATTCTTTCTTTCATAGTTATTATTCAAGGTGTTCTTTTTTAAATAAATCCACACAAGGAATAATTAGACTACTTCTAGATACTCCGAATGATTTGTTATGAAATAGTGAAAGTAAATTGTTATGAACAATGACAGAAACAAAGCAATTTGAGTTCTAATTTACAGCAAAAATACAGAAGAATTAATTTGTTAACTCTGGGAGGGAGACAAAAACATTACCAAATTTTTCTCACTCTCATTTTAATAATGGAAGATTAGGCTAATAGTAAATGTCAAATGTGAGAATATTACACATATTCAGGAAGATGTATTGAACCATATATGTCAGAAAAATTTTCATATTCAGAAGTTACTGCTCTGAAAATATTTTCTCAGAACCCTGACTAGTTTCTGCCAATAGGAAAAAGGGATTGAAAATCCGAGTATTTCATCTGCCCTTAGTTGTTTCATACAAAAAGCAGAATGGATAAGCTCATCATCAATTTGTTGCGGGGAAGGGAAAATCCATAACAAATTCATAACCGCCACAATATGAAATCTAAATAGGAGATGAAACAATAATTGACCTCTTTTTCCATCTCACCCCACCAAAAACATTGGTTTTGTTTTGTGGCTTTATTCTGGAAAAAAAAGAAGGGTACAAAGAAGCACTGTGGATCATTACATGCTGTAGTTAAGGAATAGACTGCCTTAGCTTATTGAATTATTTCATATACTGTTTCTTATATAACTTGTTTAGAAACAAGGAACAGAACAGTGTCTAACAGAAGAATGATTTAGCTGTTAACAAGAACATTTTCTTCAGCTGCGGGTGCAAAATAGCAACTGAAGGTCAGAGCTTTAATTGACAGCCCGCCTGACAAAAATAAAGAGATCTAGTGAAGAACAGGGAGACCCCAGACTCTAATTTTGCAACTGGCCCTGAGTAATGCATGAAGGGTAGGAACTTTGATTATGGGGATATAATTGTCCATTATAATTTCACTATAATTGTCCAATATAATTTTTCTCTGATGAGGGTCTCTCTTCAGGAGGCACCCATCTCGAGCTGCTCTACACTGTACCTTGTGAATAAATTATTTTTTTAAGAATTTCTGGAATCCTCTACTATGGGAAACCTAGGGAAAAAAACTTCCTTAACATAGTGATATTCATGAAAGCAGTAGAACTTTAAGAGAATAAATATGTAGGTGACCCAGTGTCCTGGTTTTGTTAAAAACAAGACCAGTTTCTCTTTTAATGAATTTTCCTTTCAGCTAAGTTCTTCTAAGTAACTGCACTTTTCTAAAGTTGGCTGCATGTTTTTGCAGACAGGAGCTGATAACGGAAGCAATGGAATGCAGAAGAGTCCCAGGTTTAGACTAATTGCTAGGACAGTCAAGGTTGCTGATAAAAACGCATGTCCCATAAGTGAAAGGGGCGTATTTGCAAGGAGGGGTGAACAGAACAGGTGACTAAAATTGACCAACTAAGTATTCCATCCCATCCACGTCATATACCCTATAAAAGTGGGAGATCACGAGGGTCTCTCTTTGACTATGGCTGGCATCTGAAGAGGACCCTGCCTGTCGTCCCTGCGATCTGAAGCCTGGTTCCAGACCCTGCATCCCTGAATCCAGTTCCGGTTTGCTGTGGAGTCCAGCCCAGGACTTCTGGGTGCCTGCCCTGCAGCTGCCGGAGGAGCCGGCTCTGCTGCCAGAAAATGTTGCGCTGTGCCTGGAAACTCAAGATTGGTTTTGTATATTTTGTATTATTTTCTCTATTTTATTAGTAGCATTAGCAAAGCATTTTTAACTTTTTTCCAACTTGCAAGTCTCTCTCTCTCTTTTCCTCCTATTGCCTTTCCCAGATGTTTAATTTCTTGTTGCATTCCTTTGGAAAGCCTCATCTGTAGTCTCCAATAAGTGAAGCTGGTTATTGTACCTCTGCACCATGAGCATAGTGGACATACTACTAAGATATGCAGTAATAAACATCTGACTGGTTTTTAGAAAGACAATAATTTAAAGGGGCATTATTAAATAGTCAAATCTCATTTATGTTACCGGAAACTGTTTAAAGAACAAAGTGTCTTAGCTGGTGTCCTAGCACAAAACACTCATGTAGCTTTTTTATGCTTTAAAATTGTATCTTTTGCTCATCAAGTTCTGCTCTTATACATGTACTAAACAGAAAACTACTTATTTTTTTCACCAGTACTATGTTCTATAGGCTATACAGAATTCATACACAATCTCATAGAGTCCTATTTCCTTCCTTAGATATATTAACAGTTTAAAGGATGTATGGGTCTCTACAAAGTCTCTCATATTATGCATTCAAACCCAGAATCATGGAAACAGTGTCAAAACCAGTAAGAGTACCTCACAGAAAAATTAATATAGTATGCACAAAATCCTGTAAAAAAAAAAAAAAAAATCTTTGTTACTAACTGTGCTGGGTTAGCTGAAACTGAGGTAATTTTCCATGCAGTTAGAATATTTTCTTCTTAGTAGCTAGCATGGTCTTTTGCTTTGGATTTAGCTTCAGAATAATGAGATAGCACTCTGGGATAGAGTTAAAGTTTTCTTCCAGTAGTTTTCCAGTGTTTGGGATTTGGTACAATATCTTGGTTGTTGCCAAGAAAGACTTTTTCAGCTGTCCAGCTGCAGGTGCAAAATAGCAGCTGAGAGGGAACATAACAGCACAGCACCTAGACTGACATCCAGGTTGACCAATGAAGTATTCCATACCATGAACATCATGCTCCATATATAAGTTGGAAGTTGTTGGGGACTGGCTGCTGTCCGTGAAGGGTTCTGCTCCTGCTGCCTAGTTCCCGTGATTTCCCTATGCATGCTGTGGTCTCCACATTTTGCTGGACTCGCTGCACTTGCAGTATCCTCCCTCTGGCATTCATTGCTGGGAGCATGTGTTCCAGCGGCTAAGTATTGCTCTGTATATTTGTGTAGCTTTGTATATTTTATAATATCCACATTATTACTCTTCTTTTTTTATTATTCTATTAAATCTGTTTCCATTCTAACCCACTTGTCTTTCCTCCTTTTCCCTTCCTTCCCCCTGAGGAAAGGCGAGAGAGAGCAGCTGCCTACTGTTTAGCCACTGCCTGGGCTTAAAAAGCAATACTAACAAATCACAACCAGAATCTATAGTGCAACAAAAGCAATTTAGAATACACCCTGCAATTTTTGGTTTTGATTAATGATAACACTTAGCCCCTACTAATTTTCCTTCTCATTAACTTAAAACTTAATGAATAAATATATCACTGTATTAATAAAAATAGGCTAATAGTTCTTTGTTGCACAACCTTACCTTTCAATCTTTTATTATTTTTATATACCTGCCATGAGCATGTAGAAAATATTCAATTAATTGTTTTAAAAATAGCTTTCTTCACTGTCTTGGGTCTGTCTGAGATGGAGTTAACTCTCTTCATAGCAGTTGGTATGGAGCTGTGTTTTATACTGGTGACCAAAACAGTGCTGATAACACACCAATGTTTTAGCTATTGCCGAACAGTGCTTGCACAGCATCAAGGTGTTCTCTCTTTCTCACTCTGCTACCCGAGGGAGTAGGCTGGGGGTGGGCGAGAGTTTGGGAGGGGACACAGCCAGGACATCTGACCCAAATAAATCAAAGGGATATTCCATGTCATATATAACATCACACTCAGCAATAAAAACTGGGGGTTTGGTGTTTTCCAAGGTAGCCATTGCTTCACAGCATCCTTGTAGTCCTCTTGAGTAGCCTGCGCCTTCTTCCAAAGCTCATAAATTCTCCTTTTATTCCTGAGTTCCAGATGAAGCTCTCTCTATTCAGCCAGGTGAGTCTTCCCCACTGGGGACAGCTTGCTCCTGTGCTTCTAAGATTACCTTGTTGAAGAGAGACCAGCCTTCATGGACTCCTTTGTCCTTCAGGACTGCCTCCCAAGAGACTCTGCCAACCAGCCTTCTAAACAGATCAAAGTCTGCCCTTTGGAAGTCCAAAGTAGCAGTTCTGCTGACTGCTGTCCTTAGTTCTTCAAGAAAAGAAAACTCAGTCATTTCATGATCGCTATGCCCAAGATGACCTCCAACTGACAGATTGTCCACAAGTCCTTCACTGTTCACAAACCACAGGTTCAGTGGGGCACCTTCCCTAGTTGTCTCACTGATCAGCTGTGTCAGGAAGTTGGCTTCCTTATACTCCAAAAGCCTCCTAGACTTGTTTCCCCTCTGCTGTGTTGTATTTCCAGCAGACATCTGGTAAGTTGAAGTCTCCCACAAGAACAAGGGCTAACAATCGTGAGACTTCTCCCAGATGCTTGCATAATATTTCATCTGCCTCTTCATCCTGGTTGGGTGGTCTGTACCAGACTCCCACCATGATATTTGCCTTGTTGCCCTTCCCCCTGATTCTTCCCCATAAACACTCGATCCTATCGTCACCATCATTAAGCTCCAGAAAATCAAAACACTCCCTAATATACAAGGTTTGTCATGTAAACCCACCCATGATCTAAAAACCCAAAATTCTGATAGTGTCACCAGTCCCACAGCAAGGTAGTGATCTGCTGGGTCTTATTGTATCTTCCTTCATCATACCCTGCAACTGAGGGGACAGAGGAGAATACTACTTATGCTTCTGAACCCTTAACCAGTTGTCCCAAGGCCCTGAAGTCCCTCTTGATTGCCCTCAGATTTCCCATTGCAACCTCATTTCTGCCTATCTGAAAAATTAGTAACGGATAATAATCTGAGGGTCTAACCAGGGCAGAAAGTATTCTCCTCACCTCTTTAACCCTGGCCCCAGGGAGGCAGCAGACTTCTCCAAGAAGTGGGTCTGATCTGCATATTGGGCCTTCTGTTCCCTTTAGAAGGGAGTCTTCTATAACCACAACCCGCCTTTTTTTCTTTATAGCAGCAGTTTTGATGGAAGGCTCAGACCGACTTAACCTCTGCAGCACCTCCAGCTTAGTTGAACCACCTTCCTCAGTATTGTTGTTTGGTTCCACTTGCAGAGCCTCATACCTCTGGTGCAAGCAAATGTAGGAAGGTGGGTCTGTCCCAGGGAAGGTAGGGTGTGACTCCGCTGGTCTATCTCCCTCTCACGCTCCCTGATACTCCTCAACTTACTTACCTCTTCCTGGAGCTGTGTCACTAAGTGGAAGAGTTCCTCTGCTTGAGCACAACTCCCACAGCTGTGCTCACTGCTGCCATCCAGTACTGGTGTAAGAGCAGGGCTCACCCTGCAGCCTGACACCTGGGTGGCTGCATCTTCCCACCAGATCTTGGTTTGGGCAGCTGCATCACTTGTGGTGGGTGCCGACCTTACAGAGGCCATGGCTTTCTGCCGGGTGGATACCATTTCTCCCTGGTCGAGCTGGCAGAGCTTCTCTGCCCTCCTTGCACACCCTTCTGCATGAACTACTGTACCATGCTGTTTGCCTGCTCTGTTCCCAGTGTTCCTGGTCGCTAGCACTCTCTAGGCTGCTCTTTATAAGTGTGTGTGTGGGGGGGTGGTCACAGCTGCCCTGGCAATGCCCATGTCTCCTCAGCGTCTCCTGCAAGAGAGTTGCCAGATCTTAGCGGGTCTCTCCGCTGCCATGGTGTTTCCCTGCCTCAAAGAAACCCTCACTGTGCCAAGACGTGCCACTTTGCTGCAGACCGGGGTAGCTCCAGAAAAGCTCCCCTCAGTAACTGCCCTGTTTACAGATGGATCCTGTCATATTGTAGGAAAACATCATAAGTGGAAAGCTGCTTGTGTTGGTTTGACTAAAAACTAGTTAATTTTCCTTCATGCAGTTAGAAACCTTCCATTTTCATATCTAGCACGGTTATTGTTTGGACTTCGTTTGAGAACAAGAAGATAACACTCTGGGACAGAGTTAATGTTTTTAATTGCTCTGATCTGAGAGCCAAGGACATTCTGAGCTCTCTTCCCACAGGTATGAGGCAACTGGGAAGTGGGACATAGATGGGGCAGACCTTGACTGACATCCAGACTGATCAATAACAATTTTCCATCCCATTAGCTTCATGCTTCATATTTAAGGAGAGTCAGGATCTTCTGTCTAGTTTTGGTCAGAGTTGGGGTAGACACTTGTTCGGGAGGGTTCTGTTCAGGACTTTCTTTGACCTTTTGTCATCCTGCCATGGACACTATTGCACAGATTATCCATGAATGTGAAATGTGCCACAATCAAACAAGCCAAGCAGGTATGGAGGACAATGGCTAAAATATAAATATAGGGTGGCCTGGCAGACTGATTTTATCACACTCCCACAAGCCTGTCAAGGCAAGCGCCATGTGCTTATAATGGTGGAAACAACCACCAGATGGTTGGAAACATATCCTGTGCCCTATGCCACCACCTGGAACACTATCCTGGGTCTTGAAAAGCAAGTCTTATAGTGACATGGCACCCCAGAAACAATTGAGTCAGACAATGGGACTAATTTCTGAAATAACCTCATAGACACCTGGGCCAAGAGCATGGCACTGAGTGGGTATATCACATCCCCTGTCATGCACCCACCTCTGGGAAAATTAAATGATACAATGGACTACACTGAGAGCAATGGGTGGTGGGACCTTCAAACACTAGGATACATGTTTAGCAAAAGCCACTTGGTTAGTCAACACTAAAGGATCTACCAATCGAACTGGCCCTGCCCAATCAAAACTTTCACATACTGTAGAAGGGGATAAATTTCCCATAGTTCACATTAAGAATATGTTAGGGAAGGCAGTCTGAGTTACTCCTGCCTCAGGCAAAGGCAAACCCACCCATCCATGGGATTGATTTTGCTTAAAGACCTGGGTGCACTTGGTGGGTAATGCAGAAGGATGGGGAAGTCCAATGTGCTGCTCAAAAGGATTTGATTCTGGGCGAGAATAGTCAATGATTTGAGTTGTATGATGTTAATTGCTATATAATACTGTATGTCATCACTATTATGGTTGCTATATGCCATATCAATGATATTACATTAAGAATTATCCAGATTAATAAAGAATGAACTTTGATCGAACCAGTCAAGTGCAGCAGTGATAGAAACAGAACTGGTGCCCAGCAACTTCCTTGACATCGACTGTGGGCTTGGACCATACTAGATACACCAGTTATGACCTCCAGATGGAGCATGCAACACCACACACCTTCTCTCCTGCCCTGAAAGAGTGTTATGACAGATGGAGCCAAAGTCATGGACTAAATGAACTCAATGGACATTTTAAAGGGATGGCCAATGGACTAAGAGAATCATATCTGTGTATTATATCAGAAGACAGGAAAAGTGGTGGTGAATAATCTGAATGTATTGGGAAGTGTAGGACCTGGGCATGCCGTAGATTGTATAGAATAAGGGGTGGATATTGTCCTGGTTTTAACTGGGACAGAGTTGATTTTCTTCCTAGTAGGTGGTATAGTGCGATGTTTTGGATTTAGAATGAGAATAACGTTGGTAATACATGGATGTTTTAGTAGGATAAGCAGTCAAGGACTTTTCAGTTTCTCATATTATGCCAGGTGCACAAGAAGCTAGGAGAGGGCACAGACAGGACAGCTGACCCAAACTGACCAAAGGGATATTCAATACCATATGACATCATGCTTAGTTTATATTTTGGGGGAAGCTGTCTGGGGGAACCGCTACTCAGGGATGGTGTTGTCATCACTGACAAGAATTAATCCTGTCTACAATTGCTAACTTAAAGATATGTAAATCGTTTCAGTTTTAAGTCAGTCTGCTCATATAACCAATATAAGAGTGACTTGCAAAACACCTAATCACAAACTACAGACACTGTTGACCTTGCAGCTTTACACATTTTGAAGCCTGCACAATTAGTTGTCTTACTTTAACATATATCTTGAGACTATTGGATAAAGTGTCCTTTAGCTGAACATTGCTCATTATATGCTAAAAGGATTATCTAATGCAATATGCAAACATGTAACCAATTGGCTCTTTAGAGTGTGAATGTAGTGATAAGATTTTGTATATAATGCCTTTTACTTTTCTTGCTGGCATGCTGGCTTTATTCCAGCATCCAAACTTGCACAAGTCTGTAATAAAAATAAATATCACCTCATCTATATGTGTGAAATTTGTCTCATTTGTATGCACACTGGGTAAAGAACCCTGTTTTGGGACAACAATGGGTCAAGTATCAATCACCTGGTGGTGAGAAATTGCAGTGTGCATCACTTGTTTTATATATTCTTTTATTACTGTTATTATTACTATTGTTGTTATTATTGCCCTTTCTGTCCTATTAAGTTGGTGCAAAACTAATTGTGGTTTTGGACTGTGAATTTTAAATCATTGTAACTAGGCTCAAACACATGTTTATTAATCAAACTAGAAACCATTACAATCAACACATTTTTGCCAACGAGAAATGTTTGTTTATTCCTGTAGCATAA
The DNA here is from genome assembly GCF_037038585.1 of Patagioenas fasciata. Classification (NCBI taxonomy): domain Eukaryota; kingdom Metazoa; phylum Chordata; class Aves; order Columbiformes; family Columbidae; genus Patagioenas; species Patagioenas fasciata. The sequence goes on from NC_092559.1 coordinate 55,092,110, forward strand.
AAATCCATTCTTCGGGATTTGATGAACTCTTGGAAAGCGTTTTCTCCATCCTGTTGGTTGTGGAAGCCTTTTCCCTGCAAAAAGTCATGGAGATACTTGAAGAAGTGGCAGTCAGTCAGCAAGAGGTCAGGCGAATGTGGCAGATGAGGCAAACCTTTGTAGCCCAATGCATTCAACATTAGAAGCGTTGGTTGTGCGACGTGCGGTCAGGCATTGGTCATGGAGAAGAATTGGGCCCTTTCTGTTGACCAATGCTGTCTACAGGCGTTACAGTTTTTGGTGCATCTCATCGATTTCCTGAGCATACTTCTGAGATGTAATGATTTCGCCGGGATTCCAAAAGCTGGCGTTGATCAGACCGGCAGCAGATCACCAAACAGTGACCATGACCTTTTTTGGTGCAAGTTTGGCTTTGGGAAGTGCTTTGGAGGTTCTTCTCGGTCCAACCACTGAGCTGGTCATCACAGGTTGTCGTATAAAATCCACTTTTCGTTGCACGTCACAATCCGATCAGGAAATGGTTCATTGTTGTTGCGCAGAACAAGACAAGACGACACTTCAAACTGACAATTTTCTTGATTTTTGGCCAGCTCATGAGGCACTCACTTATCGAGCTTTTTCTCCTTTCCAAGTTGCATCAAATGCCAAATGACTGTGGAATGGTCAACGTTGAGTTCTTCGGCAAATTCTCGTGTAGTTGTAAGAGGGTCAGCTTCGACAATAGCTCTCAGTCATTCCTTGTCAACTTCTGATGGCCAGCCACTATGCTCCTCATCTTCAAGGCTCTCGTCTCCTTTGCAAAACTTCTTGAACCACCACTGCACTGTGCGTTCGTTAGCAGTTCCTGGGCCAAATGTGGTGTTGATGTTGCGAGTTGTCTCTGCTGCAGTATAACCCATTTTGAACTCAAATAAGAAAATCGCTCCAATTTGGTTTTTATCTAATATCATTTCCATAGTCTAAAATACATATAAAATAAACAGCAAGTAATAATTCAGCAGCAAATAAACATAAAGTGAGAAAAAGCTCATTAAAATGATGTATAATAAACCCACATTTATTTAAGAATGTATTCCAATATCAAACAGCAAATTTCAACAATGCAAAAACCACAATTACTTTTGCACCAACCTAATATTAGACTGTCTTTATCTTAACCTATGAGGTTTACCTTTTTTTTTTCCAATTCTCTCCCCCATCTCACCGGGGGAGGATGTGAGTGAATGGCTGTGTGTGGTATTTAGCTGCCTCCTGGGTTAAACCACAACACAGAGACATGAGATGCCCAAAGAATTCCCTATAGGTTTATCAAACAAAAGAATTTATGTTCTAATTGCCAGAGGCAATAGCCACTAACAAAGTGTTGTAGTAATAACTTATGTGCATATACTGATCCTTCTCCTTTTGGGTCCCTAATCACATTTTATTTAGCATACAATCAACTTCCCCGAAATGCATCTACTTCTCAAGTGAAACATGGAAGCAAAATGTTACTTATAAGGAACAGGTATGAGGAAATTATTGTTCATTAGAATCTATAGAGAACTTCAAACTCTGGTAGAATACTATCATACAAAAATTACTAACTGACCCAAGCATTACAGTGAATACAATATTTTTTCAATTATTTATCAGGAGTCCTGGCTAACCAGGGATGTCCCAGTTGATTGGAAGTTGGCAAATGTGACCGCTGTCATCTACAAGAAAGGTCAGAAGGAGGATCTGGAAAATTACAGGACTGTCAGTCTGACCTCGGTGCCAGGGAAGGTCATGGAACAGACCATGCTGAATGCCATCGTGTGGCACATATAAGGCAAGAAAACTATTAGACCCAGTCAGCATGGGTTTATGAAAGGCAGATACTGCTTGACCAGTCTGATGTCCTTCTATGACGAAGCGACCTGCTTAGTGGATGAGGGAAAGGCTGTGGATGTTGTGTACCTGGACTTCAATAAAGCCTTTGACACCGTATCCCACAGCATTCTCCTGGAGAAGCTGGCAGCTCATGGCTTGGACAGGCATACTCTTTGCTAGGTAAAGAACTGGCTGGATGGTTGAGTCCAAAGAGTTGTGGTGAATGGAGTTAAATCCAGTTGGTGGTTGGTCACAAGTGGTGTTCCCCAGGGCTCACTATTGGGACCAGTTCTGTTTAATATCTTTATCAATGATCTGGACAAGGGGATTGAGTGCACCCTCAGTAAGTTTGCAGATGACATCAAGTTGGGTGGGAGTGGGCTGAGGCCAATTGTATGAGATTTAACAAGGCCAAGCTCCGGGTCCTGCACTTGGGTCACAACAACCCCAGGCAACACTACAGGCTCAGGGAAGAGTGGCTGGAAAGCTGCGTGGTGGAAAAGGATCTGGGGGTGTTGGTCAACAGCTGGTTGAATATGAGCCAGCAGTGTGCTCAGGTGGCCAAAAAGACCAACAGAATCCTGGCATGTATCAAGAATAGTGTGGCCAGTAGGACTAGGGAAGCAATCGTTCCACTGTACTCTGTGCTGGTGAGGTCCCACCTCGAATTCTGTGTTCAGTTTTGGGCTCCTCACTACAGGAAAGACATTGGGTTACTGGAGAGAGTTCAGAGGAGGGCAATGAGGATGGTGAGGGGCCTGATGCACAAGTCTTATGAGGAGTGTCTGAGGGAACTGGGGTTGTTTAGCCTGGAGAAAAGGCGGCTGAGGGAAGACCTCCTTGCTTTCTACAACTACCTGAAAGGAAGTTCTAGCAAGGAGGGTGTTGGTCTCTTCTCCCAAGTAGCAAGTAATAAGGTGAGAGGAAATGGCCTCAAGTTGCGCCCGGGAAAGTTCAGATTGGATATTAGGAAAAATTTCTTCGCAGGAAGGGTTGTAAAACACTGGAACAGGCTGCCCAGGGATGTGGTGGAGTCACCATGCCTGGAGGTGTCGAAAAGATGTAGAGATGAGGCTCTTTGGGATATGGTTTAGTGCTAGATTTAGGTTGTGGTTGGAATCAATGATCTTAAAGTTCTCTTCCAACCAAAATTATTCTATTATTCTTTCTTTTCTTTAGACTTTGAAAAACCTTGATATAAGCAGACTGGTTAAGATCTGTAGAGTATATATATATATATAAAGTTCTCATCTCACACAACTATTATTTCAGGCTATACATACCATGGTGTTTGTTACAGCTGGCACACACTGTAAACAGTATCTTTGAAGCCATAAAGGGAAGTGGTTTAGTGGTAAATGAGTCACCCATTAATGTATATGGGAAGTGAATAATGTCTATTTATATCATCTTGACTTTATTGCAGGTAAAAGTCTAGAAATTACTTAAACAACAACTTGAACATCTAACCATTGGTGCATCCAATAGTAAGGGGAAAGAATGTAATGTATTTACTGAACTATCAAGAGGTTCAAATCAATTCCCACCTTTCAGGAAACTTACTTTCTTAGACACTGCTCTCACCTCTTCTGGTAAATACACATCTATCTGATGCATTCCTCCAGTGTACTAGCAGTGGATATAAAACTTCAAAAGCGTTGATAAGAATGACAAAGTAGGTCAAAAGATGACAGAAAGTAACAGTATAGAAACTTACAGGATATATTAGAAACTAGCAACAGAATTTAGAAACAACAACACAAAGAGAAAATACAGAAAAAGAGATTTAGAAAGGCAATGTGTACTAACAGTGAGGGGAAAAAAAAGCAACACGAGAAACAGAATAAAAATACTATTTCTGTAAAAATGTTGGGAGAAAAAAATCTGAGAAGACTAAAGGAGACACTCTTGCAAGGGTTGAAGGAAGAAGCAGCATGAGATTGACGCATATGCTTCAAAACATATATAAGAGATCTGGTGGACAACAAACTATTGTTTCGATTTAATGTGTCAGGTACGATGAATTTACTAGTCTCAACGAGTCAGTGAGCACTGGATGGTTACTTCTTTTTAAGTGCTTTGTGAATCCCAGTAGTAAATTTCAAGCATTATGTTTTGCTGCTTTGTTACATAGGGATTTAAAGCTAGCAAATTGTGTTTAGATGTTTTATCCCTAAACATGTGGAGTGTATTTTTGAAACTATGTTTCTTTGGTGTCTGATTTTCCTGGACTTACATATGTAAAGAAACTCTGCAAGTATAAATATATGAGAGACTGATATAAAGACTCTTCTGTGGTGATTCATAATTCTAATGTTTTATTACTTGTTCTAAAACGATTTTTGCAGAACTCCACAAAAGGAATTATAATCTCTTATAATTAAAATCTAGAAACCTGAAATAAATCATGTTGTTAAATAGTTACATATGTTGAGTACTAGTACATTTACCTTTTGGAAGAAAATGTATGAAAATTTTGTTTCTACATCTCCTTAATGAGCTATATACTATTTTAATACTACTTAAAAGATCTACTATGGTGATGATTTCATTAGAACTAGGTCAGAACTATCAGATTAAGTACAATTTGATCTGAAGTAGTATCAGATACTTATTTCCTACTTCCGAGACTTACTAATTTTATTGTATCCTTCTAAGGCAACCATTAAAATGTATACATTTATTTCAGTTTTGAAATCAATATTATAGCTATCGTGGAATCAAAGCTAGGACCTACAAATTCAAAGTATAAGAAAAGCTCTGTTTCACCTTCTACTTATGTTTGCTGTTCATTTCAAAATGAAAACAATCAGAAAGTATAAATTTCACCCCAGACTTCTGTTATATGTATGGCTATGTTGTTCCATTGACTTTCATGGAACCTTCATGGTGCCTTTTAGTTTCTTCTGTGCTTTCCTCAATGAGAGGCTTCCTTTCATGCCGACCTGACATGGAGACTAGAACGATATAATCAGATTAATTTTCATAGCTAATATAAAAGTTCCAGTGGACACTATGGAAGTTTTTGCCACAGCTTTAATAATCAAGTGTTCCAATTCTTTTTCTAGTGGGCAAGTCCAAAAAGTCAACCTCTTCTACCATTATTCTTTTTTTTCTTAACAGATGAAAAATTTTACCAGAGCTATACAGTATATTACTCAGAGCAAATGAATTTCTTGGAGCCAACATTTAGACAGTCCTCAGGGTCCAATGTTAAATTCCACATTGCTATGTTCTCAGAATCCTGCCGCAAGACAGTACATGTGTACCATTCAAAACCAAGTTTAGTCACATATACATTTTGATTGTTGTTGATCTATAACAAATAGGATTTAACTTAAGCTTTTTTCCCACCCTTCACAAATTGAAGTCTGTTTTCAGTTATGTGTTTAACTTCTTGGCAGCCATATTCTTTCAAGATTAGGTCTTTGTGTAAAAGAAAAGCAGTTGAACAAAACACAAGAACACTTGCTTGGTACTATTTAACTCATCACCAGGACCAAAAAAGAGAAAAGGAAAAAAGGAAAAAAAAAAAAAAGGGAAAGAGGGAAAGAAAAAGGAAAGGGAAAAAACTAAGAAAACAGATGTTCTACAGCATTATAATTTTTATGAATTGCATGGAGGTCTACCCTTGCTTGCACTTCCCTAGTAATAAACTTAACACAAAATTTCGAATTATCATAGGCTTATGTTTTGGGAAACAAACACACACATAATACTAAACTAGATACACTACCTTCCTTACAGTAGCCTTTACATTCAAGTTATTAAGTGTATGTTTGTGCTGAATATGCATGCACACACAGATGCTTGTACACATATGCAAAAAAAACTGTACATGTATGTACACAAAAAGTACAAAAAGATAAAAAAATAAGAATTACTTTGTTAAGAACAGAAAATAAGATACAGTTGTTTGTAATCTCTATGTACTTACTATTTAGTTGAATCTGATAACTGATATTCTCGTCGTCTATCGTAACATTCCTGGATTCCAGGGTCATTCCATAAACTTCTTATTGCATCTACATAGGGGTTCTCAAAAGTTGACACCTTCTCTACATCGACTTCTCGAACTAACTGTGCATGAGCCTAATTTGAAACAAAGAAAACAATAAAATTTCACAGAATCACAAAATCAGAACGGTCAGGGTTGGAAGGGACCTCTGGAGTTCATCTAGTCCAACCCACCTGCTAAAGCAGGTTCACCTAGAGTAGATTGCACAGGAATGTGTCCGGGTGGGTTTGAATGTCTCCAGAAGAGACTCCACAACCTCTCTGGGCAGCCTGTCCCAGTGCTCTGGCACCCTCAAATAAGTTTCTCTTCATATTCAGATGTGGTTCAGTTTTTGCCCATCGCCCCTTATCCTGTCATTGGGCACTACTGAAAAGAGTCTGGCCCCATCCTCTTGACACCTGCCCTCAAGATATTTATAAGCATTGATAAGATCCCCTCTCAATCTTCTCCAGGCTGAACAGACACAGTTCTCTGTCTTTCTTCATAAGAAAGATGCTCCGGTCCCGTAATCATCTTTGTAGCCCTCCGCTGAACTCTTTCCAGTAGTTCCTTGTCTTTTTTGAAGAGGAGAGCCCAGAACTGGCCATCTCACCAATGTGAAGTTATGAATAAAAAAAAATAGTAATAGTGATGATGTGAGACAAGGTGAATTAATAAATGTGTGTATGGGTCATTATTTCAGAATAAGATTATCCTAATGCAGTATTATTTAGCTGAAGTGGATAAAATGTTCACATTGAAATTTATATTTATTTAAGTTAAATTTTAAGGAAGCTTTCATTTTTTAGGTAAAATTTTAGAGCCTATAATATACCTGCATTTAAAGTGATAATCAGTAAAGCAACTTGGCAGAGTTTGTCTGACTGATGGGAGCAAACAGAACGGGGAGGAGGGAGGAAATTTGCCTTTTGAAGAGATTAATTTATATGTACATACACTAAGAGAGAAAAATAACAGATGAAAACTTAGTCAAGCAAAAAAACCCAAGGGATTCTACTCTCAAATTAGTCTGCGTTTCAGACTAGACACATTTCAGCAAGGACACAAACCCCTTTGCATTTTAAATTAGGTAAATGCATACAGGAAGAACTGGTTTTGTTCTTTTTAAAGTAATTTATCTTGTTCACACACATGCAACCCATCAACCCCAGTCCAGGAGAATTCTACTACTCACTTAACAAAATGTTAAACCTGAAACTATTGTTTACTCACATGGAAATCAAGAACTCCAAGTTGAATGCGAAAAATGTTTGTCTTCAAGATAATGAGAACATATGCTCTCTGTTATAAGAACCCAAGTCTCCAAGTTCTAACAAAGTATATTTTCTTCTGGAATATCATGTCCACCCATCCCAAAACTGGACAAATCATGAAGGGTCTCTACTGTCTCATAACAAAATAACAAAATCATGGTATTCTACTAAGCAAAAGCCAATACTCTTGTGAAACAGGAAGATATATATTTTTTCCCAAAAGATTTTGTATTTTTTTCTCAAACTCAGTTATGTGTTCAACTGGCTTTGCATTCTTCCAAGAGAATGATACCCCAAGTATTTGATCACTACTTACGAAAAATATATTCCGATATTATTTTTTATTTTTATTGAACTCTGAAATTATGACCAGATGATATCAAAATGCTAACAGAGGTAAAAGACTGACTCAGTATTCAAAAGTTACTCTTATGCTTTCATCAAAAATTCATCAAAACTGAAATATTTCTGTAAAAATTCTCGAAACATTCTCTAACAGGTACTCAAGTATTCTACATTAGCAGTACAGATAATCATAAAAGGCAATTACTTTATTCAGTTATCCATTTAGATGTATAATTACTACAAAATATTCCAAGATTTTAAATTGTTTTATTTACCAGTTCTGTGTGTCCTACCCTACAACTAATATGACTGCACTATGTGGCAAAACTTCTGAAATAAACTCTGACATTTACCAATGAGTTGTATTCATCAGAAATCTAATACAGCCTTTTTAAAATAAGCATTATTTCCCCGGTGAACACTGTTTGTGTTGTGTTTCCTTGGGATATGCTTGGGTAGACTCATGACTACTTGTACCCTACTGACATACAGCTCTTCATAACAATGCTGCTTTTCTTAAAATAATGTAGTAACCCTTTACACAGATTTCAAGCCTAAAGTATGTCTTCTTGTTCTCCAGAGGTACTATACTTTCCTGTAGATTACAGTTTTTCATTCTTTCTTTCTCTGACTCTTTCTCAGTCAGTATCTTTTACTGCCTTCTAATTTCTGGTCAAAGAGACAGAGATCTAAATACAGGATCTCATCTATTGGCTTAATTATTTTCTCCTTTGCTCTGGTAAAAGCCAAAAATAATTCTACTAAACATATTGAGATGCAGAAGCATAAATTTAATGCAGAAAAAGACTTAATCATGCATGATGTGGGGTGTTACTACTCATAATTACTGGTTTTAGTTTCCTTCCACTAATATAATATCAGTTCTGGAACATTACTTTTGATGTTAGCACTCAAATTGCTTGCATGAAAAATCTTAGGACTCATCATTCATCCAGTTTCTGCAGTATAAAGTTTCTGCAGTATAAACTTTATCCAGTACTTCTTAGTCTTCACTGATACTTTTTGCAGTACCCAAAAATAGACATTACTTTAAACAAAATAGTAAAGCTGTTGCCTCTTAGAAAATTGTATCTTCTGAGAGTTCTTTTTTTTTTTTGGAACACCAATAATTGCTATCAAAGCAGTGAAACAAACAAACAAACAAAAAACCCAACCCAAGCAACAACAAAACCCAAACAAAAACAAATTAACAAAACAAAAAAATCAAAACAATAAATACCAAACAAACAAAAAACCCCTGAATGATTCTGCAAGTACCATCAAATTAAAACTAGTAATTAAGTGTAATTACTAGTTAAGCTGTAATGTTCTACAAACAGAATCTAGGTGGTCTAACTGACTTTTCAGTCTGATACACTTTTGACATCAGCAGTCAAAGAACATGTCCTTCTGAGGATACAAGAATACCTGTAACAATTTGCACATTTTTTGCCACAGATCTTATAAAAACATTCATTCAATTATCTTTAGCAAATCCCATCAATCTTCAATTTTTAAGAGCTTCTTCCCTGATTTCTACAAGTATTAAAAAAAAAAATTATCCCAGACAAAGAAAACTGGAATTTCTTGGAATACCATTAGATTCTGAAACCAGGAAATATGAGTGTTAGAGGATACCAAAATAGCTATCTTATTTCCTTCTTCTTCATCATTCCTTTCAGAAAATTATTGAACAGTGTTAAAAACGAATTCTGAGCTTGAAGAACAATATAGTTTTATACTGGTCTTTCTGGCAATACTCTTTTCCACATAATTGCTATTGAAAATAAGTTGTGTTTTTTTTTTTTTAATCTCTAGGATCCGTAGTGTCAGTTTTCTACCTATTATCTTCCAATATTTTGAAAAGACTGATATACCTCAGTGACTAAGTGGGCCGGCAAATGGATGTTTCCACATTCTCTCCATACGTGCACCAACCTGTCCTGGTTTTGTTTAAAACAAGACCAGTTCTCTTTCAGTGAATTTTCCTTTCAGCTAAGTTCTTCTAAGTAACTGCACTTTTCTGAAGTTGGTTGCATGTTTTTCAGACACTGTTGCTCCAGAGCTGATAACGGTAGCAATGGTATGCAGAAGAGACCCAGGTTTAGACTTATTGCTATGGTAGCCAAGGTTACTGATAAATTTTGCATGTCCTGTAAGTCAGAGGGGCGTATTTGCAAGGAGGAGCAGACAGAACAGGTGACTAAAATTGACCAACTAAGTATTCCATCCCATACACCCTACAAAAGTGGGAGATCACGAGGGTCTCGCTCTCTTCGACCATGGCCGGCATCTGAAGAGGACCCTGCCTGTTGTGCCTGCGATCCGAGGCCTGGTTCCAGGTCCTGCATTCCTGAATCCTGTTCTGGTTTACTGTGGAGTCCAGCCCAGGACTTCCGGGTACCTGCCCTGCAGCTGCTGGAGCAACGCCAGCTCTGCCGCAGGCCACAGCTGCACTACACCAAGATTATTTTCTCTATTTATTAGTTGCATTAGTAAAGCATTTTTAACTTTTCCAACTTGTAAGTCTGTCTCCCTTTTCCTCCTATTACCTTTCCTAGTGGGGAGGGTGGGGGGTTAACAGAGAGCATCTGCCATGATTTATTGTCGCCCCGAATCTTACAACAGTAGTTACAATCGATGTCGGAGCAAGCTTGGAAAAAAGTTCAACTTTTTATATTACTTTTGATATTTTCTCTGTCATTTTTTCAAACTAGCTTTCTAAACTACCAGAAAGATGTCTGAGGGAGACATACACAAATGGAGTCTATTTAGAAAAAAATTCCTCTTTTGATCTACAGAAGAAAGCAATATGCTTGAGATGCAGTAGGCAAGGTTATTTTGTATCAATGGTCTGTGTACACTAGCTGATTTTAAGATGCCCATTTAAAGAATCCTTCTCACATGAGAAAATATATCTTAGCAAATATTTTCCATTTTGTAACAGGATTTCCCAAACCTATAAGAAAGGTTTTAGTGCTTGGCCTGTCAGTAAATCATCAAGCACAGTGATATTAGGTAGGTCTGGATGGTATAATTCACATAGACTGCATAATTGACAGCAATGGAATGAGATCAGAACCTAGCAGTCTGGGAGCTGAATGGAAGTCAGTACAAAAAGTCATCATCATGACCATGAAATTTTCTCTTTTGTCTTGAGAGGACTAAAATCCCAAAGTGATCCATTTATTGAGACTACAACTCTTGCTTATAGAAAAAATAATTATTTATGCCATTCGACAGAAGTAATGAGTCAGACCCTGATGACTTCTAATCTACAACTGTGATGCATATATGATAAATACCTTGCCTTACTGGGCTGTATTGCAAGATATGCAGTTTTGGAGGAAATCTTCAGCTATCCTTTGCCCTTTTCTTTTTCTTTGGACCTGCTAAATCAAGAGCAAATGAAAAAGTAAAGATTTTCCTGCAAACCTGCACATAATTGAAACAGGTGTAACATTCAAGGAGAGTAATAGTAGGCTGTATTTCACTGTCATGAACAAGTAACAGATAGGGGATGTGTTCCTTAATGTGTCAGAAATCATAAATCTCTGAAGATCAGGTAGGAAAGCGCTTTTACATAGCAGCCCGAGAGAACTAATTTGGAAGAGGACTGTAGAGAGGTAGTTGCTTCCTTTGAGCAACCCTGAAGCACAGAATGGATTAGGTTAAACAGAAAGAGGTTTCATGGTGCGCTACACTGAAGAAATGTATATAAATTAATAAAAAGTTTTGTGAATTACTGAAAGGAGGCTTGGTACAATGCTAATCAACCTGCAGTTATTGAAAAAGGTCAATAGGGTATCAAAACTGACTAAATAAGAATTTGCCATCCTTTCCTATTTTATATTCTAACTTTTGAGTAGGAAAAATAACATATCCTCTTTGAAAAAGAATTCCACAGACACATAACAGAATCTAAAAATTTGAGTTTGTAATAAAGAATATTTTTGTTACTGTTCATTGTCTTTAAAATGTTTAGAATAATGAGTCCTAACCCATGACTCACAGGTACTACAGTAAAACAATAAATAAGGATTTAAACAAAATATCTTGTAACTTAAGTTTGAAAATGACTCAGTTCAAAATGTATCATTAAATTCTACCTGTACTATTTTATGTAAGAAAACACTGGAATAACAGAAGAAAAAATATCATGTCTACACTTATGATTTTTTTTTTTATTTTTAATAGGGCTCAGACAAACCTTATGGAGTAGATGAATAAAACAGAAATTTATATCTACACTGGAATCAGTGCTCTGTATTTTCTTATTTACTTATTTCTTATTTACTTTTAAGTTGCATCAGACACAAAGACAATAAATACTATGCCATGCTGCAGGGAAAAAAAAAGGTGTGACTGTTTTGTCACTGTCCAGGTTTCATATTTCGTATATATAAACTTCAGGTTACCTATCACTTAAGATGTTGCTTAACAAATAAAAGAAACATGAATTTATCAAAATGCTCATTACTGTTATTTTGATAGAATATCTAATTGTAAAGGTCTGAATTATTACTTTTGTATCTATTCACCCCTTCCCTCCCAAAACCCCATATCTATAAGAATATTTCCATTAACTGAAACAACTTCTTCAACAAATGGTGTTGGCAACCAAACTCTATAGAAAAAAAAAACACATTTGCAAAACAAAAGAGAGAAAAAGATAACTGAAGCATCAATAAGCAATATATTCTCTACTAAGAGGACAAACAGGCAGATGAAGTTAAATGAATCAGTCTTTCTGTGGTCTTAGATAACTTCAACTGTTAAAGTCTCTTCTATCTCTTTCTCTCAAAAGAAGGCTAGATTTTGGATGTGCATCCTAATTCTGTTGTTCGTGATAAGTCTAAGTAGAGCAATTTACAAAAACACTCTGAAAAGAGAATCGATAACTCCACATGTAATATGATAAAAATCTTCCTGAATTGACAACTCTACAGAGTAAATATTGACATTTAGAATTTTGACTATATAATATGGTATTTTTTACCAAAATATCTCAGAAGACTTTACAAAGGTCAAAAATACCACTAGGAAGTGCCATTATATAAAATTATCACAACACACAGTTCAATCATTTACACTGATGAAAGCATAAACCTAATAGTGTCCAAATAACAGTAAATATTACTATATTATTATTACATCTCAGATGTTTAATTACAAGAATAAAAGAAATGTCATTTAGCATTATTAAAAAAAAACCTTTGGTAAATACAAACTGATGAAAAGGCACAAAAAGGTATTTCTCAAACATAAGACAAAACTATTTTCTAGTGGCTACTAGATCCATTATCATAAAATGTCAACAGCGCAGGTATATACATAACTCATAATGAACTTTGTTTCAGTCCTGTAGAATAGAATTGCTGTCAACTCAAAATGGTAAAAACTGTTTTATAAAAATTTCTGTGTTACTGACACAGTACAAAATCTGATCTACCTACAATACTAGTCATAGGAACGCTAAATGGCATATTATATCATACTACTCAAATACCCACACGTAAACATGCACACATATGTTGCTATACATCCCTGAATAAAAAAATATACTTTGTCGAAACAGCCACTTAAGTTTAAAGAAATTTATCTGTGCATATATGAAGTTTTCCTTTGAGTAACGTTTCACAGATAGAATACGTGTGCTATACCTTACTTGCCGCTTGTGGAAACAACTAAGTTTGTCTCAGAGAATACTGTTTTTGAAGCTGAAACATAACTTTCTATAGCTAAGATAACTCAGTCCCAGTTTCCTAATGTATAAGTTGTCTTTAAAAGGGTTTGAAGGAAAAATAAAATTTTATTTTGTTGCAAGGCCTAGGAAGCTCCCAAATCAAAACCATGACAATCCTTTTCATCTTTCTGTCAGTATTTGTTTATATTTTCTTTTATTTTTTTTTTTTCAGGGTGGTTTTCTGTTCTTCACTGTCCAAAGAAAGATTTCCATTTTGCTATAGTGTACTATTTAAAGAGAAGTGTTTTAGAACACTATGGCTCCAGGATGGGAAAGAGGGTAATTATGAGATAGAATTATACATTCTCATCATTCCTACTAACAAAAACACCACAGAATTCTACATATTCCAACACATACACCAGAGAGCTGTGCTGCCATCCAGAGGGACCTTGGCAGGCTGGAGAAATGGGCACGAACCTCATGAAGTTCAACAAGGGGAAATGTTATGTCCTCCATCTGGGGAGAAATAACCCCATGCATCAATATATGCTACAGGCCAACTGGCTGGAAAGTAGCTCTGCAGAGAAGGCCCTGAGGGTCCTGGTGGACACCAAGCTGACCACGAGCTAGCAATGCACCCTTGTGACAAAGAAGGTCAACAGCGTCTTGGGTGTTGCCAGCAGGTGGAGGAGGGGAGTGCTCCTTCCTCTCAGCATTGGTAAGGCTGCATTGAAGAATACTGTGCTCATTTCTGGGCTCCCCAGAAGAAGAAAGATATGGACTTACTGGAGTGAGTCAAGCAAAGGGCCACAAAGATGATTAAAGGACTGAAGCATCTTGTATATGGGAAGAGGCTGAGAGAACTGGGATTGTTCAGCCTGGAGAAAGGAAGGCTCAGAGGGAATCTTACCATTGTGTATAAACACTTGATGGGAGGGAATGAAGAAAAGGGAGCCAGAATCTTCTCAGTAGTTCTCACTGACAGGCCAAGAAGACGCATGGACATATGAGAAGGACACACAAAGTTCCATCCAAACACAATAAAACACTTTATTCATTACTGATGTCATGTTAGGAGGCTAGATATTCTGCCCTGCAATTGCTCAAGACAATCTGCGTATTTAAACATGTTGTTTTATTACTGTCACTTAAAAAAAACCCCATACATGCAATGGTGTTCTAATTATGAACAAAGGAACAACTTCCACTTCTTTGATTATGGAATTCAGTATGGTCCATTTATATACATTAAGTGCTTGATTAGGACCTTATTCCTTTAATTCAACAAGTTTAGTTTGTTTTCCATGGTTTGGTAAGTTTTACTTTGAAGAAAAAGAGCAACAAGTAAATTTCAGACCCTGTAAGCAAAGGGCAATCCAGATTGCTGAGTTCCAAAGGTCTTTTACTATGTATTTGAAAACATGAGTCTTGTTTTGAATTGTTTTCAAAACATTACTTTTACCACCAAATATTCGTAGGTTTTTAAGAGAACCTTTTACCAGACAAAGGGGTGTCAAAATTATGGGATTCATGTTCTGGTTCAGATAAATCCTAAGATTTCCAAGGAAGTAGTGGAGGATCTTGGTGAAGAAGTTTTTACTGAATTTCTGAAGGAGTTTGAAATTAATTGCAGCATTTGGGTTCTAATATTGCTAATTTAAACAATCTGAACATAAAACTGAATCCAATTCTTCTCTTGGACAGAGTCACTAGCGACAGTCTTACAAGCCTCATGAAGTCCTCACAATTAGTAACTGACAAGCCCAGGTGGTAAAATCTTTTTCAAGTAGTAAAACCTATTTAAAATTTAACACAAATTTGCAATGACAGAAACAGACTTAAAAACATTTCAGGTTTGAATCAATATAAGAAGGTACTGACAACAAAATCTTCACCCACAACAGTTATTGTAGGTAACATAAATAATCCAGACTACTGCTCTGTCAAATAATACATCAATAAAAGTTTTCATAAACATATCCAAGCACGCATATACAATCAGGTTTTCAGTAAAAATATCAGTATCCTGGATTTTTTTTTTATCTGCTCTTAATCTAACATCTTCAAACAAATTTTGTTCAGTAATTAAACAAATAATTATGATACAGACACATGAGCAATCATACCATTGTTTCTCAAGCTAGCTAAACCAGTTAGTATATACATGACAAAAATGAGCATTGCTGGAGTGCTTCATAGTGTTACTCCAGTTGAAACCCCAGATAAATGTCACTAAAGCTACTGTATCAAGCTTATATGGAGAAGAAAAGAGTATACAAAGGCAGAGTTAGAGCTAGAAAAATCAGAGCGCTCTCTATATTCAGCTGGTATAACCTGGGGCAGATTTGGAACTGCTTTAAACAACAGTGAGCAGAGAACAATGACAGCCCCAGAGTCAGAGATGCCTTTTTCATTCCAACATGCTTCCTCATCATGTATATTGTTCAATTTCATGTACCTGACAAGCTGGTCTCCAGGAAACAGGTATCAAAAGGCATATTGGACCACAGTATATAACATGGAAACAAAGAAACCAAAACCTCCCCCTCCCAATCCTTACCAAAGAGCATCTTTCATCTGCTTTGCTCACAGAAAAAAAAAAAAAAAAAAATCTGGAAACCAATAGGGGTTAACAATAAACTGATTTGCCAATCTCTCTACATCTGTACAGTGACTTCACAAGAAGGTAGGATAAATCACTGTAATTTTTTTTAAGTAAAACTAAACCTTCTTCTATTTTACATGCATCAAGTGCTTTAAGAGCTTTATAGCAAGTTTCATGTCCTAGCACCTGGTTCTAAAGAATGGTGTTCGATATTAGTATTGTAAATAATGTCAATTTCTGCAATATTATTTTTATATAGTGATATAGTTGGCTTTATTAAAGATAATGTTATTCAAACATGGGCATACTCAAATTTTCATTCCATTTTCAAGTGAAATAAGTGGCTATACTTGACAAACCTTGAAGAATCCACTTGCTTCAGTCAACCGTTGCAATTCAATAGTGAGTGCATTTAAAAAAATGACTCTGAATTCTCACCTAAGCAGCATACATATGCACAGAACTCCTCCTGAGCCTTACTCCTGTACAAAACCTGAATGCATCTTGCAGAAGAGGTGTCTTTAAGGATCAGAGTTATAACAGTTTTGCTTGGCTTCATCCATCTAAATAGCTATAACTGAAAAAAACTGTATGCCTCTTTGAAAAGTAGAAGTTATGGTCAGCTGCATCAGGCAGTTCAGAAATTAAGCAATCTCATTCAATTACCTAAACAAAAGGAACTGCAGAAGTTTCACTGCCTTTAATATCTAGAGAAGAGTCTAAAATGTATGTAAGAAACAATTAGCAGATTCTTTAAAAAAAATTATGTCATCATAGCACTGTTTCAGTTTAGAAGAGGAAGTATTGCATTAAAAAGAATTTTGCAGTCATCAATTATATTTATGAAATTTAAAACTAAGTCAAATAAAAGCACTGAAAAGAGAAGCATTTATTGTCTATATTTATAAGCCATATTTTCTTGTATTTTCAAAGAAAGAGAGTGTTCTCTGCTGACTAACACATGGCAAAGAAAGCAATCATTTCAAACTGATATTTCTAGAAATATAAGGATTAGGATGATCCCTTAGAAAATAATGAATTATTCCATTGGGAATATTCCTCTGAAAAAAATGCATCAAACTTAAATAGTTGCATTTGTGTGTTTTCTAACCAAGATGATTGTCTTTCTAAAAAAATACTTCATTTTTTGGAAATGAAAATAATCTTTAGACTCATCCTAGGCATATAAAGCTACATAGTGTCTCATCACCTACTTCTTTTGGGTGCTTCCCCTAATCCCTTTATGCAAGCATTTGTCTAGAGCAGGGGTGTCAAACTCATTTTCACCGGGGACCACATCAGCTTCACGGTTGCCTTCAAAGGGCTGAATGTAATTTTAGGACTGTATAAATGTAACTACTTCTACATTTACTCCTACAGTCCTAAAGTTACATTCGACCTTTTGAAGGCAACCGTGAGGCTGATGTGGTCCCCGGTGAAAATGAGTTTGACACCCCTGCTCTAAAGTAAAGAACTGGCAGGAGTGAATAAAGAGTAAAATTTTATCTCAGATAAAAAGCTGTTGTCTTGAATAGGGTCACAGAAGAATGAATTGAGTCTTTTTAAAGATAGAAACCCAACATTATTTTCTCCAGAGAAACCACAGACATATTATATATAACATAGTGATGAGTAACTATTTGAAATGTGTATTGAGGGAGAATAAAGTTTTATGTCATGTCTGACATAAAAAGTGGTAGCTTCTTTATAAATTAGTCACAATCTTTTAATTGCTAGAAACATATCTTATTTCTACTCTGTCAAATCAGATGTCAAGCAGAGTTCATTTAAAGAAGGACAGCAAAGCACTACTGACTTGTCTGTCATGGCTTCAGGTAACTACCAGTCTCCTGAAACATAGTGCCAACTTCCATTATTAGGAAGGAGGAAGAAAACCAAATAAAAACACTTTTTTTCTTCAAATAGGAATGATGAGCCTTGTTTATATAAGAGCTTGAAAGCTTCCAGTGTTGCCTGGTATGTGCAAAACTAATCCATCCTCTGACTAAGCAAATTAATGTGTGTTTTAAAGTGATTAATTCTGTTTACTAACTAATCAGTATTGACAGGGAAAGGCCAAAGTAGGCTATTTAACAATCATTTCGGAAAGTTTATTTATCTGCCAAAGCATAAATGGAGTATCCTCTCAAGGTGTTAGCCAAAACTGGACATAGTCCCTATAAAATGGACCATTAGTAATGAAAACTTTTTTGGAGGTTGGTTGGTTGGTTTGTTTATTTGTATTATGATGTTTCTAGTAAGCCCTTGTTTTTAGTGAGCGATAAATATATGTGAAGGAAAGCAAAACTGAGCTTTCTAGAGTTAATTTAGATTAAATTAAATCTGGAAGAAGCTTTTGGGAACTGAATAAATAGGGTAGAAAAATGACAACATAGTCTATTGAGAAAAACTATGTATATAGCAAGACATCTATACTAAATTGTTTAATCATTCTGTGCAATATACTCTGGAGATTCTCTATGATGCAACAAGGAGCTGAAGATCTTGGGAAAAGGTCAACCCCAAAATACTGACATATTCTATCGAATCTCCTGGAGTCAACAGGTTCTAATTTGCCACAAATGTTCTGAATCTACCCCTGTAATAATTCTTTCACAAATGCTCAGAGCAGTTTCCCAGAAAAACTGGGAGACAAATTAATTAACCTAATTTAGGGAAAGTGCTGTTGCAGAAAAGACAGGCCATATGTTAAATTCTACTATCCAGAAAGAAGCATATTAATAGGACCTATCTACTCTGTTCATAAGTACTATCAGAGAGAGAGAAAACTATTTCGGAAACCAGCATGAAGCTACCACACACGCACACAAGCACTTTGAACTGGAATTACAGTTTCAATGCAAGTTAAGATTGAACTAGATAGCTAGCAAAATAGCCTGCAAGTCAAAACACAATATAGCATTAATTCACCTTAAGGAAAATGAGAGGATTATATTGAAAAAGCCAACAAAACACTATTGACCTGACCCAGTATCGACTGATGTTATTATTAAGCTATATTTTTTCTTCAGTGGGCTTTTAAACTCCTCTTCAACAAGAAAAATATTATAATTCCTTTTTGGACCTGTCAAATAAGTATTTTCATTCAGAAAAAGAGGTCAGAAAGTCTTTTGCTCTTTGTACGTAACCCTCTGTTCAATTTAAGCAGCAAAAAGACAGAAATGTTTTCAGCATCTGCTCCTGGAGTCAGTGCAAAGCTCCAGTATAATAGTAGGGGGGAACAAAATCCGACACCTGAAAAACAAAACACCATGGATAAGAACAGAATCATAGAATCATAGAATAGTCTGGGTTGGAAGGGACCTTCAAAGGTCATCTAGTCCAACCACTGTGCAATGAGCAGGGACATCTTCAACTAGATCAGGTTGCTCAGAGTCATGTCCAATCATACCTTGATTCCATATATACAAAAGGCTTAACAAGCAGTTTCATCAAATTGAGGCAAGTATACATTTGTAGTCAGCCTCTAATTTTATCAGAGATCTCATTGTTTTTCTCCCAAGTAACCTACTATATTCAGAGGAGCCCATGACTTCTGTCCATCAGTCCTGGTACATCGTAAATACCATAAGTCCCTATAATTTCATGGCTATGACTGTGAGCAAAGCCTTTGATTTACAAAAAAAAATTAATCACAGTGGTTGACTGATACCAACATTCAAACCTACCAAACCTTTTTCACTTATATGACTAACAGTATCTTGAGTCTGGCACCAATATTCTATGCCAATAAATAAATAAATAAATAAATAAATAGATAAATTATGAGCACTCTAGAAATTACTATCTCTAAATGAACAAGATAAATTAGATAAATTTTGTAAAGGTCTTACTAAGATCTGCACATTATGTTTTTCTCCTTGGCTCGTGTCGCAGTTTACCTGAGCTAGCAATCAAAATCACAATAACGACTCGCTCACTCCCCCCCCGGACCCCCAAATAGGGGAGAGAATTGAAAGGGAAAGGAGAAATTCATGGACTGAGATAAACACAGATTAATAAAATAACAAAATAATGCTAATATACCACTACTAATATATATATATAAATGGAAAATGGAAAATAGAATATAAAATAAAAGATACTTAATGCAATTCCTCATGAACTCCATTTGCACTGAGCAGCCAGTCCTAGGAAGCAGCACCCTGGTCCCGAACAGCTGATCCCAGAGAGAGAGAGGAAAATGCAGAAAGGTCCAGAGGCCTCTGCAAAACAGCAGGGTGGCAAAAGGCCCAGCTAAAGAACTTCCGAACAGAACTCCACCAAAATGGAGCAGAACCAAAATGGGTCTCCCCAGCTGGAAAACCCGAGACTCCTTAAATATGAAGCATGATGCTAATGGCATGGGATATTGTTATTGATCAGTCTGGATGGCAGTCAAGGTCTGCCTCATCTATGCCCCCCCTTCCTAGCTGCCTCACACCTGTGGGCAGAGAGGTCAGAGAGGCTCCCAGACAACAACTAAGATAAAAATAAGCTCTTACATTCTCTTTGTTCAAGCTATAAAACACTAGAAAGTTACTTGAAGGAAAACATTAACTCTGTCCCAGGGTGTTATCTTCTCATCCTCAAACTAAATCTAAACAACGACCGTGCTAGCTGCGAAAAAGAAAAGCTTCGAACTGCATGAAGGAAAATTAACTCACTTTCAGTCAATCCAGCACACCTTGATATCACACCATCATGGAAATCCAACTACCATATGTATTTGATGAATGATGATAACTGGTTCAAAAGGCTGTGTTGCCTAATTACAACATGTTGTATGCTGAAAAGTGCCCTGCAATCTTCTATAAGGATTATTTAGTGGCCTTAATTCACATCAAATCTACTTTTCTTAATATAACAGAAAATAATGCTACTCAGAACGTTCTCCTGTTGTATCTGCCATAAAAATGTGATGACAACAAGGAAGAAGAGATGGGAAAGGAAATTGCTTCTTCAAAGAGGACATCCTGTGGGCAGTGCTGTCTCTTACTGTCCTAGGAATACAATTATAAAAGGAAGGTTGCAAATGTTAAAATCAAGGGAAGTATTAAAAAAAATTCCTAAAACACTATTTTTGAAGTATATCTGATATGATGCTGCTATGTTGGTCTTCCCACTTTTATTCAGAGATTCAATGGGTCGGGTAAATTAGTTATCAAAAGTAACTGAGAAACACATCTCTAAGAATATTGGCTATATTTAGATTTTTTAAAATTATTTTTCCATGGTTAAGACACCGCCATATTAGCTGTTTTCATGTGGAACCCTCTCAAAACCGCATTACAGATAAGTCCATTTTCAGTATTAAATGTTCAACCGATGTTCTTGGTACCAAAACAGGAACTTGACTGCTAAACTTTAAAGGTTGCTAGGAGTTCATGCCCCTGAAAAAAGAAGAGAGGTTGATAGCATTAGTAGTCCTTTTCTCTTCTTCAAGAGGCCTCTCTCAGATTAATTCTGGTCCTTCCTTTCAACATGATGAGTAAATAAAGGTGTTAGAAAAAGAAACAAGTAAAACAAGTACTCAGGAGGAAAAATAAATTACTTATCTGAATATTGGTGGCAGCTTGCCAAGAACTTGTGAGCCATACAAAAATCCTAGAACCATAGAATCATTTAGGTTGGAAAACACTAGCAAGTCCACCACTAAACCAAGTCCCTAAGTGTGGCAGGTGTACATCCCCCTGAAATCAGGAGCCTTCAATAGGGAAGTTGATGGTTCCTTAGCATCTTTTGTGCCTCACTGTGCCTGTCCCAAGGTACACACCTAGGGTGGTACCAAGGTGCTGACAGTCACATCCCCCCCCACCGGGAGGCAGAGTGAATTCACCTCCAACCAGTTTGGGGGGCAGGAGGGGTGGGACCCTCAGTCAGTTGACAGGGTCCTCAACAAAGGAGGTACCAAGAGAAGCTGAGAAGCTTCTGAACCATGTTGTAATGCCCATAGCCACATCTGACCAGGCTATAAAACAGGATCCCCACTGTAAGGAACATTTAACGAAGAACTGTTGTTTTTACATAACTGAGGACCTGGCGCCTGACCCCAGCAGGGGAGAAGGACCAAGAGACATCGGACTATGAATTCTTAATGTAATACACAGTCTCTTCCTGGAATATGTACTGACACCTGTATACATACTGATACCTGTATTTACAAGTTAATTTAGGGAAGTATAGCCAAAGTACCAGGAATTCATATCTTAAATAGACTGATAAGGGGAAGGGTATTGTGTGCATCGGGATGGTCTGCACATCCTGAAGTAACAAACCAATGGGGAACAGGGGAGGTAAATTGCAGCTGGGATTTTGGGGAGATATAAGCAGGGGCTTTTTGCCCTATTCTGTGTGCCTACCTTTAGGTAGAACATCCAGTCATCCAATCGTTATTAAAATATGCTTTGCCAAGAGATCCTGCCTGGGCCTAATATATTTCCAAAATAATTGTTTCCTACACCCACTGAAAGATCCCCTTTGAGTGGTCTTCTCGGAGCAGCGGGTCTGTGAACTGGAGCCCTCCCCTCAGATTGAGACACCGTCTAAGGAGACTTCCCGGGACTGAGAGTGCCTCACCTCTTCCTGTGGTGAGTGGTTATTTTTCTCTACTGGATATATCCTTGAATCAGTTCTTGCCTAGCCCAACCGAGTGTGAGTCTGTGCCTAACCAGGCAAGTGTGAGCCCTCGCCTAACGCAGGAGAGTGATTATTTCTTGTGGGTACCCATGAGTGAGAGATCCTCTGGTTTTGTTTCTTGTGAGTGAATGCATGCACGTTGTGGATCCTCATTATTCTTATGTTGTCGCTCCCCAATAATCTCCTCAACTGATATCCGAACCTGTATTTTATGTTGTGGGAGTGCTAAATAATTGTATAAACCCTGTTTCTAGTCAATTTATTGGATACACTTTTCTGGCTAGAATAAAGTCTGTTTTGGAACTTGTCATCTGTGGAGGGAGGGGTTGCTGTTAGATGGAGATTTGTTACTGAACCAGCCAGGAATCTCAAGGCTGGGAACAGGACCTGCTGTGGGAGAGAAGTATCTGCAAAATAACAAGGCCCCAACGTGGTGTAAATCAACGGACCTATCGGCAGTGAGACGCCAGCGCATGGACAGCTCGTGAACATAGATGATATCCAATTAGCGAATGCATGCTTGGAGCGTGGACGCGTGATCAGAGAATAGTTGCATATATAAGGAGGCTTGTTTCTGTAATAAATGGCTTTGCATGATTCACATTGAATCCGAGTGCAGAGTCCTTTATCGTTCCAACAAATGGTGACCCCGACGTGATACTCTGAATGGCGTCTCACTACGATCAGGGTGAAAGCCTGGAGCGGCCCAGCCGGAGGCGCTTCAGCTGGACTGAAGACCGGACGGAGGCGTACGGACGCCCTGGGAATAAATTAGTCGACGGATCACCGGAAAAGGTGAGTGGCGGGGGGCAGGAGGAGGGAAGAGTGAAGTTATGGAGCAAAACGTATTTTCTGAAGAACAAGCCGTAGTTAAGCTCCTCCTGCATATTCTCTCTGTGAGAGGACTTAAATAGGAAGAAAGTAACATACGTAGACTGTTAATTTGGTGTAGAATTAACAGCTACCTGGGAGAAACCGAGAAGGCTTTTAAATGTTAACTTTGGGATGATAAAGGGCAGAAATTATGGAATAAGGTCAGCAATGGAGATGATAAAGAAGCTAAATCATTAATAACTACATGGAAGCTTATAAAAGATTTTAAGGCTGAACGGTCTGCTGCTGCTGGAGTTTTTGTAGCGTTGCAGCCTGATAAGAATCCTGAAAGTCGCTGTGAAGTTTACCCGGTTCGTGTCTTTGATACCCTCCCTACTGCATCCCCTGCTGTGCTTTTGGCACCCCTGATAGCTCAGCAGTCCGGGGCAGGGGGAGGAAAAATGCCGAGCGGGTGGCCTCCTACACTATTACCCAAACCTGATGAGAACAGCAAGTCCAAAGGATTGGAATCAGACAACTTGCTCAAAGAACCTGTGAAAGCTGAGAATGCTATAGTCTTAGACAAGTCCTTTTACCAATTTGTATCTGCTTTTACTGCCTTTTAACCCTCCAACTTCCATGAGAGAGCAGAAGGAGTCGCCGGATAAGAACTGGGCAACAGAACTGTGTGAAAGATCAGATCAGCTATTAGCGAGTGAATCCAACAGTCAGCAATGCGGTCATGCTGATCGTGTCGGGAAAGGGGTCTGCGCTTGGGAACTCAGGTTATACGAATAATTATGATGCTAGAAAGTATTGGTGAGAATGTGCACTGTTCCAAACCCTCCTGTTACTAATGATTCTCCAGCACCGTTCAAGTCTGATGACTCGGAAGAGGGTTTGCAGCATTTTCTTGAAGAGTTAAAGGAGTATGTGTACGAGTTGCCACGAGATCAGATAAAAACCATGAAAGACTCAAGCAAAAGTAGACCTATGCAATGTAACAGCTATAGATCAATTAGGACAGAATGATGGGGATTCGTTGAAAGGGGCAGGTATCCCCCAACTCTTGGAACAGACACTAAATGACACACCACAATTACAGGCACTATTAGTTTCTGAAATCCTGACGCAGTCAACAGATCTTGCATATCAAGCTATAGTAGAGGTGTCTGAAACCAACAAAGCAGCCAAATCTTTTATAACTACTATCAGGGTCCCAGTGAGAATTACATGCAATTTATTGACCATCTTCAAGAGGCCGTCAATAAGCAGGTTGAAAACTTAGAAGTTAAGGAAGCACTGGTGTTGAAATTAGCAGTAGAGAATGCTAATGTTTGCTATCAGCATGTTATTTGCGAGTTTTACAGTACATATTATGTGCTCCTGTGTACTGCCTCTCTGAAAATCAAGCAGCTTCTCAGGAATGTGAGTTAATTGTTTTACTGGTTGTTTTTAAGTGCGCCGTAAAACCTTCTCCCCATTTTTCCCACTCACGCTGCAAGCAGCCCTATGCTTCCCCCCCTCCCTCCCTCCCTCTTCTCAAAGTTTTTACTTGCAAGATGGGGTCAGGAATGATTGTTTTCAGTTGTGTTCCTAAAAAATTGTTATTGGGAGGTGTTTTAAAACATAGGAAAGCACTCGGACAAGAAATTATTAAATCATTTCAGACAGTTTTACAGGTGGGGCGATTCGAACTTCAACAAGCTGGGAGAGAGTTAACTGATAACACACAGGTCAGAAAACTTGTTAAAGTCTGCAAGATGCTTTCCTTATTAACCTGTTTTCTTTGTGGGTATCTGTTTAGGCATATTGCAGTTTTGGTAGGTCTTTGTTATACGGTACGATGAGTTCACAGTCCGTTAAATCATGAGAATCCGTTGACTCAAAAAGTGCATTTTGTGATAATACAGAAGATCACAAGTAATTTAGTTCTTTACTGCGTGAATGTGATGGTAAAATTTTGTGTGTAGTAGCTGTTATTTTTCTTTCTAGCATGCTAGCTTTATTCCGGTATCCAGACTTGCGCAACTCTGTGATAGGCTGTGTCTCATCTCGATGTGCTGGATTTGGCTCTTTTGTATGCACACCAATTAAAGAATCCTGGGTTTGGGATAACAGTTGTAGCACCCCAGATGAGACACTAATAAAAGCCTTGCCCGGTCCAGCTTGCTGCGGCGGTGGGGGGGCGGGTGCCGATGGGGCTCCAGCGCGCACTGACCTGTTTTGTCAGGGAGATCCAGCGGTACCTCTGCCTGGCTGAGCAGTAAGCAGTTCAAAGGCGCAATGCAAAAATTGAGAGATTGTCTTCAATTAGTGTAACTGTGATCCATCTGCATATTTGAACTTGGCATTTGGTTTTCATATCTGACCTCAGTATTT
The DNA here is from genome assembly GCF_037038585.1 of Patagioenas fasciata. NCBI lineage: Eukaryota > Metazoa > Chordata > Aves > Columbiformes > Columbidae > Patagioenas > Patagioenas fasciata. The sequence continues at coordinate 55,117,708 of NC_092559.1, forward strand.
TAATTTGCATTTTTATATTTGGTACCAAAAGAATTTTGTTTGGGGAGATAATCACAAAATGGGAACCGGTTCCACTGCTAAAATTTCACTGCTAAAATTCCAACCTTGCTCCCCCTTAGGATGCATCCTTGCACACTAAAGTAATTGCTTATATTGTCATCTAGTAATTTTGAGATCAGAAAAGAATTTAAGTTGTTAAACTGTGCTTTGCATTGAAAAAAACAAGCAAACAAACAAAGAAAAAAAAAAAAACAAAAAAAACAAATAAACAAAAAAAACCCAAACCAAACCAAACCAAAAAAACAACAACAACCAAGCAACCACCTAAATGCTATGATCGATGTGAACTTGGTATTGTATGAGGTTGTATTTAAAATGGAATAATGCATTGATGCTTAATATACTGTTTTTTGACATCTGTAAATTGTGAAAGGTAAATGGGGCTGAGGAGTGTAGCAACTCTTGAGCTGGTTGGAATTGCGTATGAAGTGTTTTATGGTTGGACTGAAATGGGAGAACAAAAAAGCAAAATATCCCAGGTCTGTGCCTGAACATGGATTTCGGGCCTGTGTGAAGCTCCCAGATAAACTCAGGTCATTGCAACCGAGGAGTTTGCCAGAGCCTCCCACTTCGTACCAGCGATTACGCCAGCTGCGTGGCCTTGGCTACATCTGAACTGCAGCGAGAAAGGAGAAAAAAAAAATGGAAAAACCTGTTTTCCCGCTGCTGAGAAGAGAAAGGGGGGGTTTACTCCCCCCACTCTGTCTTTTTTTTTTTTTCCTGGAGTATTGTCATCCATCCTTGTTGTGGCACTGCATTGCTTCTCAGCTTTGAATCAGGAGTTGTTGGTGATGTTTCTTTTTGCTTCTGTCTTGTTTCCTAGGTTCTGGCACATCTGGGGAAAGAGCTCATAATTTTACCTCCTTGCTGAAGTCAGTCTTTTCACACTGGTCAGCTTTGGGGGGTCAGAGTGCTCAGTGCTTTTCTGGGTCAGACTGGTACTGATTTGGGTGTGGAGTGCAGCCAGGTTGGTTTGATGTGGAGTTCGAACTGATTTCTTTTCATACTGGGCTGAAGATCCTGCCATCCCAGATGGGGGCGAGAGGGAGGTTTTATTCCCCCTCCAGCAATGTTACTGCTAGAGAACTGTAATACTGCATCAAGGAGTCTGAGGGTTGAAATTTAAAGGCATCATCAGTGGGTCCATAGTTCTAATGAAGCTGGGAAATTAAACAAAATTATATTTTTTTTTTAATGGACTTATTCTGTGGTAACTGGTTGTAAGAGACTTCTTAGTAAATTCACCATGCTAGTTTTTGAGGTCATGGGAGAGAATGAAAGAAAGGCTGTTTTTTGAGACCAACAGAATGCCAAATTTGGAACAAAGTTTTAATACATGAATTCTTGTAGTTGCCAGAAAGCCCTGTACCTCTCTTGGGTCAAGATTTGTTAAGTAAATTGTAAGCTCAAATAACATTTTCTGAGAATTCTGTTTAATTGCATGTCGCACAAGAAGCTGCTTGGATGGTGCAGATCTGCTTGCTGCAAGTGAGAAATCTCCAAGGAAATTTCAAATGCTGTAGTTCCACTGGTATTAACAGCCAATGTTTTGATACAGCAAATACTACACGGATAGAACTGAAACAGGACTTTGATTCGGTAAGGGAAAACAATATGCAATAAATATGACAGCCAAAATGGAGTTAGAAACTTTGAGGAATAAATTTATGAAAACCTTACAGGCTGACTGCATTCGATTGGACTTGCAGGTTTGTCTGTTTATAGCTACAACATAGAAATAACCTGTGGCTATTGTGGGACATTATGATGAGATTGCTAACAGACTGATATGCTGATTGTTATATACCAATTGTTACTCCGATCAAGAAAATGCAGGAAATGAATTTAAGTCTTAATAGGCCACGATCCTTTTGTCATATATGTACCATTTGTGAAATTTAATTCTGATTTTTTTTTATTTGTAACCTATGTCTTTGTAAATTGCACTAGCTGGTTTTCTTAACAGCACAGCTTTTGGCATGCATAAATGTAAACTGCTGCAGAACCTGCAAGCCTTTAACATCAGGTCACAGACCATACTTGTATTTGGTCTGATCCTACATACTTGCACAGTTTTTGTTCATGGTTCTGGGAAGTCTCATAAAGCTGTAGTGGTTTGGTGTGAAGATAACAATTGGCATCATTCTGTAAAAATTATTGAAGGTTCAACTCAATTAGCAGAACTTGGTGCAGCTTTACATTACTTAGAGCTTTTTAAGGAGGAATCTCTAAATTTGATTTGTGATTCTGAGTACATAGTCAAGATCCAATGCACGTATCTGGTTCTGAACTTCTTTTGTTTGTTTGTTTGTTTAAAAAAAAAAAGAGGGGGGGGGGAGTAGGGGAAACACCACAAAACCAATTGTCAAAAGCATTGTATGTGATGAAATACTTTGCAAGTATGACCCAAAACCATGCTAAATCAGAAAGAACCTACATTAGTTATGGTCAAATCACTAGTCAATGGAAAAGGCCACATCAATTGATAACCTGGGGAAAAGGTTATGTTTGTGTCATTACAGGCCAAGGATTGAAGTGGATTCCCGCAAAATGGGTCAAGCCATGGATGAATAAAGACAACAAAGATTCAATGAATGCAGATGGACAGGAGGGAGATAAGTTGTGAGGACTGTTTCAGATGTAAACCATGGATCCTAATTCAGTGTTATAGATGCTCACAGACCTGGTGGTCTAGAAGCCTATTAGCAAGCAGGTGCTCTACCTTCTGTGGAGAATGGCAATTTGAACAATCAGCAGGAGAGCCAAAAGTGTGATATTACACTTAGATAGTCAATGCAAAAATGAGGTAAAATTATGAGACATTCCTACAAAATCTAGAAAATCACGCAGTTATAAATGTTCTACTTTTAACATTAGGATTATGGTTGTGCTGTATTAGCTTGTTTGATTATTCTGAATCTATTAATAAGTGCTTTAGGCAAACTAGAACAGTACATTAATAAGATTGCCATAGTAAAGTTAAGGTTTGACATATAGCTTATAAGTTTTGGAATAAGTGGGTAGTTGTTTGATCTTATTAAATAAGGCTTAATTGCATTATATGTAACTGTAATTATTGTGTTAATCATGTGCTGTATATTGCAGTGTATTTCAAAGATGATTCAGCGCGCTGTAAATGGGGCCTGGCTGGTTCAAGAACAAAAAGGGGGAATTGTGGAGGGGTTGCTGTTAGATGGAGATTTGTCACTGAACCAGCCAGGAATTTCAAGGCTGGGAACAGGACCTGCCGTGGGAGAGAAGCATCTCCGAAATAACAAGGCCCCAACGTGGTGTAAATCAACGGACATATCGGCAGTGAGACTCCAGCGCGTGGACAACTCGTGAACATAGATAATATCCAATTAGTGAATGCATGCTTGGAGCCTGGACGCGTGATCAGAGAATAGTTGCATATATAAGGAGGCTTGTTTCTGTAATAAATGGCTTTGCGTGATTCACATTGAATCGGAATGCTGAGTCCTTTATCGTTCCAACAGTCGTCCGCCTAAAATTGACCTTTGGGGTGCCTCCATGACACTAAGCACCATGGCTACAAGTCTTTTAAACACCTCCAGGGATGGTGAATCCACCACTGCCCTGGGCAGCCAGTTACGATGCTTTACAACCCCTTCAGTGAAGAAATTTTTCTTAATATCCAATCTAAACCTCCCCTGGCAAAACTTAAGGCCATTTCCTCTCATACTATCACTTGCTATTTGGGAGACAAGACCAACACCCTCCATGCTACTCCTTTCAGGTAGTTGTAAAGAGCAATAGCGCCTCCCCTCCAGGCTAATCAGCCTCAGGTCACTCAGCTGCTCCTCACAGGACTTGTTCTCTAACCCCTTCACCAGCTTTGTTGCCCTTCTCTGAACTTGCTCCAGCACCTCAATATCTTTCTTGTTGTTAGGGGCCAAAAATGACTCTAGGATTCAGTGTGTGGCCTCACCAGTACAGAGAGACAATCCAACAGAGCAGAAGACAGCTGCCCCTAGAAATATTTCCAAACTCTTGGTGCAAATGAAAACATGGAGCTATATTAGGAAACAGCAAATATAGGAAATGGTGTAGAAGGGAACCTAAGATACTTATTAACTGCATCATGTCTCAAAATGTGCACTAGAGTATCCCCAAAAGGAACAAACAGGGCACCAACTGTGGCTTGAAGCAAGACCTAGAAAACAACTGCATTTTTAGTGATTTATCAGAAATATCTACATTTATAAATGAAAGATATTTTTAAAAATAGAAAAAAAAAACAGTGATAAAGGAAAACAGAGGTAAGCAAAAAAACCTTTGAGAAGGTCAGGCTGGATGGGGCTCTGAGCAAACTGATCTAGTTGAAGATGTCCCTGCTCATGGCAGAGGGTTTGGACTAGATGACCTTTGAAGATCCCTTCCAAGCCAAACTATTCCATAACTCCATGATTCCATTATTAAAATTGCTTTCTCTGATATCATCTAATACGGGTGAAAGGGCATTCTCCATCTTATAACTAGAATCTATCACTTTGATTCTCTAATCTATATAAAAATATCCCATGTCTCTAATTAACAGCTGAAATGGGTCTGGATGGGATGCACTCGTGGGTGCTGAGGGAGCTGGCCGAGGTCATTGCTGGACTGCTCTCCATCATCTTTGCCAAGTCTTGGGAAATGAGAGAGGTGCCTGAGGACTGGAGGAAAGCAAACGTTACTCCTGTCTTCAAAAAGGGCAAGAAGGAGGATCCGGGTAACTATAGACCTGTCAGCCTCACCTCCATCCCTGGGAAACTGATGGAACGACTTATCTTTGGTGCCATCTCAAGGCATATCAAGGATAAGAGGGTCATTAGGGGCAATCAGCATGGCTTCACCAAGGGGAAGTCATGCTTGACCAACCTCATTGCCTTTTATGAGGACATAACAAGATGGATGGATGATGGCAGAGCAGTGGACGTGGTCTACCTTGACTTGAGTAAGGCATTTAACACAGTCTCCCACAGCATCCTCACAGCTAAACTGAGGGAGTGCGGTCTGGATGACTGGGTAGTGAGGTGGACTGCGAACTGGCTGAAGGGAAGAAGCTGAAGAGTCATGGTCAATGGTGCGGAGACCAGTTGAGGCCTGTATCTAGTGCAGTGCCTCAGGGGTCAGTACTGGGGCCGGTATTATTCAATATATTCATCAATGATTTGGACGAGGGAATAGAGTGACTGTCAGCAAGTTTGCTGATGACACCAAGCTGGGAGGAGTGGCTGACACTGGGCAGGGAATAACCTGATGAAATTTAACAAGGGAAAGTGTAGAGTCCTGCATCTGGGCAGGAACAACCCCAGGTTCCAGTATAGGTTGGGGAATGACCTATTAGAGAGCAGCATCGGGGAAAGGGACCTGGGGGTCCTGGGGACAGCAGGGTGACCATGAACCAGCACCAGGCCCTTGTGGCCAGGAAGGTCAATGGTACCTGGGGTGGATTAGAAGGGGGGTGGTTAGTAGGTTGAGAGAGGTTCTCCTGCCCCTCTACTCTGCCCTGGTGAGACCACACCTGGAATATTGTGTCGAGTTCTGGGCCCCTCAGTTCCAGAAGGACAGGGAAGTGCTGGAGAGAGTCCAGCGCAGGGCAACAAAGATGCTGAAGGGAGTGGAGCATCTCCCGTGTGAGGAAAGGCTGAGGGAGCTTGGTCTCTTTAGCTTGAAGGAGACTGAGGGGTGACCTTATTAATGTTTACAAATACATAAAAGGTGAGTGTCACGAGGATGGAGCCAGGCTCTTCTCAGTGTCAACCAATGGTAGGACAAGTGGTAATGGGTTCAAACTGGAACACAAGAGGTTCCACTTAAATTTGAGAAGAAACTTCTCGGTAAGGGTATCAGAACACTGAAACAGGCTGCCCAGGAGGGTTGTGGAGTCTCCTTCTCTGCAGACATTCAAACCCGCCTGGACACCTTCCTGTGTAACTTCATCTGGGTGTTCCTGCTCCGGCAGGGGGATTGGACTAGATGAGCTTTTGAGGTCCCTTCCAATCCCTAACATTCTGTGATTCTCTGAAATCAGTGATCATGCATTCAGAACAGAGCTCCTTGTTTATATTGCAGTGAGCCTGGAGACTAATGTCTAAGTATTTATACTGCAGCTGGTGAAAAGAATAGTAGGTCATAAAAAACTATCAAGAAAACATCTGTAATTGTGTTAATGACATGGTGGGCTGCTGGAAGACAGCCTTCTGGTTACTTTGGAGTCAGACAGAAATATTTTTAAGGCAGTAGAACTATTAAATAGACAAACCATCAAAACTGAAAGCTGTCAAGAAAATAAACTCATTCATGTGCATTTCACCACTGAATCCCTATCAATATTGTTTGTATTTTTCCACCCACACCATGCTCTTATCCTCCTCCCCCCCAGTCTTCTATTACCCATTACTTTTTTCTTTATTTTCATCTCATATTAAGCAATACTGATCCAGATATACAGGAATAACTGTATATGATCAGCTCTGATTAACACATTGCACTTTTTTAGTTTTGTTTACTGAAGGTCTTGTAGACATGTTAATAAATTTGCCCCCCTTTCAGAAAAATAAATAAAAACTTCATTTGCTACCACACTGCAAAATTTTTAGCACACTTACTTTCTTGTGAAACTCAGTTCAGGAGCCAGACATTTAACCCTTTATTTCCTTTCAAGCTGCTAAACTGTTATGGATTCTTTTAGACAGCTTGGATGCCAGTTAGTTTTTATGGTCTTGAACATAGGCTTACCAGCAAACAACTTCTTTTCTGGACATAAGAAACATTTAAATTGAGCTCATGCTTTGGCAGCACAGGAGTTTTTACTGACTCACAGGCTTTGCTGAATTCCAAAGCCACATGCATTTATCATGCAGTTCTTGACAAACAGGGTTTGAAATAATTGCTTTGAATTTTTCTCTAGTACATTACATAGGTTGTTTTATATAACAGCTACAGGTCCAGTAAGTGCTATGCTTGCTGCAATTATGCTCACTGATTTATTTTGATATAGAATTAGATTATTGGTCATAGAGAACGTTTCATTATTAATTGGAATTCACTTTTAAAAGGTTTATTAAACCACATTACATCATTGTGTAGACATACTCATTTAGTAAACAGTCCTTAATTCAGATTAGCTTTTGGAAACAAAGTACTCTTGAAAGGTTTTATTATAATTATAACAAAGAGCTAAACTTTGAGCTCTGCCCTAGTTTGAATTGTGATATAGAGGCATTTGAAATGTTAATACATGAAACATGCTAATGGAGATTGTTAGTTATCCTTTTCTCAACTGCTTGCTCCAGGAACGAGAGACTGGAAAAGCCTTCTGTGTCATTTTTGGCCTTCTGAGAATAGGATGAACTAATGCAATTTTCAAAGTCCTAGATTTGCTTCTCTAGAGAAGTACATTACAATAAATGTTCAGAAGTTTGTGGCTAAATTAGGTCATTTAAATTTATCACTCACTGAACTATATATTCAGTCTTGAGTTATATTCACCTCAAAGAATCAGGCAGACAGGAGGTCGCAGGTGGAAAGCAGTTTTGGCCAACATCACAAAGCATCCCAAATCCTGTTTCACTATGAAAAATAATGGGAGGAGGTGGTAACCAGAAATGGTTGGTGTATTGTGTGCCCCTGCTGCAACCTTCCACTACAGCAGTCCTTACCCACCCACTGACAAAAGAGAAAGATGCAAGAACGACTGTATGGAACATTAATGAGTCAAACATGAAGACAGAAACGTTTGTAATGTTTTGTAATGTCTAATTCCTTTTATCAGTTTTGGGTGTTTTTCTTTTTTTCTTTTTTTTTTTTTCTTTTTTGCTTATGTTACAAGAATATATGTGCTAGAAATGTGATATATAAATGGTAATGGAAGAAACTAACTTTTTTTTTTTTAGGAATGTAATTAGGCTTATGTTGTAAAACATTTTGCAGTTTTTTATTTTAGTACAGTCTCAACAAAATTGTTCAAAATATGCAATCCTTGGCTGACAGAATTCCGGAGGTATTCTGATTTCTGACATCTAAACTACAATAGTAGCTGAATGAAGATATTTACAACACAGTATTTTTTGTAAGCATAACAAATTCACTCAAAAGATGACTTAGGCTAAAGACCTTTTCTTAAGAAAACAAAACAAACAAAAAACCCAACATACATATTGGTTATTGTTCACAATTTTTTAAATGAGATCCATTGCTATGTCAATCTCACTCCTACCTGACTAAACAGAGAACATTCATTATATATTTATTACACTACTAAAACTTAATTATTTTTGAGAAATTGAAGTCTTTAAATGGGGTTTGCTATATAAGAAGATACAGACTCACATTTTATTTGAAATAGAATGATTTTATTTTGAAGTAAAATGTACAAGACTTGAAATTTTTACTTTCTTATTCAGTACGAGTCTTAAAAACTCTCTACCTGCCACTCTTTAAATGAGTTACTGGTGTTCATAGTAGTAATTGGGATCCTGCAACTGAAACAGATCCTGCCCCTGTATAGGACAAACACCTTTTATGGTATATTATACAACAACAAGAGGGAGATTCAGTGACTCGTGGCATTCTGCAACCATTCAGAACTATTTAGATTTGATCATATATATCATGCAAAAGATGCACAGTTGAAAAATATCTGGACCTACCTTTGTATAAAACAAATCTTTGGTAGTAATGGTGATTTCTTTCACCACATTACCAATTACACAAGGCACTTAAGTCACTGTTTGTTTTGGCTGGAAGCAAAATTATTTATATCCATTATGGTATCTATTATGTAGGAAATACCTTACAGTGTGACATATATTATGAAAATAAAAGGAAAATACTAAGCACAAAAATAAATTTTAAGATTAAAATATTTCTTTTCATTGAGAAGTTACAGTTCCACTTAAATATCTTGGGGCAATTAAGGAAAAAATATTTTCACTTGTGCTGCAATACAATATTTTAGAAGATAAAAACATATTCCTTCTAAAGTTAAACCAGTAAATTATCTCATTAATAGTAAACTGTAATTGCTGAATGCAGGGTCTGCTGATATGAATCAGCAGGGATTCACTGAAACCAATGTTGATTTGTCAAGATTTCTTAACCTTTACCAGTGTCTCATTCAAAACTTTTCCTTATATCATCAAAAAAAGCATTGCCTTTTGAGAAATAAGTATTACTCCAGCCCAGTAAACAGCAGATATATGAATTCAAAATCTCTTCTGTCAAATGGATTATGAGTGTTCACAATTATTCTGGAACGATAAAATAACAATCATATATCTGGAAGTTGGAAGTCATTATGAGGCAAAAAAACTGTTATATAATTACCATGTGTGTTAAGGAGGGTTTTGATTGTCTGGAACTTGATGAGGGTGATAGGGTTGAGCATCAAGGGGAAGGGCAACAAGGTGGACATCCTGGTGGGGTCTGTTACAGACCACCCAACCAGGATGAAGAGGCAGATGAGATATTTTGCAGGCAGCTGGGAGAAGTCTCCCGATTGCTAGCCCTTGTTCTTATGGGGGACTTCAACCTACCAGATGCCTGCTGGAAATACAGCACAGCAGAGAGGAACCAGTCTAGGAGGCTTCTGGAGTGTATGGAAGACAATTCCTGACACAGCTGGTCAGTGAGCCTACCAGGGAAGGAGCCTCACTGGATCTGTTGTTTATAAATAGAGAAGGGCTTGTGGGCAACATGTCGGTTGGAGGTTGCCTTGGGCACAGTGATCATGAAATGATTTAGTTTTCTGTCCTTGGAGAAGTTGTAAGGATGGTCAGCAGAACTGTCACTTTGAACTTCTGAAAGGCAGACTGTGACCTGTTCAGAAGGCTGGTTGACAGAGTCCCTTGGGAGACAGTCCTGAAGGGCACAGGAGTCCAGGAAAGCTGGTCTCTCTACAAGAAGGTAATCTCAGAGGTGCAGAATCAGGCTGTCCCCATGTGCCAAAAGATGAGTCGACAGGGAAGAAGACCAGCCTGGCTGAATAGGGAGCTGTGGCTGGAATTTAGGAATAAAAAGAGGATTTATAACCTTTGGAAGAAGGGGCAAGCCACTCAGGAGGACTAGAAGGATGCTGTGAAGTTATGCAGGGAGAAAAATAGAAGGATCAGAGCCCAACTAGAGCTGAACCTGACTACTGATGTAAAAGGCAATGAAAAATGTCTCTATACATACATGAGCAACAAACGGAAGACTAAGGAGAATCTCCACCCTCAGGTGGATGCAGAGGAAAGCATAGTGACAGGGGATTAGGGAAAGGCTGAGGTACTAAATGCCTTTTTGGCTCAGTCTTTAATAGTAAAACCAGTTGTGTTTCAGGTGCACACCCCCCTGAGCCAGACAACAGGGCTGGGGAGCAGAATGAACCCCCAATAATCCAAGGGGAAATGGTTAACAACCTACTACACCACTTAGACTCAAACAAGTCTATGGGGAAAAATGGAATCCATCCAAGGGTTCTTGAGGGAGCTGCAGAGGTGCTCACCAAACCACTTTCAATTATTTATCAGTAGTCCTGGATAACGGGGGAGGTCCCAGGTGACTGGAAGTTGTCAAACGTGACGCCCATCTACAAGAAGGGCCGGAAGGATGATCTGGAATTACAGGCCTGTCAGTCTGACCCCACTGCCAGTTGTGACATTTAGTCCGGCCTTTTACCATTTTGCAGAGGTCTCCGGGCTTTTCTGCTTTTTTCCTCTCTTTTCTCTCTCTAGGATTGGCTTTAGGAGCAGGCTTGGCTTGCTGGGCCTGGCTGCTCAGTTGTGGACAGAGCTCATGAGGAATTGCCTTGAGTATCTTTTATTTCTATTTTATATATATTTACTAGTAGTGTATTAGTATTTTTTTATTTATTAAACTGTGTTTATCTCAATCCAAGTTTCTCCCTTCCCTTTTGATTCTCTCCCCTGTTGTGGGGGTGGGGGCAAGTGAGCGGCTATCATCGTTGTATTGCCGGCTCGGGTTCAACCATGACAATGTTTTGTACCAAAGTAGGGCCAAGGTGCAGAAAACAAGAAACTTCCTTTCCTCTTAAAGCAGCCCACCCATAATCTTGGAATCTTGGCAACCAAGAGATGCTGACAGTGCTCCTGGCTCCAAAGAGGACATTCCCAAATGGGACAGAGCACTGAATCACAGTATCACAGTATGTTTGGGATTGGAAGGGACCTCAAAAGATCATCTAGTCCAATCCCCCTGCTGGAGCAGGAACGTCTAGGTGAGGTAGCACAGGAACATGTCCAGGCAGGTTTTGAATGTCTCCAGGGAAGGAGACTCCACAACCTCCCTGGGCAGCCTGTTCCAGTGCTCTGTCACCCTCACTGAGAAGAAGTTTCTTCTCAAATTTAAGTGGAACCTCTTGTGTTCCAGCTTGATCCCATTACCCCTTGTCCTATCACTGATTGTCACCAAGAAGAGCCTGGCTCCATCCTCGTGGCACTCACCCTTTATATATTTATAAACATTAATAAGGTCACCCCTCAGTCTCCTCTTCTCCAAACTAAAGAGACCCAGCTCCCTCAGCCTTTCTTCATAAGGGAGATACTCCACTCCCTTAATCATCTTTGCTGTCCTACGCTGGACCCTCTCCAGCAGTTCCCTATCCTTCTTAAACTGAGGGGCCCAGAACTGGACACAATATTCTAGATGGGGTCTCACCAGGGTGGAGCAGAGGGGAAGGAGAACCTCTCTCGATCGACTAACCACCCCCCTTGTAATACACCCAAGGATGCCATTAGCCTTCCTGGCCACAAGGGCACAGTGCTGGCTCATGCTCATCCTGTTGTCCACCAGGACCCCCAGGTCCCTCTTCCCTACACTGCTCTCTAATATGTAATTTCCCAACCTATACTGGAACCTGGGGTTGTTCCTGCCCAGATGCAGGATTCTACACTTTCCCTTGTTAAATTCCATCAGGTTATTCCCCGCCCAACTCTCCAGCCTGTCCAGGTCCCGCTGGATGGCAGCACAGCCTTCTGGCGTGTCAGCCACTCGTCCCAGCTTAGTGTCATCAGCAAACTTGCTGATAGTACACTCAATTCCCTCGTCCAAATCGTTAATGAATATATTGAATAACATTGGCCCCAATACTGACCCCTGAGGCACTTCACTAGATACTGGCCTCCAACTGGACTCCACACCATTGACTACCACTCTCTGGCTTCTCTCCATAAGACAGTTTGTAACTCACCTCACTACTCTGTTGTCTAGACCACACCTCCTCAATTTAGCTGTGAGGATGCTGTGAGAGACTGTGTCAAAGGCTTTACTGAAGTCAAGGTAGACCACATCCATCGCCCTGCCATCATCCATCCACGAGCGTGGAAGAAGCAATCTCTGAATGCAATCCAGCTCTCTTGGGCCCCTTTTCCTTCAAGCAGTCTTGCCCATGGGATTTCCCCTAGCAATTGCTTGAAAAGGCTGAAGTTAGCCCTGCTAAAGTCCAGGGTTGCAATTCTACTTGCTTTTCTGTTCCTGCCACACAAGATGTTCAACTCCACCATCTCATGGTCACTGCAACCCAGGCAGCCCTCAACCTTTACTGCTTCGACCAGACCCTCCTTGTTAGTGAGGATGAGAATGATTTTTAGAAAAACATTTTAGCAAAACAGTGCAAGGATAGTATCAACTATGTTTTTCAATGAGTTCTTCTGCAGACTACTTCCTGTGCATGCCATCTAGTAAACATACTTGCATATGATTAAACATCACAAGACTAACAATAAAGTAAAATGAAAACATTAGAGCAATTGTTGGTAAGATATACATTTTCCTTGACCTATATACATAGCTTGAATCAATTTGCAATATGTTATTTGAATAAAAATAAAAGCCATGTAAATGTTTTTCTTCTTGCTTTCTCATGCATATTCCTTTTATTTTTGGCATTGTGGAGAATCACAGATGACTTTCAGTTTTGTTTTAGAACTATACAGACTCTGCTAATTTACCTGAAAATCAGTATGAGCATAAGATTAACCTTACTACCCACGCGCATACTGATCAACAATCGAATACTCAGCAAGAGAACACGATGAATAAATTACTGTGTGTATTTCTCTTCCACCGGGAGGGACAACACTATATAGTAATATAAATATACAAATTTTCATTATTGCATAAAAACAAAACCAAAAAACAACCAACCCACTACACTTATTTTAATGAGGCTCAGTACAGGATAAACAAAAAGCCATTTAGTGCATAGGACTGTTGAACTTCATAAAAAGAAATTTAAAAATTCTCTTGATTCTTTAGGTCCCAATTTATAATTAGCTAATTATATTTCCTTCTTCTTTCTAGAACATCTATTCACAACTCCTTAAGTACTAGAAATTATGCATGCTATAATATTTGAATATATGGAGATGTAATGTCATATGCATTGATGTAGTTTCTTTAAAAAAAAAAAAAAACAAAACTTAAACCAGAATTAGGTTCTAAGTTTATTTTAGTTATTGCTTTTCTCATATAGCACGCAGAGCTGAAGGCATTCTCTGTGCTTTTAACTGATAACCAAGATGTTGATTTTTTTTTCTTACAATAATGAAACATTTCCAACCAACTTCACATAAAATTATCAGGTTCAATAAGGTCAAGTGCAAGGTCCTGCACCTGGATTGATGCAACCCCTGGTATCAATACAGGCTGGGGGATGAAGGGATTGAGAGCAGCCCTGCAGAGAAGGACTTGTGGGTACTGGTGGATGAAAGACTGGACATGAGCCAGCAATGTGCACTCACAGCCCAGAAGGCCAATCGTATCTTGGGCCGCATCAAAAGGAGCATGGTCAGCAGGTTGAGGGAGGTGATTCTGCCCCTCCACTCTGCTCTGGTGAGACCCCACCTGGAGTACTGACTCCAGCTCTGGAGTACAGGAAAGACATGGACCTGTTGGAGAGGTTCCAGAGGAGGGCCACCAAGATGATCAGAGGGCTGGAACAACTCTCCTATGAGGACAGGCTGAGAGAGTTGGGGTTGTTCAACCTGGAGAAGAGGAGACTTGTGGAGACCTTATTGTGGCCTTTCAGTACTTAAAAGGGGCTGATAAGAAAGATGGAGACGGACATTTTAGAAGGGCCTGTTACGATAGGATAGTGGATGATGGTTTTAAACTAAAGAAGGGCTGATTCAGGCTAGACATGAGGAAGAAATTTTTTACAGCGAGGGTGGTAAAATACTGAAACAGGTTGCCCAGAGAGGTGATAGATGCCCCATCCCTGGAAAAATTCAAGGTCAGTCTGGAAGGGGCTCTGAGCAACCTGATCTAGTTGAAGATGTCCCTGCTCATTGCACAGTGGTTGGACTAGATGACCTTTGAAGGTCTCTATTTTTGTAATAAATTTATTTTTCCCCACATAATATTAATGATGCGAAACCTTAAGTAATGCTGGTACACACCAGAAAAACAGCTTAACTGTGCTCTGGACAGAACGAGGGCTGTGAGGAAAGAAAAAAAGATAACTAAAGTCACAGGCAAACACCAACCTGCCCTTTACCCTCTTGCTATGACAACACCCCCCCCCAGCACCTATGTTATCAGAGCAGTGCAAAGGGCAGAGAACTAGAGGTAGGACTGGAAGAGGCCCTTTTCTTCTAAACTTTAGGTAAAATATAATTACTACGTGATTTATAATTTTTAGAGACTTTCAGCACATTTCCTAAAGATAAAAGAGGAAAAGTTTCAGCTATGGAAATAAACAAAAATCTCACCTTATTATGTTCATACTTGTATGGGATTTTGAGGGTATCCATGGCTCTGATCATGGCCTGCATTGCTGTAAATATATTCTGGTACACCAATTTTGTAAAGCCCCTTTTGTCTTCATCAGAGTAACCTGATCCATGAATGATTCTCATCTGTTTGATAAACGTGCTTTTACCACTCTCTCCTGTGCCTGCAAGACAAATAAGAATATAATTCAGCCACTGGACACAAAAATGACTTTACAGCACAAAGCAGACAGCTTGTTCAGTGCAGGGCAGAACACTGTCAAGTGGTTATGGTGCTTGCTACAAGGACTTCTTCAACAACAATACAGCAGTAACACAGTAAGAAGTGAAGCAACACTGAATTAAAACTTTTATTTTGAAGAAAAAATAGAAGTAGAAAAAAATATAGCAATGAGTTAATAACTAAACTAATAACAAACACGAAATATACAGAATATACCACTGTGTATTTAAAATTATAGGCATAAATTTCCATTCCTGAAGAGATAGTTCTCAACAACAACTAACTTTAGGAAGTTACCATGAGATTTTCTATCACAAAAATTAACAGAATACCAAAAAAAAATATCATGCTTGGCCAACCTTCAGGACATTACGGTAAGCAGCAATATACAACCAATACATAAATTTGTTAGAAAGGCAAATAATGTAACAGTTACAGTTTTGAAGATTTCAACCTCATAAATGCACAAAATGAGCTTTAATTAAAATTTGCCTCATATTTGTTAACTGTCATTACTTCCTTTAAATTTCCTCACATCTTTGTACTTTACACAATGCACAAATAAGAAGTAGTAAATTAACATTCTGAATGTTTAACAATTTAAAGTTAAGATCTGCTTGTTGGGAGTTTTGCCCAGAATGTCACAGAATCACAGAATGTTAGGGATTGGAAGGGACCTCAAAACCTCATTGAGTCCAATCCCCCTGCCGGAGCAGGAACACCCAGATGGGGTTACACAGGAAGGTGTCCAGGTGGGTTTTAATGTCTGCAGAGTAGGAGACTCCACAACCTCCTTGGGCAGCCTGGCCCAGTGTTCTGTCACCCTCACTGAGAAGTTTCTTCTCAAATTTAAGTGGAACATCTTGTGTTCCCATTACCCCTTGTCCTATCATTAGTTGTCGCTGAGAAAAGCCTGGCTCCATCCTCGAGACACTCACCCTTTATCCATCTGTAAACATTAGTGAGGTCACCCCTCAGTCTCCTCCAAGCTGAGGAGACCCAGCTCCCTCAGCCTTTCATCATAAGAGAGATACTCCATTCCCTTAATCATCTATGTTGCCCTATGCTGGACTCTCTCCAGCACTTCCCTGTCCTTCTGGAACTGAGGAGCCCAGAACTGGACACAACATTCCAGGTGTGGTCTCACCAGGGCAGAGTAGAGGGGAAGGAGAACCTCTCTGACATACTGACCACCCCACTTCTAACCCACCCCCAGATGCCATTGACCTTCCTGGCCACAAGGGCCCAGTGCTGGCTCATGCTCATCCTGCTGTCCACCAGGACCCCCAGGTCCCTTTCCCCTATGCTGCTCTCTAATAGGTCATTCCCCAAGTTATAATTGAACCTGGGGTTGTTCCTACCCAGATGCAAGACTCTACACTTGCCCTTATATTTCATTAAATTTTTCCCCACCCAACTCTACAGCCTGTCCAGGTCTCTGGATGGCAGCACAGCTTCCAGTGTCAGCCACTCCTCCCAGTTTGGTGTCATCAGCAAATTGCTGGTAGTACACTCTATTCCCTCATGCAAAACACTGATGAATATATTGAATAATATCGGCCCCAGTACTGACCCCTGAGGCACTGCACTAGATACAGGCCTCAACTGAACTCTGCCCCGTTGACCATGACTCTTCGGCTTCTCCCCTTCAGCTAGTTCGCAGTCCAACTCACTACCCAGTCATCCAGATCGCACTCCCTCAGTTTAGCTGTGAGGATGCTGTGGGAGACTGTGTCAAATGCTTTACTGAAATCAAGGTAGACCACATCCACCGCCCTGCCATCATCCATCCACCTTGTTATGTCTTCATAAAAGTCAATTAGGTTGGTCAAGCACGACTTCCCCTTGGTGAAGCCATGTTGACTGCCCCTAATGACCCTCTTATCCCTGATATGCCTTGAGATGGCACCAAGGAGAAGTCGTTCCATCAGTTTCCCAGGTATGGAGGTGAGGCTGACCGGTCTAGAGTTACTCGGGTCCTCCTTCTTGCCCTTTTTGAAGACTGGAGTGACATTTGCTTTCCTCCAGTCCTCAGGCACCTCTCCCATTTCCAAAGACTTGGCAAAGATGATGGAGAACGGTCCAGCAACGACCTCAGCCAGCTCCCTCAGTACCCGCGGGTGCATCCCATCTGGACCCATGGATTTATGGATGTCCAGATTGCTTAACTGCTCCCTAACCCAGTCCTCATCAACCCAGGTAAACTCCTCCATTGTCCTTCCTTCCTCTGGGAACTCAGTGCTACGGAGCTCCTCAGGACAGCCTCCGGCAGAGCAGACAAAGAAGGCGTTCAGTAACTCTGCCTTCTCTGTATCTTCTGTCACCAGGGCACCCACCTCATTCATCAGTGTGCCTACATTGCCTCTGGTGTGAGTTCTATCTGCCACGTATTGGAAAAAGCTCTTTCTGTTGTCCTTGACCCTCTCGCCAGATTTAATTCTGAGGAGGCCTTAGCTTTCCTAGTTGCCTCCCTGCACCCTCTGATAACAGCCTTATATTCTCCCCAGGTGGCCAGCCCCTCCTTCCATGATCTATAAACTCTCCTCTTCCACTTGAGCTTACCCAGCAGCTCCCTGTTTAACCATGTAGGCCTCCTGGTTCCCTCACTTGTCTTCCTATCTGTTGGGATGCTCTGATCTTGTGCCTGGTAGAAGCAGTCCTGGAACACTAATCAACTATCTTGGGCCCCTTTACCTTCAAGCAGCCTTGTCCATGGGATTTCCCCCAGCAATTGCCTGAAAAGGCCAAAGTTTGCCCTGCTGAAGTCCAGGGTTGCAATTCGGCTTGCTATTCTGTTCCTGCCACACCAGATGCTGAACTCCACCATCTCATGGTCGCTGCAACCCAGGCAGCCCTCAACCTTTACTGCTTCGACCAGACCCTCCTTGTTAGTGAGGATGAGATCCAGCAGTGCACCTCTCCCACTCGGCTCCTCCACCATTTGCATCAGAAAGTTATCATCAGGGCACTGGAGAAACCTCCTGGACTGTGTCTGTCTGGCTGAGTAGTCCTTCCAGCAAACATCAGGGAAGTTAAAATCCACCACCAGAATCAGGGCCTGTGATTGCAAGGCTGCTCTCGCCTACCTGTAGAGGCCTCATCAACTTCCTCACCCTGATCTGGTGGCCTGTAATAGACACCCACAACAGTATCACCCCTGCCAGCCTGCCCCTTCATTCTCACCCAGAGTCTCAACGCGCTCCTCATCCGTGCCTGGACAATACTCAATAGATTGTAGTTGCTCTCTCACGTAAAGAGCAACTCCACCACCACACCCGGCTGGCCTGTCTTTCCTGAAAAGGACACAGCCATCCATGACCACATTCCAGTCATGTGAGCTGTCCCACCATGTCTCTGTAATTGCCACCAGGTCATGATCTCCTGCCCTAACACAGGTTTCTAACTCCTCCTGCTTATTCCCCATGCTGCGCACATTGCTGTACAGGCATTTCAGAGAGAGAGCTGAGCACACTGATTTCACCCTAGGGGTGTGAGAGGTCTCCCAGCCTTCATCAACTCTAGAGTGCTGTCCCACTGATGCAAGCCCAGCTACAGCCCCATCCCCCTTCAAATCTAGGTTAAAGTTCTCCAAATGAGTCCTGCTAATTCGTGACCCAGAATCCTTTTCCCTGTGAGATAAACCTTTCCCACGTATCACTGTTTGGACTGGTGTCTTGTAAAACCAGCCATTATCAAGGAACCCAAAACCCTGCCTGTAGCATCAGTCTTGTAGCCAATTTTTCACAGACTGAATTTTTCTATTCCCTCCTATATCATCACCCAAAACTGGAAGGAGGGAAGAGAAAATCACTTGTGCCCCAGACTCTTTTACCATCCGTCCCAAGGCCTTGAAATCTTTCTTCATTTCTCTCAGATTGCGGGACGCAGCTTCCTCCTGTCCTGGTTTTGTTAAAAAACAAGTTTCTCTTTTAGTGAATTTTGCCTGTCAGCTAAAGCCTTCATATTAGCTGCATTTTCCTGGAGAACCAGATACATGTTTTGGTAAACCTAGCAGTGGAATGCAAACTTATTGATAAGCACGGATGGACATCTCGCGAGAGGGGCAACGAGAAACTGGTAACCAAGAAACTGACCAACTGTGTATAACATTCCATTCATGTGAATCCTTCATATAAAAGTGGGATATCATGAGGATCTCGTCCCTTTTCCCTTTTTCCCTTTTTCCCTTCTGCTTATGGCCGACATTACGAGAGGACCTTGCTGGTCGTCCCTGCGAACTGAGGCCTAGTGAGAGACTGAATCCAGCTCCGGCTGGCTACAGAGTCTAATCCAGGACTTTGGGTGCTGGCTCTGCAGTTGCTGAGACTTACAAGATTGGTTTTGTATATTTTGTATTATTTTCTCTATTCTTATTAGTAGCATTAGTAAAACATCTTTAATTTTTCCAACTCCCTTCTCTCTGTCCTTCTTTCCCTCCCGATCGCCTGTCCTGAGTGGGAAGGGGGGAGAGGGAGGGGCAAAAGGGGGAAGTGGGGGGGAGAGGAGGTTACCAATACATCTGCCAGGGTTTGATTGTCACCCCGCAATCTTAACCCTTGACAGATAATTGGTACCCAACATGGGGCGAGAGAAAGGGGTAACTTTGGAGATTTTGGGCTTTTTTACTGCTCTGACGTACCTTTCAATTTTCTTGGCACGGTGCCAACTCATAGAGTTGTGATACTCGCGCGTCTGTTTGCTTCGGATATTATTTAGTGGTATTAAGGCAAAGTGAATTACATTGACTTAAAGATGTTGTGGCATAAGTTCTATCAGTTATTTTCTACATTGTGCTCGCTGATCCCATATCTGTGTTGGTGTTTCCTTCTGAATCGAAGTATTCATTATATAACAACAAGAAACTGGACTATGGTTCTAATGATATTGCGTGGTTTGTCACTGGTTTATTTCATTATACTGCAGCCGCTAATTAATTTTTACTCGTTTTTGCTTTACCTTGAAAAGCCTCCAGGAGACAGTAAAGAGCAGAATGGCTTTGTGTTTGCTAATTGGTCAAGCGAATCTTTAGAAAGACTGAGTAACAATACTTTTGTGTTTTCGCTAGGACAGTTTGCAAATGTTTTAGAGAGCTTTGAATATCCTTGGAGCTTTGATAGAACTGTGATGGTGTTATCTGGTTTGCTGAATGTGTGTCAGTTTGTGTTACTGTTAAGAGAAATGAGGTTCAATAGGAGGTTTGCGTCCCTTTTTAGTCCTGAGATTTGTGGTGCGCCTTCAGAAGCTTTAGCAAAAAGCACTCCGAGCCGCTCCAGAAAAAAGCAAAACAGCGAAAGCTGCCGCTGCAGCCACTGCCCCCCCAACCGCGGCTTCACAGGCTGAAACTACAGCTCCTCCGCAGAGCTCCTCTGCCAAGGTCGCTGCAGATAACACCTCTCCAGCCTCAAAGGCTAACAAGGCAGCCCCCCCTTCTTCTCACACTGGTCACTGTTGCTACTGTAACCACAGCAATCACTTTGACAGTCATTCAGACTCTGGAAATGAATCAAATGATGGTGAACCCATATCAGCATCAGTTGCTGGTTGTAAGAAAGTCACTAGAAAGACTACCCGTGCAGCAGGTGATGGCACAGGGCCAACATCAACCCAAGGGGCATCATCAGCACAGGGAGGAGATGAAGTGACCACCACTTGGTCCTTTTCTCCAGGTGAGCTGAGAGATCTGCGAAAAGACTTTAGTCGTTGTGAAGGCAGGAATATTTTAACTTGGCTGCTCCGATGCTGGGACAATGGAGCAGAAACAATTGAATTGGAAGGTGGTGAAGCCAGGCAGCTGGGATCTCTGTCAAAAGATTCCACCATTGATAGGGCAATTTCAAGAGAGTCTAATGCCACTACTCTCTGGACCCGACTCCTGGTAGCTATGAAAGTAAGATTTCCCTACAAGGAAGACTGTATATCCAAGTTAGGGAAATGGAATACTACGGAGAGAGGTATCCAGTTCCTGAGAGAATTAGCTGTGCAAGAGATCATCTATTTTGGACCAAACAGCCAAGAGGGGACAGACCCAGATAGAATCAATTTTACACGACCTCTGTGGCGCAGATCTGTGCAAAGTGCACCACCTGCATATGCTAAGTCATTGGTAGGAATGGTCTGGTCAGCTGGAGGTGTACAAGATGTTACTGAAGTAATTGAACAGCTCCGGAACTTTGAGGACAGCCTTGCTGGTTCTCTACGGGCTTGTGTCTCTGCTGTGGAGAAACTGTGTGAAAAATCTGATGACTGGTTTGAAAAGCTGTTGCAAGAAATCAAAGAGCTCAGAGAAGACTCATACCGTTCACGACCTGCACAAACCTATGTTTCAGCTGTTAGGAGAAGGCGTTTCCAATCTCGAGAGAGAGGGCAGAGACAGTCCACAAAAAGAGGTTCACTGTGGTTCTTCCTACATAAGCAGGGAGAAAACATGAATAAGTAGCATGGAAGACCTACCTCAGAACTTCAGGAACAAGTACGTGAGAGAAAAGGAAAAACTCCTAGGAAGGTGGCTGCTCCAGTTTACAAAAGGAGCAGAAGAGATTCTGATGCTCTTGAAGGAACCTCTAATTCACACCCAGAGACTGTGCAAAACAGGAATTAGAGGTGCCCTGCCTCCAACCAGGTGGAGGAAAGGGATAACAGAGTTTATTGGACTGTACAAATACTATGGCCTGGTACAACACACCCCCAGGAGTACAAAGCTTTAGTGGAAACTGGTGCTCAGTGCACAATAATTCCTTCTAACTATAAAGGAACGCAATCCATCAATATTGTTGGAGTGACTGGGGGATCCCAGGAACTCACTGTTGTAGAGGCTGAAATGAGGCTCACTGGAAAAAACTGGCAAAAGCATCCCATTGTGACCGGTCCAGATGCTCCGTGCATCCTTGGCATAGACTACCTCAGGAGAGGGTATTTTAAGGACCCAAAAGGGTATAGGTGGGCATTTGGTATAGCAGCTGTGGACACTGAGAAAATTGAACAGCTGTCTGATTTGCCTGGTCTTTCAGATGACCCTTCTGTTGTAGGACTGCTGATGGTTGACGATCAGCAGGTGCCAATTGCTACCACGACGGTGCATTGCCGACAATACCACACCAGTCGAGACTCTTTGATTCCTATCCAGAAGCTGATCCGTCAATTGGAAAGCCAGGGTGTGATCAGTAAGACTCGCTCACTTTTTAACAGCCCAATCTGGCCAGTGCTTAAGTCTAGTGACGAGTGGAGACTAACTGTAGGCTATCGTGGCCTGAATGAAGTTACACCACCACTGAGAGCTGCTGTGCCTGACATGCTAGAACTGCAATTTGAACTGGAGTCAAAGGCAGCCAAGTGGTATGCTACAACTGACATTGCTCATGCATTTTTCTCTATTCCTGTAGCAGCAGAGTGCAGGCCGCAGTTTGCTTTCACCTGCAGGGGCATCTAGTACACATGGAATCGCTTGCCCCAGGGGTGGAAACACAGTCCTACCATCTGCCATGGACTGATCCAGACCACGCTGGAGCAAGGTAAAGCTCCAGAACACTTGCAATATATTGACGACATCATCGTATGGGGCGACACAGCGAAAGAAGTCTTCAAGAAAGGTGAGAGAATAATTCAGATTCTTTTGGATGCTGGTTTTGCCATAAAACGAAGCAAGGTAAAGGGACCTACATGAGAGATACACTTTAGGAAGAAAATGGCAAGATGGCCGTCATCAGATCCCAATGGATGTGGTCAACAAAACTGCAGCAATGTCTCCACCTACTAATAAAAAGGAGACACAGACTTTCTTGGGCATTGTAGGTTTTTGGAGAATGCGTATTCCTGACTACAGCCACATTGTGAGCCCTCTCTATCGAGCAACTCGTAGAAAGAACCAATTTGAGTGGGGCCCAGAACAACCACAAGCCTTTGAACAAATTAAGAGTGAGATAACTCATGCGGTGGCCCTTGGGACAGTTCGGACTGGACTAGATGTTAAAAATGTGCTCTACACCGCAGCCGGAGATAATGGACTTACCTGGAGCCTCTGGCAGAAAGCACCAGGAGAAACCCGAGGTTGACCCTTAGGTTTTTGGAGTCGAGGATACAAAGGATCTGAGGCCAACTATACTCCAACTGAAAAGGAGATACTAGCAGCATATGAAGGAGTTCGAGTTGCTTCAGAAGTGATCGGCACTGAAGCACAGCTCCTCCTGGCACCTCGGCTGCCGGTGCTGAGCTGGATGTTCAAAGGGACGGTTCCCTCTCCACATCATGCAACTGAAGTTACATGGAGTAAATGGATTGCACTGATCACACAACGAGCTGGAGTTGGAAATCCCAATCGCCCAGGGATCTTAGAAGTGATTACAGACTGGCCAGAAAGCAAATACTCCAGATGAGGAGGAAGTAACATATGCTGAAGAAGCACCACCGTATAATACTCTTTCAGAGACTGAAAAGCAGCATGCACTGTTCACAGATGGATCCTGTCGTCTTGTAGGAAAACATCGAAGGTGGAAAGCTGCTGTGTGGAATCCCACACGACAAGTTACAGAAGTCACTGAAGGACAAGGTGAATCCAGTCAGTTTGCAGAAGTGAAAGCCATCCAGCTGGCTTTGGACATTGCTGAACGAGAAAATTGGCCAATACTTTATACTGACTCATGCATGGTAGCAAATGCCTTGTGGGGTTGGCTACAGCAATGGAAGAAAAAGCAACTGGCAGCACAGAGGTAAACCCATTTGGGCTGCCACACTGTGGCAAGACATTGCTGCTCAGCTAGAGAGCCTGCCTGTGAAAGTTCGTCATGTAGATGCTCACGTGCCTAAAAGTTGAGCCACCGAGGAACATCTAAACAACCAACAAGCAGATCAAGCTGCTAAGATTAAAGTAGCTGAGGTGGACTTGGACTGGCAACATAAAGGTGAACTTTTCCTAGCTTGGTGGGCCCATGATGCTTCAGGGCATCAAGGTAGAGATGCAACATATAAATGGGTTCGTGATCGAGGGGTGGACTTAACTACCGACACTATTTCACAGGTTATTCATGAATGTGAAACTTGCGCCGAAATCAAACAAGCAAAACGGTTAAAGTCTGCATGGTATGGGGGGCGATGGTTAAAGTATAAGTATGGAGAAGCTTGGCAGATTGATTATATTACACTTCCACAAACACGTCAAGGTAAGCGTTATGTACTTACAATGGTGGAAGCAACCACTGGATGGTTAGAAACATATGCCGTACCTCATGCTACAGCCCAAAATACTATTTTGGGCCTTGAAAAGCAAGTCCTTTGGCGACACGGTACGCCAGAAAGAATTTAATCAGACAATGGCTCTCATTTCAAAAACAGCATTATAGACAATTGGGTCAAAGAACATGGTATTGAATGGGTATATCATATTCCATATCATGCACCAGCCTCTGGGAAAATTGAAAGGTACAATGGTTTGTTAAAAACTACACTAAAGGCACTTGGTGGTGGAACCTTTAAAAACTGGGATTCACATTTAGCAAAAGCCACTTGGTTGGTCAGCACTAGAGGATCAACCAATCGAGCCGGGCCTGCCCAATCAGAAATTCTACGGACTGTAGAAGGAGATAAAGTCCCTGTAGTACACATGAAAAATATGTTAGGAAAAGCAGTCTGGGGTACTCCTGCCTCAGGCAAAGACAAGCCCATTCGTGGGATTGATTTTGCCCAAGGACCTGGCAGCACCTGGTGGGTGATGCTTAAGGATGGAGAAGTCCGGTGTGTACCTCTAGGGGATTTGATTCTAGGTGAAAATATGCAATACTGAACTGCATGATGTGAACTGCCATACTAACAGTGTTTAGTAAGTGTCTTTCATATCAAGACAGTGATGATGAAACCAGAGCTACCTTCTTCGAGTGGCACCTGACCAAACCTCCAAGCTGGAAGGTATAAAACATTAGCTTAGCCAAAAGCTTTTGAAGTGGATGCAACAGCGGTTGGACTGCTGAGGCTCTCATGCTTCTGAAAGTCTGTGTTTCTTCTCACAGACTAATGTTGTGGCAACAATGAAGAGAACATGTATAGTCCTCCTTATTTGCATAGAGTGTCACATATCCTGCACTTGGGTCACAATAACCCCATACAACTACAGGCTCAGGGAAGAGTGGCTGGAAAGCTGCCTGGCAGAAAAGGACCTGGGGGTGTTGATTGACAGCTGGTTGAATATGAGCAGTATGTGCCCAGGTGGCCAAAAAGGCCACCAGCATCCCAGCTTGTAGCAGAAATAGTGTGGCCAGGAGGACTAGGAAAGTGATTGTCCCCCTGTACTGGGTAGTGGTGAGCCTGCACCTTGAATACTGTGATCAGTTTTGGGCCCCTAACAAGAAGAAAGACACTGAGGTGCTGGAGCAAGTTCAGAGAAGGGCAACAAAGCTGGTGAAGGGGTTAGAGAACACATCCTGTGAGGAGCAGCTGAGTGACCTGGGGCTGTTTAACCTGGAGAAAAGGAGGCTAAGGGGAAACCGTATTACTCTCTACAACTGCCTGAAAGGAGGTTGGAGCATGGAGGGTGTTGGTCTCTTCTCCCAAGTAACAAGCAACAGGACAAGAGGAAAAGGCCTCAAGTTGTGCCAGGGGAGGTTTAGATTGCATATTAGGAAAAATTTCTTCAAGGAAAGAGTTGTCAAGCATTGCAACAGGCTGCCCAGGGAAGTGGTTGAGTCATCATCCCTGGAGGTATTTAAAAGATGTGTAGATGTGGCGCTTAGGGACATGGTTTAGTTGTGGACTTGGCAGTATTAGGTTTACGGTTGGACTTGATGATCATAAGGGTCTTTTTCAACCTAAATAATTCTATGTACAGGGGCAAAGTGTAAAAAGTAATCCTGGTGAAAAAGGAAATCATGGAAAATTTCCAGTACAGAATGCACTAAAATAGAATAAAATAATATGAATTATATATAAAATAAAATTTATGGGATTGCACTGAAATTATACGTAAGTGAATATGGTCATTTTCAGCAAAATATACAGGAACTTAAGAAATCTTCACATTAATACCTTCTCTTAGATTGCTATGATCAAGGGGAAGAAAGTCAATATTTTTATACTGTTACTGACAAGAAAAGTACACAAAGTTTCAAGTATTTTTTTAAACTATGAAATAAAATATTTCTGTAAAAAATAAATCCTCTTTAGGTGAAAAAAAAGCTGCTTAGTAGTGGCAGAACACCAAATAATGCATGCCTAGGGATTTGCTCAGATACTTCCCCCACAAATTGTGAAGAAAACAAGGAATGTTATTAACTACAAAAAGACAAAGAAAAGTTTGGAATAATGAATATCCAAGGTTAGCTAAGCAAAGCTGCAATGATTACAGCATTATTCCTTGTGGAGAGTGGGTTTTAAAACTATTACGGCACCGAAGTCAAACCTTGATTTCACTATTTGTATATATTTTTTACCTTCTGAAGTCCCATGATTGGCATTATGAAAAGATCAAAACATTGATATCACACTCATAGCAGAGCAAGGAAGGTAGTCAAGTTGTTTAAATGCAGCAGTAACCCCTTATACACAATCATCATGCCCTGTTTATTGCATTACTACTATATTTCCTGGCACACATTCTCCAAAAATGAAACTACAAAATGGTAAAATAGAATATGCTTTGAATCACAGAATATCCTGAGTTAGAAGGGACCCATGAGGATCATAGAGTACAACTCCTGACTCCACACAGGGCAGCCTAAACATTAAACCATATACCTAAAAGCATTGTCCAAATGCTTCTTGAAAACCAACAGGCTTGGGGCCACAACCACTTCTTTGGAGACCTTGTTCCATTTCTTGACCACCCTCTCAGTGAAGAAGTATTTCCTAATATGTAATCTGAACTTTCCCTGATGCAGTTTTAAGCCATTCCCTCATGTCCTGTCACCAGAAACCACAGAGAATCACAGAATCACAGAACGTTCGGGATTGGAAGTGACCTCAAAAGATCATCTAGTCCAATCCCCCCACTGGAGCAGGAACACCTAGATGAGGCTACACAGGAAGGTGTCCAGGCAGGTTTGAATGTCTGCAGAGAAGGAGACTCCACAACCTCCCTGGGCAGCCTGGTCCAGTGCTCCGTCACCCTCACCGTGAAGAAGTTTCTTCTCAAATTTAAATGGAATCTCCTGTGTTCCAGTTTGTACCCATTACCCCTTGTCCTATCACTGGTTGTCACCGAGAAGAGCCTGGCTCCATCCTCGTGACACTCACCTTTTATGTATTTGTAAACATTAATAAGGTCACCCCTCAGTCTCCTTCAAGCTAAAGAGACCAAGCTCCCTCAGCCTTTCCTCACACGGGAGATGCTCCACTCCCTTCAGCATCTTTGTTGCCCTGCGCTGGACTCTCTCCAGCACTTCCCTGTCCTTCTGAAACTGAGGGGCCACAACTGGACACAATATTCCAGGTGTGCTCTCACCAGGGTAGAGTAGAGGGAGAGGAGAACAGATCAGCATCTCCCCCTCCGCTGCCCCTTTTGAGGAAGTTGTAGACATTTAGCAGTGAGGTCCCCCCTCAGTGTCCTCTAAGCTGAGTAAACCTCGGTATTGTCAGCCACTCCCCATAAATCATGCCCTTGAGTCCTTTCACAATCTTTTTTGCTCTCCTTTCAACACATTCTAATAGTTTGATGTCCTTTTTATATTCTGGAACCCATAACTACACACTGTACTCAAGGTGAAGCTGTACCAATCCTGAGCATAGTAGGACAATCACTTCTTTAGACAGATTAGCTATACTGCACTTAATGCGCCCCACTTAATGCTTTCAAAATGAATTGTTTTATCATACCGATGCCAGCATAAACATCTCTTTACTGAAAACAGAAGACATAGGAATAGTTATACTTCTGTTATAGTGCAATATTTATGTCAAACAGCATTTTTTATACTATTAAATATCACTATCCTAAATGAGAGACTAAGAACAGCTAGTGCTTCTTAGTGCTTTCATGTGTTTTTTTTTCCCCTCAGAAATGGCTGGCCACTGTTTCCAAAAGAGATTTTCAACTCAAATTCTAGGCTTTAGATGAGATATCATGGAACATTCCTTCTGAAAAGAATTACTTTTCCCTATAATAACCAAACAAAAATAGAATCATAGAATGGTTTGGGTTGCAAGGGACATTCAGAGATCATCCCGTCCAACCCCCCTGAAGGGGGTTGTCCTGCAAGGACATCTTCTGCCATAAAAGGTTGTTTAAAGTCCCATCCAACATGGCTTTGAACATTTCCAGAGAGGGGGCATCCACAACTTCTCTGTGAAGCCTGTTCCAATGTCTCACCATCCTCATAGTAAAGAATTACAGGTCTGTGTCTTTCTTGTGCTGGGGACCCCAGAGCTGAATGCAGTACTACAGGATGGGTTTCACCAGAGCAGAGGGAGAGAATCACATACCTTAACCCACTGGTAACCAATACTTTAGTTTAGAACCTTTTTGTATGTTGTTTAGTTGTGTTAAAGAAAGAACATTATCATATAGGTTTAGATGGTACAAAACATAAATGAAGATCAAGCTGATACTTCTTACATGATGGGTTAAGAATATTTCTCCCATGCAGCTATTTGAGATCTCATTGTGCTATATAATGTACTCTTGGGGAAGATACTAAAAACTATCCCCTATGACTCTTCTGCTTTTTGGTTGGTTGCGCTTCAGAACACTCTACATCCTTTGTGCTAGTAAGATAACAACATGATAGCTGTTTATGAATACATAATTAGACAGAATCAACTTACTAGTATTATCAACTTATGTTAGAAAAATAAAGCTACTATATATTTAAGATCAGTATTTACATGTCTGTCTTATAGTTTCCATTATGCATAACTTCCATTTCCTCAGCACTACACCCAAAAGAGAGAAGGACGTTTTCAAGGCTCAAATGTAACACCTGTGCTAAAATGATAAAGTAATTTTTACTTCAATCAAATCATAAACAACAACAACAAAAAACAAACAACAAAAAAACAAGTCCAAGGTCTTGCAACCAAAACCTTTCACCAACTTGAATCCTCATGGCTCATGTAAATTTTAAAATAATATACCTTACAATATTT
Organism: Patagioenas fasciata; assembly: GCF_037038585.1. Taxonomy (NCBI): domain Eukaryota; kingdom Metazoa; phylum Chordata; class Aves; order Columbiformes; family Columbidae; genus Patagioenas; species Patagioenas fasciata. The sequence goes on from NC_092559.1 coordinate 55,146,790, forward strand.
ATTACGCACTGCATATCCTTACTGGTTTCCAAAGAGAATACATCTTGAGCATACCATAAACGTATTAGGTTGGTGTAAAAGTAATTGCTGCTTTGGACCGTGAATTTTAAATCATTGTAACTAGGCTCAAACACATCTTCATTAATCAAAATAAGGAACCGTTATAATCAACACATTTTTGCTAACAAGAAGTAAGGTTGTTTATTCCTGTAGCATAAAAATCTGTGCTTCGGAATTCAATGAACTCTTGGAAAGCATTTTCTGCATCTTGCTGGTTGTGGAAGCCTTTTCCCTGCAAAAAGTTGTCAAGATGCTTGAAGAAGTGGCAGTTGGTTAGCAAGAGGTCAGGTGAATGTGGCGGATGAGGCAAATCTTCATAGCATTCGTAGCATTCAACATTGGAAGCATTGGTTGTGCGACGTGCAGTCAGGCATTGGTCATGGAGAAGAATTGGGCCCTTTCTGTTGCCAATGCTGTCTACAGACGTTACAGTTTTTGGTGCATCTCATCGATTTCCTGAGCATACTTCTGAGGTGTAATGATTTCGCCGGGATTCCGAAAGCTGGCGTTGATCAGACTGGCAGCAGACCACCAAACAGTGACCATGATCTTTTTTGGTGCAAGTTTGGCTTTGGGAAGTGCTTTGGAGGTTCTTCTCGGTCCAACCACTGAGCTGGTCATCACAGGTTGTCGTATAAAATCCACTTTTTGTTGCACGTCACAATCCGATCGAGAAATGGTTCATTGTTGTTGCGCAGAACAAGACGACACTTCAAACTGACAATTTTCTTGATTTTTGGCCAGCTCATGAGGCACCCACTTATCGAGCTTTTTCTCCTTTCCAAGTTGCATCAAATGCCAAACAACCGTGGAATGGTCAACGTTGAGTTCTTTGGCAAATTCTCGTGTAGTTGTAAGAGGGTCAGCTTCGACGATAGCTCTCAGTTGTTCCTTGTCAACTTCTGATGGCCAGCCACTACGCTCCTCATCTTCAAGGCTCTCGTCTCCTTTGCAAAACTTCTTGAACCACCACTGCACTGTGCGTTCGTTAGCAGTTCTTGGGCCAAACGCGTTGTTGGTGTTGTGAGTTGTCTCCACTGCTTTACGACCCATTTTGAACTCGAACAAGAAAATTGCTTGAATATGCTTTTTGTCTAACACCATTTCCATAGTCTAAAATAAATATAAACAGCAAGTACTGTCAGTAGCAAAAAAACATAAAGCGACAAAAGTGTATTAAACTGATGTATAACAAACCCACATTTATTTAAGAATGTATACAATATCAAACTGCAAATTTCAACAATGAAAAAACACAATTGCTTTTGCGCCAAATAATAGTCTTAACAGTGTAAATTAAATATTAATTCCCACAAGAAATATTTTCTTCTCATATTTAACCCTTTTTCCTTGTACCAGTGTAAAGAACTTCTTCACACTCCTCTTTCTTATTAACAAGAATGAACAAGCAGTAACCATTTAGACCTACACCTACCTAGTTTCAAGGCCATTCATAGACCTTTCTTAAAAGAGCATTCATCTCACTTCCATATACTGTCATCCTGGCTAATCTGTTCTCTCAGATTTGCCTCACTGTCATTACATGTGATTACATAATTAAACTTCAGGTAAAAGGGGTGGAGGGGGATAGAAGAAGTGCATTAGTCATTTGATAAAGAACAAACAAAAACACTCCTCAATAAAATTAATTTACATAAAATTTAAAAAAAAAAAAAACCCACAAAAGCACACACACAGCGTAAACTTTAGTTAGGAATCATATGGATAATTCTAGCCATAACCTCCGATAAAGCAATAAAAATGGAGGTAATCTAAGGGAGGTGGGAAGGCAAGGCTAAAGAGGATATAACTTTCCAATTAGCAGCCTTGAGAATGCATTGTAAAATACCTTTTTCTTGTCACATTAAGGTTCCAAGACTGTAGCTATTGCTTCCTTGGCTATGGATAATACATAGTTCTTCCTCATGAAAGTCACTGTTCAAAATTGAAGTTTTTCACAGGACATTAAGAAGTGCCAAGAGAGGCTACGATGTCCCCAAAAGACCTGTTCCTTAAAACCAATAGTATTCCTTCTGTCTCTGAACAGCCACAGGCAGGTTGAAAGCTTATGGGTAAGAATCAGAGACCGAGGCAACAAAGGAAAACTTGTGGTTAGTGTCTGCTACAGGCCACCCAATCAGGGGGAGACTATTGATGAAGCCTTCTTACTACAGGAGGCATCATGCTCACAGGCTCTTCTCCTGCTGGGGGACTTGAACCACCCTAACATCTGCTGGAAAAGTTGCACGGTGAGCTGTAGGTAACCCAGGAGACTCCTGGAGTGCATTGAGCATAACTTCCTAAGCCCGGTAATAGACAGCCCTACCAGGGGGATGCAATACTGGACCTGATGGTCGCCAATGCAAGTGAGCTAATCGGTGATGCCAAGATTTGAGGCAGCCTGGGCTGCAGTGATCATGCACTTGTGGTGTTCGCAGTCCTGAGGGATGTGGGACAGGTGAAGAGTCAAGTCAGGACTTGACTTCAGGAAAGCCAACTTCCAGCTCTTCAAGTAGTTAGTCAATAGGACCCCCTGGGAAACTGCCCTCAGGGACAAGAGAGCAGAACAGAGCTGGCAGATCTTTAAGGACGCTTTCCATAGAGCACAAGAGCTTGTGATCCCCAGGTGTAAGAAACAGGGTAAGGAAGGCAAGAGGCCAGCATGGCTGAGTCAAGACCTGCTGGTCAAACTAAAGGGCAAGAAAGTAATGCACAGGCAGTGGAAGCAGGGACAGGTACCCTGGGAAGAGTATAGGGACACTGCCTGGTTGTGCAGAGATGGGGTAAGGAAGGACAAGGCACAGCTGGAGCTGAACTTGGCAAGGGATGCAAAGAATAACAAGAAGGGCTTCTACAGTTATGACAACCAGAAAAGGAAGGTCAAAGAAAGTGTGACCCTCGATGACCAAAACTGGCAAACTGGTAACAACAGACGAGGAGAAGGCTGAGGTACTCAACAAGTTCTTTGCCCCAGTCTTCATGGGCAAGCTCTCTTCCCACACTTCTTAAGTGGAAGGTGAACTGCAAGACAGGGACTGGGAGAGCGCAGTCCCTCCTACTGTAAGTGAAGATCAGGTCTGCAACCACTTGAGGAACCTGAACATACATAAATCTATGGGACCTGATGAGATGCATCCCAGAGTCCTGAGGGACTTGGCTGACGTAGTTGCCAAGTCACTCTCCATGATGTTTGAGAAGACGTGGCAGTCAGGTGAAATCCCTGGTGACTGGAAAAGGGAAACATCACACCCATTTTTAAAAAGGGTAGAAAGGAGGACCCCGGGGAACTACTGACCTGTTAGCCTCACCTCTGTGCCTGGGAAGATCATGGAACGGATCCTCTTAGAAGCTATGCTAAGGTACACGGAGGACAGGGAGGTGATTCAAGACAGCCAGCATGGTTTCACCAATGGCAAGTCCTGCCTCACCAAAATAGTGGACTTCTATTATAGAGTGACTACATCATTGGACAAAGGAAGGGTTGCAGATATTGTCTGTCTGGACTTCTGTCAAGCCTTTGACAAAGTCCTCCACAACATCCTTCTCTCTAAATGGGAGATTTGATGGGTAGATTGTCCAGTGGATGAGGAACTGGCTAGATGGATGCACCCAGAGAATAGTGGTTCATGGCACAATGTCTAGATCACAGGTAGCAAACACAAGGCCCGCAGGCCAAATCTGGCCTTCCACCTTGTTTTATCCAGCCCGGCACCTTGTTTCTACCTGGCAGCAGCACCGAGCTCCTTGCCCCTATGTTCCTTTCAAAACGTGTGACACACGTTACACTGCAGGAGTAGGAGAACAGCAGGAGCTGTGGCCATAGCTACAGGAGAGCGGTGAGCCTGTGTAAGAAGAGTAATAGGTGAGACTGATTTGGAACACTAGTAACTGCTTTGGGGCATTGAAAGACAAGAACTACTTGGGGGGGTAGCAGAGGATCCATATGGTGCTTAAAGGGATACTCTCAACTGGGCAAACATTTCTTTTAATTTTTTAATAAATTAGCCAGATACATGAACTGCAGCAATTACATGTTATTTTTAAAAAGTACCTGTAAAAACATATTTTGTAACCAGCAGCCAGGGTCCCACTCGTGAATTCGGCATTGTTTTCCATGGATACGGCCAGCTCTGCAGGACAGCAGTGGTGGCCACGCATGCACAAGGACATGCTAATGTCATTTAATAATTTGTCATTTAATAACAAAACGGCTCTGGGGCATGAGCAGTAGTTACGCATAGTCCCGCAGTCCCGACTACTTGCTAAACTTCATGTATCTCACTAATTTATCAAATGAAATGTGACTGCCCAGTTAGGAATACCTCTTTAAGGGGGGATGGCTTGAGCAGATGGGTAAGAAGGAAAGTACATGCTAGGATTTGTAATAGTGAAATAAAGTGAATGTCTGAGGAAGTTGATGAAGCCTTCTACAAGCAGCTGAGAGCAGCCTCACAGTCACAGGCCCTGGTTGTGGTGGGGGATTTTAACTTCCCTGATGTTTGCTGGAAGGACTACTCAGCCAGACAGCCACAGTCCAGGAGGTTCCTCCAGTGCCTTGACGATAACTTTCTGATGCAAAGGGTGGAGGAGCCAACTAGGAGAGGTGCACTGCTGGATCTCATCCTCACTAACAAGGAGGGTCTGGTTGAAGCGGTAAAGGTTGAGGGCTGCTTTGGTTGCAGCGACCATGAGATGGTAGAGTTCAGGATCTCCTGTGGCAGGAAAAGGATAGCACGCAGAATCGAAACCCTGGACTTCAGCAGGGCAAACTTTGGCCTTTTCAAACAATTGCTAGGGGAAATCCCAGGGGCAAGGCTGCTTGAAGGTAAAGGGGCCCAAGATACTTGGTTAGTGTTCCAGGACTGCTTCTACCAGGCACAAGATCAGAGCATCCCGACATGTAGGAAGTCAAGGAAGGGAGCCAGGAGACCTGCGTGGTTAAACAGGGAGCTGCTGGGTAAGCTCAAGTGGAAGAGGAGAGTTTATAGATCATGGAAGGAGGGGCTGGCCACTTGGGGAGAATATAAGGCTGTTGTCAGAGGGTGTAGGGAGGCAACTAGGAAAGCTAAGGCCTCCTTAGAATTAAACCTGGCGAGAAGGGTCAAGGACAACAGGAACAGCTTTTTTCAAATACATGGCAGATAAAACTCACACCAGAGTCAATGTAGGCCCACTGATGAACGAGGTGGGTGCCCTGGTGACAGAAGATACAGAGAAGGCAGAGTTACCGGGTGCCTTTTTTGTCTCTGTCTACTCTGCCAGAGGCTGTCCTGAGGAGCCCCGTACCACTGAGGCTCCAGAGGAAGTTGGGACAATGGAGGAGTTTGCCTGGGTTGATGAGGACTGGGTTAGGGAGCAGTTAGGCCATCTGGACATCCATAAATCCATGGGTCCGTACGGGATGCACCTGCGGGTGCTGAGGGAGCTGACTGAGGTCATTGCTGGACCACTCTCCATCATCTTTGCCAAGTCATGGGAAACGGGAGAGGTGCCTGAGGACTGGAGGAAGGCAAATGTCACTCCAGTCTTCAAAAAAGGCAAGAAGGAGTACCCAGGTAACTATAGACTGGACAGCCTCACCTCCATCCCTGGGAAAATGATGGAATGATTTATCCTTGGTGCCATCTGAAGGCATATCAAGGATAAGAGGGTCATTAGGGGCAGTCAGCATGGCTTCACCAAGGGGAAGTCGTGCTTGACCAACCTCATTGACTTTGATGAGGACATAACGAGGTGGAGAGATGATGGCAGAGCAGTGGATGTGGTCTACTGTGGATGGGTTTCTATTAGATGGAGATTTGTTATTCAACTATCCAGGCCCAAAGGAATTTCAGGGCCACCTTGGAAAGCTGAAAACAGGATCTGCTGTGGAGATAAAATATTTCTGCAACAACAAGGCAGCAACATGACATAAATCAACAGACCTATCAGCAGTGAGACTCAGGTGTGTGGACAGCTCATGAACATAGATGATATTCAATCAATTAATGCATGCTTGGAGTCTGGATGCGTGATCAGGAAATAACTGCATATATAAGAAGGCTTGTTTCTGTAATAAATGGTTTTGCGTGATTCACATTGAATCGGAATGCTGATTCCTTTATTTGCTCCAACAAATGGTGACCCCGACATGATACTCTGAACGGTGTCTCACTACGATCAGGGAAAAGCCTGGAGTGGCCCAGCTGGGGGCGGATCAGCTGGACTGAGAACCGGATGGAGGCGTATGGATGCTCTGGGGACAAATTTGTTGACGAAATCTCCGGAAAACGTGAATGGCTGGGGCAGGAGCAGGGAAGAGTGAAGCTCCTCCTGATATTCTCTCTGAGTGAAGACTTAAATATGAAGAAAATAACATACGTAGACTGTTAGTTTGGTGTAGAACTATTACCCGGCAGAAACCGAGATGGCTTTTAAACTTGAACATTGGGACGATATAGGGCAGAAATTATGGGATAAGGTCAGCAATGGAGATAAAGACGCTAAATCATTAGCAACTACATGGAAGCTTATAATAACCACCTTAAAAGATTTTAAGGCTGAACGGTCTGCTGCTGCTGGAATTTTTGAAGTGTTGCAGCCTGATAAGAAACCTGAAAATCGCTGTGAAGTTTACCCAGTTCGTGTCTTTGATATCCTCCCTACTCAATCCCCTGCTGTGCCTTTGGCGCTCCGGATGGCTCAGCAGTCCAGGGCAGAGGGAGGAAAAATGCTGACTAATGATTCTCCAGCACCGTTCAAGCCAATGTTATCTGATGACTTGGATGAAGATGAGGGTTTGCAGCATTTTCTTGAGAAGTTACAAGGAAAAAGAATATGTGTATGTGTTGCCCTGAGATGAGATAAAAATCATGAGAGACTCAAGCAAAATTAGGTCTGTGCAATGTAACAGCTATAGATCATTTAAGACAGAACTATGGGGATTCGTTGAAATGGGCAGGTATCCCCCAGCTATTGGAAGAGACACTAAATGACACACCACAATTACAGGCACTATTAGTTTCTGAAATCCTGAGGCAGTCAGCAGACCTTGCATATCAAGCTATGATAAAGGTGCCTGAAACCAACAAAGCAGCCAAATTATTTACACCTATTAATCAGGGTCCCAATGAGAATTACATGCAGTTTATTGAACATCTTCAAGAGGCCATCAATAAGCACATTGAAAACTTAGAAGCTAAGGAAGCACTGGTGTTGAAATTAGCAGTAGAGAATGCTAATATTTGCTATCAACATGTTATCTGTGAGTTTTACAGTACATATTATGTGTTCCTGTGCATCGCCTCTCTGAAAATCAAGCAGCTTGTCAGGAATGTGAGTTAGTTGTTTTACTGGTTGTCGTTTCCAGTTCTTTATGATATTGTTCATGTGGGTGCACTGTGGGCCTTCTCCCCACTTTTCCCACTCGCACTGCAAGCAGCCCTGTGCTTCCCCCCCTCCCTCCCTCTTCTTAAGGTTTTTACTTACGAGATGGGGTCAGGAATGACTGTTTTCAGTCGTGTTCCTAAGAAATCAGTATTGGGAGGTGTTTTAGAACATAGGAAAGCACTTGGAAATAGGAGGAAAGATGATCTTGTGAAATATTGTAATTAATGGTGGCTGCTGTATAAGTTAAATGATTGGGAAAAGTGTCCAGAGAATAAAATCTTGAAGTATAACACCTTGTTGCAATTAATGTTGTTTTTTAAGGCGAGAAGAGCAGGACAAAATAAGTCTCTACAAGAGATCATTAAATAATTTCAGACAGTTTTACAGGCGAAACGGTTTGAACTTCAACAAGCTGAGAGAGAGTTAACTAATAACACACAGGTCAGAAAACTTGCTGAAGTCTGCAAGATACTTTCCTCATTAACCTGTTTTCTTTGTAGGTATCTGTTTTAAGAATACTACAGTTTAATACGTCTTTGCCTGTTACATGGTACAGTAAGTTCACAGAGTGCTAAATCATGAGAATCCGTTGACTCAAAAAGTGCGTTTTGTGATAATACAGAAGATCATGAGTAATTTAGCTCTTTACTGCGTGAACATGATGATAAGATTTGGTGTGTAGTAGCTGTTACTTTTCTTTCTAGCACGCTAGCTTTATTCCAATATCCAGACTTGCGCAAGTCTGTGATAGGCTGTGTCTCATCTCGATGTGCTGGATTTGGCTCTTTTGTATACACACCAGGTAAAGAACCCTGGTTTTGGGATAACAGTTGTAGCGCACCAGATGAGACACTAATAAAAACCTTGCCCAGTCCAGCTCACTGTGGGGGGGGGCGGGTGCTGAGAGACCTCCAGCGCGCACTGACCTGTTTTGTCAGGAGACCCAGCGGTGCCTCCACCTGGCTGAGCAGTAAGCAGCCCAAAGGCACAAAGCTAAAATTGAGATATTGTCTTGAATAAGTGTAATTGCGATCCATTTGCATATTTGAACTTGGTGTTTGGTTTTCATATCTGAGCTCAGTATTTTAATTTGCATATTCGTATTTGGTACCAAAAGAATTTTGTTTGGGGAGATAATTACAAAATGGGAACCGGTTCCACTACTAAAATACCACCTTGCTCTCCCTTAGGTTACATCCATACACATTAGAGTAATTGTTCATATTGTTATCTAATAATTTTGAGACCAGAAAAGAATTGAAGTTGTTAAACTTTGATTCGCATTGAAAAAAAAAAAAACCAACAAAAAACCAAAAAACAAACAAACAAAAAACAAACAAAAAAACAACCAACAAAACACCTAAATGCTATGATGGATGTGAACTTGAAGGAGGTTGTATTTAAAAGTTGCTAGAATATGAACTGATTTGCATCTAGGAAAATGGAATAATGGATTGATGTTTAATATACTGGTTTTTGACATCTGTAAATTGTAAAAGGTAAGTGGAGCTGAGGAATATAACAACTGTTGAGCTAATTGGAATTGCGCATAAACTGTATTATGTTTGGAATGAAATGGGCAAACAAAAAAGCAAAATGTCCTAGGCCTGTGCTTGAACATAAATTTCAGGCCTGTGTCAAGCTGCAAGATAAACTCACCTTGTTGTAAACGAGGAGTTTGCCAGAGCCTCCCACTTCGTACCAGCGATTACGCCACCTGCGTGGCCTTGGTACAGCTGAACTGCAGCAAGAAGAGAAAGGAAAAAAAATAGAAAAACGTGGCCTCTCGCTTTCAAGGCAGTGAAAGGGGAGTTTTCTCTCCCCCTACTGCAGCGATGTTGTAATACTGAATGGAGCAGTCTGAGGGTGAAATTTAAAGGCATCCCTAGCAGATCCGTAGTTCTAATGAAACTGGGAAATTAAACAAAAATTTGTTAATCGACTTATTCTGTGGTAACTGGTTGTAAAAGACTTCTTACTAAATTCACTGTGATCGTTTTTGAGATCGTGGGAAAGAGAGAAAGAGAGAGAGGAAAGGAAGGAAGGAAGGAAGGAAGGAAGGAAGGAAGGAAGGAAGGAAGGAAGGAAGGAAGGAAGGAAGGAAGGAAGGAAGGAAGGAAGGAAGGAAGGAAGGAAGGAAGGAAGGAAGGAAGGGAGTGCCAAATTTGGAACAAAGTTTTACCATATGAATTCTTGTAATTGCCAGAAAGTCCTGCACCTCTCTTGAGTCAAGATTTGTTAAGTAAATTGTAAGCTCAAATAATGTTTTCTGAGAATTCTGTTTAGTTGCATGTCCCACAAGAAGCTGCTTGGATGGTGCAGATCTGCTTGCTGCAAGTAAGAAATCTCCAAGGAAATTTCAAATGCTGTAGTTCCACTAGTATTAACAGTCAATGTTTTGATAAAGCAAATACTACACTGATAGATCTGAAACAGAACTTCGATCCGGTAAGGGAAAACAATATCCAATAAATATGACAGTCTAAATGGACTTAGAGATTTTGAGGAATAAATTTATGACAACCTTACAGGCTGACTGCATTCGATTGGACTTGCAGGTTTGTCTGTTTATAGCTACAACATAGAAATAACCTGTGGCTATTGTGGGACATTATGATGAGATTGCTAACAGACTGATATGCTGATTGTTATATACCAATTGTTACTCCGATCAAGAAATGCAGGGAATGAATTTAAGTCTTAATAGGCCACGATCCTTTTGTCATATATGTACCATTTGTGAAATTTAATTCTCTTTTTTTATTTGCAATCTATGTCTTTGTAAATTGCACTAGCTGGTTTTCTTACCAGCACAACTTTTGGCATGCCTAAATGTAAACTGCTGCAGAACCTGCAAGTCTTTAACATCAGGTCATAGGCCATACTTGTATCTGGTCTGATCCTACATACTTGCACAGTTTTTGTTGATGGTTCTGGGAAGTCTCATAAAGCTGTAGTGGTCTGGCGTGAAGATAACAAATGGCATCATTCTGTAAAAATTATTGAAGGTTCAACCCAATTAGCAGAACTTGGCGCAGTTTTACATTACTGTTCCAGTGCTCTGTTACCCTCACTGAGAAGAAGTTCTTTCTCAAATTTAAGTGGAACCTCTTGTGTTCCAGCTTGATCCCATTGCCCCTTGTCCTATCATTGTTTGCCACTGAGAAGAGCCTGACTCCATCCTCGTGGCACTCACCCTTTATATATTTATAAACATTAATAAGGTCACCCCTCAGTCTCCTCTTCTCCAAACTAAAGAGCCCCAGCTCCCTCAGCCTCTCTTCATAAGGGAGATGCTCCACTCCCTTAATCATCTTTGTTGCCCTACGCTGGACCCTCTCCAGCAGTTCCCTGTCCTTCTTGAACTGAGGGGCCCAGAACTGGACACAATATTCCAGATGGGGTCTCACCAGGGCGGAGTAGAGGGGAAGGGGAACCTCTCTCGATCTACTGACCACCCCCCTTGTAATACACCCAAGGATGCCATTAGCCTTCCTGGCCACAAGGGCACAGTGCTGGCTCATGGTCATCCTGTTGTCCACCAGGACCCCCAGGTCCCTTTCCCCTACACTGCTCTCGGGGTTAGTTACGTTAGGAAGAGTGAAGTTATGGAGCGAAACGTATTTTCTGAAGAACAAGCCGTAGTTAAGCTCTTCCTGCATATTCTCTCTGTCAGAGGACTTAAATAGGAAGAAAGTAACATTCGTAGACTGTTAATTTGGGAGAAACCGAAAAGGCTTTTAAATGTTAACTTTGGGATGATAAAGGGCAGAAATTATGGAATAAGGTCAGCAATGGAGATGATAAAGAAGCTAAATCATTAGTAACTACATGGAAGTTTATAAAAGATTTTAAGGCTGAACGGTCTGCTGCTCCTGGAGTTTTTGTAGTGTTGCGGCCTGATAAGAATCCTGTGAAGCTGTGAAGTCTACCCGCTTCGTGTCTTTGATACCCTCCCTATTCCATCCCCTGCTGTGCTTTCGGCACCCCTGATAGCTCAGCAGTCCGGGGCGGGGGGAGGAAAAATGCCGAGCGGGTGGCCTCCTGTGCCATTGCCCAACCCTGGTGAGAAGAGCAAGTCCAGACGACTGGAGTCAGACAACTTGCCCAAGGAACCTGTGAAAGCTGAGAACGCTAAGGTCATAAACAAGTGTACTATCAGTCCTTTTACCAATTTGTATCTGCCATTAGCATCTTTTAACCCTCCAACTTTCATAAGAGAGCAGAAGGAGTCGCTGGATAAGAACTGGGCAAAAGAACTGTGTGAAAGATTAGATCAGCTGTTAGCGAGTGAATCCAACAGTCAGTAATATCAAGCTATGGGGGAGGTGCCTGAGGCCAACAAGGCGGCCAGGTCATTTGCAACTGTTGATCGGGGTCCCAGTGAGAGTTACATGCAGTTTATTGACCATCTTCAGGAGACCATCGATGGGCGGGTTGGAAACTTGGAAGTTAAGGAAGCACTGGTGTTGAAATTGGCAGTGGAGAATGCTAGTGTTTGCTATCAACGTGTTGTCTGTCGGTTTTGCAGTGCATGTTGCGTGCTTCTGTGTATTGCCCATCTGAGGGTCGGGCGGCTTGTCAGGAATGTGAGTTGGTTGTTTCACTGGTTGTTGTTAGAATTGTTTCTTTGTGGTATAAGTACACCGTAAAACTTTCTCCCCACTTTTCCCACTCACGCTGCAAGCAGTCCTGTGCTTCCCCCCCTCCCTCCCTCTTCTCAAGGTTTTTACTTGCAAGATGGGGTCAGGAATGACTGTTTTCAGTTGTGTTCCTAAAAAAACGGTATTGGGAGGTGTTTTAAAACATAGGAAAGCACTCGGACAAGAAATCATTAAATCATTTCAGTCAGTTTTACAGGCGGGGGGATTTGAACTTCAACAAGCTGGGGGAGAATTGACTGATAACACACAGGTCAGAAAACTTGTTAAAGTCTGCAAGATGCTTTCCTTATTAACCTGTTTTCTTTGTGGGTATCTGTTTAAGCATGTTGCAATTTTGGTAGGTCTTTGTTATACGGTACGATAAGTTCACAATCTGTTAAATCATGAGAATCCGTTGACTCAAAAAGTGCGTTTTGTGATAATACAGAAGATCATGAGTAATTTACCTCTTTACTGCGTGAATGTGATGGTAAAATTTTTGTGTGTAGTAGCTGTTATTTTTCTTTCTAGCATGCTGGCTTTATTCCAGTATCCAGACTTGCGCAACTCTGTGATAGGTTGTATCTCATCACAATGCACTAAATTTGGCTCTTGTGTATGCACACCAATTAAAGAATCCTGTTCTTGGGATAACAGTTGTAGCACCCCAGATGAGACACTAATAAAAGCCTTGCCCGGTCCAGCTTGCTGCGGCGGCAGGGGGCGGGTGCCGATGGGGCTCCAGTGCACACTGACCTGTTCTGTCAGGGAGACCCAGCGGTACCTCTGCCTGGCTGAGCAGTAGGCAGTTCAAAGGTGCAATGCAAAAATTGAGAGATTGTCTTAAATTAGTGTAACTGTGATCTATCTGCATAATTGAGCTTGGTATTTGGTTTTCATATCTCAGCTCAGTATTGTAATTTGCATATATCTATTCGGTACCAAAAGAATTTTGTTTGGGGAGATATTTACAAAATGGGAACCGGTTCAACTGCTAATATACTGTGTTTTGACATCTATAAATTGTAAAAGGTAAATGGGGCTGAGGAATGTAACAACTGTTGAGCTAATTGAAATTGTGTATAAAACTCAGCTCATTGTAACGAAGGAGTTTGCCAGAGCCTCCCACTTCGTACCAGCGATTACACCAGCTGCGTGGCCTTGGCTACATCTGAACTGCAGCAAGGAGAGAAGAAAAAAAAAAGGAAAAAAAAAACATGGTTGCCTGCTGCTAAGCGGAGAAAAGGGGGACTTTACTCCCCCCACTCTGCCTTTTTTTTGTCTGGAGTATTGTCATCCATCTTTGTTGTGGCACTTCTCGGCTTTGTATCGGGGGTTGTTGGTGTTGTTTATTTTTGCTCCTGTCTTGTTTTTTAGGTTTTGACACATCTGGGGAGAGAGCTCATAATTTTACCTCCTTGCTGAGGTTGGTTTTTTCACATTGGTCAGCTTTTTGGGGGTCAGAGTGCTCAGTGCTTCTCTGGGTCAGAGTGGTACTGATTTGGGTGAGAGAATGAAAGAAAGGCCGTTTTTTTGAGACCAATAGAATGCCAAATTTGGAACAAAGTTTTAATACATGAATTCTTGTAGTTGCCAGAAAGCCCTGTACTTCTCTTGGGTCAAGATTTGTTAATTAAATTGTAAGATCAAATAACGTTTTCTGAGAATTCTGTTTAGCTGCATGTCCTACAACAATCTGCTTGGATGGTGCAGATCTGGTTGCTGCAAGTGAGAAATCTCCAAGGAAATTTCAAATGCTGTATTTCCACTAGTTTTAACAGCCAATGTTTGGATAAAGCAAATACTACACTGATAGATCTGAAACAGAACTTCGATCCGGTAAGGGAAAACAATATCCAATAAATATGACAGCCAAAATGGAGTTAGAAACTTTGAGGAATAAATTTATTAAAACCTTACAGGCTGACTGCATTTGATTGGACTTGCAGATTTGGCTATGAAACAACCTGTGGCTCTTGTGGGACAGTATGATGAGATTGCTAGCAGATTGATATACCAACTGTTATATACCAATTGTCACTCTGATCAAGAAAATGCAGGAAATGAATTTAAGTCTTAATAGGCCACGATCCTTTTGTCATATAGGTACCATTTGTGAAATTTAATTCTCTTTTTTTTTTGTTTGTAATCTATGTCCTTGTAAATTGCACTAGCTGGTTTTCTTAACAGCACAGCTTTTGGCATGCATAAATGTAAACTGCTGCAGAACCTACAAGTCTTTAACATCAGGTCATAGGCCATACTTGTATTTGGTCTGATCCTACATACTTGCACAGTTTTTGATGATGGTTCTGGGAAGTCTCATAAAGCTGTAGTGGTCTGGCATGAAGATAACAAATGGTATCATTCTGTAAAAATTATTGAAGGTTCAACTCAATTAGCAGAACTTGGCGCAGTTTTATATTACTTAGAGCTTTTTAAGGAGGAACCTCTAAATTTGATTTGTGATTCTGAGTACGTAGTCAAGGTCCAATGCATGTATCTGATTTCAAACTGTTTTATGATTTTTTTCAAAAACGAAAAGGGGGAGAAGTGGAGGAAACACCACAAACCCAATTGTCAAAAGCATTGTATGTGATGAATCACTTATATCTAAGTGGTACAGCCCAAATTTGCCCTGTGATGAAACACTTTGCAAGTAGGACCCAAAACCATGCTAAATCAGAAAGAACCTACATTAGTTATGGTCAAATCACTAGTCAATGGAAAAAGCCACATCAATTGATAACCTGGGGAAAAGGTTATGTTTGTGTCATTACAGGCCAAGGATTGAAGTGGATTCCCGTGAAATGGGTCAAGCCATGGCTGACTAAAGACAACAAAGATTCAATGTATGCAGATGGACAGGAGGGAGATAAGTTGTGAGGACTGTTTCAGATGTAAACCATGGATCCTAATTCAGTGTTATAGATGCTCACAGACCTGGAAGATAAATCAAAGTCAATCCATAAGGAAATCCAACAACTTATGGACTACACCCAGAAGATTAAAGAAGATATAGGGCTTTTCGGCTTGGAGGGGTTAACAAACTGGCTAGGGTTAGAAGGGTGGTTTAAGAGCTTTTTACAACGTGTGTTGCTTATCTTAGTTATAGTAGCTATAGGATTATTGTGTTTAAGCTGTGCTCTCTCTTGCTTTAAAAGAATGTTTGAACGAATAGTGAATCAGGCTCTACTAGTACAAAAAGAAAAAGGGGGAATTGTTGGAGAATGGCTTAGTTGCACGAGCAGAGCTTGTTCTGAAGGTCTTAGCATAAGTAGCAAAACTAGGCCGCAGTGGGAACCACTGACTGTTTCAGTAAAATCAGCAAGGTCACTGCGACCTTGGCAGAGTCTCACAAATGGCTTTCAAGAGCACAAGAATGTAGAATAAGCATAGCTAGCAGCTGCAAGTAGGAGGACCATGCAAATGTGACTGTTAGAGCTTAAGCCAATTCGTAGGTGACAGGTATGCATAATTATCGTGAACTGTATAAGTATATGCTATTCGGGCTAATAAATCGAACTATGCTTTATCACTCATATTGAGTCGACCTGCGTGTTCCTCCACCGCTCAAAAATATCCAATCAATTAATGCATGAATGGAGCATGGACACGTGATCGGGAAATAACTGCATATATAAAGAGTCTTGTTTCTGTAATAAATGGCTTTGCGTGATTCACATTGAATCGGAATGCTGATTCCTTTATTTGCTCCAACAGTCTACCTTGACTTCAGTAAAGAATTTGACACAGTCTCCCACAGCATCCGCACAGCTAAACTGAGGGAGTGCGGTCTGGATGAACGGGTAGTGAGGTAGACTGTGAACTGGCTGAAGGAAAGAAGCCAGAGAGTCCTGGTCAATGGGGCAGAGTCCAGTTGAGGCCTGTATCTAGTGCAGTGCCTCAGGGGCCAGTACTGGGGCCGGTATTATTCAATATATTCATCAGCTATTTGGATGAGGGAATAGAGTGACTGCCAGCAAGTTTACCGATGACACCAAGCTGGGAGGAGTGGCTGACACTGGAAGCTGTGCTGCCATCCAGAGACCTGGACAGGCTGGAGAGTTGGGTGGGGAAAAATTTAATGAAATATAACAAGGGAAAGTGTAGAGTCCTGCATCTGGGTAGGAACAACCCCAGGTTCCAGTATAAGTTGGGGAATGACCTATTAGAGAGCAGCATCGGGGAAAGGGACCTGGGGGTCCTGGTGGACAGCAGGATGACCATGAGCCAGCACTGGGCCCTTGTGGCCAGGAAGGCCAATGGCATCCTGGGGTGGATTAGAAGGGGGGTGGTTAGTAGGTCGAGAGAGGTTCTCCTGCCCCTCTACTCTGCCCTGGTGAGACCACACCTGGAATATTGTGTCCAGTTCTGGGCCCCTCAGTTCCAGAAGGACAGGGAAGTGCTGGAGAGAGTCCAGCGCAGAGCCATGAAGATGCTGAAGGGAGTGGAGCATCTCCCGTGTGAGGAAAGGCTGAGGGAGCCGGGGCTCTGGAGCTGGAGGAGACTGAGGGGTGACCTCATTAATGTTTACAGATATGTAAAGGGTGAGTGTCAGGAGGATGGAGCCAGGCTCTTCTCGGTGACAACCAACGGTAGGACAAGGGGTAATGGGTTCAAACTGGAACACAAGAGGTTCCACTTAAATTTGAGAAGAAACTTCTTCTCAGTGAGGGTGCCAGAACCTGGACCAGGCTGCCCAGGGAGGTTGTGGAGTCTGCTACTCTGCAGACATTCAAACCCGCCTGGACACCTTCCTGTGTAACCTCATCTGGGTGTTCCTGCTCCAGCAGGGGGATTGGACTGGATGATCTTTTGAGGTCCCTTCCAATCCCTAACATTCTCTGATTCTGTGATTCTCTAATGGGGGCAGGGGTTGGAATTAGAATGCTCCTCATGGGGGATGATAAAAGGAGAATATCAGTAGGCATGCCCACCCCCAAAGGAACATTCTCCTTATTCCACCATAGAAGAAAGAGAAGAATGTTCGTGCTGGGGAACAGCATTAAGGATAACGTTGCTGTCCAGGGAATTGGCGATGGGAGAATAAGGAGAATGTTACTGGGATAGATGGAGGGGGAGAACTGATTGAGAAAGAGTGACTTCTTTTTATGGGGAAGGGGGTTTGAAGGAAAGGTGAGCCTGTGTGATAGGGTCTGACTATTATTTAACCTGGTCCTAAAGGAAATTTTGGTCTATTACTTAGGTGGTGCACCATACCATCTTTGGTGGAACAATTTGAATCCCAAAATGTCCAGTAAGAGAAAGATTGATGCAGAAGAAAGGCAATATAATGATAGATGGGAAAGTGAATACATGTTTGTGTTTCAAGGAGAAAAAACAGTATGTATTTTGTGTTATGAGACATTGTCAGTGATAGAGGAGCTCAGTGTACATTGGCATTTTGAGACCAAACACGGAACTAAATATGCTAAATTTAGCCTCCAAGAAAAACAATTGATGCAAGAATTAAAAGGCAGACTGCAATCAGAGTACCAGAGCTATAGCCAAAAATGTTGCAGCAGTGAAAACTAGCTTTATTGTGGCTGAAGAAATTGCTTGAGCTTCGAAGTGTTTTTCAGAGGGTGCATTTTTGAAGCAGTGCATGCTGAAGGTGTGTGAGTAGGTGTGCCCCGATCAAATACAGACTTTTAAAAATGTCAGTTTGTCAAGAAATACCATTGCAAACCATGTTAAGGAACTAGCAGGAAAATCTGACAACACAGCTGGCCAAAAAGGTGCACAGTTGTCTGGCCTTTTCATTAGCTGTTGATGAAAGCACAGACAACACAGATACACTGCATCTATCCATTTCTAAAAGAGGTATGAAAGTGGACTTCTCTGTTACCAAGGAGCTCTTGGATGTAATTGCCATGCATGGAATGACAACAGGGAAGGACATTTTTGATGCAGTGGAGAAGTCCATAACTAACCATAAACGATCCTGAGAAAAGCTAGTGGTGCTAACTACTGATGGCACACCTCCAATGTGTGGAGAAAAAACAGGCTTGGTTGGACTAATGAAGGAGAAAATGCAAAAAAGTAAGTGCGACACCCATCTGATAACACATCATTGCATTATCCATCAAGAAGCTCTGTGTAGAAAGGTTCTGGAACTGGATAATATTATGATCACAGTCATGAAAACAGTGAACTTCATTCAGACATGTAGCTTGAATCATCACCAGTTCCAAGTGTTTTTGCAGGAAATGGACTTGGAGCATGAAGACGTGCCATACCATACAGAAGTAAGGTGGCTGAGCAGGAGTGCAGTCCTGAAATGATTTTTTGAGTTTAGGGAAGAAATTGCACTTTTCATGCAAAGTAAAGGAAAACCCTTGTCTGAGCTGTCAGATCCAAACTGGCTGTGTGATTTTGCTATGTTATGTGACATAACTGAGCAACTGAATCAGAAGTTGCCAGGACGCAAATAAGTTATCACATAGATGTCCAACATGATCACAGTTTTCCAGCATAAACTTCACCTATGGAAGTCTCAAGTGGACAAGGACAATCTTGCCCACTTGCCTCTTTGTCAAAGCATCTCAGCCTCAGTTCCCCAGTGCTTATTCATGCATTCAGTTGGCTACCAAATTGAGCCAGTTAATTGATGAATTTGATCGGTGCTTCTCAGACTTTAGAAGACAGCACTCAAGCTTTGCCATCTTTGCCAATCCTTTCACCATTGATGACGACATTGCGCCCCATAACCTTCAGATGGAATTAATTGATATTCAAAGCAATAGTGGCCTGAAAGCAAAGTTCGAGGATGTTAAAATTGAGGACTTTTACCATCTACTACTGCCCCCTGCTTTGATCCCACAGCTCCAACTTGATGCTGCCCGTATTCTGTAAATGTTTGGGAGCACCTATCTGTGCGAACACGTTTTCAATAATGAATCTAAACAAGACTAAGCACAGATCACACATCACCAATGACAACCTCTACACTATTTTACGAATTACTACAGCACAACACCTGAAACCAGACGTAGACACACTAACCTCGGGAAAATGGTATCAGACATCCAGCCAGAAAACAAGAGGTAAGCCTAAAACCTGAATTTAAAAACATTTGAATTGTCATGCTTGTATTTTGCTTTGTGTTTGTTGTTATTTTCAGAACATAATCAATGGATGAGGATGGTATGTGACATGCCAGTTTCTCGGGTTATTTAACAATAAGTTCAGCTTCACAGTTGCCATTGAAGAGTTGATTATAATGGTAATACTGTATAAATGTAACTACTCCTTAACAGCTTCCTTAACTGTTAAGGAGTAGTTACATTAATACAATCCTAAAATTACATTCAGCCCTTTGAAGGCAACTGCAAGGCTGATGTGGCCCCCAGTGAAAATGAGTTTGACACTCCTGGTCTAGATGGACACGGGTGAAAAGTGGTGTCCCTCAGGGGTCCATACTGGGACCAGTACTGTTTAATATCTGCATCAATGACATAGACAGTGGGATCAAGTGCACCCTCAACAACTTTACGGATTACACCAAATGGAGTGGTGCAGTTGACATGCCTGAGGGACAGGATGCCATCCAACAGGACCTGGACAAGCTCAAGAAGTGGGCCCATACAAACCTCATGAGGTTCAACAAGAACAAGTGCAAGGTCCTTCAACTGGGTTGGGGCAACCCCCAGTATCAATACAGGCTGAGGGATAATAGAATCACTGAATCATTTCGGTTGAGAGAGACCCTCAGGATCATTGAGTCCAACCATAACCTAACCTAACTCTAGCACTAAACCATGTCCCTGAGAACCTCAACTAAACACATTTGAAACACCTCCAGGGATGGTGACTCCACCACATTCCTGAGCAGCCTGTTGCAATGCCTGGCAACCCTTGCCATGAATAGTTTTTTCCTAATATCCAACCTAAACCTCCCCTGGTACAACTTGAGGCCATTTCCTCTTGTCCTATCACTTGCTACTTGGGAGAAGAGACCAACATCCTCCATGCTTCAACCTCCTTTCAGGTAACTGTAGACAGTGATAAGGTCTCCCCTCAGACTCGTTTTCTCAAGGCTTAAAAACAGCCCCACCTCAAAAACTGCTCCTCATTAGACTTGTGCTCCAGATCCCTCACCAGCTTCATCGTCCTCCTCTGCACTCTCTCTAGTACCTCAGTGTCCTTCTTATGATGAGGGGCCCAAAACTGAACACAGTGTTCAAGGTGGGGGCCTCACCAGTGCCGAGTACAGTGGCACAATCACTTCCCTAGTCCCGCTGGCCACACTATTCCTGATATGAGCCAGGATGCTGTTGGTCTTTTTGGCCACCTGGGCACACTGCTGGTTCATATTCAGCCAGCTGTCCATCAACACCCCTAGATCCCTTTCTGCCAGGCAGTTTTCCTTCCAATGTTCCCTGAGCCTGTAGCATTGCATGGGGTTGATATGACCCAAGTGCAGGACCCAGCACTTGGCCTTGTTAAACCTCATGCAATTGGCCTCAGCCCAATGATCCAGCTGGTCCAGATCCCTCTGTATGGCCTTCCTACCCTCCAGCAGGTCAACACTCCTACCCACTTTGATGTCGTCAGCAAAGTCTCTGACGGTGCACTCAATCCCTTCATCCAGATCATTGGTGAAGAGACTAAATAGAACTGGCCCAAATATTGAGCCCTGGGGAACACCATTAGTGACCGGTCACCAACTGGATTTGACTCCATTCACCACCACTCTTTGGGCCCAGCCCTCCAGCCAGTTCTTTATCCATCACAGAGTACAGCCATCCAGGCCATGAGCTGCCAGCTTCTCCAGGAGAATGCTGTGGGATACGGTGTCAAAGGTCTTACTGGTCTAAGTACACAACATCCACAGCCTTTCCCTCTTCTACTAGGTGGGTCACATTGTCCCAGAAGGAGATCAGGTTGGTCAAACAGGACCTGCCTTTCATAAACCCATGTTGACTGGGCCTGATCACATGGTTTTCTTGTACGTGCCATGTGATGTTACTCAGGATGATCTGCTCCATGACCTTCCCCAGCACCAAGGTCAGTGTCATAGTTTAGCCCCAGTCCCTCCAGCCAGCAGCTAGAACCACGTGCTGCTCACTCACCCCTCCCCTGCCCCCAATGGGACAGACGGGAGAATTAAAAAAAATAAAAAAATCACAAAACAATAAAGGCAAAAACTCGTGGGTTGGAATAAAAAACAGTTTAACGGGGCACCAAGCAGAAAACAAAGAACGAACAAGCAGTAACAACAATGGTAAAGGAACCTACAAAGACCATGGGCACACAGGGCAGCGTGGCCCATGCCGTAGGTGCCTTCCCCACGTGGCTGCCCGCCACTGCAGCAGTCAGTGCCCTCCCAGCCGTCAGCTCACGCTTACACTCTCTCACCACCGCTTACACTCTCTCACCACCGCAGCTGCGCTGAAGCCACCACTGTTCCCCCCTCCCTTGCACCAAATCGCAACTCGCACCCGAAATACCAAAAGGAAAAGCAACCACGTGGTCCCGCAGGAGCTGCTCCGCCCGCCTCCTGGCTTGCCCCCCGGAACCGGAAGAAGAGCCCGAAAAGAGAGACCCAATATGGTATAGAATATCTGGATGTCCTGGCAGCGTAGAAATTAACCCCATCTTGACCGATCCAGCACAGTCAGACTGACAGGTCTGTAGTTCCCTGGATCATCTTTCTGACCCTTCTTGTAGATGGGTGTCACATTAGCCAACTTCCAGTTAACTGAGACATCCCCAGTTAGCCAGGATTGCTGATAGATAAAGTGGTTTGGTGAGCACCTCTGCCAGCTCCCTCAGCACCCTTGGGTGGATCCCATCTGGCCCCATAGACTTGTGGGTGTCTAAGTGGTGTAGCAGGTCACTAACCATTTCCCCTTGGATTACTGGGGCTTCATTCTGCTCCCCATCCCTGTCTTCTGCCTCAGGGGGCTGGGTACCTGGAGCACAACTGTTCTGACTATGAAAGACTGAGGAAAAGAAGGCATTTAGTACCTCAGCCTTTTCCTCATTCTCTGTCACTGCTTCCCCCCACATCCATCAGGGCATGGAGATTCTCAGCCCTCCTTTTGTTGCCAAAGGGTTGAATGAAGAGACAGAGTAGCCCTGTGGAGGACTTAAGGGTACTGGTGGATGAAAGCTTGGACATGAGCCAGTAATGTGCACTTACAGCCCAGAAGGCCAATCGTATCTTGGGCCGCATCAAAAGGATCATGACCAGCAGGTCGAGGGAGGTGATTCTGCCCCTCCACTCTGCTCTGGTGAGACCCCACCTGGAGTACTGACTCCAGCTCTGGAGCCCTCAGTACAGGAAAGACGTGGACCTGCTGGAGAGGGTCCAGAGGAGGGCCACCAAAATTCATCAGATTGATGGAACACCTCTCCTATGAAGACAGTCTGAGAGAGTTGGGGTTATTCAGCCTGGAGAAGAGAAGCTACAGGGAGACCTTATTGCGGCCTTTCAGTACTTAAAAGGAGCCTGTAAGAAGGATGGGCACAGACTTTTTAGAAGGGCATGTTATGACAGGACAAGGGGCAATGGTTTTAAACTAGAAGAGAGGAGTTTCAGGTTAGACATGAGGAAGAAACTTTTTACAATGAGGGTGGTAAAATACTGGAACAAGTTGCTCCAACTCAATTTGGTGTCATCTGCAAACTTACTGAGGGTGCACTCAATCCCTTCATCCAGATCATTGATAAAGAGATTAAACAGAACTGGTCCCAATACCGAGCCCTGGGGAACACCACATACATTCTGTTAGCTTAACAAAAGAAGAAACGCTCCTAGGTGACATTTCTGTCACGATATAGACTTGCAGTAGTCTGCATTATTAGAAAAACAATCTACCTTGCTTGCTGACAGACTTAAAGGACTGCCCAAATCCAGAAGAAGATTATTGTGAAAGCATTAAACACTTGATTTTGTAATATCAATTGGTCAGGGAGGTCTTCCACTTCAAAAAGACATGGGGAGAATAATTTTCCTCCACTTCTCCAAGAGAAAATGCTAGTAGAAACAATTAAGTATCTCCTGCCTGGTTTTAAGTAGCCTTCTATAGACTTAAACTCTTCAATTAAACTATCCAAACTGGAAACAAAAGAGGATTCATTAGTAAGGCAATTGAATAAAAAAGGAGAATGGCAGGAAGGAAAACCTTCATTTTCAAATGCAAATCTAAATTTAATTTCTAGACATCCTCATGACAGTCCTCTCAATGAAGGAAACCTGGGATATTCTAGAATACTTAATCACAGGAGAAGATATATTAAAAAACTAACAGGATCGCTATACTTGTCTGGAGGAAAAGTGCACATCTAAAGCTTCAAGGTTTTCTCCATTTCTTCTACTCAATAACATGGAAGTTATTTCATGTGGGTTTTTTTTTTAACAATTTATTCTGTAGATAGACTGAAAGACAAATCTTTATAGCAAATAAAGGCTATGTTTAAGGCAGGCTACTGGGAAAGGACAGAAAAACGATAATCCAATATTCAAATTGATTTTTCCATATCATTTATGGATTTTCAGAAAGAAATAAAATAGTATAGTATCAAAAAGGCAACTCCACTAATAGCCATTATTGGAATCAGCTAAGGAGAGCCTGGGAAATGACTTGTCATTGTTTGTTTTTTCAGGTCAAGATGCAAAGAAGTTCCACAGATTGAGGGTTGAGAAAACCAGTAAAAAAAAAAAAAAAAAAAAACACAACACAAAACCCACACAAACAAAACCAAAACCAAAACCAAACACTACAGGGATTTAAAAGGAAAAAGTCTGGTTACCCTTTTTAGAAAATAATGGCAAGGAGCCAAGCATAACTACTTAAAGGCTAAAGGAGACCTATTTGCTATTTGTTGAGTTCTAACCATCTTTGTGGCAGGTGGACTCCTCCCCACCCTGAAAGCACCAGAAACTTGTAGACCAATAGACTGCTATGGTCATGGACACACCCCTTGGTTGACAGACAGGGTCCTTGACCAATGACACATCTCAGAAAGAAGTTTCTAGACCACTACCATAAATGACCACAAGTTCAGATTCAATTTACCTTATAAATGGAGCCCACAAGAGACCCCTGCCCCCTTTGAGCTGGTATTCCTTGGAGTAGCTGGTATTCCTTGGAGTAGCTGGTATGCAGCCAAAGACTCTCCTTAGACTGGGATGACATCTAAGGAAAGTTCCTCCAGGATTGAAATACCTTGCCTTATTGGTGAGTAATTATATCTTCTGGGATACCTCCTCACTTTGTATGAGTGGGAAGATGCATATTTTGAATCGTCATTTTAATGTTTCGAGCTCCCTTGAGTCTGACTTGGCTGTGTAGTAATAGCAATTGAACTCCTAACTAGTATCTGAATCTGTGGTTTATAATGCTGTTAAGAGTGCTGAATGATTTTTGGATAAATCCTGTTTCTAGTTGTTTCTCTGCTAAACAGTTCTGGTTAGAATAAAGTCTGTTTGGATCTTATTGCCTGCCTAAATTGAGTTTTGGGGTGCCTCTGTGACACTCTTCAAGGAGTTCATTGCCTAGTTACTATAAGAACACTGAGCAGCAGTTTTACATTAAAAAAGGAACCTACAGATAAATCTTAGCCTTTGCAAGATCTCCTGACTTTGCAGCACACTTATGTTAGAGTGTTGGGAGGAAAAGAGAGTGTTTTTATCTTGTGTTACTTAAAAAAGGTTTTGTTTTGTGCACAAATGGAATTTGCTGGGAGTAGACAGCCTCTGAGCGCTGGGCAGAAGAGCTGAGGTTTTTTTTTATCATGATCAAGTGTTATTTATCAGGATGTGTTGGTACTGGCATGGGCTTATGTGCACAGTACTTAAATATGGCATTAGGGGCACTGCCAAACTGTGTATACCTGAGTTGGAAGGTCTCAATCTTGCTGTGACCACTCTATTTGTAATTATTTACCAAAGCCCTTGCACAATGATGCTGACCACACTGGGGATATTGATCCAGATTAGTACTGAAGGCCCCTTGGTTTACAGTCAACTACTTGAAACTACATTCCGCCTCAATCCTGTAGATGTTCAGGGCTCAGTTGAAATGTAGCCCTAGGCTACCCAATAGAGCCCATAATCCAGAGTAACACAATGTCCTGCTTTCTACCCCACATGACAGGTTACCAACACAGAGGCTGCTACTCCCTAAGAAGTGTGCTGGCCTACTACTGTTGGAAGCCCTCCAAACTGCAGAACTAAGGGTTTCACTGATTTTTTCAAGTAGCCAATCATAGTGGCCCAGGAATACCTGCAAAATAATATTTTTAAATCCCTGAGCACATGAGCAACTGATAAGTGAGGGGCAGCATAGTAAGATTCCAGCTATGCTAATTAAAGGTCTGGGTAAACTGGCAACATAGCTCATACACATCTGGAAGATGATGCTAGAGCACTCACTGTGGACTCACTAACCTCAAAATCCCTACCCACCAAGCAGAATAAGTCAGGGGTTTAAACATTCTATTAGACAAGGAAACTAATTTCCAAGGGATACAGGAGCTCAGGCTGCATGTGTCAGTGCTGAAGAACAGGAGTCAAATCCCAACCACACTTCAGCTGTGTTCATCCACAGCTGAAAACTATGCACAACCTGCTGGTCACCACAGGCACATAGGACAATGTAGAAACACAGGCCCAAATCCTCACCTTGGTAAGATTAAGTCTGGCCATGACCAAAAACTAGACTATGATCAGAGAGAGAAGGTATACTGTAAGTATCCCAGACTCTTCCACTGCCATTTAAGTCCTAGAGCTATTCCACTGAAGTGCACTCTTTGGATGCAAGCAAGTCCCTGACAATAGATCAAGGGACTTGCTTAACTACATTTAACAAAAACAGTAACAGCGAAATTGAACATGTAAACACGTCATCTGTGATTATCCACTGATGATACTTCAGTTTTGCTATGAAACCAATAATTTTGATTCTTCCAAATCATAAATATCTAAACACTCCACATTTATTAGCTTGACACTCCATTTAAACAACAATCCTGTTCCATACCAGGAGAGGGAGGAAAAAAAAAAAAAAAACACACACCAAACAAAAACACACACTACAACACCTTTAGGTGAACTCCTTGACTAGTAAAGAATATACAATAGAGTCTTATTTTGTGTAACAGTCACTGGATGTATGTGGAGGATGCAGTTGCGGAGTTTGGATAGTTCTCATTGTTAAAAGGAACAACATTCAGAAAGACAGACTGGCCAAAGAGGCCAGAGTATGATTTCACTACTAAAAGGGAAGAAAGAGAGGGAAAACAATAGTGCACTTATTTAGCAGGGGAAAAAAAAAAAAAAAAAAAAAAAAGATAAAAATTAAAGCATCAAATTAAGAGGAAATTCAACTATCTGTACAAAAATGCTACACGTGTAGGTGATAAACCCAAAAATTTGCTAATATACAGATTAAATTTGAACAGAGAGATATAACTGAAGCAAAGATTTACAAGCGGAAGTTCAGCAATTAACATTTCTGTGCCTCAAAATTGACAGTGATCTTTAAGATTTGCAGTTTAAATTCTAACAGATAAAAAAAATTGACACAGAAGCTGGAGCCATGACAGATGATCAAGTCACAGCTGATTTGACAGACAACTGTATGGAGCTCTTTAACTATTTAACTTTAATGAAAAGGAAAGGAGGTAATAGTCTCCCAGGGCCACCTAACTGATGCTAAAAGTCTCAACCAAATGAACTTGGAATTTCTGTATTTCAGAAATTATAATTTTCTAACACAGAAAAGCAAATTAAGAACTACGGGGTTCTGGAGGGTTTTTTTATTTTTTGTGGGTTGTGGTTTTTGTTGTTGTTTTTTAAACTTCACATTTTCATACAAAAAAAACCCCACATACACACACACACCACACTTAAAACAGCATTGGTTCTTTACTAAATGGATATGGCCTTTCATATTAACACAGAAAATGCACACATATTTTGTAAATAATTTTGGTTTGATTTTAGGGAAACACAGATCATATTTAAAGTGACAATGAAAGAGTTTCCACTACAGCAGTTACTGAAGATGTTACAGAGCAGTTACTGAAGTTTGTTACTCAGCAGGTCAAGACACCTCTCATCAAAGAGTTTTAGAAAAACCTGACTGAGAAGCCCTCCTGCCTCATATGTCCTGAAATATCACAACAACAAAAAAAAAAAAAAAAGATGGGAATGGGATGAGTGAGAGATTACAATCGAGTTATGCAGTTAGAACAGTTCTAATGGTTTGGTTTATAAATGCAGCAGTTTTGAGGAACTAGACTTCTGCTAAGCAACTGATTTGGTGTCACAAACAAACATAGCA
The DNA here is from genome assembly GCF_037038585.1 of Patagioenas fasciata. Classification (NCBI taxonomy): domain Eukaryota; kingdom Metazoa; phylum Chordata; class Aves; order Columbiformes; family Columbidae; genus Patagioenas; species Patagioenas fasciata. The sequence continues at coordinate 55,174,160 of NC_092559.1, forward strand.
CACATTAGAGTTGTTTAAGCAGTAAGTATTAAATTACATAAGAGAAAGTCCTCAGACAGCTGTTTCTGATAGGATCTCAGTGATATCCCCATCCTGATAAGAAACTTAAATATCTTTATCCACAAGATAGAATAAAAATGTAAAATTATTACTGACAATACCTATAGGTGACACAAAAGCTGTGAACTGGTAAATTAAGAAGGGGATTTGATGATGTGAAGTAATTGGAATAACCTGTAAACCAGGAACAGGCAGAAATTGCTTCTGAGTACAGCTAAATGTAAGGTTAATTATACAGGAATAGAGAAAGCAGGTTGCAAATGATGAATGAACCCACCCTGAAAAGCAATTATTTTGAAGAATATTTTACTTATGGTAGATAGTCATCTTAACATGAACAATTTGATGCCATGACTAAAAAGGCTGTTGTATTCCTTGTACAAATCTCAACACTGGCATCTCAACTAGCAGAGACATTTTACTTTTGTATTAGACTTGTAGTAAAGAATATATATGCCTCAGTGTTCATTTCTCATTGCCTGTAATTCAGAAGTGATGTTGGAAAGGATTAAAAAGAGAACCATAAGAATGATTAAAAGTTTAAAAAAATCACCCTACAGTTAGCATTAGGAAATCAACTCATTTAGCTTCACAATAGATGCAAAGATTAATAAGTATCTTGGTCTCAGTTTCCAAGTGTCCATGGGTCAGATATCTAATATCAGAGGTCAAAATAGATAAGATATAATAACAACAACTGACTAGAAGCAAATCCTGGGCAAATCCAAGCTAAGAACAGGAACAATGTTTTACAGGGGAAAGTTTGGGGTTTTTTTTATAATATACCAATAACCGTGCAAGTACCTCCATCTCTAAGAGTTCTTAGCTCTAGACTGCATTTTTTGCCTTAAAATTAATGGTCTTGGTCATACATTTCCTATTTGAAGGGGGGGGGGAAACCCCACAGTCTTCTCTTATAGGTTCATATATATGACAAAAGCTTTTATGCAGGTGAATTCATACACCCATATCAACCATCTAAAAGCCAATGGGCAGGTGAATGCTCAACACCTTTAAATATCAAGCCACAAGTTCAACTACTTGCCACTGTAGAAGATTAAACCTTAGGGATTCACATTCACTCTCCCCCCCCACCCTGCCTACCTCAGAACAAGCCAAAGATGTATAAGTCATTAATTTTTTTTCAGCACTGTGGTGGGTTAACTCTGGCCAGCAGCTAAGCCCCCACCCAGTCACTTCCTCACTCCCCCCACAGCAGGATGAGGAAAAGAATCAGAAGAGCAAAAGCTGAAAACCTGTGGATCAAGATTAAGACAGGTTAATAGGTGAACCAAAAGCCACACATGCAAGCAAAGCAAAAAGAATTAATTCACTACTTCCCATCAGCAGATAGATATCCAGCCACTTCCTGGAAAGCAGGGCCTCAAAATGTAAACAATTATTTGGAAAGACAAATGCCATAACCATGAACATTTTCATCCCTTCCTCCTTTCCCAGAGCTTTTATTACTGAGCATGACATCATATGTTACAGAATTGTTGTGCTGTTTCCCCTCCAAACTTCCTACCCCCATACACACTTATTCACTTGGGTGGAGTAGAGTGGAGGGGAAAAAAAAAAAAGTCTTGACACTGTGAAAGCACTGCTCAGCAATGGCCAAAACACTGGCCATATCAACACTGTTTTAGCCACAAATCCAAAACATGGCACCATACAGGCTGCTATGAGAAAAATTAACTCCATCCCAGCCAGACCCAGTACAAGTATTTAATTTTTGTTGCTAGTATTGCCCTGGTCTATGAGATGAAGTGGCACAAATAGTGCTTAGTAAATCCACTATCAGAGTAAAAGAAGTCCATACAAGTTCCATATTAGAATCTCAGTTTCTCAAACCTGATGGGTTCTTAAAAGTACAAGGAATTATGGCATCTTTCCCAACTTTTATGCATTTGAGTTTTTCTGGCCTTAGAAGACAGCAATTGCTGCCTATGGAAACCTTCTGTCTGACTTTCTGCCCAACTCCTATTTACCCAGAAACAGGGGTTAAAATAGTTTCAGGCATTCTTATCCAACATGCTCTAAAATGAGCAAGAGAATTAACATTCGGATTAAAGACTTGAGAGTTTAAATACTCTCACAAATATAAATTGGGAGGATGGTTAGAGAGCAGTCCTGCTGGGGGTGCTGGTTGACATCAGGGTCAATAGGAGGCAGCAGTGTGCCCTGGCACCTTAGTGCAAACCACATCCTGGGGTGCATTAAACACAGCATAACCAGCTGGTCAAAAGAGGTGATTATCCCACTGTGGCCTCACCTTGAGTATTGTGTGCAGCTCTGGGCCCCACAATTTAAGAAGGATGTTAAGGTCCTTGAATGCATCCAGAGGAGGGCAATGAAGCTGGTGAAAGGGCTGGAAGGCATGTCCTATGAGGAGCGACTGAGGGCTCTGGGTTTGTCTGGTCTGGAGAAAAGGAAGCTGAGGAGCAATCTCATTGCTCATTGCTACAGCTTCCTGAGGAGGGGAAGTGGAGAGGGAGGTGCTGAGCTCTTCTCCCTGGCATCCAGTGACAGGATGCACGGGAATGGTTCAAAGCTATGTCAGAGGAGGTTCAGACTGGACATTAGGAAGCATTTCCTTACCAAAAGAGGGTGGTCAATCACTGGAACAGGCTTCCTAGAGAGGTGGTCAATGCCCCATGCCTGTCAGTGGCATTTGTAGCAAGAGGCATTTGGACAATGCCCTTAATAGCATGCTTTAACTTTTGGTCAGCAAAAGTGGTCAGGCAGTTGGACTAGATGATCATTGTAAGTCCCTTCCAACTGAGCTGCTCTATTCTTAAATTTAGCTTAAAACAAAACAAACCCAACTCACATTTATGTTGTTCCTAAAACTTCCTCAGTAACTCTTAAAACTTTCCAGACTATAGTATCACTTAGACTCATGTCATTCAGTATTAATGTATCTCATTTCTATGCATGGGATTAATACTTAAAGCCTGCTGTACACTTCTTTCATCTTAAAAATACCATATATATGGCTTCATAGTATTTCCTACATTCAAATCCTTCCTCAATTTTGATATTGCTTTCTTGCTCTTGATTCTTGCTAGTCAGACTTGTTAAATAAGTAGAGCAAATAAAAGGTGAATGTTGAAAAATGTCCATAATTTTATTAGCAACATCTGTTCATACAGTCTCATTCAAGTATGAGAACACATTTTTCTGAGTGTTATTCCATTCAGCAGAGGAAGAAACACACATCTACCTTATAATACTATTTTCATACCTTCCTGCAATTAATTCTGAAGAGAATGTCAGATTACTTATTACATGTTACAGGCTGAATAGAGACCTTCGGCTGGAACTCAGGAATAAAAGGAGAATTTATAACCTTTGGAAGAAAGGGCAGGCAACTCAGGAGGACTAGAAGGATGCTGTGAAGTTATGCAGGGAGAAAATTAGAAGGGCCTAAGCCCAACTAGAGCTGAGCCTGGCTACTGCTGTGAAAGGCAATAAGAAATGTTTCTATAAATACATGAGCAACAAAAGGAAGGCTAAGGAGAATCTCCACTCTCTGGTGGATGTGGTGGGGAACACAGTGAGAGAGGATGAGGGAAAGGCTGAGGTACTAAATGCCTTCTTTGCCTCAGTCTTTAATAGTCAGAACAGTTGTGCTCCAGGTACCCAGCCCCCTGAGCCAGAAGACAGGGATAGGGAGCAGAATGAACCTCCGATAATCCAAGGGGAAATGGTTAGTGACCTGCTACACCACTTGGACACCCACAAGTCTATGGGGCCAGATGGGATCCACCTAAAGGTTCTGAGGGAGTTGCAGAGGTGCTCACCAAGCTATTTTCAATTATTTATCAGGAGTCCTGGCTAACTGGGGATGTCCCAGTTGACTGGAAGTTGGCAAATGTGACCACCCGCATATAGAAGAAGGGCTAGAAGGAGGATCTGGAAAATTACAGGCCTGTCAGTCTGACCTCAGTGCCAGGGAAGGTCATGGAATAGATCATCTTGAGTGTCATGATGCAGCCCATACAGGTCAAGCAGGTGATCAGGCCCAGTCAGCATGGGTTTATGAAAAGCAGGTCCTGCTTGACCAACCTGATGTCCTTCTATGACAAGGTGACCCACTTAGTGGATGAGGGAAAGGCTGTGGATGTTGTGTACCTGGACTTGAGTAAAGCCTTTGACACTGTATCCCACAGCATTCTCCTGGAGAAGCTGGCAGTTCATGGCTTGGACGGGCATACTCTTTGATGGATAAAGAACTGGCTGGAGGGCCAGGCCCAAAGAGTGATGGTGAATGAAGTCAAATCCAGTTGGTGGCCAGTCACGAGTGGTGTTCCCCAGGGTTCACTATTGGGGCCAGTTCTGTTTAATATCTTTATCAGTGATTGGAACAAGGGGATCAAATGCACCCTCAGTAACTTTGCAGATGATACTAAGTTGGGTGGGAGTGTTGATCTGCTCAAGAGTAGGAAGGGTCTACAGAGGGATCTGGACAGCCTGGATCGTTGGGATGAGGGTAGCTGTATGAGGATCAACAAGGCCAAGTGCTGGGTCCTGCACTTGGGTTACAACAACCCCATGCAACCCTACAGGTTCGGGGAAGAGTGGCTGGAAAGCTGCCTGGCAGAAAAAGGACCTGGGGGTGTTGATTGACAGCCAGCTGAACATGAGCCAGCAGTGTGCCCAGGTGGCCAAAAAAGCCAGCAGCATCCTGGCTTGTATCAGGAATAGTGTGGCCAGCAAGACTAGAGAAGTGATTGTTGCACTGTACTCAGTGCTGGCAAGGCCCAACCTTGAATTCTGTGTTCAGTTTTGGGCCTCTCATTGCAGGAAAGACATTGAGGTGACGAAGAAAGTTCAGAGGAGGGCAATGAAGATGGTGAGGGGTCTGGAGTGGCTGAAGGAACTGGGGCTGTTTAGCCTGGAGAAAAGGAGGCTGAGGGGAGACCTTCTTGTTCTCTACAACTACTTGAAAGGAGGCTGTAGCACGGAGGGTGTTGGTCTCTTCTCCCAAGTAACAAGGACGAGAGGAAATGGCCTCAAGTTGCGCCAGGGAAGGTTCAGCACTGGAACAGGCTGCCCAGGGAAGTGCTGGAGTCACCATCCCTGGAGGTGTTTAAAAGACAGATGAGGCTCTTAGGCACATGGTTTAATGCTAGATTTAGGTTATGGTTGGACTTGATGATTTTAAGGGTCTCTTCCAACCAAAATAATTTTATTATTCTATGATTCTATTTAAAAATAAATGCTGTCTTTTATGAAATTGCCATTGCCTTTATAAACGAACAAAAATAATTTGAATTAGCTAAAAATACACAATTATTTCTGAACTATGTATACCCAAAAGTCCTTTCTCAAGAGATTCCTCTGTTCAGCATATATGTTTTCCTCTTGTATGAATTGAATATTGTTTTTAATGGAAAGCACAAATTTGGGAGTCCAAAATTAAGTTAGTCAGAATTCTTTGACTTGAGGTTCTAAGTTAATTTCCATTAATTACAATAGCTAACTTCTAAAGAAGGAAAATCAAAATAAACAAATAAACCAACGCACAAGAAAATCCTTTATAAGGGCTGAAAATCAAATATTGCTTTTATCATGCATTAAAAAAATTAATACGCTCTTTTCCAGCAAATGTGAAACCATGATATTACATTGATTTCAAGATGATGATTCATGTTTTCCTCAAAACCAATTATTTTTATCTATGGATGTATATGTCTACATATAATAGAATATATCGGTGTTTGTCATTCAGAATCAAATTAGATAACCTTTGAAATATTTTCTCCAAAGTAAGAGATACTTACCAATCTAGTTTCAACACACATCATCAAGATAAGTATGTTTGTTTTCTAATCATAAATACATACTGTTGTAGCTACCTAAAATTATTTTCAAATGTTCAGTGAGAGTATAAGTATGGATCAATACAAGATAAGAAAAGGCTGCAATGTTCTTTCAAAATAATTAAGTTTTCTGTTTTAATAAGGAGCAAAGAAAATAGCCAATTAGAATATACTCTCCAATATCAGCGTTTTTAAATTGTGTGCATAGAACTGAAACACACATAGTATCTGTTTACCAACTTATATAAGTAGAGGAGACTAATTGCACAGGTATTTCACATTACAGCAGGGAAGGAAAAGTCATTGTTGGCTTGATGGGGCCACTTCCTCTTCAAGTGTGTTTTTTTTTTATGTCTAAGTCTTTGCTAATTCACTGAGTTCTGCACATGAATCTTTCATTCAGCTAACACAGGTGTATATATATATATATCCTGTAGGATTGGAGGGAGGAAAAAAAAAAACAACAACAACATGACAAAACAACACACACACAAGTTTTCCAGTTAAGACTAGCTGCAATTCATGCTAAGTTCAAATTATTTACTGTGCACCTGTTTCCTTTGGTAACATAGAGAATGAAAGGATACTCATATTTGACACCTTGCTTCACTGACTCATCTGCTATTTCAAACAAGAACACCACCTTTGCCTTAAGAGCCATGTTTTGCATGTGTCACAATACCTGCAAGCACGATACAAAATAGTAAACGCTGCCAAGCCCTCCAAAATTTAATTTTGCTAAAGCTTATAGATATATAGACATAGCTAGCAAGATATTGCTAATTATTTTCTTAGATACTCATGATACTTTCCTGATGAGAAAAATAACACATAAGTATATACAGTGTACAGGCATAGTAGTGAAGGTTTATGGCTACAATCTAACATTTAGGCCCAAATGTTGCTTTCTGAGACCAGGCAAAACTTCCACTGATGAAAGTCAAAATGATATACACAGAAAGCTAGAGCACATGGCTCTTAATACTTAACAAATATGTACATACATGCTTAAAACACAAGCATGCAGAATACTGTACACTGTACACACCAATATAAGACACTAAAAACACCTCTTTTTTGTACTATAAGAATAAATGTTTTTACAACAGCAAACAGATGGATATGAACAACTTTATGCTTTGGAGAACAGTCATAAGGTTTTACAAAATATTCAGTAGTAATGAAATCCAGAAGAATTTGAAAAATACAGGAGATGAAAACCAAATTCAGCAGAGGACTAAATTTGGTCGAAAGCACTTAAACATTACAGCCAAGTTATGCTAGCTGAACTATTACTATGCCTTTGTAATACGCTTCGGTGCATATGTTAGAGTTCTCACTTTCTAGAATTACAATAATAAAAAAAGATACTTGGCTTAATTTTCATAATAGATTAGAACAGGACAATGACATTCAATGCAATACTTAAAGGTGGTATATGCTGTGGGATGAGACAGCAAGCACAGAGGGGGGAGGAGAAGCAGGCTCTAAACTGTTGAGCTTGGGGAGTGGGGTCTGATATGGTGAAGCTCACACAATCATATCCAACTGAGAAACATGCCAGACCAACCAGAGCAGTGACAAATATTCCTTAGCTGCCTCCCAAGATGAGAACCAGAGGGTCAACCACCTCAAGGGTACACACGCCTGTGGTAGATCTTTCTGCACCCCTCAGAAGAAACCTGCATGCTTGAGTACTTCCCTGAAGTGTCTGTACACCAATGCGTGTAGCATGGGGAATAAACAGGAAGAATTAGAGATCTATGCATGTTCGCAGGGCCATTGTTATTACAGAGATGTGTTAGGACAGCTCAAATGACTGGAATGTTGTCATGGAAGGCTATGTACTTTTTGGGAAAGACAGGCCAGCAAGGCAAGGTGGAGGAGTTGCACTTGATGTGAGAGAGCAACTGGAATGTATCGAACTCTGCCTAGGGAGGACGAAGAACAAGTTGATAGCTTATGGGTAAAAATTAAGGCACAAGCTAATAAGGAGGACACTGTTGTGGGTGTTTACTACAGGCCACATGATCAGGAAGAAGAAGTTGATGAGGCTTTCTACAGACAACTGGAAGTATCCTCACGATCATATGCCCTGGTTCTCATGGGAGACTTCGATCACCCTGACATCTGCTGGGTGGGCAACACAGCTAAGCACGCACACTCCAGGAGATTCGTACAGATCGTTGGTGACAACTTTTGGACACAGATGGTGGAGAAGCCAAGGAAGAGAGGTGTGCTGCTAGACCCTGTCCTAACAAACCAAAAAGAACTGGTTGGAAATGTCATGGTTGGGGGCAGCCTCAGCTGCAGCGACCATGAGGTGGTGGATCCTGCGTGGAGGAAACAGGGCAATAAGTGGGACTATAACCATAGACTTCAGCAGGGTGAATTTTGGCCTCTTCAAGGTCCTACTTGGAAGAATTCAATGGGATAGCACTCTAGAAGGTAGGGGGGTCCAAGAGAGCTGGCTTATATTCAAACATCACTTCCTCCAAGCCCAAGACTGATGCATCCCTATGAGGAAGAAATCAAGTAAAGGAAGTAGGAAGCCAGCATGGATGAGTAAGGAACTCCAATCAAAACTCAGGTGGAAGAAGGATGTTTATGTCATGTGGAAAAAGGGACAGACCACCTGGGAGGAATATAAGGAGGCTGTTAGAGTATGCAGGGATGCAGTGAGGAAGGCCAAGCTCCACTTGGAAGCAAATCTGGCCAGGGATATCAAGGACAAGAAGGGCTTCTTCAAGTATATCAGCAGCAAAAGGAAGGTTAGGGAAAATGTAGGTTCGCTGCTGAATGAGGAGGGTGCCCTGGTGACAGATGATACAGAGAAGGCAGAGCTACTGAATGCCTTCTTCACTTCTGTCTTTACTGCTAAAACTGGCCCTCAGGTATCCCATATCCTAGAGACAGAAAAGAAAGTTGGGCAAAAGGAAGACTTTCCCTCGGTTGAAGAAGATCAGGTTAGAGATCGTTTAGACAAACTGAACATACAGAAATCCATGAGCCCTGATGAGATGCACCCACGAGTGCTGAGAGTTAGCAGATGTTATTGCAAAGCCACTCTCCATCATCTTTGAAAGGTCTTGGAGAACAGGAGAGGTGCCTGAGGACTGGAGGAAAGCCAACATCACTCCAGTCTTTTAAAACGGCAAGAAGGAGGACTCTGGAAACTACAGGCCAGTCAGCCTTACCTCCATCCCTGGAAAGGTGATGGAACAGCTTATTCTGGACATCATCTCCAAACATGTGGAGGAAAAGGTTATCAGGAGTAGTCAGCATGGGTTCACCAAAGGGGAATCATGTTTGACCAACCTGATAGCCTTCTATGATGGTATGACTGGTTGGGAAGATGAGGGAAGGGCAGTGGACATTGTCTACTTCAGCAAGGCTTTTGACACCCTCTCTCACAACATCCTCATAGGCAAGCTCAAGAAGCATGGGTTGGATGAATGCATGGTGAGATGGATCATGAACTGGCTGGACGGCAGAGCTCAGAGGGTTGTGATCAACATTGCAGAGTCTGGTTGGAGGCCTGTAGTTAGTGAGGTTCTTCAGGGGTTAGTATTGGGTCCAGTCCTGTTCAACCTGTTCTCATCAATGACCTGGATGAAGAGACTGAGTGTACCCTCAGCAAGTTTGCTGATGATACCAAACTGGGAGGAAGGGCTGACACACCAGAGGCTGTGCTGCCATCCAGCGAGACCTGGACAGGCTGGAGGAGTGGGCAGAGAAGAACCTGATGAAATTCAACAAGGGCAAGTGCAGGGTCCTGCACCTGGGGAGGAATAACCCCAGGCACCAGTACAGGATAAGGGTAGACCTGCTGGAAAACAGCATTGTGGAGAAGGACCTGGGAGTTCTGCTTGATGACAGATTGACCATGAGTCAACAATGTGCCCTTGTGGCCAAGAAAGCCAATGGTATCCTGGGGTGCATTGGGAAGAGTGTGGCCAGCAGGTCGAGGGAGGTGATCCTCCCCCTCTACTCCGCCCTGGTGAGGCCCCATCTGGAGTACTGTGTCCAGTTCTGGCCTCCCCAATTTAAGAAGGACAAGGAATTACTGGAGGGAGTCCAGTGGTAGGCTACAAAGATGATTAGGAGCCTAGAGTACCTTTCTTATGAGGAGAGACTGGGTCTGTTCAGCCTAGAGAAGAGAAGGTTGAGGGGGAATCTCATCAATGTTTATAAATATCTCAAGGGTGGGTGTCAAGAGGATGGGACCAGACTCCTTTCAGTGGTGCCCAACGATAGGATGAGAGGCAACAGGCACAGACTGAAGCACAGGAGGTTCCATCTGAATATGAGGAAAAACTTCTTTACCTTGAGGGTGCCAGAGCACTGGGACAGGCTGCCCAGAGAGGTTGTAGAGTCTCCTCTGGAGACATTCAAACCCACCCGGACACATTCCTGTGCAATCTACTCTAGGTGAACCTGCTTTAGCAGGTGGGTTGGACTAGATGATGTCCAGAGGTCCCTTCCAACCCTAACCATTCTGTGATTTTAATGTTTAATTATGAAGAGGTTTTCTTTTTTAACTAAGACTTTAAAATACTCTTAGCATGCAAAAAAGTTACCCAAAAATTACTTTCAACATTTGAAACTCTTTCATCCCATGGAAAGTTAAATGATATCATTATTAATACACAAGAAGGGTGCACATAACATAGCATGTGTCATACAGTAACCTACACAGTTAGGAGGGAAATACTTCACTTTGCAAGGAAGCACTATAATTTCTATAATTTGAGGGGAAGGGGGAAATCGTCTTTCCTGACCCAGAATTTTTTTATTTATATTCACTTCACATTTGCATTTGTATGTCTAATTTTTAAACAAGAAAAAAATGTGGCATAGATATGCTCATTTGTTCCTTAAAATCTTTTGAGTTAATACCTTTTACTTTGCACTTGCAAACAGTCCAAAGAGCATGCATGGTCAAATAACACCTCTCAGCTTACACTGTGTTTTCTCCTTATGATTCAAAGATATACCTTTGTCCCTTGTTCAAAAGCCTTTAACCCACTTAGGCTTTGAATTCCAACAATACTTTTCAAAGTGGGACTGAGGCACTGGCATAAAACAAAGTTAAGCAATACTGCTGCTTTCAGTTTTGAGGGACAAAGATATGTAATAGGATAGTAGAGGTCAAGTTAATTTAAAAAAAAAAAAGATTGTAAGCAATTTCAGACATTTATGTTCCCTGTCTCACCATTTTAATTATTATTTTCCTATTTTTAAAATGGTTTTGTCCATCTTAACCATATGGCATCTCAACAAATGACTATGCTGGGGAAGCAGTGAGAGTGACTGAAAGAAGTACTGTCAGATACCTAAGAGAAACCCAGTAATTAAAACTTTTTTTTAAGTTTTATTGTGGGGGTTGCTTTTTTTAATAAATTTTAATAAATTAAAATTTGAATCTTTATCCAACCTCGTGCTTCACTGCTATACTGTATTTTACAAGATGAGATCATTAACTGTTAAAAGGCTGCACATGCACACACACTTTCAATCAAATATATTACTGAGTCTGATGAAGTACAATATGAAAAACAGTAACAATTTCTATACTGGTTTCTACTCAAATACAGATATGCTATTAAGTATGAAGCAGAATGATTACCCCCCACCCCCCCGAAAAAACCTCTAGGCCAATGGACAACTATGGGCATGCACACACCCCTTGGTCAACAGACGGCCCTTTTCTTGACCAATTAAAGAACTTGGTTGAGAGAAGTTTCTAGACCACTATCATAAATGACCACAGCTCAGATTCAACTGGGGTATAAATGGAGCCTGCCAGAGACCCCCATTGAGTTGGTCTTCCTAGGAACAGCAGGTCTGCAGCCAAAGACTCTCCTCCTTAGACTGGGACACTCATCTAAGGAAAGTTCCTCCAGAATTAAGACACCTTGCTTTATTGGTAAGCAATCTTCTGGGTACCCTTGAGAGTCCTCATTTTGTAGGAGTGGGAAGATGCACATTTTGAATCATTACTCTAGAGTTTTGGGATCTTATCAGTTGTGTAGTAATTGAACTAACTGGTATCTGAATCTGTCGGAGTGCTGAACAATTTTTGAGAAGCCCTGTTTGTAGTTGGTTGTCCGCTAAACAGTTCTGGTTAGAATAAAGTCTGTTTGGAGCTTATTGCCTGCCTAAATTGACTTTTGGGGTGCCTCTGTGACAACATCTTCAGAAGCATATGGTTTATACTGATTTTGCAGAAAACGTTCATACAGACAGTTGGTAAGTTTTCTCCAAAGCTTTCGAAGTGATGGTTTGTTATCTATTTGGTCTAAAGTAATGCCACAATTAGGCCCTAACCTACCATTACCTAACCACACACTTAATGTTACCAGTGGATGGATCTAAGAATACAAGTTCTGCACTACTGATTGCAGAACCAAATCTCTGAATGGTATATGTTGGTATCATTCAATAAGTTTAATGCATTTTTTAAAACTTCGGATAAACCTCTAGCATTACTGCAAGAAAAACAGGAAATGCAGAAACAATTTGGACCTGACTAACAAGTCAAATGTCAACTGCCTCTTCTCCTCTAGCAAATGTATATAGTTAAGTAATTATACTTAAACAACCATATAATTAAACAAATGCAAGCTATATGTCCTCTATGTTTGGTTTGGATTTTGAAACAGAAACAGCATACACTTCCATCAAGCAAAAATTAAACCAAAATGAGACAGAATGTTATTACTGGTAGCATTGTATTTGTCTCTATCCCTCATTTTTTCACATCAGTTAAGGATCCCAATACCTTTCTCTATATATAGGAGACCAACTGTTTATTTAAAGTAGGAAATAACATATTCATAACCAAGCACTGAAATAAATTCAGACTTCCTTTCAACTCACCTTATTGAAAAGGCAGTTTATTTGCCCAATACAAACCATTACTTTCATGTACATGACTCAAGACAAAAGTCTTTGGCATAAACACCCCACATCTACTTGGAACATTCCTATTCATCCACACACTAAACACTGGTGCAGACATATTTCAAGGCCTGCTAGTGTAAGGCAGAAACTGTATTGCTACAAGAACTACATGATGTTGTAGAGCACATCAGATATAGACAAATTCCTATTAAACAAACATTGCCTTTGTACACTTGTGGTTCCAAAATAACAACCTCTGTTTCATTTAAAGAGAAATGATACAATAGATTTTATTTTCTGAACAGTGGGTGGATTCCAAAGTATTAAAGATCCTGTTATCCTCCAGCATACTTAAGGTTACTCTTCAGCTTCATGTGTGCATCTGGGTCTTTATGGTTTCTTTCACCTTTTGCTTTACACACACACACAAAAAAAAAAATCAGTCTACAATCTGAGCATAAGCACCTTATCCCAGTTTGCCTCATTAAATAAAAAAATCACAATTAAAAAAATGCAACCAGTGGCCCAACAACCTTTCTAAGGCTCACAGAACAATGCGGATATTAAAGCCTGTCACCATCAATCTGCAAAGCAACTCCCCCTGCGAGTTCTTTCATTAATCTGCTTCCTTACCATCACTCTCCTACGCCCATGGCCGATATTCCCTCAAAACCCCCTCACTCACCAGCCATCCTTTCCTTCTCCATTTTGGAAGACCCACCCATAGGAACCACAGTTATTTGCGCAGCTACAAGCGCCTCGGCGAAGCCTGCACGCAGGCACAGCGCGGCGGCGGAGGAACGACGAGCAGGTCACCGCCGCCATCGCCACGGCCGTTCCGTGGCGAAGGTGGCGAGCGCCCCGGGGTAAAGTGAATCGATACGCCATGTAACGCACCGGTGGGGCTAGCCAGAGGGGTGCCGGAGCGGTGATGTTCAGGCTGCACCCCCAGTGGCACTTAAAGCGTGTATGCCGACGGCAGCCCACACTCACCCAGCAGCAGCAGCTTCAGCTCCCGACGGGCGTCCCGCTTGTCCCGGCGCAGCTGCCGTTCGATCTCGTCGTTGATCCGCCGGGCTTCCTTGGCTTCCTCGCTCAGGCAGCACGCCATGATGGACTCCAAAGTCATTCTTCCTAACTGGTTCGGACACAACCCCCAACCCCCCACCCCCCACCCTGAAAACGCGCGCGCACACACCCCACCAGAGCACCAGGCCCGGGGGACACAGACGCTCTCTGCCTGAGAGCCCCCACCCGGGCACTGCAGAGCAAGCGCAGGGTGCTACCTCAATGCCACACACGGACAAGGAGAAAGAGAGGGGAGTCCCGGCAGCACAGATTCCCCGTTCTCTGTCTCTAATAGTCGCCGCTTCCAACTCCTCCTCTCCTCTGAATTATGCACCAAGCAACATGAAAACATCCACCATAACAGCCTCGGCGGCAGCACTGATATCTAAGCGAACTAAGCTGCTCGACACAGACACCCCTCTCCCTTCTTCCCTCACCGCTACCTCTGCCACCGCCTCCTCCTCCTGCAACCAACGCGGTCCCCGAGTGTCACTCACAAACTACACCCCCACTAAAATGCTAATGGCCGCTAATCCCTCCCCTCCACTCACACACACTTCCCGGTCGCTCCGTCAGTCGTAAAGCGAGAGAGCTCGGCTCCTCCGAAAGTGGGCAAGCCTGCCGCCGCCCGGCAATTTCAGCACGCGCCTGGCAAAATAACTTCCTTACAAAGGACCTTTCTTCCAGGCACGGTCGCTCGCCCCTCTCGTGGGGAGGGCTGCTGCTGAAGAGCTGTTGCGGCTCGTTCCTGTACTGACAGTAAGAAACAGAGAAGAGGCGGGTAGAAAGGAGGCCACCAAAGAGGAAGAGAAGGCAGAGACTGGGACACGTACACTGTGAGACCAGCTCGCCGGGCTATTCAATGGCTTGGCTCCGTGAGCGTGGTGAGGCAGAAATATGGCGGACTCCCTCTCTCGCTGCCTCTCTCACTCTTCTGTGCCGCTGCGCGCTGGAAATGAGCGGCTAGTAGAATCAAGAACTCCCGGGATGCTGCTCCCGACCAAGCCCGGCGCTCGAAGGCCGCCCCTGCCAGGCCAGCAGCCGTCGGGGTGGGAATGAGAGGGGAGTGAACGGACTCTCACAACAAACGGCTGCGAAGAACACAGCCTTCTCTTATTTGTCCTGTAGGGCTTGCCTTGCCTTTTTTTTTTTTTTTTTTTCGTTCTGCTCGTTTTATTTGCTTTTGCTACCTTTGGTTTTAGTCGATAATGCACATTTTCATTATACCCTTGCATTTTCTTGTGATAAGATGTCTTCAGTTCATAGGGAAAGAGGGAAAATGTAATAATTTGCATGAGGGGAGAAGTATCTTCACCTTCAGCTGGAAATTAAAATGTGGGGGATAAAAGTATACTAGATACTAGTAAACTTTTATGCCAGTAATCCTGAAAATGGTATTTGAATAGTTCTGTCATATACAGAAGAAATAAAAGACAATTACAACAAATAAAAACAGTAGAATACTTCCCTTGCTTACAAAAACCTAATATTCTATCATTTCAAGACATCGATATATTGCATTTTAACATTCTGTTGTTGTGACCTTTAATCAACCAATGCTTTTAACTGTCATCCTTTTTGACAACCCTAGACCAGCTTGCCTTCAGTTCCAGTACTAGAAAGCCTGTCTTAAACATAGCCTTCAGTAGCCTCCAGAGTGATAGCACACAATTTGATGGACATATTAAATTCTAGATTTTGTGGATTTGCAAAATATTTCAAAATTCCCCCACCTACTCTACCTTTTTCCACCTCCATATTAAATTAGCTATCTGGAAATGTTGCAAAAATCTTCCAGGAAAATCATATTAATCTATTAAGTAGGTAGAGGGATGCATCACTCTCCATCTTCTGGTTTCATGTGTGATGTCCTCTCCAGCACTTGTTGTCATCTGTTTTGAAAATCCTATGTTCTTTCTTACAACTGTTCATATTTGCTGACAATATGAATTAAGTAGAGTCCACCATAAAGTATAAGACTAAGGAAATTAAAAAATGAAAATGTAATAACCAATACAATAATATAGTATCAAGGTTTAAGGCAAGGCAGCAATAAACCATGACAGATGCTCCCTGTTACCCTCCTACCTCCCACCACCCCCTTCCTTTAGATTGGAAAGATGATACGGAAGATAAGAGGGAAGGAAGAGAGACTTAGACTTCAAGTTGGGAAGTTTTAAATGCTTTTACTAATGCTACTAATAAATAGATAATTTATATATAAAATATACAAAACCAATCTTGAATACTCGGTGTGGAGTTGGCACCACTCCAGCAGCAGAGCTGGATGTATGGAGCTGGTGGCTCCAGCAGGTGCAGCTCAGGCCCCCGGAAGTCACAGGCAGGACTTCACAGCAAACCGGAAACTGGTTGCATGATGCAGGGCCTCAGGCCAGTGGATCACAGGCAGACAGACAGGGCCCTCTCTAGATGCCGGCCATGGTTGAAGAGAGAGTGACCCTCGTGATCACCCTCTTATATAGGGGGTATGATGATTATGGGACGGGATACTCAGTTGGTCAGTTCTAGTCACCTGTTCCATCCACCCCTCCTCAAACATGCCCCTCTCACAACAGAACATGGGAAATCTTATCAGTCTTTCTTGGCTACCATAGTAATAAATCTAAACATGAACTTCTTCGGCATTCCGTTGGTCTCTTATCAGCACCGAGTACAGCATCCGAGGACAAATATGCAGGCTAAAACTCAGAAAAGCACAGCCACCTAGAAGAACTTAGCTGAATGAAAAATCACTATAAGTGAACTGGTCTTGTTTTTAACAAAACCAGGACATGTAGTTCTCAGCTTTTAAAGCATGAAAATGTCTTTCATTACTTTAAAAATACATTATTTTTGTTTAGATCTATATCATATTTTTATGTATAATGTATAAAAGCATTTAAGAAAATTGGAATATTTTTATAAATATGTTTATTCCAATAAATGAATATATGATTTTTTTTCTTAATTCTGTAATCCTATTATTCAAAAATTATATTTCAGTAAACGCATCTTTATTTATCTGATGTGGATTTTTAAATTCATATGTAGGCAGGTATATGTATGTATTTATCTGTCTTGTCCCAGATTAATGTGCTAATATTAAATTCAGTGATAAAGATTTCTATACATTGAATAACAAATATGATAAATGTAAAAATGCCAATAAGTAACCAAAGGGGAAAATATTTTTCTTCATGAAATAAATTCTCAACATATCAGAATTTCCTCCCTAAAAGTTATGGCCCAAAAGTTGAAAATGGGTGTGTGGTGCAGGTTACAAGAAATATTCAATGGATGTACAACTGCTCTGTGCCTGAAACATTGCTGCACTGAGTTCAAGTCCACAGCAAACTGCATCTCACATCAAGTCTAAAGAAAGGATATGAATGAGTCAATGAATTTGTGATATATGGATCAACTGATCAAAATCCCTCCACAAATCAAAGGCACATCAGTCCAATGAAAAAATGACATACCTCAAACAATATCGTAACCTTCCCCAGTAGATGAAGTCTGACTCAGCTTTCTTAACCAACTCTTTTACATGCTCAGTGTAGAAGGCATGAACACTGTGTATACCTCAAATGTGAAACTGTCATTTAATTTTACATTTTTAGTGAGAAAAGACACCCTCAGGACCATAAATTTAATCTGTATGTACCACTCCCATTGACATAATTGGATTCAAAAATCACTACTTAATAAATATCTTCATATTTTTAATGGATGAGCCATGTAGTCCTGAATCAGGCATCAGCTGATAGCCATTGCACACTGCCTTACCCATTTGCTTTATGACTTAGTGGAAGTTAGAAGAGCCCCCATAATGGATAATTATGTAATAATAAAACTATGAGGAAATCTTTTTCAGCCCTCATCTCCATAATGATGGGCTTTTGTTTTGAAACATGAAACATCCTTTATAAATATTTCATTCTAATAAGAACTGTCAGTAAATAACAGATACAATTATTGCCCATACTGATAATTATTATCCATAGATATTATCCATTCTGTTACCTAATCCTGTACAGGTACTTCCTGATAAACCTTCCCTGTAACAATAATTTCATATTCCTCTATCCAAGTAGACATGCCTTATAGCAAACCCATTGCCTGTGAGATGTTTTAATGTTTCTCACTGACACAGGAAATTGAAAGTTAAAAGTAAGACTGTCAGAGGGAGCAAAGTATGATATCAAACATGCTGAATCTTCAGTATTCTTGCTCACGAGCCAACAAATATTGGGGAACCACCATCATCTTTGTATTTTTCTTTGCACTAATCAAGCCCGGTCTTTCATTTCTTCCATATACCTAAATATGTTTATTGTTTGAGATATGTTTTCTGTGATGTTTTGAAAGATTGCAACTAGCATCTGAACTTGGTACTCACATGACAGTAAAGCAGCAGACCATATATAACAACATTGTTGATTCTTACTGTTAGTCAGCATCCCATCTTAAGCAACTGAAGATCTTATAAGTCTTTTCAATTGCCATTGTGCATTAGGAAGATGTTTTCACAGTGCTATGCACAATTGTATCTCAGTCTTGAGTGCTTAGAGTTAATTTAGAGGTCATCAGTATGTCTGAGTAGAGCAAATTACCCTTCCAGTATGCCCTCCTAATCAGTTTTTTTTTTTAGAAGAACAAATTTTATGTGTTGGTTGTCTACTGTTAAATGAATAATCTGTCATGTAAATTTGAGAGATGCAAATGGACTGTGACAGGGTGAGATGCCTGTCATGAGCAGTGAGTGGGCTCTGTAGGTGATATGGCTCTGTGGACAGAGGGCTCTGGTGCTCACAGTGCAGTCAAGTGGGACAGAAGCAACAGAGGGAGATCCTTTCCCTCCATCACCCTCTGCAGCTCCCTTCCCTGCTCTGCACCATCTCATCCTCTTCCTCTTTTTGCCAGCTCTGGCTCTCAGGAATTACACTGGAATTAAGAGTTGCATTGGCTTCCCAAAGGTTCATATGAACCTTAGAACCAGTGCAAGGGAAATGGCTGGTAGGTATGGGGAGGTGGGACCACCCTTTCTATGGCAATGACCCACTGGATCAGCTGTATCAGCCAACTGTTCCCGTGTAGTCCACATAGGTCTGGTGGAAAAGGATCTTTAGTTCCAGCGATGAAAAAACACTTAACATAGCCATATGACACAAACTACACCATTAAATCAGTATAGTACAAGTTGATACCACAGTAATTCGGCATCTGCCACTTCTTTGATGACTTTTTTCCTGTTTATCTACTGCCTTTATTGCTAAATGGATGCCAAGCAACCTAAATTATAAATCTGTATTTTGGCAGCCTAGGAATACTGTCACTTCTATCAAGATTTGTTTTATGCTTATTTACCAGATCCTTCATCACTGAAGTAAATTTTCCTTTCCTTTCAACTTCTTGAATTAGCACTACTTTGTAAAAGGCAGCTTTTATACTTTATAGGGTTTTTATTTTTGTGCAACTCAAACTCTTGGGCATATGATCAGGCATTCTTATTAACCTATAGATACTTTCCATACTGACTAGTTTATTTGCAGCCATCTCATGCTTTTCTGGGTTATAAAGGTTAACATTAAATGCTTGGGATATGTATCTAAGATCTCAAACATTCTTTTCTTGCTGTAGCTTTTACTTTTCTCCTACAGTCTATTAAATGGTATATGCAACCTAATTCTGATTTCATTCAAGTTTTAAAGCACAGTAAATACATCACTGTCAATGGAATTACTTTTTTTTTCATCATTGTACATAGTAGTAGCGGACCTTGGATTCTCCTTTCAGATTTTTAGTGTACACAGTGTAACTGTGTAAATCCTCCACTTTATTAAGTGAATATTTGATCCTACATCCTCAAAAATATTCTAGTCATTAGAATAATTTGGTAGACCATCATTCCCACCTTATTTCTTTTTGTGTCACAAGAGAGGGAGAAAACAGTTATTCGGTATGCAGACAGATGTAGTTCTTTTCGTATATAATTGGAAAGTATTATACATAATTACTTCCATTATCAGAGTGTATCAAATGAGGTTATATTTTTGCAGTCCAAAATATGTCACTAAAATAACTATGGATAACTATCTCACTGGCCATAATTTTATAATGGAAGACTAGTCCAAAATCAAAGCACGCCACAACACTTTTCACAACCTCATTCCAAAGGTTAGTATGGAAGATGAAAAACTATCATCTTGCATTATATAATTTCTTAAGTTAAAAAACCCGAGAAATGCCTAATCAAAACACAGGTATGTAGTATGTATAGTGATAGAGGGAACTAACATTTTAAGGGTTAACTAAACATATAATGGGTGCCTACTAACGAACTAACACTTTAAGGCTTAGCCACACAATAAGTGCTTAGTTTAGAGCTTTATGTAAACTTACGTTAAGAAAAACAGAACCCCATCGAATGCCAAGATAAGAAGTTTTACTGCACCTAGCTGTAAACTCGAGGAGACAAGATAACGAAGATTTACAGCAAAAGGGGGCGCCAGTCTGGTTTCAATCGACTTGGCAGCTTGGGTTCCAGTCAATTCAACATCATGAGCCAAAGGTAAAAAGTTCACTGTGATGAAGCTGAAGGAACCTTCATCCAAAGACCCCAAAGACCCCTCCTCAAGACCACCAGATGGCACTGCGCAGGCGCAACAGGGCGGGGTCAAGGCGGAGACTATGGAAATGATTAGCGGGGAAAGGTTATGAATATGTATAGGCGTTCCTGGGGTCATTATGAATATGTAACACCTTACTGTATTTAAACACACCTCATATTGTTAGAAGTTGCGCATGAATGGTGGAACGATCCCCCTTGTGCCCGACGTCGAAATAAACATACCTGCTTTATAACTTTGTGAGTTGGGAAGTTTTATGACTTTATAGGTTGTGAAGTTGTTTCCACGCCTCAATAGGAGATCTGGGCTTTAAAAAATATATATCTGTGTTTCAGTGCAAGCAAATTGTTCCAGATGGGATCAAGTACTTATAGCACAGAATGCATTACATGTAAATAGAAAAATAAAGTGATTGCCACTACAGCAACACTGGAAGTCAAAATATTTCTATATTGTTCTGCCCAAATAATTCTGTAGCTGAGTAAATAATAACTGGATACTCTTGGTGTGATTCCAGCAGATATCACGCACTATCATTACAGTTGTAGGTAATAAATAAAAGAGAAAACTAAGAGAGTTTGCCATCAGCAAAAGATTTAAATGGACAATGTGTTTTAGTTCTCTCATATTTATATTTGTATTTTCACATGGTTGTCTTAACAGGAAACACTTTCCTGATTAGCAAACATTAAAACAAAAGGACATACACTGAAAAAAAATTGGTATAAAAAGTAATTTGTACGTTAATGCAAACTGACAATTCACAGTGTCACGGAGGCACCCCAAAAGTCAGTTTAGGCAGATGTCATGGTTTACACTCACAAGAAACAAAACTAGAGGCCTCTTTCACTCAAGGGTACCCAGAAGAAAAATAATCACTTGCCTGTGAGGGCTCGCTCAAGGATATATCCAAAAGAGGAAAACAACCACTCACCAAATGAGGAGGTGAGGTGCACTCAATCCTGGGAAGTCTCGGGGCACAAAAGGTGCTAAAGAGCCATCAACTGCCCTATTGAAGGCTCCGGATCTCATCAGGGGATGTGCAACTGCCACACACAGGTAGGAAACTGTGGGGAACTACGGTGGGTCCTTGGATTTCCTGACGGAGGGCATAGGAACAGAAATTAGCCTTGAAGATATGAAGGCCTACCCGTGAGAAAGATGGGAGTAAAGGAGTATCTGGAGATATTAAGGTGTACCCGTGAGAGAGAAGGGAGTAAAAGAGTAACATTGATGATATCAAAATTAGCCAATGAGATGTTACTGCTACAACTTGTAACCAATAGTGAAGAGACACATGAATTGGTAAAACTGTATAAAAATGCACTTGTGGCAATAAATGGCATCTACTACTTTCATCCTGGAAGAACTTGGTCTATGTCGTTTGTCCGTCTCAACCACGACAGGAAACTATGCAAATATCTCTTTCCACACATATAGCGTCACGATGTTAGCAATCAGGACACATAACCACGGACGTAGTTATATGCGGTGCTTTATTTCAGCGCTGGGAAACCAGGGGTTCGCACCCAAAGCTGGCTTCGAACAGCTGATTCAGACTACACCTTATTATACAAGTTAGTCACATACATATTCATTACAACCCCTGACAACCATTAGCATATTCCACACCTATTCTAACACAAACTTCCTATCTAAAAGATGCTATGATTATCAGTTATTTTCTAAGGTACCAACTTTAAAAGAATATATCGTAAATCTATGTCCACCTTAAGAATAAGGCTCGGTTACAGTTACCTGCCCTATAAGAATATACCATAAATCTATGTCAGCTTTAAGAATACAGTTTGGTTACTGAATACAAGAATTCTATGGTTACAGGGCTGGTTGCTATCTTAATGTTAATCCAACTGTAACAGATCCAGCGATATCCAGGGCAGAGCCAGCGAAGGCCCATCCTGTCCTGTTCCATAAGGGAACATGGAAGGAAACATCTTGTAAAGTTGATTCTGTTACTATCAACGAGGCACCCCAAAAGTCAATTTTAGGCAGACAACAAGTTCCAAAACAGACTTTATTCTAGCCAGAAAAGTGTAGCAAATAAACTGACTAGAAACAGGGTTTATACAATTATTTAGCACTCCAACAACATAAAATACAGGTTTGGATATCAGTTGAGGAGATTATTTGATTATAACAATATAAGAATAATGAGGATCCACAACATGCACGCATTCACTCACAAGAAACAAAACTAGAGGCCTCTCACTCCAGAGTATCCTCAAGAAAATAACCCTTGCCTGGGTTAGGCAAGGACTCATTCAAGGATATATCCAGTAAATAACCACTCACCCAAACGAGGAATTGAGGTGCTCTCAATCCCGGGAAGTCTCCTTAGGCAGCGTCCCTGTCTAAGGGGAGGGCTCCAGTTCACAGACCCACTGTTCCGAGAAGACTCGTCTTTGGTGGGGACCCCATTTTATAGTCTGGTCAGATGTGGCTGTGGGCATTACAACATGGTTCAGAAGCTTCTCAGCTTCTCTTGGTACCTCCTTTGTTGAGGACCCTGTCAATTGACTGAGGGTCCCACCCCTCCTGCCCCCCCAGCTGGGTGTAGGTGAAGTCACTCTCCCCGGGATAGGGGAGGATGTGACTGTCAGCACCTTGGCGACACCCTAGATGTGTAGGTGTTGACAGGCACAATGGGGCACAAAAGGTGCTAAGGAGCTATCGACTGCCCTATTGAAGACTCTCTGTCTCAGGGGGATGTGTAACTGCCACAGATAGCATTACAGCATGTAAATTCAAGAGTCAGTATGATATTTTTTCAGTAAATATCAACACAAAATAATTACTGTCCTTAGAGTAATAGGACTTCTTGCAATTGTCTTTTCAACAATATATAATTCAAACTTAAATTCACTACAAGAATTTGGAAATTTCAGTAGTGAATCCTGTACTGTATATGTGCTTTTGTCGTGGTTTAGCCTGATCTAGCAATATAACCACAATAGCCACTCACTCACTCACCCTCCCCCTCCCCCTCCCCCCCCAAATAGGGGAGACAATCAACAGGGAAGGGAGAAACTTGGATTGAGATAAACATAGTTTAATAAAATAACACTAATATACTACTACTAATAATATATATATAAAATGGAAATAGAATATAAAATAAAAGATACTTAATGCAATTCTTCACAAATTCTGTCTGCACTGAACAACCAGTCCCAGGAAGCAGCTGATCCCAGAGAGAAAGAAGGCAGAAAGGCCCAGAGGTCTCTGCAAAATGGCAGGATGGTAAAAGGCCAAAATAAAGAAAGTCCTGAACAGAACTCTCCTGAACAGGTCTCCATCCTGGCTCTGACCAAAACTAGCCAGAAGATCCTGACTCTCCTTAAATATAAAGCATGACATTAATGGCATTTAATATTCTTATTGATCACTCTGGATGGCAGTCAAGGTCTGCCCCATCTATGCCCCTCTTCCTAGCTGCCTCACACCTGTGGGCTGTTACCTGACAGTATTCAAGAAGAGACTGGACAACGCCCTCAGACACATGGTGTGAACTGTGGAGTTGTCACATGCAGGGTCAGGAGTTGGACTCGATGATCCTTGTGCTTCCCTTACAACTCAGGACATTCTAATATATACATTAAACAGAATTGGCCCTAGAATTGAACTCTGAGGAACACCACTGTTGAACATTTGCCAGCAAGATATATCCCCATTCACTACAACCCTTTGAGCTCTGCCCTTCAGCCAGCTGTTCATCCAGTGCACCACGAACCCACTCATCCCACAGTTGGACAGCTTTGCAGAAGGCTACTGTGCAGGACAGTATCTAAAGCCTTACTAAAATCCAGAAAAACTGCATCCACCGCTTTCCCTTCATCTACTAGGTGGGTGATCTTATAATAGGATATCAAATTAGCTAAACAGGACTTTCCCTTTGTGAACTCATGTTGACTGTGCCTGATATTTAGTGATATTTAAATTACTTTTTAACAAGTAGAGCTATAATAAATCTTCACTGCCAATTGAAATGCATTTTAAACAGGCTAGGTGTCTACAGATGTATATTGAAGACTCTCCAGCCTTGCATTTTGTTGTCAAATTCCTGTTAGCTGTAGAGACTGGGATTTCAAGATGAGTTTTGAATCACAGCAGCACTGCCATTGTCATGTAAATGAAGCAAAAAGCTTTTCAGTGTGCAACTGATTAGTTATGTGTTGTGCAGCAAGAATAAACCTGAAATTAAAGCAAGATGAAGAGTGATTAGACTGTTAATATAGTTCTTATATTTTTGCAGCATGTCAAAATTATTCTCTATATCTTTTATTAGATATAGCCTTTTAACAGTTGCACTAGATCTCAAACTGCAGGCTGCATATATCACATTTAAGTTACACTCAAAAGGCAATTTGTCTTGTCAGTAAATAGACATCTCCAAAGCTGAAATTCATGATATTGCAGAGAATCTGTTACAAATTTCTCCCTGCCAAACTCCTTTTCTATACAAAATAGTGCTGAGTGATCCTTTTCCTCAATGTTTGATTCATTGTGTTTGCTTTGCATTATACTTACTCCTCTAAATTTTAAGATTTTTATCATCCTTTTTTTAAAAAACTGAAGTTTTGGTACATGTGGCACAGATCTACCAAAAATGCTGGGTGCTGAGAAAGTGTCAAAAGTGCTCCTGTGTATGTGAATCTTTGTGTCAGCTCTACATGCATGCTTTATGAACCAGACAATAACAATATGTGTAACAATGAATCTACAGTTGATGTCTCATTCCAGATTGCAATATTGAATCTGTGGGATTTTCACAGTATACAAAGTAAAGTAATCCTCTTTTATGGCCACTGTATGCTTTGAAAATAGCATAAAGGCTTGCTGATAATTTAATAAAATATTTAATAAAATATTATAATTCGTTAACATTTCTAGATGTCCAGGAAAAAAAAAAGACATGGGCAAGCATTGACCACTTCAACACTATCATGTGAGCTGGGTATATTACAATCTCACTTGTTTGGCAAATGATAAAACAAGTCATATTATCTTAATGTCATACAAAAGTAATCTATAGTCTTGTATAGTCACATGATTCCATATAGTTATGCTAGTCTCGCATATTTGATGCAGAAAGAGCAAATATAAGATTAGAGCATTAGAGCATTAGTTGGACATATTTGAGACTTAAATGCTTATTCAAGATACTAGAAAGGGAGCTGATTTTTTGCATACACTTTTTGTGATTGACAAGATACTGGCACCAATATTGCATTTTATAATAGTTTTCCAGTATTTCTTTCAGTTCTTCATTGGTATATATAGGAGCCAAACTCATCAGCAATGAAGAATTTTTTATGAACTTCAACTAGTAAGTGATGCTTAGATGTAAAATTCTGCAGAACTGCAAAGGCATTCATTATGCTGAATTATCTTCTGATTAAAGCCTCATAAATATTGTTTCATGAGACGACACTTGAAACCAAGGTTTACCTTTGCAATAAAATCATCATTTTGAAGACCGAGGAAACAAGTTACTCAACCAATAGTTTTTTTCCTTTTTTTCTGTATTAGCATGGACAGTTTGATATTTCAGATTTTCAGAAATGTTCAGAAGCATGTCCACTGCAAATAAAAAACCCTAACGTTGAAACTGATAATCTACATTAACGCAGGTCATAAAAAGAATGTGCTTTTTCTCCCACTGAAAGATAAGTCAAATCAATATTTCTATTTAGAAATCCTATCTACCAATAAATAGTGAATAGCAGCATACGTTTATTTTAAATATTAATATGTAAAAGTGTGAGGAGTTTGGTATCATCCAAACAGTGTAACTGTTACAGTATACCTGATAGATGTATTATTCTGTGCATAGTTGCAGCATGGCTAAAGTTTTCTCTGAACTCAGTTTATACTCCTGTCTAGGTGGTATAGATGTGTACAGAAATATGGAGGAAATGTATCAAGAAAATGAGTTTTGTTGAAATACCTATATTAGCACACAGTGCTTCACGTATATATTTGTATTGCAACTACTACCAATTGGGACTGCAATCTCAATGTACTAGATATTAAACAGAATTACAGAACAAACAAACAAAGAAACCCACTCCTAAACTATTGATTGCTGTCTGTCCACATGGGTTATAAAGTAGATCTGGTATTAACTTATGAAGAGACACAACAGATGAACAAAGCAGCCAAATGGGGCAATGAGGACAAAAAATAATGTAAGAGACATTAAGCAAATTGTAATAACTAGTATCTAGAGTTTATAACAGAATTTGAATAAGAAATAGAACTCTGTTCAATACTTGAACCAGAAATCATAGAGGTATAAATGAAAAGAATAACTGGGTACTTATTTAACAAAGAACATGCTAATAAACAGACAAAAGTGCTCTGATCATGAGTACTGATTACAATCTTGAACTCAGAATTTACGTCATAAACAAATTCAGCAATTTAGATTAAAACTTTAGTTTCTGCGAAATGTATTAATGTGAATGAATATAAGGATCAGACTTTTAAGTCTTAGAGTACTCTTTGTTATTTAAAATGACAGTAAAGCAAATTGCATATTCCAGTTAGGCATCACGGGCAGCCTCCCTCCCTGCCTGCTTTGCCTCCCCAGGTGCCCCTCCATAATAGGTTTGAGGCCCTGGATCTTGAAGAAGAGGCAGGTGAGGAGGTGGTGCCAAGCCTGCCTACAAGATCACATAGGAAGAGGTGGTTGACTTAACAACTTAAGACTGCCTCTGATAAGAAAGAAAGAAGGGTGATTGTAATAGGAAATTCCCTTCTGAAAGGAACAGAGGGCCCAATATGCAGGGTTGACCCTCATCTTAGGGAAGTCTGTAGTCTACCTGGAGCCCGGATCAAGGATATTGCTAGAGAGCTCCCCAGACTGGTGCACCCGACAGACTACTTCCCACTGCTGGTCTTCCAGACAGATGGGGAGGAAGCTGCTTCCCGTAGTCTGAGGGGAATGAAGAACGATTTCAAGGTCTTGGGAAGGATGGTGAAAGACTCAGGGGCTCAAGTGTTCTTCTCTTCGCTCCTTCCCTCTTCAAGTGACGATGTTGGGTGGAATGGGAAAATTCAGTTTCTAAATGGTTGGCTCCAAGACTGGTGCTACAGGCAGGGCTTTGGTTTTTTTGATAATGGCTGGTTTTATAAGACTCCAGTCCGGACAGTGTTACGCGGGAAAGGCTTCTCTCGCAGGGGCAAAAGGATGCTGGGGCAGGAATTAGCTGGGCTCATTTGGAGAGCTTTAAAATAGGCTTGAAGGGGGATGGGGTTGTAGCTGGGCTTGTCCCAATGGGGCAGCATTCTAAAACGGATGAGGACCGGGTGGCCTCCTGTGCCCCTAGGGAGAAATTGGTGTGCTCTGCTCGCTCCCTGAAATGCCTGCACACCAATGCGCGCAGCATGGGGAATAAGCAGGAGGAGTTAGAATCCTATGTACGGTCGGGAGATTATGATCTGGTGGCAATCACAGAAACGTGGTGGGACAGTTCACATGACTGGAATGTGGTCATGGATGGCTACACCCTTTTCAGGAAAGACAGGCCAGCCAGGCGTGGTGGTGGAGTTGCTCTCTATGTGAGAGAGCAACTGCAATGTACTAAATTCTGCCCAGGAGCGGATGAGGAATGAGTTGAGAGTGTATGGGTCAGGATCAAGAGACAGGCTGGCAGGGGTGACACTGTTGTAGGTGTCTATTATAGGTCACCAGATGAGGCTGAGGAAGTTGATGAGGCCTTCTATGGGCAGCTGAGAGTGGCCTCACAGTCACAGGCCCTGGTTGTTGTGGGGGATTTTAACTTCCCTGATGTTTGCTGGAAGGACCATTCAGCCAGCCAGCCAGTCCAGGAGGTTCCTCCAGTGCATTCATGATGCAGATGGTGGAGGAGCCGACTAGGAGAGGTGCACTGCTGGATCTCATCCTCACTAACAAAGAGGGTCTGGTCGAAGCAGTAAAGGTTGAGGGCTGCCTGGGTTGCAGTGACCACGAGATGGTGGAGTTCAACATCTCGTGTGGCAGGAACAGAATAGCAAGTAGAATTGCAACCCTGGACTTCAGCAGGGCTAACTTCGGCCTTTTCAAGCAATTGCTGGGGGAAATCCCATGGGCAAGACTGCTTGAAGGAAAAGGGGCCCAAGGGAGCTGGATTGCATTCAGAGATTGCTTCTTCCATGCTCAGGATCAGAGCATCCCCACACGTAGGAAGTCGAGGAAGGGAGCCAAGAGGCCTGTGTGGTTGAATAGGGATCTGTCGGGTATGCTCAAGCAGAAGAGGAGAGCTTACAGGTCATGGAAGCAGGGGCTGGCCACTTGGGAGGAATATAAGGCTGCTGTTAGAGGATGTAGGAAGGCAGCTAGGATAACCAAGGCGTCCTTAGAATTACAACTGGCGAGAGGGGTCAAGGACAGCAAAAAGAACTTTTTCAAATACATAGCAGATAAAACTAATACCAGAGGAAATGTAGACCCACTGATGAATGAGGTGGGTGCCCTGGTGGCAGAAGACACAGAGAAGGCAGAATTGCTGAATGCCTTCTTTGTCTCTGTCTACTCTGCTGGAGGCTGTCCTGGGGAGCCCTGTACCCCTGAGACCCCGGATGAAGCCAGGCCAATGGAGGAGTTTGCTTTAGTCGATGAGGACTGGGTTAGGGAGCAATTAAATAGTCTGGATATCCATAAGTCCATGGGTCCAGATGGGATGCATCCGCGGGTGCTGAGGGACCTGGCTGAAGTCATTGCTAGACTGCTCTCCATCATCTTTGCCAAGTCTTGGGAAATGGGAGAGGTGCCCGAGGATTGGAGGAAAGCAAATGTCACTCCAGTCTTCCAAAAGGGCAAGAAGGAGGACCTGGGTAATTATAGACCGGTCAGCCTCACCTCTGTCCCTGGGAAAGTAATGGAACAGCTTATCCTTGGTGTCATCTCAAGGCATATCAGGGATAAGAGGGTCATTAGGGGCAGTCAGCATGACTTTACCAAAGGTAGGTCATGCTTGACCAACCTCATAGCCTTTTATGAGAATGTAACAAGGTGGATGGATGATGGCAGAGCGGTGGACATGGTCTACCTTGACTTCAGTAAAGCCTTTGACAGTCTCCCACAGCATCCTCACAGCTAAATTGAGGAGGTATG
The DNA here is from genome assembly GCF_037038585.1 of Patagioenas fasciata. NCBI lineage: Eukaryota > Metazoa > Chordata > Aves > Columbiformes > Columbidae > Patagioenas > Patagioenas fasciata. Next base: position 55,203,790 of record NC_092559.1, read on the forward strand.
GTCTAGACAATAGAGTAGTGAGGTGGGCTGCAAACTGACTTATAGAGGGAAGCCAGAGAGTGGTGGTCAATGGTGCAGAGTCCAGTTGGAGGCCAGTATCTAGTGGAGTGCCTCAGAGGTCAGTACTGGGGCCAGTGTTATTCAATATATTCATTAACGATTTGGACGAGGGAATTGAGTGTACTATCAGCAAGTTTGCTGATGACACTAAGCTGGGAGGAGTGGCTGACACGCCAGAAGGCTGTGCTGCCATCCAGAGGGATCTGGACAGGCTGGAGAGTTGGGCGGGGAATAACCTGGTGAAATTTAGCAAGGGAAAGTGTAGAGTCCTGCATCTGGGCAGGAACAACCCCAGGTTCCAGTATAGGTTGGGGAATGACCTATTAGAGAGCAGTGTAGGGGAAAGGGACCTGGGGGTCCTGGTGGACAACAGGATGACCATGAGCCAGCACTGTGCCCTTGTGGCCAAGAAGGCCAATGGCATCCTCGGGTGTATTACAAGGGGGGTGGTTAGTCGATCGAGAGAGGTCCTCCTTCCCCTCTATTCCGCCCTGGTGAGACCCCATCTGGGGTATTGTGTCCAGTTCTGGGCCCCTCAGTTTAAGAAGGACAGGGAACTGCTGGAGAGGGTCCAGCATAGGGCAACAAAGATGATTAAGGGAGTGGAGCACCTCCCTTATGAAGAAAGGCTGAGGGAACTGGGTCTCTTTAGTTTGGAGAGGAGGAGACTGAGGGGTGACCTTATTAATGTTTATAAATATATAAAGGGTGAGTGCCATGAGAATGGAGCCAGGCTCTTCTCAGTGGCAAACAATGATAGGACAAGGAGTAATGGGATCAAGCTGGAACACAAGAGGTTCCACTTAAATTTGAGAAGAAACTTCTTCTCAGTGAGGGTAACAGAGCACTGGAACAGGCTGCCCAGGGAGGTTGTGGACTCTCCTTCCCTGGAGACATTCAAGGCCCACCTGGACATGTTCCTGTGCGACCTCACCTAGACGTTCCTGCTCCAGCAGGGGGATTGGGCTAGATGATCTTTCAAGGTCCCTTCCAATCCCAAACATACTGTGATACTGTGATACTGTGACCTAAAAAAGTAGATTTGAGAGTAAACAATTTATTAGAAATTTCAACCATGTGGCAATTCCCCAATCACAGATCCCTTCTGCATGGCATCCCATCCCTCAGGCATGTCAACCACACCACTCAGCTTGGTATCACATGCAAACTTGCTGAGGGTGTACTCAATCCCAGTGTCTATGTCATTGATGAAGATACTAAACACTATTGGTTCCAGTACAGACCCCTGAGGGACACCACTTGTCACCTGTGTCCATCCAGACACTGAGCCATTGACCACTACTCTCTGGATGCAACCATCCAGCCAGTTCCTCATCCACTGGACAGTACACCCATCAAATCCATACCTCTCTAATTTAGAGAGATATGTTGTGGAGGACTGTGTCAAAGGCTTGACAGAAGTCCAGACAGACAATATCTGCACCCCTTCCCCCCTTCCTTTGTCCACCAATGTAGTTACTCCACTGTAGAAAGCCACTACTTTGGCCAGGTGGGACGTGCCCTTGGTGAAGCCATGCTAGCTGTCCTGAATCACCTCCCTGTCCTCCATGTACATTAGCATAGCTTATAGGAGGATCTGTTCCATGATCTTCCCAGGCACAGAGGTGAGGCTGACAGGTCAGTAGTTCCTGGGGTCCTCCTTTCTACCCTTTTTAAAAATGGGTGTGATGTTTCCCTTTTTCCAGTCACCAGGGACTTCACTTGACTGCCATGACTTCTCAAACATCATGGAGAGTGGCTTGGCAACTACGTCAACCAAGTCCCTCAGGACTCTGGGATGCATCTCATCAGGTCCTATAGACTTATGTATGTCCAGATTCCTCAAGTGGTCATGAACTAAATCATCACTTAGAGTGGGAGGGACTTTGCTCCCCCAGTCCCCATCTCATAGTTAATTTACTCAAAAAGTGTGGGAAGAGACTGGGGCAAAGAAGCTGTTGAGTACCTCAGCCTTCTCCTTGCCCGTTTACGAGTCTTACTCATTGGGGAGGCATGCTCCCTTTGACCTTCCTTTTCTGGTTACCATAACTGTAGAAACCATTCTTGTTATTTTTGGCATCCCTTGCCAAGTTCAGCTCCAGCTGTGCCTTGGCCTTCCTTACCCCAGCTCTGCACAACCGGGCAGTGTCCCTATACTCTTCCCAGGGTACCTATCCCTGCTTCCATCGCCTGTGCATTTCCTTCTTGCCCTTCAGTTTGACCAACAGGTCTTGACTCAGCCATGCTGGCCTCTTGCCTTCCTTACCCTATTTCTTATACCTGGGAATCAAGAGCTATTGTGCTGTATGGAAAGTGTCCTTTAAGATCTTCCAGCTCAGTTCTGCTTCCTTGGCCCTGAAGGCAGTTTCCCAGGGGTTCCTGTTGACTAACTCCTTGAATAGTTGGAAGTTGGCTTTCCTAAAATTCTGAGTCCTGACTTGACTCTTCGCCTGCCCCACATCCTTCAGGACTGTGAACTCCATGAGCACGTGATCACCACAGCCCAAGCTGCCTCCAGTCTTGATGTCACCAATTAGCTCACTTGCATTGATGACCATCAAATCCAGTATTGCATCCCCCCTGGTAGGACTGTCTATTACCTGTCTGAGGAAGTTATGCTCAATGCACTCCAGGAGTCTTCTGGATTGCCTACAGCTCACTGTGCTAATTTTCCAGCAGATGTCAGGGTGGTTGAATATATTATAAAAGGTTTAATTTCTCTTTCTCTCTTTCTTTCTCTTTCTCTTTATTTTTTAAAATTATTATTATTTTTATATTTCAGAAATAATTTCTAATGGCAACAGTGATATTTCAGTCTTAAAACTACAACTTGTAGTTTTTTCAGAATAATCTGGAAAAGAAGGAACATTGGCATGAGTTACATATGTTAAATTCTTTGCATCTGCAGAGAGGCTAAGTATATGGGAAGACATGATATATTTTGTTAAAATAACTGATACACACATATTTGAAAATAAGTAGTTTTGGACTCACAGGTTTTGGCATGCTGCTGATTATAAAGACAATTTTAAGAGAAAAAAATAAAGGGCTTAACATATGTCAAATAAAGCTTCCAGTAGTTGGTTCAGTAAATTAAATACATATTGTGGTTTTCTTTACACCAGACTCAAGACAAAACCCCCTCGATACAGTAACTTCACTACTGCCTGCATTACTTCCTGCTTTACTCATTTATACATCAGAGCAGCCAATTAATAAGAATATAACCAGTCAAGAACTCAATGAAACAAAGAAAAATGAATAAAAAAACTTGAGTCTTACAGGAAGAGTGCTATATAGTGCTATGTAGCTTGCATCCATGATGTCATGGAGAGGCTGCGGAGCCTCGTAAAGCCTGTGGACCATCACTTGTTCCTGCTATTCCAAGTAGGGTTGAATGATGCTGCAACAAGGCAACTCAGAAACATCAAAAGAGACTTTATGTCCCTCGGAACAATGTTAAAGGGATTGGGAGCATAGGTGGCATTATCTTCTATCCTCCCAGTTGGAGAAGGGTGTTTGAAGAAAAGGAGATGAATTGAACAGATGAATGACTGCCTGCATTTGATACTGTCCCACACAATGTCCTTGATTTGATGGGTGGACCATTCAGTAGATAAGGAATTGGTTGGATGATCGCACTCAAAGAGTTGTAGTCAGTGGCTTGAAGTCCCTCAGTGGGTCGTATTGGGACCAGTATTATATAAACATCTTTGTTGGGGACATGGGCAGTGGAATTGAGTGCACTCTCAGCAAGTTTGTGGATGATACCAAGTTGAGTGGTCTGGGGAGGGATGCCATCCAGACATGCCAGGGAGATGGGCCTGTGCAAACCTCATGAAGTTCAACAAGGCTGAGTGCAAGCTCTTGTACCTGGGTCAGGGCAATCCCAAACATGGATACAGGCTGGGCAATGAGTGGACTGAAAGCAGCCCTGCGGAGAAGCACTTGAGAGTATTGGTGGATGAAAAACTGAATATGAGTCTGAGTCAGCAATGTGCACTCACAGCCCCAGCATAAGAAAGACATGGACCTGCTCGAGTGGGTCCAGAGGAATGCCACAAAGATGATCAGGGAGCTGGAACACCTCGTCTATGAGGATAGACTGAGACAGTTGGGTTTGTTTAGCCTAGAGAAGAGAAGGCTCTGGGAGACCTTATAGTGGCCTTCCAGTACTTAAAGAGGACCTACAGGAAAAATGAGGAGGAACTCTTTATCAGGGAGTATAGTTATAGGACAAGGGGTAATGGTTTTAAACTGAAAGAGAGTAGATTTAGATTAGATATTAGGAAGAAATTATTTTCTGTGAGAGTGGTGAGACACCGGAACAGATTGCCCAGAGAAGTTGTGGATGCCCCCTCCCTGGAAGTGTTCAAGACCAGGTTGGATGGGGCTTTGAGCAACCTGATCTAGTGGAAGGTATCCCTGCCCATGGCCAGAGGATTGGAACTAGATGTTCTTTAAGGTCTTTTCCTGCCCAAACCATTCTATGATTCTATATAAATTTTCCCCTTTAAAGATTCTAAATTTGAATTCAACTTGTATATTTACCTTCAAAGGTTAATATGTTTCTGTTTTCATGTTTCTCCATCCATTTTTTGGTTCAGGTCTGTGGTGGATTAACTTTGGCTAATAGACAAATGCTCACTCACTCACTCACTCACTCTCCTTAACAGGACAGAATGAGAAAATAGGATGAAAAAGCTTGTGGATTGAGATGAAGACATGGACATCACTGATCAGTTACTGTCACAGACAAAACAAACTCGGGGAAAATTAATTTAATTTATTGCCAAATAAAGTAGACTTGGGTATTGAGAAACAAAAAAAAAAAATTAAAACTTTAGGCTTGACATTAGGAAGCATTTCTTCACAGAAAGGGTGGTCAAACACTGGAACAAGGTCCCTACAGACGTGGCTGATGCTCCATGCCTGTCAGTGTTTAAGAGGCATTTGGAAAATGCCCTTAATAACATGCTTTAATTTTTGGTCAGCTGTGAAGTGGTCAGGCAGTTGTACTAGATGATCACTGTAGGTCCCTTCCAACTGAAATAGTTCTATTCTATTCTATTCTATTCTATTCTATTCTATTCTATTCTATTCTATTCAAAACAACACCTTCCCCACACCCCTTTTTCTCAAGCTCAACTTCATTCCTTCATTCCTGACTCCTGTACTCCAGTGGCGCAGGGCAGGTGAGAGATGGGGGCTTATAGTCAGTATACAACAGTTAATCACCGTCACTCCTTCCTCCTCACACTTTTCCCCTGCTCCAGTGGGGGTCCTCCTCATGGGCTGCAGTCCCTCAGGAAAAAAATGTGATCCAGAATGGGTTCTCCGCAGGCTATAACATGAATATCTACTCCAGCATGGTCTCTTGCACAGGCTGCAGGGGAAATTAGCTCAACTGGCAAGGAACACCTTCTTCTTCACTCTCCTTCTTCTCTGACCTTGATGTTTGCACTGTTGTTTCTCACTCTTTTTTTCCTTTCTCCTCTCTCTGTGTGGCATTTTTGCCCTTTCTTAAATATGTTTTCACAGATGTACCACAAACTTTGTTGATTGGCTCAACTTTAGCCAGCCACGGGTCTGTTGTGGAGCTGGCTGTGACTGACACAGTGCAGCCCCTGACCTCTGCTCACAGAAGTCACCCCTGCAACTCCCCTGCTACCAAAACTTTGCCACATACACTCAATACAACTACTATAAAAAATTTCCACTGCCAAAATCTCCCACACCAAACCTAGTCATGAAACACAAAATCTTGAATTAAAAACATTGGTATGCATACCAGAAAACATTTAGGGTCATTTTTACTCATGGTTAAGACTTTTCTCCATGTACCAGCTTATTTTAGGTCATTAAAACCGGAATACGTATTTGACTCAAGAACATCAGGAAGTAAAAGGGAAGGGTAGCCATTTATAATTACCTGAAATATAATAATAGAGACATTGCCGCTACTGTGCACAGAAATTAAGTTTGCTCTTTCTGGTAAGCACTGAATTAATTCCTATAGCATGTCTCATGTTTTTTTTCAAGCAAGTGTCTACTTTATTACAGATTACCACAAAGACCACAGACTTCACCACTAGCAAGTATACTACCACAAAAATCACCATTAGCAAGTACACATATGATTAATAAAGTGAATATATATATATATATAAGGTGTTGCATTAAAAGGATTAATTTGGCAGAAACTAAACCTTCTTGAGTTCCAGCTTTTCCTCAGATATTACTTGGGGCTGGGGGCAGCTGAGCTTAGCTTCTGAGTGATGCCCAATTAAATCAAAATGACTGCAAGTCAGCACGGTAAGTCCGATTGTGCTCAACAGCCAGTCCGGCACTGTGTTGAATTTACACAATTACAGATTCACCAATAGTGCAGGGTCAGGTCATTGAATTTATTCACTTACACAGATTCACAAATAGTATAATATATACTGTAAGTCTGAGTGCATGCATTGAGAGCTTGTCATGACTAGGTCCACAGATAATGAGGTTTATTAAAGCAACAGATACAAGTTCTTTTAGATTGCCACTGATAAAATACACTTTAGTTGCAAAAATACACTTTGGTACCAAATATACGCATCCTAAGATGACTATATAGTGCTACTAATATGATTACAAATACAAACTTGAAGTCTAAGTTTCCCAGGGTATAACCAAGTGTGCTAGTCTTACCCAAAGGCATCCCTTATGGGTGGGGAAGATAGGTTCAGCCCAATGACTGATCCCAGAAGTCTGCAATGCTGTCTCCTTGACTTCTTAGTGATGATGTCTCCCCTAACTTTCCCCTGTTGTATTTTATACAATTTCCTACGTTTAGGTGGAGCTTGAGTGACTCTAGTCATACATACCTTTGTTATTGATTCATGTAAAATTACCTTACATCTATTTTAAAGGTTTAGACTTAAAAGAAATCAGAGACCATGCTTGAGCGAGAATGGAGGTGGATAGCTTTCGGGATGGAGGTGTGTTTTGGTATTATGATGAGATTATAATGAACAAAGTTCATCCACAGGACAGATTTTGCCACAACTGCTATCCCAGTAACCTGCATTTTGGATGGAATGGAATATTATCATTTATCATTTGACAGCAACTATGTGCACAGTACCATCTAGTTCCTGTACACAGAGCCTGGTTGTGGTATCTCCACACTGCTCCACCCTCCATTCTCCTAGGTGCCAGCACACTGAGCTCCCCTCGTGTGCGAACATCTAAGGATGCAGGACAGGTTGGGGGGGGACCATCACAGAACAGATTCCTTGCGTGACGAGCAGATGTCTTATGTGCTGAGAATATGAATATAACTTTACTCTCAATAAGTGTGCCTTCAATAATTAGTTTCAATAATTTGCCCCCTCAGTAATTATTCCACATAAGGTTATCACAAATTATCAGTTGCTATTAATAGCAACTGATAGTATAGCAGCAATCAATGGTATAGCAACAATCAATTTTACCAACAACCAATAACAGCAACAAACAAGTATACACTGTTACAGGTAACTAGAAGCTTATCATTAGTGATGCAAACTGGAAATACAGCACCCTGAGTGCCTGCTTCATTGTTATACTCACACCAGAGTAATAAATAGTTTTTATTCAAATGTGTATTTAAACCATCTTAGCACACTATACAGCACTCTATATATGTCCAAAGCATCATTTTGTAAGTGTTGAAAAGTTTCTTTTCTCTTAGTCTCTTCAGACAAATGAAACCAGTCATGTTTTTCCACTAAAGAATTTCCATAATTCTTTTGAGTATTATTATAGATTTATCAATATTCATTCTTTTCCTTAAGAGAACACGATCTATATTCAGTGTCAGAGGAATTTGGTCAATTGACAGTAATCACTATAATACTATAGTTAACTGTGCATCTCAGGCATGAAAATTTTTCAATTTCTACCTGTGTTCAGGTTCAGAAATCATCTCATACTGGTTTAAGTAACATACTAACTGACTATCTCTAATATAAATGGAGGTTTACAATACAACTCACATTTTTCTTCAAGTATCCAACTGCCTCACTTCCTGTACATGTACCAAATGGGAGAAGTCTCCTGATCATTAGTTCTTGTTCTCGTGGGGACTTCAATTTACCAGATGTCTGTTGGAAATACAGCACAGCAGAGAAGCAGCAGTCTAGAAGGCTCCTGGAGTCTATGGAAGGCAACTTCCTGACACAGCTGGTCAGTAAGCCAACTAGGTGCCTCACTGGATCTGTTGTTTGCAAACAGAGAAGGATTTGTGGGCAATGTGACAGATGGAGGTTGCCTTGGGCACAGCAATCATGAAATGAGAGAGATTTCAATTATCGTAGAAGAAAGGAGGGTGGTTAGCAGAAGCGCTACTGTGGCGGATGCACTCGACACCCACACCCCCCCAACCGAACCAGCAGCAGTTTGGTCCAGGCTCCAGAGGAGGTAAAGGCCTGAGCCGCAGCCAGGCCAAGAACTCCTTCCAGGAGATCCACAAGGAAGCAGAATGGCACAATGAATGCCAGTAACTTGTGGGTGCAGGGAGTCTTGTGCATAATTTTCCTACTGTATGCAATTTGACTATGAGTCAACCACTTCATTCTATAAATATGACAGCCTGGATGAGCTCACTTTGAGCTCTCCCTGCTGAATAAGTGAGCCGTATGGCAATGGTTTTACTTCTCAGAGGTCAGTGGATGAGCCAAATTCAAGTTCAATATTAATCATTTAGCTTAAGCAGATGCACACCAAATGTGGTGGATTATTTAGAGATATAAAGTTGTATGATTTTTAATATACTCTTTGATTCATGTTACTTAGTAGACTAGATTTGCTAAAATTTTAAGCTGTAAAGTCCTGCTCATATTTACCAAGGGCAACTGCAGGCTGCACTAAACATCTGCAAGATAAAGTCTAACTTGCATTTTGCTGGGAAGGATCGAACTGACTGGGAAAACAACAATCCAAAGCTAATATGGAGACGTTACAGATATCTGCAGAGCGGGACCTATTTTGCACTTGGCTGAGAAGAAAGGTTTTATCCAGACAAAACGGCACCTGCAAGGATATGAACCAAAAACAATGTCAACAACTGAACAAAACGAAGGCCCACATCGAGTCAGAGAAAAGAGGTCCAATGGGGAACAAAAGGACCTGGTGGTGAAATATTGCTATTGGACTGAATCACAGTGTGGATGGTCTGTAGAGATATAAAAGTTTGTAGTTTTCTATGCTTGGGGGGGACCTCTGCGCAGGTACCCAGTTTGAGCCAGACCTTCTGCTATTCTACTCCATTAAATTTTTGATTTTCTAAGAATTTTGTCTCCTGAAAGTCTGTTCTGCATACAGTTATCAGGCCTTGCCTGAAAGTTTGCCTCTGGAGCTCCAAGACACAGTCCCTGGAGCAAATGGTTATCAGGGAGGGAAGGTGCCTGAAAGTTTGCTTTGTGAACAGGTACGGGCATCTGGAGAGAAGGTCAGCAGCATTTGGCTTGACATATTTCCCCCATGCAGTAAATAATAGAGTGAACCTGCCACCTGCCACCACTTCTCTTTAAGAAATCTAAACAGTGTTCTATTGGGCCTTCTTTCTGAATCGAAGTATTCATTATATAACAACAAGAAACTGGACAATGGTTATGATGATTCTGTGTGGTTTGGCACTGGTTTATTTCATTATACTGCAGCCGCTAATGAATTTTTACTTGTTTCTGCTTTACCTTGAAAAGCCTCCAGGAAAGATAAGAGAGCAGTACAGCTATGTATTTGCTAATTGGTCAAGCGAATCTTTAGAAAGGCTGACTAACAATACTTTCATTTATTCGCTAGAACAGTTTGCAAATGTTTTAGAGAGCTTTGAATATCCTTGGAGCTTTGATAGAACTGTGATGGTTTTATCTGGTTTGCTGAATGCGTGTCAGTTTGTAATACTGTTAAGAGAAATGAGGTTCAATAGGAGGTTTGTGTCTCTTTTTAGTCCTGAGATTTGCGGTGCGTCTTCGGAAGCTTTAGCAAAAAGCACTCCTAGCTGCTCGAGAAAAAGCAAAACAGTGAAAGCTGCCGCTGCAGCCACTGCCCCCCCAATCGCCGCTAACAAGGCAGCCCCTCCTTCTTCACACACATAGAAAGAGGCAGTTGACTCCACACCTCAAGACTGCCTCTGATAAGAAAGAAAGAAAGAAGGGTAATTGTAGTAGGCAATTCCCTTCTGAGAGGGATGGAGGGCCCAATACGCAGAGTTGTGTTGGAAAGCAAAATGTGGGAAAGCAAGATGTGCGGTTCCAGCCACCTGGATGATAAAGGAAGATCAATACTAACATGGTCATCCGGACGGTCAAAGACATAATACTAACATAATAATATATAAAGGGCCTTGGACAAATTACTTTGAAGTACATTTCTCATAATTCTAAGAAGTTATAGCCCAGACTCATGAGAATGGTATCTTGGGCCGGATAACTGCCCCCAAGTGCATGGGATGTGTGAATGTCCTTGGGCCAGGTCTGTGAATGAGTGGAAATACAAGTGAGACAAACATCACATGAGTTTAGTGCGTTCTTAATAACGATTAGTGGAAAAGCACCTTTTTGTAAACATCTTAGTCCAGGCCTGTACCTGTAAATCCTATAAATTGTCAATGGTGAATAAAGAAGGCAGCCTAGGCCTAGGTCAGCTCTCTGCTTGGCCAGGCTCTGTGCTCCTTCCTGAACAAGATCTCTGCCTCTGCATGAATTTCTGTCTGCGTCCTGGTATGCATCGTTCCTAATCGCCGCAGAGTTGACCCTCATCATAGGGAAGAATGTAGTCTACCTGGAGTTCGAATCAGAGGTATCACCAGGGCACTCCCCAACCTGGTGCACCCAACAGACTACTACCCACTGCTGATCTTCCAGAGAGATGGGGAGGAAGCTGCTTCCCGTAGTCTAAGGGGAATGAAGAAAGATTTCAAGGCCTTGGGATGGATGGTGAAAAAGTCTGGGGCTCAAGTGATTTTCACTTCCCTCCTTCCAGTTTTGGGGGATGACATGGGATGTAATAGAAAAATTCAGTCCATAAATGATTGGCTACAAGACTGGTGCTACAGGCAGGGCTTTGGATTCTTTGATAACAGCTGGTTCTATAAGACACCAGTCCAGATGGTGAATGGGGAATGGTTTATCTCGCAGGGGCAAAAGAAAACTGGGACAGGAATTAGCAGGGCTCATTTGGAGAACTTTAAACTAGATTCGAAGGGGGATGGGGTTGTAGCTGGGCTTGCACCAGTGAGCCAGCACTCTAGAATTGATGAAGACTGGGAGGCCTCCCACCCCCCTAGGGTGAAATCAGCATGCTCAGCTCGCTCCCTGAAATGCCTGTACACCAATGCATGCAGTATGGGAAATAAGCAGGAGGAATTAGAAACCTGTGTTCAGGCAGGAGATTATGATCTGGTGGCAATTACAGAGACATGGTGGGACAGCTCACATGACTGGAATGTGGTCATGGATGGCTGTGTCCTTTTCAGGAAAGACAGGCCAGCCAGGCGTGGTGGTGGAGTTGCTCTTTGCATGAGAGAGCAACTACAATGTATTGAGTACTGTCCAGGCACGGATGAGGAGCGCGTTGAGAGTCTATGGGTGAGAATTAAGGGGCAGGCTGGCAGGGGTGATACTGTTGTGGGTGTCTATGACAGGCCACCAGATCAGGGTGAGGAAGTTGATGAGGCCTCTACAGGCAGCTGAGAGCGGCCTCACAGTCACAGGCCCTGGTTGTTGTGGGGGACTTCAATTTCTATGATGTTTGCTGGAAGGACTATTCGGCCAGCCAGCCACAGTCTAGGAGGTTCCTCCAGTGCATTGACGATAACTTTCTGATGCAAAGGGTGGATGAGCCAACTAGGAGAGGTGCACTGCTGGATCTCATCCTCACTAACAAGGAGGGTCTGGTTGAAGTGGTAAAGGTTGAGGGCTGCCTTGGTTGCAGCGGCTATGAAATGGCATTGAATACTCTTATTGATCAGTCTGGATGTTAGTCAAGCTCTGCCCCATCTCTGCCCCCCTTCCTTGATGCCTCACACCTGTGGGCAGAGCACTCAGAGTGTCCTTGTCTCTCAGACCAAAGCAATTAAAAAACATTAGCTCTGTGCTGCTGTGTTATCTCTTGTTCTTAAACTAAGTCCAAATAATGAGCATTCTAGCCATGGAAAAGAAAGGTTTCTAACTGCATGAAGAAAATTAACCCATTTTCAGTCAAACCAGCACAGCAAGTCACCCTTATCTTCACCAGAGGAACAGGGTGGCCAAAACTGAGAGGATTTATATATCTTTAGGCCAGCAATTGCTGACAGGATTAATTCTATTAAGTGAAAATGATAAAATCTTCAAGGTCCTGCTTGGAAGAATCGCATGGGTTGGGAATCTAGAAGGTAGGGTGTGGGAATACCAAGACGTGCAGTTCCAGGCACTTGGATGATAAAGGAAGTCAATACTAACATGACCATCTGGACAGTCAATTCTAGGAATGCCTATACATATTCATAACCTGTCCCCAAAAAGGCAGTTCTTATTACGATGAGTTCTGGGAAATCATTTCCATAGTCTCCACCTTTGGCCCCTCCTGGTTGCACCTGCACAGTGCCACCTGGTGGTCATGGGCCAGGGTCTTTGGATGAAGGCTACTCAGCTTCCTTGCTGTGTCCTTTTTACCTCTGCTCTGGTGTGATGAGTTGGCAGGGGCTCAAACTGATGAGTTGGTTAGAACTGGTTTATCTCCTCTCCTGTGCCCAAGATTCTTGTTATCTTGTTCACCCAAGGATGCAGCTGGGTTTTTTATCTTTGCAAGGCCTGTGAAGTCGTCAGCGAGCTCCTGTTTCTCTAAGCTAGGCAATTGCTATGTGGGTTAAGGGTTAGCTCTCTAAGTGTTAGCTCTTTAAGTGTTTGTTAGTTCCCTGTATCACTATCAAAACTCAGATGGAAGAAAGATGTTTATGTAACGTGGAAAAAGGGACAGACCACCTGGGAGGAATATAAGGAGGCTGTTAGAGTACGCAGGGATGCAGTGAGGAAGGCCAAGCTCCACTTGGAAGCAAATCTGGCCAGGGATATCAAGGACAAGAAGAAGGGCAGCAAAAGGGAAAAATTAGGGAAAATGTAGGTTTGCTGCTGAATGAGGAGGGTGCCCTGGTGATGGAAGATACAGAGAAGGCAGAGTTACTGAATGCCTTCTTTGCTTCCATGTTTACCACTAAGACTGGCCCTCGGGAATCCCAGACCCTAGAGGTAGGAGAGAAAGTCTGGAGAAAGGAAGACTCTCCCTTGGCTGAGGAAGACCAGGTTAGAGATGGTTTAGGCAAACTGGACTGCGACGATTGAGAGTGATGCACACAGAGATGCACACAGAGACACACATACACAGAGTTCGTGAGAGCAGAGCCAGGCAGAGCTGAGCTGAGCTCAGCAGAGCAGAAAGCAAGCAAGCCAAACTCTCTATAATTAACTCTTTCTCAATGTATAGCTTTGCAGATACAGGCCTGTATCAAGCGGTTAAACCAGATTTATTTTTTTTTTTCAAAAAATGTTATTCCAAGCACACCACACTCATCTTGTGACTGTTTTCAGTCATGTTCTCATGCATATCATCCGGCCCACTCATTCATACACCCAGCCCCAACATTCACACGCACATACATCCTGGGGGTTGTCTTCCAACCCCATCATTCTCACTCGTCATTCTCATTCATCATTCTCACTCAGCCTAGGCTTGCACTCCTCACAAACATAAAAACATACTTCTGTATAACCTGTCCAAGACCACTTTATGTTTTGACTAATTGCTGTGATTTAATCATGTTAGTTTTAGTCTTCCTTGACTATCCAGATGGTCATGTTAGTATTGACCTTCTTTTGTCATCCAGGTGGCTGGAACCATGTGTGTTGCTGTTCCCACATCTCCCCCTTTTTTATTTTGGAACATAGGGTTCACAATGAGTGCAGCAAGAACCTTGGCTTCATTCTTCTTTACATTCTGTATCATTCTCCAGATGATTCAGAGGACTACAAGAAAAAAATATTACACAAGCACATCCAGTTCCCACAAAAAACAAATATACAGATTGATGTCTGTAAGCCATGTTTTTGGGTTTAACCACTTTATGCTATCAGAAATGTCATCCATTCTATTTTTTTGTGTTAATTCTTGTAAACCATGCAATTGTTTTTGCAGGACACTAGCTAAATCTTGAACCACGCCTTGCACATTAGCTGAAAATGCTCCTTGGAGATGTTGTTTCACTTGATTCCACTCATAAACACTAACATTCCATATTAATGGTGTTACACATAAATTCTTTTGAATGCAATTTTATTCTGGTAGCCTAAGTGCTCTGCTTATCTCCTATCCACAACAGGGCTGCTTTGCATATATTTATTGCTGAGATGTGAAGAGCTGTCAAGTTTTATTCTTCCCTTGAGATGAGTGCTCTCCAGTCACAGTAGACGTTGTCTTCACAGAAAGAAGTTTGACTCCTTCTTTATCTGACTGGGCCTGTTCAGTGCCATTCTCTTGTCTCTTTGGAGTTTTCTTCTGGCACATTCTGTACAGAGTGTTGTGTATTGATAAGGATCATGGCTGAAAACATTGTGGCAAAACTAGTTCATCCAGACATAGGAGATGACACGTTCAGTATAGGGTGAACTGTGATTTACATATCAACGACAAGCTAATGAGCCACGGTCCAGGCTGGCTGTCTGATACCAGAGGTGGGGGATGAGCTGGAGGGCACATAGCCCCATCTTCTTGATATGCCCAGCTTGGTACACAAAGGGGAACAGCTGAGACCCTTCAACATGGCCTGAGACTTGTTGAGACTTGTCAATCTTTCGCAATCACCCCTTCCCCCCCAGACTTTCCTCTACTCTGAGAGCTATAAAAAAACTCACCTAAAACAGCACTGGTAGGGAATCCACCACCCTGAGGACCTTCAGCCCACCAGCCTTGCTGTGGGAACTGAACCAGACACCAGAGGACACTGCGCTCCTGAACTACAAACACCAGCATCCTCACTGGGGGACAACAGAGGCGATACATCATCGTAAAAGTCCTGTCATCCACACTGTGGAGTCATAAGAGTGGCTGGATTTGTCACCCTTTTCTTTCTTCCTTTCTCTCTGCTTTTTCCTTCTCTCCTTTTTTCTATATCCCTATTTCTTTGTCTCTCCTTCTGTGATATATTACTCTCTTTCTCTCTCTCTTCCATTTGAACATATAAGAGTAACATTATCTTAAGCTCTGCTGTTGGATTCTTGTTAAGTTTTGTATTATAGCTACTAATGATTGTCAGTGCATCACATGTAGTAGGACTCTTGCTGTTAATCACACAGAATGTTAGGGATTGAAAAGGACCTCAAAAGATCATCTAGTCCAATCCCCCTGCTGGAGCAGGAACACCCAGATGAGGCTACATAGGAATGTGTCCAGGCGCATTTTGAATGTCTCCAGAGAAGGAGACTCCACAACCCCCCTGGACAGCCTGTTCCAGTGTTCTGTTACCGTCACCGAGAAGAAGCTTCTTCTCAAATTTAAGTGGAACCTCTTGTGTTCCAGTTTGAACCCATTACCCTTTGTCCTACCATTGGTTGTCACTGAGAAGAGCCTGGCTCCATCCTCGTGACACTCACCCTTTGTATATTTATAAACATTAATAAGGTCACCCCTCAGTCTCCTCCAAACTAAAGAGACCCAGCTCTGTCAGCCTTTCCTCATAAGGAGGATGCTCCACTCCATCATCTTTGTTGCCCTGTGCTGGACTCCGTCCAGCAGTTCCCTGTCCTTCTTGAACTGAGGGGCCCAGAACTGGACACAATATTCCAGGTGTGGTCTCACTAAGGCAGAGTAGAGGATGAGGAGAACCTCTCTCGACCTACTAACCACCCCCCTTCTAATACGCCCCAGGATGCCAGTTGCCTTCTTGGCCACAAGGGCACAGTACTGGCTCATGGACATCCTGCTGTCCACCAGGACCCCCAGGTCCCTTTCCCCTATGCTGCTCTCTAATAGGTCATTCCCCAACTTATACTGGAACCTGGGGTTGTTCCTGCCCAGATGCAATACTCTACACTTGCCCTTGTGTCCCAGTTTTGTTAAAAACAAGTTTCTTTTTTAGTGAATTTGCCTGTCAGCTAAAACCACCTTATTAGCTGCTTTCCTGAAAACCAGATACATGTTTTGGTAGACATAACAATGGTATGCAAGGTCTCTGGACTGATAAGGATGGATGCACATCTCGTGAGAGGGGCAACGAGAAACAGGTGACCAAAAACTGACTGAGTATTACATCCCATTCACGTGAATACTTCATGTAAAAGTAGGAGATCATGAGGATCTCGTCCCTGTTGCTTATGGCCGACATTAGGAGAGGACCTTGCGAGTCGTCCCTGCAAACTGAGGCCTAGTGGCAGACTGAATCCAGTTCCGGTTGGCTGCAGAGGCCAGTCCAGGACTTTGGGTGCTGGCCCTGCAGTTGCTGGGACTTTCAAGATTGGTATTGTATATTTTGTATTATTTTCTCTATTTTTATTGGTAGCATTAGTAAAACATTTTTAATTTTTCCAACCCTCTTCTCTCAGTCCTTCTTTCCCTCCCAATCACCTGTCCTTAGTGGGAAGGGGGAGAGGGAGGGGCTGAAGGGGGAAAAGGGGGGAGAGAGGGGGTTAACAATACAGCTATGTGTTTGCTAATTGGTTGAGCGAATCTTTAGAAAGGCTGACTAACAATACTTTCCCTTTCTCACTAGGACAGTTTACAAATGTTTTTGAGAGCTTTGAATATCCTTGAAGCTTTGATAGAACTGTGATGGTGCTATTTGGTTTGCTGAATGTGTGTCAGTTTGTGTTACTGTTAAGAGAAATGAGGTTAAATAGGAGGTTTGCATCTCTTTTTAATCCTGAGATTTGTGTTGCGTCTTCTGATTCTTTGGCAAAAGGCACAAGCCGTTCGAGATGAAGCAAAACAATGAAAGCTGCCTGCCGCTGCTCCCCAAATCGCAGACACCACGGATTCCCAGGCTAAAGCGCCAGCTCCTCCGCAAAGCCCAGCTGCCAAGGTCACTGCCTCCTCAACTGCAGATAATTTTGCTTCTCCACCCTCAAAGGCTAACAAGGCAGCCCCTCCTTCCTCATACACCGGGCACTGTTAATGTTGTAACCATAACAACCACTGTGATTATGCCAATGCCAGTGATAGTCATTCAGATTCTGGAAATGAATCAAAAGATGATGAGCCCATGTCAGCATCAGTTGCCGGTTGTAAGTCACAAGAAAAACTACTCGTGCTGCAGATGTTGGCACAGGGGCCACAGGGCCAACATCAACCCAAGGGCATTATCAGCTGAGGGAGGAGAGGAAGGGACCACCACTCAGTCCTTTTCTCCAGGTGAGCTGAGAGATCTGCAAAAAGACTTTAGTCATCATGAAGGTGAGAATATTGTAACCTGGCTGCTCCGATGCTGGGACAATGGGGCAGAAACCATCAAAATGGAAGGTGGCAAAGCCAGGCAGCTGGGATCTCTGTCAAAAGATTCCACCATTGACAGGGCAATTTCAAGAGACCCTGTCGCCACTACCCTATGGACTCGACTCCTGACAGCTATGAGAGTAAGATTTCCTTACAAGAAAGATTGTATATGCACATTAGGGAAATGGAATACTATGGAGAGAGGTATCCAGTTCCTGGGAGAATTAGCTGTGTGAGAAATCATCTATTTTGGATCAAACTAACAAGAGGGGACAGACCTGGATAGAATTAATTGTATACGACCTCTGTGGTGCAGAGGGTACAAAGTGCACCACCCGCATATTCACACAGAATCACAGAATCACAGAATGTTAGGGATTGGAAGGGACCTCAAAAGATCATCTAGTCCAATCCCCCTGTTCCAGTGTTCTGTTGCCCTCACTGAGAAGAAGTTTCTTCTCAAATTTAAGTGGAACCTTTTGTGTTACAGTTTGAACCCATTAACCCTTGTCCTATCATTGGTTGTCACCGAGAAGAACCTGGTTCCATCCTCGTGACACTCGACCTTTATATATCTGTAAACATTAAGGAGGTCACCCCTCAGTCTCCTCCAAACTAAAGAGACCCAGCTCCCTCAGCCTTTCCTCACATGGGAGATGCTCCACTCCCTTCATCATCTTCACGGCTCTGCGCTGGACTCTCTCCAGCAGTTCCCTGTCCTTCTGGAACTGAGGGGCCCAGAACTGGACACAATATTCCAGGTGTGGTCTCACCAGGGCAGAGTAGAGGGGAAGGAGAACCTGTCTCGACCTACTAACCACCCCCATTCTAAAACACCCCAGGATGCCATTGGCCTTCCTGGCCACAAGGGCCCAGTGCTGGCTCATGGTCATCCTGCTGTCTGCCAGGACCCCCAGGTCCCTTTCCCCTATGCTACTCTCTAATAGGTCATTCCCCAACTTATACTGGAACCTTGGTTGTTCCTACCCAGATGTAAGACTTCCCTTGTTATATTTCATTAATTTTTTCCCTGACCAACTCTCCAGCCTGTCCAGGTCTTGCTGGATGGCAGTACAGCCTTCTGGCGTATCAGCCACTCCTCCCAGCTTAGTGTCATCAGCAAAATTGCTGATAGTACACTCTATTCCCTCATCCAAATAACTGATGAATATATTGAATAATACCGGCCCCAGTACTGACCCCTGAGGCACTCCACTAGATAGAGGCCTCCAACTAGACTCCACTCCATTGACCAGGACTCTCTGGCTTCTTCCCTTCAGCCAGTTCACAGTCCACCTCACTACCCGTTCATCCAGACCGCACCTCCTCAATTTAGCTGTGAGGATGCTGTGGGAGACTGTGTCAAATGCCTTACTCAAGTCAAGGTAGACCACGTCCACTGCTCTGCCATCATCCATCCATCTTGTTATGTCCTCATAAAAGTCAATGAGGTTGGTCAAGCACGACTTCCCTTTGGTGAA
This sequence comes from Patagioenas fasciata, assembly GCF_037038585.1. Taxonomy (NCBI): domain Eukaryota; kingdom Metazoa; phylum Chordata; class Aves; order Columbiformes; family Columbidae; genus Patagioenas; species Patagioenas fasciata. The sequence goes on from NC_092559.1 coordinate 55,222,815, forward strand.
GCCATGTTGACTGCCCCTAATGACCCTCTTATCCCTGATATGCCTTGAGATGACACCAAGGATAAGTTATTCCATCACTTTCCCAGGGATGGAGGTGAGGCTGACTGGTCTATAATTACCCGGGTCTTCCTTCTTGCCCTTTTTGAAGACTGGAGTGACATTTGCTTTCCTCCAGTCCTCAGCCACCTCTCCCGTTTCCCAAGACTTGGCAAAGATGATGGAGAGCGGTCCAGCAACGACCTCAGCCAGCTCTCTCAGCACCCGCAGGTGCATCCCATCTGGACCCATGGATTTATGGATGTCCAGATTGCCTAACTGCTCCCTAAACCAGTCCTCATCAACCGAGGCAAACTCCTCCATTGTCCTGACTTTTTCTGGGGCCTCAGGGATACAGGGCTCCTCAGGACAGCCTCCGGCAGAGTAGACAGAGACAAAAAAGGCACCCGGTAACTCTGCCTTCTCCGTATCTTCTGTCACCAGGGCACCCACCTCATTCATCAGTGGGCCTACATTGCCTCTGGTGTGAGTTTTATCTGCTACGTATTTGAAAAAGCTCTTTCTGTTGTCCTTGACCCCTCTCGCCAGATTTAATTCTGAGGAGGTCTTAGCTTTCCCAGTTGCCTCTCTACACTCTCTGATGACAGCCTTATATTCTCCCCAAGTGGCCAGCCCCTCCTTCCATGATCTATAAACTCTTCTCTTCCACCTGAACTTACCCAGCGGCTCCCTGTTTAACCACGCAGGTCTCCTGGCTCCCTTCCTTGACTTCCTACATGTTGGGATGCTCTGTTCTTGTGCCCGGTAGAAACAGTCCCTGAACACTAACCAACTCTCTTGGGCCCCTTGACCTTCAAGCAGCCTTGCCCATGGGATTTCCCTTAGCAATTGCTTGAAAAGGTCGAAGTTTGCCTTACTGAAATCCAGGGTTGCAATTCGGCTTGCTATCCTGCTCCTGCCACAGGAGATCCTGAACTCCACCATCTCACGGTCGCTGCAACCAAGGCAGCCCTCAACCTTTACCGCTTCAACCAGACCCTCCTTGTTAGTGAGGATGAGGTCCAGCAGTGCACCTCTTGTAGTCGTCTCCTCCAGAAAGTTATCATCAAAGCATTGGAGGAACCTCCTAGATTGTGGTTGGCCGGCCGAGTAGTCCTTCCAACAAACATCAGGGAAGTTAAAATCCCCCACCACAACCAGGGCCTGTGATTGCGAGGCTGCTCCCAGCTGCCTGTAGAAAGCCTCATCAACTTCCTCACACTGATCTGGTGGCCTGTAATAGATGCTCACAATAGTATATTCTAACTCATTGGCAGGAATGGTCTGGTCAGCTGAAGGTAGGCAAAGGATTTCTCACCTAATTGAGCAGCTCCGGGACTTTGAGGACAGCCTTGCTGGTTCTCTACGGGCTTGTGTCTCTGCTGTGGAGAAACTGTGTGAAAAATCTGATGACCGGTTTGAAAAGCTGTTGCAAGAACTCAGAGAAGACATGTACCGTTCATGACCTGTTTGAACCGATGTTTCAGCTATTAGGAGAAGGTGTTTCCAATCTCAAGAGAGAGGACGGAGGCAGCCCACAAAAAGAGTTTCATTGTGATTCTTCCTACATGAGCAGGGAGAAAACATGAACAGATGGCATGGAAGACCTACCTCAGAACTTCAAGAATGAGAACCTGAGTTAAAAGGAAAAACTTTTAGGGAAATTGCTGCTCCAGTTTACAAAAGGAGCAGAAGAGATTCTGATGCTCTTGAAGGAACCTCTAATTCACACCCAGAGACTGTGCAAAACAGAAATTAGAGGTGCCCTGCCTCCAACCAGGAGGAGGAAAGGGATAACAGAGTTTATTGGACTGTACAAATACTATGGCCTGGTACAACACACCCCCAGGAGTACAAAGCTTTGGTGGACACTGATGCTCAGTGCACAATAATTCCTTCAAACTATAAAGGAACACAATCCATCAGTATTGCTGAGCTGACTGGGGGATCCCAGGAACTGACTGTTGTAGAGGCTGAAATGAACCTAACTGGAAAAAACTGGCAAAAGCGTCCCATTGTGACTGGCCAAGATGCTCCGTGCATCCTTGGCATAGACTACCACAGGAGAGGGCATTTTAAGGACCCAAAAGGATATAGGTGGGCATTTGGTATAGCAGCTGTGGATACTGAGGAAATTGAACAGCTGTCTGATTTGCCTGGTCTTTCAGATGATCCTTTTGTTGTAGGACTACTGATGGTTGACGATCAGCAGGTGCCAATTGCTACCACGACGGTGCATCGCCGACAATATCGTACCAGTCGATGCTGCTTTGGCCATAAAACGAAGCAAGGTCAAGGGACCTGCACGAGAGATCCAGTTTTTAGGAATAAAATGGAAAGATGAGTGTGGTAGTACACTCTCTCCCTACCCCCTCCTCTGCTGAGAACTGACGTGTCAGCTGCATGTGTGCACACCCCCCCTCTTCCCCAACACCTCCTCCCTCTCCTGCAATGGGGCAAGTTAATGGCTCTTATTGTGAGACCCAGGCCAGAATCATTAGGAGAGAGGAGGGGCTGCACCTAGCCACAGTAGTGGGGTGTAGAGGTGCACGTAGCCACACTAGGGGATGCAGAGAAGCCACAAAGCTTCTAGACTGCACATAGCCAGATCTGACAAGATTATATAAAACGGGGTCCCGCCAATGACCATTTGTGGTCTTCTCGGAGCTGTGGGTCTGTATGCCAGAAGCCTCCCCTTAGGCAGGATCGCTGCCTAAGGTAACCTCCTGGGATTGGGACAGCCTCATCGCCTCGCTTGAGTGATAACTTACTAGATATAACTTAGATATTTCCTCACCATATCAGCAAGTGTATTAAATAATTCCTCGCCGCTTGGGCAGGTGTTTTCCTCACTAGACACTTGAGTGTATTCTGTGCTTAAATATAAGCCCGTGTATTTTCTTTAATAATTCCTTGCCAAATTCAAGAAAGTGTATATCCTTAATATAATTTCTCACTAGACACGTGGGTGTATTTTTCCTGGGGTCAGGGATGGCTCTGGCATTGTTTTTGGTGAGCAACGTGTATGCACACTGTGGACCTCCATTATTCTTATTTGATGTACCCCAATAATTTCCTCAAAGTTGATATCCAAATCTATATTTTATGTTGCTGGAATAACTGATTGTATAAACCCTGTTTCTAACTGGCTGTTTTTCTGGACTTTCCCGGACTTTCCCGGACAGAATAAAAGCCTGTTTTGGACCTGGTTGTCTACCTAAAACTAACTTTGGGGTCCCTCCGTGACATTTAATTGGTGTAGTCGGCAGGATATCATATACGGAGGAATTATTTCAGAGTTATAATAATCCTTCCATGGCAGTCTGGGGCCCGCGAGTGACCGTAGCTGCATACACCGCACTGTACTCCATGCTAAGTATTGTCCTGTGCATACGCATAAAGCAAGCCCGGGACCAGCGCAACATGACAATCCAGTTGGAAGAATACAGTTGTGATTCTAAAAGGGAATTTTATATAAATTGCTTGGATGCCGAGATATATACGCCGAAAAAGCACATGCATTCCTTAGAACAGACTCTTGAACTTTTGTTAACTAACTCAAGAGCTCTCCCTAGTATTCCCCAAGTTTGAGTGAGCGCAGACCCGGAATACAGGGACAAAGATATAGATTCTGAAAACAGTGTTGATGAAGAGGGAGTGGAAATAAAGGATGTGTGATCCTGTTGAGGAATGGCTTAAAAATAAGGGACATGGGTCTACAGAGCAGCTGTACGAGCAGAGCCTGTTCTGAAGACTTTAGCATAAGTAGTAAGGTTAGGCCGCAGTGAGAACCGCTGACTGTTTCAGTAAAATCAGCAAGGTCACTGCGACCTTGGCAGAGTCTCACAAATGGCTTTCAAGAGCACAAGAATGTAGAATAAGCATAGCTAGCAGCTGCAAGTAGGAGGACCATGCAAATGTGACTATTAGAGCTTAAGCCAATCAGCAGGTGACAGGTATGCATAATTATCATGAACTGTATAAGTATATACTGTTTGGGCTTATAAATTGAACTATGCTTTATCACTCATATTGAGTTGACCTGTGTGTTCCTCTGCCGCTCAAAAGTGGCACCCGAATGGGGAGCTGAAGTTTCCAGTCGGAGCGACGGATGCAGAAAAGCACCGGTTAGCAGCGAACCGGGGGGCAAAGATCGACTGAGCGCTGTTCGACGCGGTGTGTCGTTCCGAAAGCCCGGACCGTCCGAGAGGGGTCTGCCGTCTGCAGGGGCTACTGGAAAGGCTACCACAAGGTTAACGAGGATAATAAGGATAACAAGGATAACAAGGTTAACGAGGATAATGAGGATAACGAGGATAACAAGGATAATAAGGACAATAAGGTTAATGAGGACAATAAGGATAACGAGGATAACAAGGGTAACAAGGATAACGGGAAAAGTCGGGGACATGGATTTTGAGGTAGCCCTAAATTTATTACAGAGCTTTTTAGAAAAGTGGGGTGTAGATTGTATCAAAGAATTAGCGGGGTTGGTTTCGTTAGGAAAAGTGAAAGGGTGTTTTGAAAATCCTGATTCCCTTTTTGAGGTCAGCGAGTGGCAAAAATTAGGTGATGTTTTATGGGATATGCTAATAGACGATGATAAAACCGCAAAAAAACTTACGAAACCGTGGCGCGAAGTAGTTAATACTATTAAAAGATATCAGTTAGAGAAGAATTTGGCAGCAGTAACCATTGAACACTTAGGGGGTGTATGGGGATATAGTGGAAGATTTGGCGAGGAGTTTAGTTAAATGTAAATACGCTCAAGTGACTTGCACCTGTCTGTAGAAAAAGCACACACATCACACTAATTGTCTTACTGACCTTGTGTGCTTGATGAGTAGAACCTCTGTGTTAGGTAACATAGGCCTGTGAGAAACTCTAGGCACCTTATCACTATGTCTGAGATTCCTGCTTTGTTGTGAGAAAGAGCAGGAGGCTGCGCCTGCCTGAAACCTTGAAATACAGGCGAGCTCAGCAGGCCCAGTGATCTTCCAGCAGGGCTGAACAGACCAGCGCCTGCGTCCCCGCTTGTGTCACCTCTGCCTGGGAGCTTAGGTGTGGCTTCGGAGATCCCCCAGTAGAGAGGTAACTAAAATAAAACTTGCTCTTTGCAAATGCATCCGTGGCCTCTGGCTCTTCTTGCGATGTGCCTGCGTATGTGCCCACAGTGGGCCGTTTGTTGGAGACGATCATATTCCTGTGCCTGCTACTGGGTGTCCCATCCCAGTGAGTCATGGCCTAAAGGGGTCGAATACAGAACCTCCCCCATCAGTGCCCCCACGATCTAGTGACTGCCCTGCAGAACCCTCTGCCCCCCATCTCCTGAGGCAGAGGAGGAGGGAATTGAGAGTTCCTCAAATAAAGTGAAAGAAAACATTAATAAAGATGCAGCTTCATTTCACACGGGTCATCCTATAATGACTCCTGTGAATTGGAAAAATATTATGAGGCAAGCAGTGGAAGAAAGACAATTTGATGTTGCTAGCAGCTTTCTGAAAGTCTTGCATTCCTGGTAAGGTATGAGGTAGGGAATGATAGACAGATGTATGGCATGCATAACTCATTAGACTGGAAGTTGTTATCACAATTAAGGAGTACTGTGAATGAGTCCGGATTACATGGTGAGCCTACAAAGCAATTGCTGAATCATATATGGGGAGGAACTGTTTTGTGTCAGGAAGATATTAAAGGAATTGTTAGAATGATTATGACTCAGTCGCAGCTTTTATTGTGGCAGGCAAGTTGGCAGCGCTGTTGTGAAGTATCTTGTCAACAGCCTTGACAGCGAGGTGATCCCCTTTTGGGGGTTACAGTTGAGCAATTAATGGGGATGGGCAGGTATGCTACTGTAGATGCACAAATTCAGTTGGGACCGGATATTTGTTTGGAGGCAATGCGAACAGCGCGGCTAGCAATCGCAGCAGTCAAAACAAGCCCTCCTTCACCATCATATGTGGCAATAAAACAAGGTAGAGATGAGACTTTTGCACAGTTCATAGACAGAGTAACTGCAGCCATAGATCAGTCTGATGTACAAGACTGGATGAAGCCAGCCTTGTTGAGGCAGTGTGTTTTAGAAAATACTAATCCTTCCACAAAATCCATTATATTAACGCTGCCAGGAGACGCTACCATAGAACAGATGATAGAACACATGAGCAGAGTGCCAGTAGGACCGCAGGCTATGTTAGTAGAAGCAGTGCGAGAGTTAGGAAAAGATCTTATACAAGTACAACAGCAAGCCTTCGCAACCTTGGCACCCTTGCGTCAGCCCGGTAGGCAGCCCCGACCCCCGATGCAGAGAGTAATTAGGTGCTACCGCTGCGGACACGAGGGACACTACAGAAGACACTGCCGCACCCGAGTTTGGTGTGAAAATTGCAATGTGAGCATAGTACTGCAGCCTGCCAGCAAACGGGAAACGGGTATTCAAGCGCGCAGGGTCGCCGCGCGACAACAACAGTTGCGGCTCCGGTTCAACTGAGTAGAATGCCAGCGTCAGCGCAACAACAGCACCATCTAGCGTCGAGCCCCAGCTCCAACCCGTTTCTGTCCACTCCTTGCGTCCAGCCACAAGAGGGAGCCTCGGCCTCGACTTGGCAACAGCAGTAGACTGCACATTGATAGATCAACGACCACAAAAAATCAACACGACCACGTTCGGACCTATAATGATCAATGGTAAACCGCAAGGTGCATTGCTACTTGGACGTTCGTCAAGTGGAATAAAAGGACTCTCTGTTTTCCCTGGAGTTATTGATGCGGACTTTAAAGGGACAATATCTATAGTAGTACAGACATCGTTTCCCCCTATTCATATTCCATCTGGAAGTAAAATTGCACAGTTGGTCCCGATTCCACAACTGACAGAAAGCATGGAAGCGTTGTCTCCAAAGGAAAGAGGAACAGCTGGATTTGGGTCAACAGGAGGCCTAGTCATGCTAACAATGTCTATGAGTCGCCGACCAGTAACCTCGATTACACTGTGCAATGGAGGAGAGCAGATCATCTTGGAGGCACTCCTGGATACAGGAGCTGACCTTACCATCGTAGCAGAAGAGCAGTGGCCTCGTCATTGGTCATTGTTGCCTATGGCCAGAGGAGTAAAAGGAGTAGGGGGCTCCTCCTCCGTTTTGCGCAGCAGGGATCGTATTTCTGTTGTCATAGACGGAAGGACAGTATCAACTCATATTACTGTTATGACCTTACCTCATAGAGTTAATGGAGTAATTGGTCGTGATGTCCTGGACCAATTAGGAGTTATTCTCACCACTAAAAGGCCTTTTTAGTAACGGTCACTGCAACATGGACTTTCCCGATCCCACTGCACTGGTTAGCTGATTCCCCAGTCTGGATTGAGCAGTGGCCATTAAAAAAGGAAAGTCTTGAAGCAGCACATCAACTAGTAGAACAACAACTATTACAAGGCCATCTTAAGTTGTCTACAAGCCCATGGAATACTCCCATATTTGTAATTAAGAAGAAATCAGGAAAATCTCGACTTTTACATGATCTGCGAGCCGTGAATGCACAGATGCAAGCAATGGGAGCTCTGCAACCAGGTTTGCCCAATCCTGCGATGATACCTGAACACTGGTACTTATTAATAGTGGATTTAAAGGACTGTTCCTTTACTATACGCCTACACCCAGATGATAGCGATTTGCATTCACTCTGCCGTCAATTAACAAGGAGTCGCCCGCTCAATGATTTGAATGGACAGTGCTCCCACAAGGAATGAAAAATAGTCCTACGTTATGTCAACTTTTTGTAGATAATGCATTGCATCCAGTCCGGGCTGCATGGCCCAAAGCAGTGATGTACCATTATATGGACGATATACTAGTAGCTCAAGAAGGCCCCTTTACTGAACAACAACAGTACTTTTTATCACAGGCTTTAGAACAGGAGGGACTGGTAATTGCTCCGGAAAAGATTCAAACAACAGCCCCATGGAAGTATCTAGGCTGGCAAATATCAGATTCACAAATTCAGCCTCAGAAACCGGAAATAAAGACTGACATCCATATGCTACATGATGCCCAAAAACTTATGGGTGACCTGCAATGGCTAAGGCCAGTAGCAGGAATTTCTACTGACGACCTTGATGTTTTACGGCCTCTGTTGCAGGGGGTTGATCCAGCTAAACCTGTATATCTGTCCTCGCAACAAAGAGAGACCCTTCACCGCATTACAGAACAAATCACTCAGTGCTGGGTTAATTGACGTGACCCAGATATTCCTGTGGATCAGACCATTCTCAATGGGCCCTCTCAACTCATAGGTGCACTGACACAGTGCAAAAAGAAAAAGAGGAAAAAGGTTCAAGTTTTAGAATGGTTGTATACAAAGCTGCAACCACAGAAAACGCTACAACAAAAGATTGAAAATTTAGCTGAATTGGTCAGGAAAGGCAGAATACGCATTTTACAAATTACAGGATCTGAACCGGGAATTATTAGGTTGCCCATAAAAAGAGAAATGTTAGAATGGTGTATTCGACAATCAGAGGAACTTCAAATCAGCTTGCTATCAACAGCAAATGACATTGTAGTAGATTCTGTTAAGTCATCAACACTTCAGTGGATTAGCCAAAATAGTTGGATCATGCCATCCAAAAGAAGTGAAACGCCCCTACCTAATGCGATCACGTCATTCACGGATGCGGGAAGAAAGTCGCGACGTGCAGCTGTCACCTGGCTAAGCGGGGGGGTGTGGCACCACCACATCCTTTCAGCTGTGCCGGGAGACTCGCTGCAAACGTTGGAACTAGCTGCGGTGATATGGGCTGTCCTTCGGTGGCATGATCAAGACCTCAACGTTGTAACTGATTCACTTTACGTCGCTGGAATTCTCCAAAGAATAGAAGATGCCAGACTCAAGGAAGTTAAGAATCCTCGCCTTTACAAACTCTTTTGTCAACTACAATCTGCACTCCGACAGAGACGGCATCCATATGCAGTCATCCACATAAGGAACCATACGTGTGGTCGGAGGGCTTAGGACCACAGTGGATTCCCGCTCGATGGACTAAGGCAGCTGTAGACAACTCTTCTTCAACCGCATCTGGACATAAAAGGGCTTAAATGAGACATTTTTAGCAGCTACTGAGAGATAAGTGGACAATGGGTTGCCGAGTTGTTATTGTAGCCATATGTATTTGTGTAGCTAGAGGTTTTGTATCAAGATCGCTTTTTGACCCTCGGGAAAATGTATGGGTAACTCTTGGGAGAGCTGCAAATACCACTACCTTCTGTGCAAGCTTGGCGACGCCGAGTGCACCTTTTGTTACCTGCTTAGTCGGTGTACCACTAAATGACAGTTCATATGGTCAGTTTAAACAATCACTCTCTGAGCATCAGCAAAAATGGAACTGTCCCGGCCTGGGAAAGTCTGAGTTCAGAGACTTTCTCAGTCAACCTTCAGGCTGGGAAAAGCTCCCTGAGGGTCCTGAACCGCAGGAAATGGAATTAGTAGATTCTTTAAATGCCTCTTACTGTATTTTCCTTAACAGCTCAAAAACCAAATGTACAGTAGGTGGAAATTGGCACTGCAATCTCATGTCAACTCCAGTCTCCCCAATAGGTAATGAGATACAATGGGAAAGCCAGTGGTGTTGGGAGATTCTGTACAATAGAACTCATCCAGCCGGTGTCTCCCATTTCCCTAAACGCTTACCTACGGGGTGGTTTCTTATTTGTGGCAATCGTGCCTGGAATGGTACCCCGGCCAAAGCAATAGGGGGGCCTTGTACGATTGGCCAACTTAGCCTTGTTTTGCCACATCATCATCCAAACAAATCAAACCCAGTGAGATGGAAGAGAGGTTTAACTCAAACCCTTGCCAACACCTGTGATGACAATGTTCAACTTTGGAATAAATTGGAAGTAATTTTTCCATCCCTTTTTGTCCCAGGTGTTGCTGCAGCTCGAGCCCATCGAAATCTAGAAACACTTTCTTGTTGGGTTGTAAAATAGGCCTATCTCACCAGCAGGGTGTTATCAGATTTAGCAGACAGCACGACCACAGTGCAGCATGCTGTGCTGCAAAATCGAATGGCCATTGATTTTTTGCTCTTAGTCCATGGGCATGGGTGTGAGGAGTTTGATGGTCTCTGTTGTATGGACCTAGAAGATAAATCGAAATTAATCCATAAGGAAATTCAACAACTTATGGACCACACCCAGAAGATTAAAGAAGATATAGGGTTTTTCAGCTTGGAGGGGTTAACAAACTGGCTAGGGTTAGAAGGGTGGTTTAAGAGCTTTTTACAAAGTGTGTTGCTTATCTTAGTTATAGTAGCTATAGGGTTATTGTGTTTAAGCTGTGCTCTCTCTTGCTTTAAAAGAATGTTTGAACGAATAGCGAATCAGGCTCTACTCGTACAAAAAGAAAAAGGGGGAATTGTTGAGGAATGGCTTAAAAATAAGGGACATGGGTCTGCAGAGCAGTTGTACGAGCAGAGCCTGTTCTGAAGACTTTAGCATAAGTAGTAAGGTTAGGCCGCAGTGAGAACCGCTGACTGTTTCAGTAAAATCAGCAAGGTCACTGCGACCTTGGCAGAGTCTCACAAATGGCTTTCAAGAGCACAAGAATGTAGAATAAGCATAGCTAGCAGCTGCAAGTAGGAGGACCATGCAAATGTGACTATTAGAGCTTAAGCCAATTAGTAGGTGACAGGTATGCATAATTATCATGAACTGTATAAGTATATACTGTTCGGGCTAATAAATCGAACTATGCTTTATCCCTCATATTGAGTCGACCTGCGTGTTCCTCCGCCGCTCAAACGATCCCTTATTAAAACAAATGCATACGGGACCTCAGGGCAGGAATCCGCGTACTGCTATTCGTAGCACCCCATACTCAGGAATTGAACTCGGGGACTTAAGAGCTAGATTCTCACGCAAGCCAGGTAAAACAGAAACTGAATATCTTTGGCGTGTTTCACTTACCAGGGGTGACCTGATATTATTGAATAATGAGGAAGCTACGGGCTTCTGGGTACCAGATGTGTTTTTAAGTGATGGTCCGGATGGTAATCAGTCCATAACATCTTGTGTGGCTTATTGGGTGGCAGTTTGGATCCTAGGGAACGTGGGTAGCCCATCACAATTGATATAAAGGACTTATCGGAACTAGCTGAAGGCATACAGAAGGCGGCTTGTATACAAAGAATGTATGAGAGAGGTCCTCAGTCCCCTCCCATGGCTGCGCCGGTAGATCCGACCCACCTTCGGCTGCTCATTAAGGGACTTCCAGATGCATTAAAAATACATGTCCAGTCCCTTAGGGAGAAAATTCAAGGGGTTATAAACCATAATAAACAGAACCCCTGAAACCCTCCTGAACATGTATTAACCTGGGCTGAAATCCTGCACGATGTAGTCACTCACGGGCATGAAATGCGATGGGTGAACCCAAACATTAGCACATGCAGGAGTTGGACGGTCCAAAAAACGAGCCATGCTGAGTCTCTTCTGGGGCTGCCCTCCCACTTCCAGAAATCTGAGCACTTTGGCGGTCGGTCCAATCAGAATGGTGGTACGGAATGGGGCAGTCTCGTGCGCCAAGCACTCGCTCTGGGGGTGTCTCGAACGCTGCTATACAAGCTTCCCACCAAGCATATACAGGAGTTGGTGGAATTGTTAGAGGGGAAAACTGAGAACACAAAGGAAGCACCAGTAACCCCCCCCACCCCCCAAGGACAGATGAAACATTAACCCTTTTTTATCCTCACAAAGGGAGTCAAAAGGAGTCAAAAAACTAGTGGCTGCAGATTGGCATTTGGACCATTGACCGATCCGCTTTGTATTTTCCTGCCAATGGTCCACGGATAAGGAACCATATATACATATTCCCATCAGTTCAAGACGGATGAGTTTGAAATTTCTAATTGACACAGGCATCCAAATCAGTGTTTTGAAGAAGCAGCAAGCTGACAAACTTGGGATTAAACCATCGAGGAAGGCCATCAATATAGTAGGGGTAACAGGTGTAGCAGAAAGATGTCCTTTAGCTTGAACTCAATTTTGGCTACCTGAGGAGAAGTGGATGACAGCTGTGGAAGTTGCCCTGAGCCCTTATGAGACAAACATATTGGGATTTGATACTTTGACAGGTAGAAGGTGGTGCTTACCTAATGGTGAGATTTGGAGCTTCGGAAGCCATGGAGCGGAGGCAGCTCGTATTAGTATATTGCAACTTACCTCTGAACCGTTGCAGCTCAAGGGAGCTGTTGGCATTAGGATTTTTGCAAATTGCTCCTGCTCTGCCTATATCTAAAATAACCTGTACTCCACAATACCCCCTGCCGAATGTGGCAAAATGGGGCATTACGGAGGTCATTAAGGATCTTGAAAAAAGACAAATAATCAGCCGCACCCATTCTTCCTATAATTCTCCAGTTTGGCCCGTTCGCAAGTCTGATGGGCAGTGGTGCCTAACTACTGATTATCGAAAACTTAACAACATCGCACCCCTAATGGCTGCCATCCCAAATATATCCTTGGTGGTGACTTGTAGGTAGTTAGGGTCTGGCGGCCGGAAGATATTGCACTGTATGGAAAGGTAGTAGCCCCTCCCTTGATAGGCAGTAGCGTGTAGTGTATGATGTAAGCAGACGGAAGTGACATTGTAAACCCAAGGTATATAATGCTGTGTTACCTATCAATAAATGCCATTTGCCGTCCACCAGATTGGTGTCTGTGAGCTGATGGCCCGAGTGACCTGGGGTTGGTCACCGTGCCATTCCTGAACCAGGTCGCCACTGCCACCTTGAGGCAGCCAGTGGTGCCGAAATCCGGGAAGTCTCCTGGATTCGGGTGAACAGCGGCCGGAGCGGCAGGACCAGCCCAGGGGGGAGGATGCTCCCGGACCAACGAGGAACATGGAAGCCCTTGTGAAGGTCGTATCACAATTACATAAGCAATGGGGTATTGATTGTAAATCCAAAGATTTTATTCTCGCAGTTGCGAGGCTTTTACAAATTGGGGTCATTGACCAGCTGGTGGATATTCTCCACCCTGAAGTGTGGGACAAGTGCACTAAAGCATTAGCCGAGGAGACGATGTCCTCGGGTAGTGGGAAAAACATTAAGTCGTGGGGGAAAGTCGTACAGGCCCTGCAGAAGGCCATACAAGTGCAGGAAACCTGGAGGCCTGTTTGTTGGCCACCCCGCAACTGGGAGTCGGGGCGGCTACGCAGACCCTGCACCCCCCAGATACTGACGATCCTGCTGAGCCCAAAGATCTGCGAGAGGGCGGCCCGCCCCCCCAATCCCCGAACCCCGACCCGCTCATGGAGGTGCAGGAGAGAGCTAAATCCTTTTGGGGTGGGTTAGCCGAGGAGGCCCGAGGCGCCACTGGGAAACCAGGGTCTGAGGGATGGCGCCGAATGAGGAGGTGAAGGGCGAGGCGAAGATGCCTCTGGTGGGAACGGGGAGGAAGTGTTGGACCTGGCTGGCGCGTGCAAACAGGAGGGGGGTGGAAGCGCGAGCGGGGGGCGGAGAACCGATCAGGGCGTCCATCTGGAGAGGTGCCGTTGTGGGGCAGACACCTCCCTGAGCAGAAGGCGGGGCGAGCCAAGAGGGAGGGAACGACGCACCCGCAAGGGTAGTGGGCGGGGCCGGAACTCGTCAAAAAGGCACCGGAACCCCTAAGTAACTAGTCAGTCAAGTTCCGGTTCCGGATCAGATACGGAAGTAACCCCTCCCTTGATAGGCAGTAGCGTGTAGTGTATGATGTAAGCAGACGGAAGTGACATTGTAAACCCAAGGTATATAATGCTGTGTTACCTATCAATAAATGTCATTTGCCGTCCACCACATTGGTGTCTGTGAGCTGATGGCCCAAGCGGCCTGGGGTTGGTCGCCGTGCCGTTCCTGATTAATTAGATTGTATTGATAAGGTTTAAGTATTCAGTGAATGTCATATTATAAGGGGTGGAATGTCCTGGTTTTGTTAAAAAACAAGTTTCTCTTTTAGTGAATTTTTGCCTGTCAGCTAAAGCCTTCATATTAGCTGCATTTTCCTGGAGAACCCAACACATGTTTTGGTTAAACCTAGCAATGGAATGCAAACTTATTGATAAGCACGGATGGACATCTCGCGAGAGGGGCAACGAGAAAACTGATGACCGAGAGACTGACCAATGGTGTATAACATTCCATTCACGTGAATACTTCATATAAAAGTGGGAGATCATGAGGATCTCGTGCCTTTTTCCCTTTTCCTTCCGTTCTGCTTATGGCCAAAATTAGGCGAGGACCTTGCGGGTCGTCCCTGCGAACGGAGGCCTAGTGAGAGACTGAATCCAGCTCCGGTTGGCTACAGAGTCTAATCCAGGACTTTGGGTGCTGGCTCTGCAGTTGCTGAGACTTACAAGATTGGTTTTGTATATTTTGTATTATTTTCTCTATTCTTATTAGTAGCATTAGTAAAACATCTTTAACTTTTCCAGCTCTCTTCTCTCTGTCCTTTTTTTTCCCTCCCGATCGCCTGTCCTGAGTGGGAAGGGGGGAGAGGGAGGGGCAAAAGGGGGAAGTGGGGGGGAGAGGAGGTTAACAATACATCTGCCAGGGTTTGATTGTCACCCCGCAATCCTAACCCTCGACACATGTTTAATGGATGCCCCTGCAGGTGAAAGCAAACTGCGGCCTGCACTCTGCTGCTACAGGAATAGAGAAAAATGCATTAGCAATGTCAATTGTAGCATACCACTTGGTTGCCTTTGACTCCAGTTCAAATTGCAGTTCTAGCATGTCAGGCACAGCAGCACTCAGTGGTGGTGTAACTTCATTCAGGCCACGATAGTCTACAGTTAATCTCCACTCGTCACTAGACTTACGCACTGGCCAGATTGGGCTGTTAAAAGGTGAGCGAGTCTTACTGATCACACCCTGGCTTTCTAACTGATGGATCAGCTTCTGGATAGGAATCAAAGAGTCTCGATTGGTGCGATATTGCCGGCGATGCACCGTCGTGGTAGCAATTGGCACCTGCTGATCGTCAACCATCAGCAGTCCTACAACAGAAGGGTCATCTGAAAGACCAGGCAAATCAGACAGCTGTTCAATTTTCTCAGTGTCCACAGGTGCTATACCAAATGCCCACCTATACCCTTTTGGGTCCTTAAAATGCTCTCTCCTGAGGTAGTCTATACCAAGGATGCACGGAGCATCTGGACCAGTCACAATGGGATGCTTTTGCCAGTTTTTTCCAGTTAGGCTCATTTCAGCCTCTACAACAGTCAGCTCCTGGGATCCCCCAGTCACTCCAACAATATTGATGGATTGCGTTCCTTTATAATTAGAAGGAATTATTGTGCACTGAGCACCAGTGTCCACTAAAGCTTTGTACTCCTGGGGTTGTGTTGTACCAGGCCATAGTATTTGTACAGTCCAATAAACTCTGTTATCCCTTTCCTCCACCTGGTTGGAGGCAGGGCACCTCTAATTCCTGTTTTGCACAGTCTCTGGGAGTGAATTAGAGGTTCCTTCAAGAGCATCAGAATCTCTTCTGCTCCTTTTGTAAACTGGAGCAGCCACCTTCCTAGGAGTTTTTCCTTTTATCTCACGTACTCGTTCTTGAAGTTCTGAGGTAGGCCTTCCATGCCACTTATTCATGTTTTCTCCCTGCTCATGTAGGAAGAACCACAGTGAACCTCTTTTTGTGGGCTGTCTCTGCCCTCTCTCTCGAGATTGGAAACGCCTTCTCCTAACAGCTGAAACATAGGTTTGTGCAGGTCGTGAACGGTATGAGTCTTCTCTGAGCTCTTTGATTTCTTGCAACAGCTTTTCAAACCGGTCATCAGATATTTCACACAGTTTCTCCACAGTGGAGACGCAAACCCGTAGAGAACCAGCAAGGCTGTCCTCAAAGTACCGGAGCTACTCAATCACTTCATTAATTTCTTGTGCACCTCTAGCTGACCAGACCATTCCTGCCAATGACTTAACATATGCAGGCGGTGCACTTTGTACAAATCTGCGCCACATAGATTTTGTACAATTGATTCTATCTGGGTCTGTCCCCTCTTGGTTGTTTGGTCCTAGATAGATGATCTCTCGCACAGCTAATTCTCTCAGGAACTGGATACCTCTCTCCATAGTATTCCATTTCCCTAACTTGGATATACAATCTTCCTTGTAGGGAAATCTGACTTTCATAGCTGCCAGGAGTCGGGTCCAGAGAGTAGTGGCATTAGACTCTCTTGAAATTGCCCTATCAATGGTGGAATCTTTTGACAGAGATCCCAGCTGCCTGGCTTCACCACCTTCTAATTCAATTGTTTCTGCCCCATTGTCCCAGCATCGCAGCAGCCAGGTTAAAATATTCTTGCCTTCACGACGACTAAAGTCTTTTCGCAGATCTCTCAGCTCACCTGGAGAAAAGGACCGATTGGTGGTCACTTCATCTCCACCCTGTGCTGATGATGCCTCTTGGGTTGATGTTGGCCCTGTGCCATCACCTGCTGCACGGCTAGTCTTTCTAGTGACTTTCTTAAAACCAGCAACTGATACTGATATGGGTTCACCATCATTTGATTCATCTGCAGAGTCTGAATGGCTGCCACAGTGATTGCTGTGGTTACAGCAGCAACAGTGCCCAGTGTGTGAAGACGGGGGGGCTGCCTTGTTAGCCTTTGAGGCTGGAGAGGTAATGTTATCTGAAGCGACCTTGGCAGAGGAGCTCTGCGGAGGAGCTGTAGCTTCAGCCTGTGAAGCTGCGGTTGGGGGGGCAGTGGCTGCAGAGGCAGCTTTGGCTGTTTTGCTTTTTCTCGAGCGGCTCGGAGTGCTTTTTGCTAAAGCTTCCGAAGACGCACTGCAAATCTCAGGACTAAAAAGAGACGCAAACCTTCTATTGAACCTCATTTCTCTTAACAGTAACACAAACTGACACACATTCAGCAAACCAGATAACACCATCACAGTTCTATCAAAGCTCCAAGGATATTCAAAGTTCTCTAAAACATTTGCAAACTGTCCTAGCGAAAACACAAAAGTATTGTTAGTCAGCCTTTCTAAAGATTCGCTTGACCAGTTAGCAAACACAGAGCCATTCTGCTCTTTAATCTCTCCTGGAGGTTTTTCAAGGTAAAGCAGAAGCGAGTAGAAATTCATTAGCGACTGCAGTATAATGAAATAAACCAATGCCAAACCACACAGAATCATCATGACCGCTGTCCAGTTTCTTGTTGTTATATAATGAATACTTCGATTCAGAAAGAAACACCAACACAGATATGGGATCAGCGAGCACAATGTAGAAAATAACTGATGCAACTTATGCCACAACATCTTTAAGTCAATGTAATTCACTTTGCCTTAATACCACTAAATAATATCCGAAGCAAACAGACGTGCGAGTATCACAACTCTATGAGTTGGCACCGTGCCAAGAAAATGGAAAGGTACGTCAGAGCAGTAGAAAAGCCAAAAATCTCCAAATTTACCCCTTTCTCTTGCCCCACATTGGGCAAGGGTTAAGATTGTGGGGTGACAATCAAACCCTGGCAGATGTATTGTTAACCTCCTCTCCCCCCCACTTCCCCCTTTTGCCCCTCCCTCTCCCCCCTTCCCACTCAGGACAGGCGATCGGGAGGGAAAGAAGGACAGAGAGAAGAGAGTTGGAAAAGTTAAAGATGTTTTACTAATGCTACTAATAAGAATAGAGAAAATAATACAAAATATACAAAACCAATCTTGTAAGTCTCAGCAACTGCAGAGCCAGCACCCAAAGTCCTGGATTAGACTCTGTAGCCAACCGGAACTGGATTCAGTCTGTCACTAGGCCTCAGTTCACAGGGACGACCAGCAAGGTCCTCTCCTAATGTCGGCCATAAGCAGAAGGGAAGGAAAAAGGCAAAAAAGGGCCGAGATCCTCGTGATCTCCCACTTTTATATGAAGTATTCACGTGAATGGAATGTTATACACCATTGGTCAGTCTCTCGGTCATCAGTTTCTCGTTGCCCCTCTCACGAGATATCCATCCGTGCTTATCAATAAGTTTGCATTCCATTGCTAGGTTTAACCAAAACATGTGTCTGGTTCTCCAGGAAAATGCAGCTAATATGAAGGCTTTAGCTGACAGGTAAAAATTCACTAAAAGAGAAACTTGTTTTTTAACAAAACCAGGACACCATATTACCCCCAAACCAATGGGATTGTGGAATGAACCAGTGGTTTGATTAAAAAACATGCAAATGTCTCACGACATAGCGGGGACAAATGATTGGCACAAGCTGTCTTCATTGTCGATAACCGCTGGGGGAGCTGCGGAAGCCCCAAAATCAGGGCATTTTGCCCTGAGAGGCCACTAACAGACAGCAGCTCTATAACAAAGGGAAAGACCAGCCCCCAAGAACATAAGCGGGCCAGCCTGTCATGGTGAAACCACCTTCCACTGGTATTGTGCCCATGACTTTAGCAAAACCTAGAGGGTTATATGCTTGAGAAGCCCTTGATGAAAGTGTGAAAACCCACTGCATTAGTGTCCGGTGGATAGTCCCAGACTTCGAACTGTGAAAGCCTGGTTCCAAAGGGACCGAGGTCTGTCTTTGTGTTTGCTTGCAGGACGAAAGGAAGATGATGGGGTGGAAGACACTCCAGCTGAAATTAATGGGATGAGAGTCAGTCCTTGGAAATGAGAGCTACACCAGGGCAACACCAACAGGTCTTTCAGGAGACAGGCCTGCAACTGGAAACACTAATGAACTGTATGCCTTACATCGCATGGACTCCCTGAAACAGGACGACTGTCCAAAGCCAGGCCATATTACACCCCATCCTATTGAAGGAAAAGGGTGTATACAGGACGCTGTGTCATTACAAGGACAAATAACAGAGGACTCAGGGGCAATTGTTGCTGTACTGGGGACCAACTGGTGATGTATTTGTTCTCATTACCAGGATGGCTAACCAGTCTCCTCCAACATTGGTTAATAATTGTAATTGTTGTAATTTGCACTATTCTATTGTTGATTTGTAATGATAATATGACACATAAGGTATGGTGATCCAGAGCGGACATCAAACTCACCAACAGAAATGCCCACTTTTGACTTTGGAGGCAAGAGGTGACTGCACCACCACTCCAAAGTGTCTGTCAGACCATAACTGTGGTCACGGGGTGGATTGTGTGGCAGTACACTCTCCCCCTACCCCCTCCTCCGCTGAGAACCGACGTGGCAGCTGCATGTGTGCACGCCCCCCCTTTTCCCCAACACCTTCCCCCTCTCCTGCAATGGGGTAAGTTAATGGCTCTTATTGTGAGACCCAGGTTAGAGTCATTAGGAGAGAGGAGAGAGGAGGGGCCATACCTAACCACACTAGGGGGATGCAGAGAAGCCACGAAGCTTCTACACTGCCCACAGACAGATCTGACAAGACTATATAAAACGGGGTCCCGCCGCCAACCATTTGTGATCTTCTTGGAGCTGTGGGTCTGTATGCCAGAAGCCTCCCCTTAGGCAGGATTGCTGCCTAAGGTAACCTCCTGGGATTGGGACAACCTCGTCGCCTCGCTTGAATGATAACTTACTAGGTATAACTTAGATATTTTCTCACTAGATCAGTGAGTGTATTAAATAATTCCTTACCGCTTGGGCAGGTGTTTTCCTCACTAGACACTTGAGTGTATTAAATAATTCCTTACCGCTTGGGCAGGTGTTTTCCTCACTAGACACTTGAGTGTATTTCGTGCTTAAATATAAGCCCATGTATTTTCTTTAATAATTCCTTGCCAGATTCAAGCAAGTATATATCCTTAATATAATTTCTCACTAGACACATGGGTGTATTTCTCCTGGGGTCAGGGATGGCTCTGGCATTGTTTTTGGTGAGCCACGTGTATGCACACTGTGGACCTCCATTATTCTTATTTGATGTACCCCAATAATTTCCTTAAAGTTGATATCCAAATCTGTATTTTATGTTGCTGGAGTAACTGATTGTATAAACCCTGTTTCTAATTGGTTGTTTTCCCAGACTTTCCCGGACAGAATGAAAGCCTGTTTTAGACTTGGTTGTCCACCTAAAACTAACTTTGGGGTCCCTCCGTGACAATGGGCATCGTCAGATCCCAATGGATGTGATCAACAAAATTGCAGTAATGTCTCCACCTACTAATAAAAAGGAGACACAGACTTTCTTGGGTGTTGTAGGTTTTTGGAGAATGCATATTCCTGACTACAGTCAGATTGTGAGCCCTCTCTATCGAGTGACTCGTAAAAAGAACCAATTTGAGTGGGACCCAGAACAACGACAAGCCTTTGAACAAATTAAGCATGAGATAACTCATGCGGTGGCCCTTGGGCCAGTTCGGACTGGACTAGATGTTAAAAATGTGCTGTACACTGCAGCCGGAGATAATGGTCCTACTTGGATCTTCTAGCAGAAAGCACCAGGAGAAACCCGAGGTCGACCCTTCGGTTTTCGGAGTTGAGGATACAAAGGATCTGAGGCCAACTATTCTCCAACTGAAAAAGATACTAGCAGCATATGAAGGAGTCCGAGCTGTTTCACAAGTGATTGGTACTGAAGCACAGTTCCTCCTAGCACCTTGACTGCCGGTGCTGAGCTGGATGTTCAAAGGGACAATTCCCGCTATGCATCATGCAATCAGTGTTACATGGAGTAAATGGATTGCACTGATCACGCAATGAGCTCGAACTGGAAGTCCCAATCGCCCAGGGATCTTAGAAGTGATTACAGACTGGCCAGAAAATACTTTGGGATGTCTCCAGATGAGGAGGAAGTAACACGTGCTGAAGAAGCACCACCGTATATAGAGACTAAAAAACAGTATGCACTGTTCACAGATGGATCCTGCTGTCTTGTAGGAAAACATCGAAGGTGGAAAGCTGCTGTGTGGAGTCCCACACGACAAGTTACAGAAACCACTGAAGGACATACAACTGGTTTTGGACATTGCTGAAAGAGAAAAGTGGCCAGTACTTTATCATCTCTATACTGACTCATGGATGGTAGCAAATGCCTTGTGGGGGTGGCTACAGCAATGGAAGAAAAGCAACTGGCAGTGCAGAGGTAAACCCGTTTGGGTTGCCACACTGTGGCAAGACATTGCAGCTCGGCTAGAGAGCCTACCTGTAAAAGTTTGTCATGTAGATGCTCATGTGCCTAAAAGTCGAGCCACTGAGGAACATCGAAACAACCATCAAGCGGATCAAGCTGCTAAGATTCAAGTAGCTAAGGTGAACTTGGACTGGCAACATAAAGGTGAACTTTTCTTAGCTCCGTGGGCCCATGGTGCTTCAGGGCATCAAGGTAGAGATGCAACATATAAATGGGTTCGTGATCGAGGGGTAGATTTAACTATGGACACTATTTCACAGGTTATTCATGAATGTGAAACTTGTGCCAAAATCAAACAAGCTAAATGGTTAAAGCCTGTATGGTATGGGGGGGCAATGGTTAAAGTACAAGTATGGAGAAGCTTGGCAGATTGATTATATTACACTTCCACAAACACGTCAAGGTAAACGTTATGTACTTACAGTGGTGGAAGCAACCACCAGATGTTAGGAAAAATATGCCGTACCCCATGGTACAGCTCGGAATACTATCTTGGGCCTTGAAAAGCAAGTCCTTTGGTGACACGGTACGCCAGAAAGAATTGAGTCAGATAATGGTACTCATTTCAAAAACAGTCTTATAGACAATTGGGCCAAAGAACATGGTATTGAGTGGGTATATCATATTCCATATCATGCACCAGCCTCTGGGAAAATTGAAAGGTACAATGGTTTGTTAAAAACTACACTAAAGGCACCGGGTGGTGGAACCTTTAAAAACTGGGATTCACATTTATCAAAAGCAACTTGGTTGGTCAACACTAGAGGATCAACTAATTGAGCTAGACCTGCCCAATCAGAAATTCTTCGTACTGTAGAAGGAGATTAAGTCCCTGTAGTACACATGAAAAATATGTTAGGAAAAGCAGTCTGGGGTACTCCTGCCTCAGGCAAAGACAAGTCCATTCGTGGGATTGTTTTTGCCCAAGGACCTGGCAGTACCTGGTGGGTGATGCTTAAGGATGGAGAAGTCCGGTGTGTACCTCTAGGGGATTTGATTCTAGGTGAAAATATGCAATACTGAACTGCATGATGTGAATTGCCATACTAACAGTGTTTAATAAGTGTCTTTCAGATCAAGACAGTGATGACGAAACCAGAGCTAGCTTCTTCGAGTGGCACCTGACAACTTCTTCGAAGTTGATGTCTTTAACCCACAAACAGTGGTCATGAGATGCACGAGATGTACCCTTTTTCCTGCTCTGGGAGACTGTAGTGATAAATAAACTTAATGAATTTTTCGAAGGATGGTCCACGGACTAAGAGAATGATGAATTAGTCCTGTGTACATATGTACATATGTATACATATATAGCAGTACTGATTAATTAGATTGTATTGATAAGGTCTAAGTATGTTGTGAATGGCATGTTATAAGGGGTGCAATGTCCTGGTTTTGTTAAAAACAAGTTTCTCTTTTAGTGAATTTGCCTGTCAGCTAAAGCCACCTTATTAGCTGCTTTCCTGAAAACCAGATACATGTTTTGGTAGAAATAACAATGGTATGCAAGGTCTCTGGACTGATAAGGATGGATGCACATTTCATGAGAGGGGCAACGAGAAACAGGTGACCAAAAACTGACTGAGTATCACATCCCATTCATGTGAATACTTCATATAAAAGTGGGAGATCATGAGGATCTCGTCCCTGTTGCTTCTGGCTGACATTAGGAGAGGACCTTGCGAGTCGTCCCTGCCAACTGAGACCTAGTGGCAGACTGAATCCAGTTCTGGTTGGCTGCAGAGGCCAGTCCAGGACTTTGGGTGCTGACCCTGCAGTTGCTGGGACTTTCAAGATTGGTATTGTATATTTTGTATTATTTTCTCTATTTTTATTGGTAGCATTAGAAAACATTTTTAATTTTTCCAAACCTCTTCTCTCAGTCCTTCTTTCCCTCCCAATCGCCTGTCCTTAGTGGGAAGGGGGGAGAGGGAGGGGCTGAAGGGGGAAAAGGGGGGAGAGAGAGGGTTAACAATACATCTGCCAGGGTTTTATTGTCACCCCGCAATCAAACTCTCAACACCTTTTTATATTTCATTAAATTTTCTCCACCCAACTCTCCAGCCTGTCCAGGTCTTGCTTGATGGCAACACATCCTTCTGGCGTGTCAGCCACTCCTCCCAGACTGGCATCATCATCAAACTTGCTGACAGGGCACTCTATTCCCTCATCCAAATCACTGATTAATATATTGAATAATACTGGCCCCAGTACTGACCCCTGAGGCATTCCACTAGATACAGGCCTCCAACTGGACTTCGCCCCACTGACCATGACTCTCTGGCTTCTTTCCTTCAGCCAGTTAAAAGTCCATCTCACTACCCGATCGTCCAGACCACACTTCCTCAGTTTAGCTGTGAGGATGCTGTGGGAGACTGTGTCAAATGCTTTACTGAAGTCAAGGTAGACCACATTCACCACTCTGCTATCATCTATCCATCTTGTTATGTCCTCATAAAAGTCAATGAGGTTGGTCAAGCACGACTTCCCTTTGGTGAAGCCATGCTGACTGCCCCTAATGACCCTCTTATCCTTGATATGCCTTGAGATGGTACCAAGGATAAGTTGTTCCATCACTTTCCCAGGGTTGGAGGTGAGGCTGACTGGTCTATAGTTACCCGGGTCCTCCTTCTTGCCCTTTTTGAAGACTGGAGTGACATTTGCTTTCCTCCAGTCCTCAGGCACCTCTCCCATTTCCCAAGACTTGGCAAAGATGATGAAGACTGGTCCAGCAATGACCTCAGTCAGCTCCCTCAGCACCCACGGGTGTATTCCATCTGGATCCATGGATTTATGCATCTCCAGATTACCTAATTGCTCTCTAACCCAGTCCTCATCAACTAAAGCAAACTCCTCCATTGTCCTGACTTTTTCTGGGGTCTCAGGGATAAGGGGCTCCTCAGGACAGCTTCCGGCAGAGTAGACAGAGACAAAGGCGGCATTCAGTAAGTCTGCCTTCTCTGTATCTTCTGTCACCAGGGCACCCACCTCATTCATCAGTGGGCCTACATTGCCTCTGGTGTGAGTTTTATCTGCCATGTATTTGAAAAAGCTCTTCCTGTTGTCCTTGAGCCCTCTCACCAGGTTTAATTCTAAGGAGGCCTTAACTTTCCTAGTTACCATGGTGACGGCTGGAGATTTAAAAGCAGTTGCAACTTGATACTAGCACTCAGTTCCTATCTTGGGCCCCTATACCTTCAAGTAACCTTGTCCATGGGATTTACCCTAGCAATTGTTTGAAAAGGCCAAAGTACTGTTTGAATCACTAACTCCTAAACATGCAAAAATCTGTCAGTAAGGATTGCTACAGGAACCTTGTTCCAGTCTTTGACCATCCTCATTGTGAAGACTTTTTTTTTCTTAAATCTGATCAGAATTTCCCTTGCTGTAACCTGTGTCCATGGCCTCTTATCCTTTCATTGTGTACCTCTGAGAAGAGTCTGGCTCTCTCTTGTCTATAACTACCCACCAAGTAGTCAAAGTAATCAGTTAGGTCCCCTTTCATTAGCCTTCCCTTCTCCAACTAAGCTGAAGAAATATAATGGATGATTAAGTTGCTTCTGGGCTGCACCAAAGTTTGTAAATGAGATAGTAATTAAGTGCTGAGCTCATTCTTTTGCTCATCTGCCTCACTGTAACCTATATAGTCATGCTATTGACAGCTGAAACCCATTGGATAGAACATTTATTATTGTGTCAGCTTTCTTAGTCCTAGATGAAGCCATGTGAGCCTGTGTCTCTAGATAGGTGTAATTCTTTCTGAGATTTTGCATATGGATGGGTGTCTTTCTTTGCAATTGTCATTCAGTGTATCTGTCTCCATTACAGAGTGATAGGAAATGTGTGCTCGTTTCCATAAAGGAAACAAACAGAAGGTATGCAGTAACTATATGGAATCTGATATGGCCTTGAAATTACTATTTATTTTTGCTTCTGACAGTAAAATAATTTCATTCTGAACTACCTATGTGTATTGATCCTGACTGCAAGACCATTGTACATTGAGGAGTTAGTGATCCACATAACAGTTAACCTGAATATGTCGAAGCCTGTGTTGTACTGTGCTATGTTGCACATACAGCTTGGCCTTCAGGCCTATGTTGTGCTATGCATATCCTTTGGCCTCAGGATAAACTTATCTGGTTGATTGTAATAGAGGATCCTACAGGAAGCTTACTTGGTACTGATGATTATCCCACCTGTGTGTCCTTGCCTTTATCTGAAAGTGTAGCAAGAAGTTCTCATGTGAACATACTTTCTCTTTGACAGTAGAAATGATGAATAGATTTGTTTTCCTGTAAGAATATCCTATAGTAGCTCAAATGACCAAAATGGTGTAACCCTATCACAGACAGGATATGCGCAGCATGCTGTGCACTGACTGGGGCCCATTCAATTTGACACAGCTCAGGGTTCCCAGCATCTAAAGGATGTAATATTATCTACATTATTCTCTCATTTTTATAGTATTAGTTCTAATAAATAGCATTTTAAATATATACTTTACAGAGTCTGAATGATTTTCTTTGATATGGCTCCCCATGGCCTCCTCCTAGGGAAACTGACACGTTACAGTCTAGACAAGTGGTCTCTGCAGTGGGTGGGGAAACTGGCTGACAGGATGAACCCAGAGGGTGGTGGTAAATGATTCCTTTTCAAACTGGCAACCTGCAATGAGTGGGGTCCCCGAGGGATCAATATTGAGCACAACACTGTTTAATATCTTCCTAAGTGATCCAGATGATGTGATCAAGTGTTCCCTTATGAAGTTTGCCAATGTCACTAAAATGAGTGGGGAAGTGGAGACTTCGGAAGGGAGAGGCACCCTGCAGGAAGACCTAGATAGACTAGAAGAGTGGGTTAACAAGAACTTTACAAAGTTCAACAAAGACAAATTTAAGGTCTTGCACCTGGGAAAACATAATCCAGGAGTGCAGCACAGGCTGGGATCTACCTGGCTGGGGAACAGCTCTGTGAAAAGGGTCCTGGTGGACAACAAGCTCAATATGAGTGAACAGTGTGCTGCTGCAGTGAAGAAAGCAAACAGGATGATGGGCTGCATTAGCAAGGGCATAACCAGCAAAGAAGTCATTATCCCGATCTACTCAGCACTTGTCAGACAACACCTGGAATACTGTATTCAGTTTTGGTCCCCACTATACAAAAGAGATGTGGATAGGCTGTAGAGGATCCAGAGAATGACCACAAAGATTGACCAAAGCACTGGGAAACATTATCCCTTGTCCTATTGCAACAGACCCTGCTAAAATGTCTGTCCCCATCTTCCTTGTAGGCCCTTTTTAAATACTGAAAGGCCTCAATAAAGTGTCCCCAGAGCCTTCTCTTCTCCAGGCTGAACAACCCCAACTCTCTCAACCTGTCCTCATAGCAGAGGTGTTCCAGTCCTCTGATCATTTCTGTTCCCCTCCTCTGGACCCTCTCCAGCAGGTCCATGTCTTTCCTGTACTGAGGGCTCCAGAGCTGGAGGCAGTACTCCATGTGGGGTTTCACCAGAGCAGAGTGGAGGGGCAGAATCACCTCCCTCGACCTGATGACCACTCTCCTTTTGATGCAGCCAGAGCAAGCGCACACTGCAGGTTCATGTCCAGTCTTTCATCCACTAATACCCCCAAGCCCTTCTCTGCAGGACTGCTCTCAATCCTTTCATCCCCCAGCCTGCATTGATACTGGGGGTTGCCCCAACCCAGGTGCAGTATCTTGAACTTGGTCTTGTTGAACCTCATAAGGTTCACATGGGCCCACTTCTCAAGCTTGTCCAGGTCCCTCTGGATGGCATCCCGTCCCTCAGTCATGTTAACTGCACCACTTTGTGAAGGGGTTTCGTTAGATGGAGATATGTTGTTGAATTAGTCAGGCCCAAAGGAATCTCAAGGCCACTTTGAGAAGCTGAGAACAGAATCTGCTGTGAGAAAGAGGGGCGTTTCTTCATTAACAGGGCCTCAGCATGGCGTGAGTCGTCGGACCTATCGTTGGTGGGGCTCCAGCGTGTGGACTGCCCGTGATACTCATTTAGCGAATCCATGCTTGGAGCATGGACGTGTGATTAGAGAATAGTTGCGTATATAAGGAGGCTTGTTTTTGTAATAAATGGCTTTGCGTGATTCACATTGAATCGGAATGCTGAGTGCTTTATCACTCCAACACCACTTAGCTTGGTGTCATCCACCATGCTGAGGGTGCACTCGATCCCACCATCTATGTCATTGAAGTTGTTAAACAGTATTGGTCGCAGTACGGATCATTGAGGGACTCCACTTGTCACCAGTGTCCATCCAGACATTGAGCCATTGACCACTACTCTCTGGATGGAACTATCCAGCTGGTTTCTCATCCACTGAACAGTCCAACCATCAAATCCATACCTCTTCAATTTAGAGAAAAAGGATGTTGTGGGGAACCATGTCAAAGGCTTGACAGAAGTCCATATAGACTGTAGTCCTTCCTTTGTGCACTGATGTAGTTACTCCATTGCAGAAAGCCGCTAGGTTGGTCAGGCACAACTGCCTTTGGTGAAGCTGTGCTGGTTGCTGGTTGTCTCAAATCACCTTCGTGTCCTCCATGGGCCTTAGCATAGCTTCTAGGAAGATCTGTTCCATGATCTTCCCAGGCACAGATGTGAGGCTGACATGTCAGTAGTTCCTGGGGTCCTCCTTTCTACCTTTTTTAAAAAAATTGAGTGTGATATTTCCCTTTTTCCAGTTACCTTTTTTTTTTTTTTTTCTCCAGTCATTGCCACCCACTGTTCTGCTTACCTCTTATGAGCTCACTGTGGTACTAAGCCCTTTGTTCTCCTTTGTGCCTGTTCTACTTTTCCTTCTTTCCCTTGCTGTGAAGATAACATTTCTTAATTCCCACTGCATATGCTTTCTAAACTGAAAAGTCATAAAGGACATAGGGGAATAATTTCTGAAAAGGTAAGCTATAGTGTGAATAGCATTGTAAGAGTTCAGGAATTTGTGGGGAGGGGAAATTATATTATTTCCTCTTCCTTATTTGATTTCTTTCTCTCCATGTTGCTTCTCAGTATTGAGGGCGTGTCCCAAAATTTATCCTTTTCATCCAAAATCACACATTACCTTGTGTTTCTTTATTGCTTGATCAATCCCATTTATTTTGCTGTAATAATACAATCATAGAATGTCCTGTGTTGGAAGGAACATACAAGCATCATCAAGTCCAACTCTTGTCCCTGCATATGACAACCCCAAATTCACACCATGCGTCTGAGGGCATTGTCCAAATGCTTCTTGAATATTGTCAGTCTTGGCGCCATGACTACCTACCTGGGAAGCCTATTCCAGTGCTCCATCACCTTCTGGGAGAAAAACCTTTCTCTATGTCTAGCCTAAACCTCCCCTGGAACATCTTCCTGCCATTCCCTCAGGTTCTGTCATCGGTCCCTAAAGAGAAGAGTTCGGCACCTACCCTTCTTCCTCCCCTTGTGAGGAAGCAATAGACCATTATTAGGTCTCACAGAGAATCACAGAATGTTAGGGATTGGAAGGGACCTCAAAAGATCATCTAGTCCAATCCCCCTGCCGGAACAGGAACACCTAGCTGAGGTTACACAGGAAGGCGTCCAGGCAGGTCTTGAATGCCTTCAGAATAGGAGACTCCACAACCTCCCTGGGCAGCCTGTTTCAGTGTTCTGTCACCCTCACTGAGAAGAAGTTTCTTCTCAAATTTAAGTGGAACCTCGTGTTCCAATTTGAACCCATTACCCCTTGTCCTATCATTGGTTGTCACCGAGAAAAGCCTGACTCCATCCTTGTGACACTCACCCTTTATATATCTGTAAACATTAATGAGGTCACCCCTCAGTCTCCTCCAAGCTGAAGAGCTCCAACTCCCTCAGCCTTTCCTCATAAGGGAGATGCTCCACTCCATCATCTTTGTTGCCCTGCACTGGACTCTCTCCAGCAGTTCCCTATCCTTCCTGAACTGTGGGGCCCAGAACTGGACACAATATTCCACGTCTTGAGGTGTGGGGTCAACTGCCTCTTTCTATGTGACCTCATCGGTGGGCCTTGCACCACATCCTCACCCACCTCCTCTTCAAGATCCAGGGCCTCAAACCTATTACAGAGGGGCACCTGGGGAAGCAAAGGAGGTAGGAAGGGGGGTTGCCCACGGCCCCGAACTGGAACTAGCTTCCAACCCTCATCATCTTTTCTGTCCCCTACCTCTGCCCGACAATGACAGTGACATCTTCCTCCTTTTTGTCTCCTCCAGGCTGAACAAACCAAGTGACTTTAGCAGCTCCTCATACGGCTTCCCCTCCAAACCTTTCATGAACTTTGTGACCCTCTTCTGGACTCTCTCCAGTAGTTTTATATCCTTTTTATACTGTGGGGTCCAGAACTACACACAGTACTCCAGGTGAGGCTGCACCAGTGCAGAGTAGAGGGGGGCAATCACCTCCCTCGGCTGGCTGGCAATGCTGTGTTTGATGCACCCCAGGACACGGTTGGCCCTCTTGACTTTCAGGGCACACTGTTGACTCATTTTCAACATGCTGTTGACCAGAACCCTCAGATCCCTCTCCACAGATCTGTTCTCCAGCATGTCGTTCCCTAGTCTGTATATACAGCCAGGGTTACTGTGTCCCGGGTGCAAAATCCGGCACTTGCCTTTGTTGAACTTCATGCAGTTGGTGATTGCCTAGTTCTCCAATTTGTCTAGATCCTTCTGCAGAGTCTCTCTGCCTTTGAGAGTGTCAACAGCTCCTCCCAATTTTGTGTCATTTGTGAACTTATTTAGTATTCCCTCAAGTCCCGCATTCAAGTCATTTATGAAGATATGAAAGATTACTGACCCTAAGATGGATCCTTGTGGAACCCTGCTAGTCACTGGTCTGCAGCCCTACATAACCCCATTTACTATAAACCTTTGAGCCCTGCCTGTCAGCCAATTGCTCACCCACTGCATTGCGTGTTTATCCAGCTGTATGCTGGTCATCTTGTCCAGGAGGATACTATGAGAGACAGCATCAAAGGCTTTACTAAAATCCAAAAAGATCACCTTGACAGGCTTCCCTTGGTCAACTAGGTGGGTAACCTTGCTGTAGAAAGAAATTAAGTTGGTCAAGCAAGACTTTCCCCTCATGAACCCATGCTGGCTGGGACCAATGACTGTGTTGTCTTTCAGGTGTTTTTCAGTAACTCCCAGAATAAACTTCTCCACAATTTTGTCAGGCATAGAAGTGAGTCTGATGGGCCTATAGTTGCCAGGGTCATCCCTGTTGCCCTTCTTGTAGATTGGGACAACGTTTGCCAGCTTCCAGTCAAGTGGGACCTCCCCAGATTCCCAGGAGCACTGAAAAATCACAGAGAGAGGTCTCACTATGACATCAGCCAGATCTTTAAGTACCCTTGCATGAACCCTATAAGGCCCCATTGACTTGTAGGGATGTAGATGGAGTAGCAAATCCTGTACAAGATCCGGATTGATTTGGAGTTTGTCATTCTCACAGTCACGGTTCTCTAACCCAGGGGTATGGGGCCTCCCCAAGTCCATCATCGGTGTTGAAGACCGAGTTGAAGAAAGCATTAAATTTCTTGGCTTTGTGAGGGATTGATGACACAGACTCCTGGTGTGGGTGAACCAAGAGACCCTTTATTTTGGCAAGGAATTTACATTTATAGCTAGTTGCTGTTGTACACGTGTCATGGAGGCACCTCGAGGTTAGTTTAAGGGACAACAGGGTCCAAAACAACTTTTATTAAACCGGTGAGAAACAGGGTTTTAGCACTCCAAAAGTGACTTAAATACAGGTTCGGATATCAGATGAGGAAAATTATTAAGGGGCAGCAACTAATACAACAGGAGGTCCACAGAGTGCATGCACATGGCTTCACCAAAACAATGCTGGAGCCGTCTCTGAGTCCGGGAGGAGTACACACTTGCCTGTACACGGTGCGGGATTATTTTTAAAGAGATACACATACTCGTAGTGAGTACGGGAAGTGTACACTCACGATTCTGCGAGGGTAAATTTATAATACACTCGCAATCCTGCGAGAGTTAATACACGTGCAAACGTGCACGGAATATTACATGTGCTTATGTGGAAGCACGGGAGGAAAATACACTCGTGATTGTGCGAGGAAATAAGTTATACACGTGCTCGTATTGAGCACGGAAAGTTACACGTGCAAATGTCCACGGAAAGTACACGTGCTTGTATTAAGCACAGAAAGTACGCATGCAAATGTGCACGGAAAGTTACACATGCTTATGAGGAAGCACAGGACGAAAATACACCCGCGATTATGCGAGGATTAATTTTGCATGTGCTCATATTGAGCATGGAAAGTTACATGTGCATATGTGCACGGAAAGTATAAATACACTCGCAATCCTGCGAGGAGAAATTTTACTCACACACGTGGCAGCACGGCAAGTGGAGTCTCCATCCTGGGGGGGCTCTCAGCGGCAGCATCTCGCTCGTGCTCCGAGAGACCCTCAACAATGGGTGGAATCTCGACGAGAGTCCCATTTTTATAGGCTGATCAGATCTGACTGTAGGCATTTCAGAAGCTTCTCTGCACCCCCACACTGGCTGTGGGGTGCCCCTGAAGCTTCCAAACATTCCCCCACCTGTCATTTACACCTGTGACAGCTTGCCACAGACGAGTATCCCAATTACCCTCATGAGGTTTTGAAAGCCATTTCAAGAGGTCGTTGATTCTTTCTACATTTCCATTAGCTTGTGTGTAATATGCGGTGTGAAAAATCCATTTAATCCCTTCACTTTGTGCCAAATCTTGTACAACTTTGGCAGTGAAATGGGAATCGTTGTCAGACTGTATTTCTTGTGGCTTTGGAAAAGTTCAAACCATTCTCGCAATGCTTTCACAGTGTTTTCACCTGTAGCTTTGCCAAAAGCTTCAGTTTGGACTAATCCTGGTGTTATTTCCACTCCCACCAGCACGAAATGTTTACCTCCTGATTTCTTAAAGGGACCAATATAATCCACCTGCCAGGCATTCCACAAACCTTTATCCTCCCTTAAATGTAGAGGGTTATCTTCTAAAGGGTGCCTTTCAAGCTGTCTGCGACATTGTTCGCAAGCTGATATGCAGGTTTTGCACATTTCTCTGGTGACGGGCCAGCCTCGGGCTAGAGCGTCACGATACAAGTCTTTAGCTCTGGTGTATTTGCGTTTTACATGTAACCATTCTAACAAGCATTCCCAATCTTCTGAAATTTGGTCCTTTTGTACAGGGGCCAGTCTTGCTAATTCATCAGCTCGGTTATTCCATTCTCCTGTGGATCCCCCATCTACCTGATGAGAATCTACCCAGCCCACAGCAAAGTTTCCCTTTCTAGCAATGCTTAAGATTTTTTGCCATTTTTCTTTTTACCACACTGGAATCCTATTAACTTCCCATCCATTCTGTTTTCAGAAAGGAGGCCACTTGGTATACACCTTAAACACAGCATAAGAGTCAGTATAAATGTGAACTGGAGAATCAGTTTGTGCTTCATGTTGGAAAACACTCCATACTGCAATTAATTCACCTACTTGTGCACTACCCTCTCCCTCTGTT